>NC_134181.1:41043029-41643029 GCF_964188355.1 Buteo buteo | reverse complement strand
TAGAGAGCTCAAGTGGGGACATTTGCTGATTAAACACTACGTCATCTTTTTGTGAAGGTGAATAACAATTAGTGCTACTTTACACTGGTGAGAGCTTACCGTACCAAGTTTTCCAAGAGCAACACATTTGTAGCTTCTCAGAAAAGTGAGAAAAAGCAGGGACAGGTGAAGTGACTTCCATTAGATGTCATGGAGTAGGTCAGTGGCAGAGGAAGAAGGAACCTTGAAAACTGAATTGTTTTGGTTTTGCCCACTAGACGTGTGGATGTTATTGTGGATTGATTTTTTTCTTTTTTGACACATCTCCTGAATTTGCATGGGAGGGATGATTTGAATTGTATATACTAAGAAGAGTAAGGAATCATCTAAAACAGGGAACTGGAAAATCAGAGGATGAGTGAGAAGATTAGCTGTTTTACTGAACTCATCATTGCTGTAACTGACCAAAAAACACTTGGTGACAGCATTAATATCTCTTCTTCTCTCCTTTTCTGCCATTTAAAATGCAGTGAAATGAGAAGAACAAACATGCTGGCAAGACGCTTTTTCTAGCAGCAAGAAGTATTTTTACTTGGGCAAATAACTTCTTTCTGCTGAAGGATCTGCCAAAGAGCGCCAGGATGAGAAGAGAACAGCCAAGGGAGAATTTGTTTCCATTTGGTATGTTGAAAAGCAAAGGGCTAGGTTTTAATATTAGTACAAAGACCTGTACGGCAATGAGATGCTTTGAGTGTTCAGCCCCAACACAGTACCTTGAGGCAGGAAAATGAAACTGCTGAAAAGCAAAGCTGGTGTTTTCATTTGCATTTTCCAAGAAGAACAGAATAACAAATGTGAATAATGTAAATAGTGGCCAGTAAATTCCTTTGCAGCTGGCAGATTGAGAGTTTGCTAAGAATTTTTGAAAGTAAGTTTAAAGTTTCAGTGAGTCACCTGCTCTAAACTGATAACAGCGCCACTCTCTTGCTTAGCATTAGCTGAGGAGTGGTTCTAGGGCTCAGAATGTGGCTATTCCCTTTAATGATTAAAAAATGTTTATAAAACAGATTCTCATTTGGGTGATGGAGCAAAGTAATCTTGAGCTTCATCAGCTGAGGACCTGGCACTACATCTACAAGTGGCCTAATGTGGTAGATCTGGGAGGGGGCTATGTCATGGTACTCTGTGCATTAAGCTTGGTGCATGTCATGCTCCTCATCTTCTGACATTGCTGTATTGGGAGGTTCGTAGGAATAGGATTTTATTTTTTTTTAGCTGAATGTGTTTTTTTTATTTATTGCTGTTTCATAGTCCCCAGAGCATTTTGTCATTATGAGTAAATAGCAGTATGAGTAGATGGATGACAAGAAATAGAGAAACTCTGCTTATGCCAGCATCTTCAAAAATTCAGAAAAGACAGACCTATGGGGAAAATATACCACCACTTGCTAAGAGATGATCTCGGAATAGATCATGCCATGATAAACTCGAGGACTATGGGGATATTGGCTCCACATGCTGGCACTGACCTGGAGATATGGACTCAAATGCTGTCAAGATTTACGGGTGCAGATGCAGTCCCAGTGCAGGCAGGGTTATAAAGGCTGTGATGGGGCAGCACCTCCACTTCCCCATGATAAGGTCTCGAGGGGAAGTGTATGATAGGTGAAAGCCCCCTTGCACAGCTGTCCCTTGCCTCATAGAAAAGTTACTACCTGGTGACTATTGGTAGTTTCACACTTAGATCTAGATCTGAACTTTGTTTCTTGACCCCATTGCTAAAAGATTGGGGTTTGGTATTTTCTGTTAAATGCTTGCAAGCCTCTACCCTGAATTTCTTTTGAGTGACAAAGAAAGATATGGGGGCAGGTCCGAATTTGGAAATTATTAGTTGCTGACATGTATTTCAGAGATTTTGGTCTGACAAGAGCTAACCTTTGATCTGGTAAATGAGAACTTTCACCCTGTAGAGGCAAGGGAGGGAGAGGGGAGGGGTGGATTTATAAATAGGAGAAGGGTAGGATGACATGGGAAAGATCAGTGGGAGCTGAGAGCTGGGTTTGTTGGTTCAAGCTCAGGTGGAAGAAGAGGCTGGGCAAAAGGGTAATACATTCTCTGCGGGACTCAGGAAAATAGAAGCAAGTGAGCTTGTAGACTGTGAGAGTACTTCAACTTTCATTCCTCTCTCATTCCCTTCTCCACCTTCTCCTGAATGGACTGCCCTGCTCTGCTAAGGCAGATTGGGAAATGGACACCGACACTCGAGGATTAGGTAGTGGGAAGTGTTGTCCCGCTCAGTGGCTACCCTTGGGGTGTCCTGACCATCAGACTGTGGAGCACAAACATGTATCTTAAGGGAAACTGTCTGGAGAGGTTTCACTTTCAGAGCAGATAGTGGTTGTGGTTAGGCATTTGGGAAGCTCACTGGACCTTGTTTTCACATTAACCTCAAGCATAGCCTTGCTGTCATGGAGCTCACGGAGCCTGTGAGAATCAGAGGGCAGAGGCAGCTGGAGTTCAAACTGGCCTTGGCAGGACACAGCATCGAAGGTGCTTTCCTAGGGTTATTTCTCCAAGAAGTCAGGGGAATTATAAGAATCTTAGCTCACCCCAAAGCTAGAAGGCTGTGTTTATGACACATCAGTTTTTCCTTCCTTTTTGTCACTGCTTACCTTCTTCTCGCAACTAAACGCTGACCAAGTAGTTTTCCTGTTAAACCGAATGCTTCATTTCCTGATGGGCCCTTCCACAGGCTGACGGTGCTGTTT
Source organism: Buteo buteo (assembly GCF_964188355.1). Classification (NCBI taxonomy): domain Eukaryota; kingdom Metazoa; phylum Chordata; class Aves; order Accipitriformes; family Accipitridae; genus Buteo; species Buteo buteo. The sequence goes on along the minus strand of NC_134181.1, from coordinate 41,640,282 downwards.
ATAAGCACTGCTGAGATGTCTCTCTGTGAATGATGACCCTGTTCCCAGTCCTTCACCACACACCCTCCCCCTGCCTTTCACTATGGTAAATATTTTAGTACTCGTTGAAATCAATTGAGCCTCATCAATTGGAAATAGAGTGTAAATCACTGGGACTTTTGCATTCACCCCAGAAATCAATTTTCACACATTAGGGCTATTAGCTTATTGAGAACTGTGTGATAAATGGCTGCGGGCCATCATGGAGCCACACCTGCCAGCTCTACATTTTGCATTTCAAATAGGCTTAAAAGTAGAGGGACAGCCAAGGGAAGGAAGATCTCAGGTGGGTGGAGCAGTGCGGGGTAGGAGACACAAGGACCGTGCAGCCAGACAATCTGTGCCTGGAGATCAATAACATCTACAAAGCACTAACTCATCCTCGCAGGGGCTGGAGACAGAAGGCGGCTGTGAGCCAAAGTTGTGGTTAGGCATCTAGTTTTTTTTCTCTTGCAAAGATGAACGTAATTTGGGGAGGAAAGGTGAAATGTAGATTACGAACATTTAATAAAACTAATGCAGTAGTTTAAAAAAGAAGCTTTTCCATGAGTAAATATCTTTCTTTCACACAGCAACTGCAGATAGGGTGTAGAAATGCTGCCTCCTTCTGCCATCCCAGTGCTCTGGGTAAAGAGGATGTACAGCTTATCACCAGCTGTGATATGGAGATAGCTGGGGTTTCTACTCTCACTCTGTAGTTCTTTCCTATCCCCTTGAATTCTGATAGTGGCAGCTAATTAGCTTTTTGCTGAACGAGTCTTGGGGAGGTGAGGGATCTGGTGACCTAGCCAGATGAAGTGTACAACGCCCAGCAAGTTCTTCTGTGGCCATCTGGAAGACCTTGGTCTTTATTTCCAAGACAGGACATAATTCATTCTTCTCAGTTACTACTGCCAATCAAAAATGTGGGTGACTCCAGGGGTTTGCAGGCTCTCCAGTGGTGTAGTCTCTGTTTATGTGCTTTGAGGTTTGGCATTTTACACGTATGAGCCACCCCTGGAGCTGAGGCAGTCATGCATAGGTAGGGCAGTCTCTTTGGCGAGAGATCTTATCTCATCCCTGTACTTCTCCTAAAAACTTGTGTAAAGCGTATGTTTCCCAATATTGGATATTTGTCTGTACAAGAGGAGAAAAAGGGGAACCTGCAACAGTAGATCACCAGATAGATTGTGCAATGTAAATAGCAATTTATTTTCTTCCTGTGAAGTGAATACTATCCGTGTATATCCCTGTGGTTGTAGGAATAAAAACCAGAGCTACTTTAATAAACATAGAAGATCTGTGTCACCAACGGTTCTTTCTCAAGGTGAGAAATGTGGGCTTAGAGGCCAAGTTCCTTCCTGTGAGGATCTGGAAGAGAGTGACTCATGCTTCTTGGTCTGTCCATTTTGACGAGGAAGCCCAGGATAGTGGTGTAATAGGAGATGTTTCCTTGCTCAGAGACTTGCCATACCTTGGTCATTTTTAGCGGCATTGAATGGACTTGAATTGCATCAGGAGAGCATCCCAAGAGCACCAGGCAGCCAGGAGAGCCAGCACAGAAAACAAAGATGTCCAGTAGTAAGGGGCTTGGCTAACCCTTCCAGGTAGCTTTGACCTGCCCCCTGGGATCCGCTATTTTGATGTTGATGCTTCATCACCCCATGTGCCTGTTTCCTTCTCACTTGGTTCCTTTGAAAGACCGAACTGAGGGACCGAGAGTCCTGACTCACTTTCGGATAATCTTTCCAGGCCAGCTGAAAGCAGGAAGCACTGACCTGCTCCCCAAAGAGTGCCAGCGTGGTTTGGCAGCTTTCACAGCAGCAGACAGCTGGCTTTAAAATGTTCGCACCTAAAAGCTCCTGTGCTTCATTCGACCATGTTTCTGGAACATTTTCCAGTCGCTCCATCCAAAATTTTGTCTTGCCTTCTTCCTTACAAGTTTCATATCTAGCAGCGCACCCCATGCTGTGCAGACCTGTTGGTTAACTTATTCCCAGTATCTGGAGTTTCAGTCCGGACGGCTGTGATCAAGACTCCTGGGCAGGGGCTGCATTACTTCTCTGACAGTCTTGGGCTCTCACCCTCAGCTAATTACTTTGATCCTTTACACTTTGTAAAAATTCTTACAACACAAAATAAGTCCCCCCTGGCTTTAACCTTGTGACCTAACTGGCCCTTGTAAAAGGGAGGGAGAAAACACAGTCATGCACGCCCAAACACACGCACACGCACTCACGTATATGCCTATATACACATCCCCACAAACTGCCTAAAGCCTGTTCCTTTAATAGTTTCCTCCCAGGACTCCCACAAAAAGGCAAATAAAACTCCTTTTACAAGATAGCAGGGCAGCATGAAGGATCAGCTTCACCAACAACAAGTTCTTTCTTCAGTTCATTTGTTTTAAACATACTTTTCCTCCAGATTTTGATCCTCTTAAGTGCCTCTCCCTCCTCTTCTTTTCCCTTTTGAGGCTTCCATCGTGGTTCCTCTTGCCTGCCCTGCTGCCAACAGCTTAATGGCTAAAACAAGCAATGTATTTTTTCAGGATCTGCTTGTTCACAGGGAATAGCGTGTGTGTGAACACATACTTTTAAATTCCCTTTCCATGAATAGGGAATGTTTCTTCTTTCTTCTTCACAGGACCCAGCTAAGGAAAGAAATCCATAGGAGAGGGAAAACCATCATATTTATGAAGAGCAATTAAATAGACCAGGGATCTTCAGTCTGCGAGGTAGCTCAGGAGAGATACAACAGAGGTCTATAAAATCCTAAGTGGCCTGGAAAAATGAATAGGTTGTTACTCTTTTACCTCAGTTACTACAGAAAGCAGATTCAGTTCTTCACACAGTGTGTACGTCCCTTCCCCTGGTAACCAGAGCTGGGGGAAGCATTTTAGAGAATGGTAACTTGGTGAACAGCATAAAGAAATTTAAGTTTCTGTATGGTTTAGATTAAGCATGGGGAAACAAATTTGTATCTTGCTCCTTTACTGGCTGACCTGTATTTATGAAACTTACAGACACTTAATAATCTTGAGACTTATTTCTCTCTGGCATATTTAGTTAAGAATGCTCAATATTTTCTGAAGTTACCATAAACCAAAAAGGAGTGCAAGATGCATACACATCATGATTCACAAGCCTTGCCTTCTTAGGAAAATCAGAGGAAAAAAATAAAAACCTTAATTTGCCAATAAAACCCACATTTGGATGCCTCTACCATTTCCTCAGTTAAGCCAAAACAAAACTGTTTGAAAACTTTTAGGCTTTCATGTATTTCTCCCTTCTTTCTAGTATTTTCTGTTTCTCATGCTTGCATTAGAACTGGTAAAGGAAGGAGTTCGGGAATAAAATCCTGTGTAGTCTGTCCTCCTTAATAGATCACCTGGATATGATAGTCAAAGAAATATCTAGACTCAGATGAAACCAAGGGTGTCATCTCATGTTTTCTGGAAACATTGTTTGAGGGGAAAAGTGCCCTACCCTTTTGTTGAAAGTCTGCAGTAGACTGTGCTGTTCGATTTTGCTAAACATCAAGGTCTTGGATCCAAGGCTTAAGGCAGGGAAAGAAGCTTCCGTAGCATTGCTGCAGGATGACTGTGTCTAGGCAATACCTGCACAGAAACGTGCTGTATATGTTCTTTAATGAGAAAAAAACATGCATTGTGAATGTGGCCAGTTTCTGCAAGTCCATTTGACAATTCTAATCCTGAGAAAAAACCAGAGGTTCCTTTTAGCTCCCCACGTGAAGTCCCCATGCATCTGTTCTCTCTTTGCACCACTCAGGGTGAGGCATAGGACAGTCACAGTGTCTAGTTAAGACCTGTGGAAGTCAGTTCAACCGACAGTGACATAATTAGGAAATGTGTATGTTCAAAGCAAAAGTGGATTTTGCTGATTGCTTGGGCGTTAAGGCTTTGGGATCAAAATTGTGACCAAGAGACTATGAAGGACCAAGGGGGAATCTTGGCAGGATTTTCATACTCGCCTCTCCTGCCCTTTGAAGAGGATAGTTGTTCAGGCAGGGAGCTCCCTGGGCTGGGATCTCACTTTTTTGTCCTTGTTTTTACAGCACCTAGCACAAGAGTGCCCTTGCTTCTTGCTTAGGAATCTTAGGGATTCTTGTACTATGCTTTGGCAATGCTTGGGGAAGAAACTAGTCATGTAACAAAAAATAACAAGAAGAATCTTCCCCAGTGCCCCTTCCCCTATGAGAGATTCTTTGTGGGTTTTCTCATACATTCAAGGCTTGTGACCATGATTTTATCCTATGTCAAGGGAGACTTGAACTTCCCAGCACTGAGGTTTTTCTCCATTTTTGTCTAGGTCAACTTCCCACATACATGAGTCTGAGTGGAGCCATTTCAAGGCTCAGTCTCCATAGGGTGCTAACCATGCCAAAGCTCTGACCACATCCAAATTCTAGTAGAGGGATCTGAGATGGCTTCTCTTTCCCCAAGTTGCCTGCTTGTACTAAATACTGGGGCAGCTCTCTAAAATACTGAAGGAACAAAGCATGCAAGGCAGTAAAATGAGGCAATTAAACCTATAAAACCAGGGTTTACAAGGGAATTTATAGTGTCAGAGGCTTTTTATAGCTTTTTTAGATTAGTTTAAATAAAAAAGGGGGAGAGAGAAAGAGAGAAAGAGAGAGGGAGAAAAAGAGGACCTGAAACTTGAGGAGACTTAAAAGTTCAGAGAGAGGCTTTTAGGAAGCACAGAGGGGTAATAATTAGAGGCACATTTTCCATTTCACTGTCTTTGCAAATTGAAATTAAAGAAGGAGGAAAAAAAAGCATGCACAGAACAACAGGCAGTTTACATTGCTTCCCCTTCCTGCTAGTAGCGTTTGATTTTTCTATTGCTATTCTTTTGTTTTCTGGCCAGGTGAAAGCGTCTTGTCACCTGGGCAAAGGGACTAAAGTGAAAGAGCGATCTCAGGTAAGGTGAAATTTAGGTTTGGTTTTTTTCCCCTTCTGTTGTGCTTGCTTGCTGGTAAAGTTCACTGTGTGCCTTGCAAATCTAGGAGCTTGTATTCAAGACGTGAAATGGAGCCAGCACCTGATTAAGGCAAATTTGGTCAGGTCAGACAATAGACCCTGTGTTTTAAAGAGTATGTCATATTTCACTAGTTCCTCCAGCTTTCTTTTGCATTGCACATACACAACGTACACACACTAGGCAAGTCAGCTTGAGATTGCTTTTGGTGTGCCTAATTAGACCCATTCTTAGCTTTTGTCTGCCTTTGTGTGGAACTAAGGAAAAGGTGATTCACATCTCTCAAATCCTGCTTCCTTCTCTGTGGAAGCATCTCCTTTATTCAGACCTGATTTCCTCACCATCAGTAGAACAGTGCTTTTCAAGTGGTGTTTTTCCTTTGCTCCATTCATACAATCACAGAATAGTTGAGGTTGGAAGGGACTGCTGGCAATTTCTAGTCCAACGTGCTGCTGTCAGCTAGATTGGGTTGCTCAGGATTTAACAGTAGAGATTGAGGTGAAGAAGACATGGAGTAAATTAGCCTTTTCTGTGCCCTTTTTCACCACATTCCTTGCCCCATTTATCAGTGGGCCCACATTTTCCTGGATCTTCCTCTTGCTGCTGATGTACCTGTAGAAGCCCTTCTTGATGCCCTTCACTTCCCTCGCCGTATTAAGCTCTAAATAGGCTTTGACTTTACTAACTCAATTCCAGCATGTTCCGATAGTGTCTCTACATCCCTTCTGGGTCACCTGACCCTGCTTCTAGCTCTTATATTCTTCCTTTGTATCTTTGAGTTTTGTCAAGAGCTCCATGTTCATCCATGCAAGGCTTTCCTGCTTGTGAGGATGAACCGTTCTTGAGCTTGGAGGAGGTGATCCTTGCAAATCAACCAGCTCTTCTAGACCCCTCTTTTCTCCAGGACTGTACCCCATGCAATTCTTCCAAGTAGATCTTTGAAAAGGCCAAAGTCTGCTGTCTGGAACTCCAAGGTTGTGATTCTGCTTTTTGCCCTGTTGTCTTACAACAATTTCGGTCCCTTTAGCAATGGCCCCAAAGTCTGTGCTCTGTGATGGCATGGACAATAGTCTCACCTTATACACGTGGCCACTTCTTCCTTACATGAAGTGGGAATGTCTGCTGGCAATCTCGTCATCATCGCTATCTTATCTGCATTTATGCCATTAGTAAAATTACCCTTTCCATGGTGTTTCTAAGATCTTGCCCACTGCAGTGCTGCTGGGGAGCTTTGCGTGCTACCTTTGTGACATACTTTGCTTCTTTCCTTCTCCTTACACTATTCTATTTTCCAGATGGTGTATGCCGTGTTCAGTATGGTAGAGTATAGATCCTGGCTGGTTGCTAGAATATGCAATTAGTAAATTACTAATTAACTGTAGCAATTCATCATCCTCCTGCTGTGTAGCTTTTTACATAAGCGTACCTGTTCTCTAAGGCAATATAAATAAAGGGCCCATCCTTTGAAAAATAAACTTACAGCAAAATAGAAGACAGCAGTCTGCCCTTTAGGTCAACTTAAACAGCTTATGTGGGGACATTTTTGCTAATGGAGCGGGTGCCATAAGAGAAGTGTTGACCAACCCTGGGTTCTTCAGCGGAAGGGAAGATTTCTTATGATAATCTTTGGCTCATCTGAGTTGATGCATTCCTTTTGTAACAAATACAAAATACAGGGTGAAGGGCAAGCAGGAGAGACAAAACCTAAAATGAGTGTGTATTTGTGACAGAGAGAGATACGGTGAAGGTGGATAAAGAGGAGTAAATTCAGATCTGATAAGGGCACATGCAGGTCCAAAAAGTTACTCTGGCCAACTTTCAAAAGGTATGACCATTTCTGAATTGTATCTCCGCACAACTGAAAGAAGGTGAAAAGAGGAGCGCAATGGGACAGAATTACCTGTTTCTGATCACGTTTACATTGGGGTAATTATCTTCATTGGAGACGTTACCATTTCACAATGAGGTTAGAATCAAGCCCGGCATTTTTGAAGCTGAACTTTAGTTTTTAAAGTCTGCAAATGTGTGCTATTGCAGTCACATGATAAATAGTTCTGAAATCAATATAGAAAGCTATTAAAAATGTGGTTTTGTCTCTGTCTAGTATGGTACATTAAGATACACGTATCGTTGTACACTCTCTTTCCCTCTCTCTCTGTATACATATGTATGGGCGGAAATTTTAAAAGTACTCAACATTGGTCAAACTGTCCCCAATGGAAAATATAACATTGACCTCAAATAGCATCACATTTTAGGTCAATGATGAGTGATTTTTAAAATGCTACCCTTAAGTATGTATTTAAAGAGGAATCACTAGAGCAAGGGTGAGTCTTAACTTCCCTGATCCTAAAGTTCTGTTTGAGAAATGGCAGTGAGAGGGAGAAGATGGCTAGGCAGAGCTCACCATTTCATTTGTCCCAGTCCAGTACTGCTTTGGCATTTCTATTGTGATTTCCCACCAGGGTTTGGGGTTTTTTTGCAACCGGAATTGCTGTTCAATAAAAAAAGTGAGCCCGCAATGACTGGTTTACATCTTCTGTGTTATCGAATGCACCAAGAAACAAAAAGCTGGCCGCATGAAGCTTTCAAAAGAATAGGAAAAAAAAGCTTCACATTTGCTAGTTGCTAAATACAACTTTTGGTAAGCACTGAAGTCAAACAAACAACTTCTACGAGTGAGAAGATCCATCTGCTATCACTAATCTTATAGATCGTTCTGTTCTCTGATACTTCAGTATTTTAAATAACATCTAATGGACCAGAACGTACAAAGCAATCAATGTTATTCAAACTCCACAGTCATCAGCTGCAGGTATATGCTATCCCAGCACAGTAGGCTTGGAGCCAGAGCCTCGGCTCATTTAAATCAATGTCAGCAGTTTACAACTTGCTCAGAACCTGGCTCCATATCCTTCTAAGAGAAAAGAAAATTCTTGGCCAGCAAATAGTCTTGATCTGTTCTAAAAAAAGACCCTTCATTGATACCAACGGGATGCAGAGCCATGAGGCATACATCGTTATGCTACTTCAATGCTTAGATGCGAGATTGTTCTAATTCTTTAAAAGCAGAGTCCACTACTTCCCTGGGGTTCATCAGATGTTAGGAGGGAGGTGACCCCACTCTGTCGAATAGAACAAAAATGAACTGGCAAAGAAAACAAAGCCCATACTTCATGTGTGTTTATTCTTCTCTTTATAGTTTGCGACACCAGTGCTCCCAGAGACCTTTGTTGGGAATCCAGATTCTCCTGGCAGGCTGCAAGGTTCAGAACCCTGCTTGCGTGCTGAGCCATGCAGTCCCACAGGCAGCATTGATCTCGAGTAGCACTCCCAAAAAAAGACATATACCTGGCTGTGCTGAATGCCTGGCAGTCTGTCTCTCCCATGCACTGTGGCAGCTGTTACCAATCTTGGCTGCAGACTCGTGGTGGCCAGGAGAGTACGTGGTTGGCCCGAGAGCCTGACGGTCTGTCTCTGCGTCTCTCTCTTTCATTTTGCTGGCTCCATATATTATATCAAATATCTTTAAAGAGCACAGTTTGAATGATGGAGCTTATAATTCCATCTCGGGAGTTCTGATGACTTGAGCTTGGTTCTTGTGGTTTATGATGTCACCGGGACCCATCGATGGAGTCGTAGCCCCATAATTCACCATTGCCCTGTTATTTATTCTGTGCAATAAATGGCTGCAGTTTAATCACCAGAGTAAATTGCTGAAGCATCTTTGTGGAAACTCTAATGTTACTGTAGCAGTATCTATGGCAACAATGATTCAGTAGTGGTAGCTAATGCAGAGGGAACCAGTAACACTTAGCCTTGTGCACCCAGTGAGAAAGCAGTATGTACCAACCTCAGAAAGATGAGAGCCTGCGGGCCAAATCCAGACACGCTGTAAGTGGAGAAAAATCCATTAATTGCTGTACAGGTACATGCACTGGGTATCATATGTAGTCTCTGAAACTAGGATGTGGATCCAGACTTCACCAACCTTTACAGACTTGTGGCATTGATTTTATGCAAAAAGATTTTTACGAAAAACTTGTGACTCTTCTGTAGAGGTGTAAAGCAAAGATATCTTTTCTGCATAGTTGTTTTGTTTGGGGTTTTTTTTTTCCTTTTCCAGTTCAGGTAGAAAAAAGAACTGAGGATACTTGAAACAAATTATTCTGAACTTCATACAATTCAAGTTTGTGTTTGGTTTTAGTATGGGCGAGAGAAACAGGATATTTCCTATTTTTTTCTGAGCTATCTCAATTCTTCTTGCCTGTTGTGTCCTTGTATCTCTCTGCTTAGGAGGCCTTGTAGGATCTTGCATTTTAGTGTTTGTGGGGCATAATGTTCCTGAAACTAAAAATGAAACACTTACTTCTTTTTGGCAAAATACATTTGGCAACCTATTTAATGTAATCTGAAGATACCTAGTGGTTGTGGATATGCAGTTGGCATTTGAATAAGCATAGGGCTGTGATGTAGTTATCATAATAGAACATTATTATTATTATTTATTGTTTCTTACTAAAGTGATATTTATGAGAAGGTTTTGCTTTCCAAATCCAAAGTTTCCATTCAAGCCCCAGATTTTCTGGGTTCTCTTCTTTTTTTTTTTTAATAAAATCTTCTAAGCTATAACTAAAACCTCTGTGTTTCCTACTTTTTAAGAAAAAAGTAAGACACTTTTCAAATCTCTCTCTTTCCCCCTTCCTTTCTCCTTTATTCATCCCCACTTTCTATATTCATTAATTTTCTTTTAGGAAAGAAATCAGGAGAAAAAGCATTCTCTGTTCATCCTCTTTCAATACCCTGTGAATGTTTGAAATGCTCAGCTCTTTTTTTTTTTATTTCCTCTGCTGAGCAGCCCTAGAGAAGTATTGCGGCGCATGGTATCAGTGACCTGACAGTCTGCTGCTTATGGTAAATGTCATTTTACAATGTAACTTTTTTTTTTTTAACTAGAGGTTTATGATTTTCTACAAGGATCCATTGTTTTAAGCCACGCAACCAACATGTGTTTCTTGAGATATCACTTACCTTTTAAGCAAGTAGCAGTTGAATTTTGGTCATCAGACTTGGCTGTCTCTGGATTCATATGGTTATTCTGTTCTGGTAACCTGATACAGCACAATGAGGTAAGAACAGAAAGAAAAGCCTTTTAATTTACGGTGGGTCTCAGTTCTAATCATGTAGTTGCTTAGACTTTGGCTTTATCATGAATCATTTTTAATGGCAGTTGAAGAGAAAAGAGTTGAAAAGCAAATCTTACCTTTCTCATCACTGACAGCTTTTCATAACTTAAATCAGACTTTTTTACAGCATAGCCTTACAGTATGGGTGTTATGCAAATGAAGGCCTAAACTGAAGGGCTGTCCAGCAGGAGACCAGAGAGCTTTTTCCTTCCTAGCACAAGATATATCTTTACAAGAGCAATTTCAGAGTTGTCTTTAAACAGAGAGCAGTTCTTCAGTTTGTGGATTCCTAGACATTGTCCATGGAGTCTCTCATAGGAAGCTCGGTTTTCTTGGTCACCTTTCAGAAGGCCCTTAGAAGTTCTCCAGGAATGTCCCTTCTCTGTGTGGGCCAAAGGGTGGAAAAGCTTAAAAGTTGATGGCAAAAGCCCTCATGGACTTTAATGTAGTCAGAATGTCACTCCTTCCCTCCCTTGTGCTTGGTGACATCTGCATGTAAAGAGAGCTCAGTCAGTGGGTTTGTGGGTCTCCAGTTAGTCATTTTCTTTGGGATAAATGCTGTTGGTGGCAGTCAGCAAAGAAAATTATCTGAGAAGATTGTTGGTTTAGCATCAGTTGCCAAGAGACCTGGTTTAAGTGGTGATCCTTCTTCAGCAGAGCCCGCGGCTGTGCATTCAGTAATCAAAAAGTAGAAGTTTAATGCTGATCCACTGAGCGCGGGCAGGAGAAGACACTGTCAGGGACGCTGATGTGGTGCCCAGTGGAGTTAATAGAAAAGATGTTCTCATTGCAATCAGAACGTAATTGAATACTGGCAGTATCCTGCAATGCCTCTACACGGCAAGTTCCCATCAGCACTAATGTGGCTTTCAAAAAGCTAATCTCTTTTCCTGGCATGGCCACTCTTCCCCTTGGTGCTGTTGTTAACTCCGCCATCTATTGTGTGCTTGGCCTATCAAGTCTTCGAGTTGCCATATTCTTAGTGTGTTTGTACTGGCTGTGGCAGGACGCTATGCTAGGTTGAAGCTTTTCAGGGCTACTGTGAAACAAAACCAATACATTTCTTGGACCCTAAGGGAGCAATGAGATGTCCTGCTTAGTATGCTTCCCACATCACCACAGACTTCACTTGGCTTCTGTCGTTCTTGCGTTTCCTCCATGACCTCCAACTTTTTCCTGTTTGGAGACATGTTTCCAACTTAGGTTGGCTACATACTATGTTCTTTCTGACACATTTTGACAAATTCAGTTTGATTTTACCCTGGAGGTCTTTCTAGACTTAATTTTATTGTTGTGGAAGGTCATCAAAAGGGTAGTGCTATTTAAAGACCAAATTCTGTCACATTTACTCATGGGGCTAGTACTCTTCTTGAAGATGTCCATTTATTTAAATGGAACTATACATGGGTTAAATGGCATCCGTTGTAAGCAAAGGCACTGGAGACTGCCTTACTCATCTCAGTGGACTACTCAGAGAGTAAAGTCAAGTACTTGTCCTTAACATTGATTTTCCAGCCCCTGTTGTTACAAGGTGGCTTTCTGGCCCCCTCTAGTGACTGGCCACATAGAGTTTTATGAGTAAGATACAACCTTTTTGCAATCAGAAACAACCATTTTCACTCCAACAGTAAATGGCTTAAATTTAGAAGTGGCTTTTAAAATCCTGTCGTACTGAATTTGTTTCCCTTTGCTCACAACCCTCTCAGAAGCATCATGTTTCCGACTTGGTGGGACTTCTTACAGAGTTGGATGCTGTTCACAGTGCTTAGGGGTGAAACAATCCACACTGGTATTAATATGGTGGCATGACCCCAGTTACGCCCCCATTAGCCCAAAGGTTCGTGTTCATTAAGGGAAGCCGGATGGTTTTGGTATTACGGCTACATTACCAAAGAAACAGCCATGAGTTGAAGGCGGTATCAAAAAGGACTGAAGCACAACTCAGGATGTATAACCTTCTATTGAATCACAGTGAAACCTGGAGTGAGAATTTGGGTTGATACTGAAAAGGCATTTTCAAAAGCCTTTCTTTTCCCTATTCTTTTCATACTACTGGAACTGCGGAAGGGAATCTCATTTAAAATATGAATTAGAAATTTTATGCTTCTTATGGCTCTGTATTCTTGAGAAGCAGATACTTATCACATACCTGTTTCCTTGGGGAAGTGCGCAAGGAACTTTGGCAACAGGTTTTCTACTTTTTGGCTAATGAGGAGCAGGGCGAGTATTTATTCGAGAAGCTGGAGCAACGGTGACAGCTGGGGGATAGACCTAAAAGCACCATAATACTTAGGCTTTAGATGCTCTGATATCCTTTAGAAACAACTGCCTTGATCTTTTAGTGCCCTGGTAAATCATTTATTCTGATCACCTACTTACAAATTCCCCGTCACCCGTCCTATCAGATGAAATGAGCTCAGGACACAGCTCCCTGGCTTGTATACATAGCTCGCTGATCATAACCCAGCAGATGAACTGCAACAACCCAGAACTTCAGCAGGGCTCCAAGAGTAGCCTGGTAAACCTCCTCGGTCAGGAGCAGCCTCAGTCAAATCAGAGCTGAAATTCAAATTCGTCTGACAAACAGGGCGTTTGGAGCTGGAAGGTTGGGATAGGATTTTTCCCCTCTCATGTTACTGTGCATTGCAGGCTGCAGTCGGGAAGCGTGCTGTTGAACACACTGCAATCCCCTCGGCTTCTCCGTCCTCCCACAGTGCGTCTTTCTGCTCTTTGGCAATCTGTTTCAATTCTCCTTCACTTCAGCATGACCAGGGTCCCCCAGGTTACCCAGTGACTCATCTCTGTGGAATTTGGGAGTGCTGCTTCTCTGCTCCTACCCAGGTTGGCAAGAGGGTTATTAAAGCATCGGAGATTAACCAGAACCTCCTTTGGTGAACATTTAGGCTAAGAGCACTTGAGGCCAAACATGTTATTTTACATGTGTATGCTGACACCACACTTTAATACTGCACCTCACATTTCTCTGTATGCATGGTTTTGAACACCTTTTCCAACTATGATCATATTAGAGGATCCCTGATGCTTTGGGAATGTACGTGGGGAATGACTTCAAGTGGAAGCGTGTTTGGATTGTCCTATTTCTATTTCTGAAGCCTTCTCAAGGAAGCTCGCTCGCTCGCTCTTCTCACCCCATCGCTTCCAATGGGACCAAGTCATTGCATTGAGTGTGCGCACAATGACACCTCAGAGAGACTTGGACTGTTCTCTTGTCTCACTTCCACTCTCTTCCAGGCTGGATGCACACCCTGGAGGTATGTGGTTTGTCTCAAGATATAAGACTTCCCCCCTCAAAAACTACATTACTTCAACAAGCCACAAAAGGCTGGCAAGAGGGAGAAGGATGCTCCATTAGTGCAGCTTTCCTCAGAGATCTTTTCTGTGAACTCCATGCAGCTGGAAACATACTCCCTCTCCTGAGCTCACATGTGTGCACATACACACGTTCCCTCATGCAGCAATTTCACCGATGTATAAGTACACAGACACATACGCTTGCTTACCTAGGCACAACTTTTCCTTTGTTGTACTTATGCACATGTGTAGAGGCAGAAATTCTCTTATTTGACTGCATGCAATTGCACCCGTGCAAACTCCAGCCTGCTCTTTTTTATATGCACATTAGTGCCCCAGTACACGTGTCCTCTCTCTTACAAACATGCATGCGTGAATACAGGCACGTTTACGCACCCTGCAAAGATGTTGCAGAATTTGGAGGCAGAGTTGAGTAAACTGGGCCTGAAGGGACCTCTTGAGGTTTAGTCCAACCACCTGATCCAAGCAGGCTCAACACTGAATTCAGAAGAGGTTACTCAGGACTTTGTCCAGTCAGATGTTTAAAACCTTCTGTGTCAGAGATGCAATAGCCCAATTTTTTTTCCTTATATCTAGGCAGAAGCTTCACTCCTTCAACTTTTGACCTCTCTTTTGGCCCTTAATTTATGTCTTTTGCTCCTCTGCCACACACCTGAGCAAAGAGCCCGAGTCTGTCATCCTATACCTACAGTGTTACCAAGAAGGCTGCTCTTAGGTGCCCCCTAAAACTTGTACAGGGTGGACAAACTCACTTCCCTCAGCTTATCTTCATAGATCCTGTGCTTCAGGCCCCTGACCATCTTGGCGGCTCTCTGTTGGATTTGTTCAAGTTTATCAGCATCTTCCTTGTACTTGTGGGCTCACAACTGGGTATAGACCAGATGGGGTCTAACAACTCAGAGAGAAATAATCATTTCCCTTGATCTGCTGGCTATGCTCCTGATGGTACAGCAGAGTAGGCTGTTAGCTTTCATTGCTGCCAGGTACCTGTCAGCTGGGTGTCCGTATGCTCTTGCTGGAATTGGACTGACAGCAAAACAGTTAATAAGAAAACCAAACACCAAGCTTTGCTTCTTACCAGTCTGGGCTAAAATTTAGTGGATCTGAGATCTCAAGCAGTATGGGAGAACAGGGTGAATAAGATGACTTACTAGATTTCTTGCATGTCTTTTATAATTCTGTGGTCGTGACCATCTTTGCTCTTCTTTTTGGCCTTGAAGATCCACTGAACATTTTACCTTCCCCATGTTTGGAGAAATCCAGCCATTTGAAATTTCCTCCTTTTCCAGTGGCCAGTATCCATACTGGTCACAACCATAACTGCCTTGTCCAAGTCCCATCTTTCAGAAGGAACATGAGAGACATCCACAGTCGCTGACTCTGGTGATCTGCCCAAGGACAAATGATGCTCTCAGTGCTTTTATTAGTGCCAAAGCTCCTGCAGTAACATGGTCCCCAGTGGAGGTATTAGCTGTGCACTTAGAGGTTGTTCTGTGTGATTCATCCACATCATCTACAAATCACAGGTTTAAAACCTTGCAGTACTTAATGTGTGGAAGAACTTAAGACTCTGTAGAGATTCATACCTACCTACTATCTTGTGAGGCATGCACTGAAGGGAAAGGTGGGGGTTTTTTCAGCTTATTTTCAGACCCCAGTTGGGAGAATCCTTGTTTATACACTTTCCAACTTCAGGCAGAGAGGAATTGTGAGCAGAGCCCCTCAGGTGAATGGGAAAATGGAAGAAACAACTGTAAGATTTCATTTTAAGAAAAAATATAAGGGAAACTTGACTTTTTCCAGCCTTTTCCCATTTTCTTTTTGCAGTCAAAAGCATTTGCCGAATTCTGCAAATGCTGTGGGATAACCCAAATCTGGATAATACAATATTCTGGTGACTAAAATACTAGGCTAAAAAATTCACCAAGCATCAGATTCTGTTCTGTTTCTGATAATGATTTCAGATAACACTAACGGTGGTAAAATCGGAACACCTGTAAGGTGGGCATTAAGTGATGTGACTTTGTGGCTGTCACAGTCGGTTCAGATTCAAACCAGGAGAAAATCCGGAGCAGAGTGTAGTTTCTGGCATAGTGTTTCTTAGAGGGATTCTTTCACATTTAGTTCTTACTTTTTAGATGGGGATCATAATAGAGGCTGAAGACCTGGCTACTCCTCTTAGCCAACTATTTGTGATTTATGTTTTTTTCCTTTGCCCGTAAGTCAACCTGCTTGGGAGATAATTTCTCCAGGAATTCTCCACTGCTGCTGAAGGAGCTAAAGGTTTAAGACTCTTGTCTGTCCCAAAAAAGCATGAAGCGCAAGAAGGCAATTGCCATGTATGAGGTAAGCACAGCAGCTTGAAATGGCTTTGATTTTTTTACTCAGCACAGTGCAAGAGCCATCAGTGTGTAGGAGTACATGTGATACTGGTGGTTAACCAGAGGTTCATGGAACAATGACCTGTGAAAGCTTTCAGAAATGAATGTGTGTGCCTATATATTTATATACATCTTTTTTTTTAGATACCTGTGGCTCAGTGTAAGGGAAGCTGGGCTTTGGTACTAATAATAGATTTGCTCAAGAGCAGAATTTGATGGAATGGCTTAAGATTGATAATATCTTAACTAAAAATAGTAGTTGACCTCTATTACATGCTTCCACATATGTTTACTTGTAAGACTTTAGTAACAATTATTTGTGAGCTGTCTTCAAATATACACAAATGCGAACATCCATCTCTGTATATGTTTATATGTGCACCGTCAGTGGGCATGTGTATGAGGACATCATGTACATTTGAAGAGGGATTTCTTATTTGGTGTGTACATCCTTCCACTCAGCCAGTCCTGTGGAGATGTTCGCGGATAGGGTTGCAGACTGTGTTCATGTATGTCAGGATATGCCTCTATCATTGCACAGTTTGTCCAAACTTTCACATATGTGCATTTTAGGACAGAATGAGCACTGGCTAATTTGGGAAGTGACACATGCTTTACATTCAGGGGCCAAATCCTGGTTTTCCTGGTGAAGCCAAAAGTATAAGCAACACAATTCCTACAGAGCATATTGCCTCTGACTGACAGCTTGGGTGCAGGGGAGATGACTTATGTTTGGCCTTGCTCTGTATTGCTCTGAAAAGCGCAGTTGATGCCTTTGACGAGCAAGTGATGCCAAGTGCAGCATGCGTGATAGTGGCCAGGGGCCTGGTCATTCGTCTCAGCCAACCCTCCATGATTTTGTTTCTGGCCATTATCAATCAGACTGCTTTAGAGACAAGCTTCTTTATGAAATTTGTATTGCTGCTCTTTAGGGACTTAAGGTTTAAGTCTCTCATCTGTCTCAGAACACAGAGTAAACTGTAATCTTGGGGATGTCTGCAGGTTCACATGTTGCTATGTTTGTGCATGTGGATCTCGGTGAACAGTGAGGGTGGTTTTATGCTTATCCTGCCTGTTGGCATGGGTGTGTAGCTGGGAGGGCTGAGTCTGAGTGCGTGTTTGTGTCGGTGCATCTGTTTGTGAATGCGCCTGTGTGTTTCTGAGCTGTCTGGGGAGGAGGGAACGTGCATGCGGCACTATAGAGGTGTGTGTTATTCTCACATCCTTGCTAGCAGCAAACAATGTCATGTCCCTACCTGGACTGCAGCATGACATACATCTTAAAAACAACAGCAACAACAAGCTGCAGAGCCACAGGAGAAGGCAGAGCTGCTCTTTTCGATCATCACTTAGGAAATCCTGCCAGCCCCAGCAAAGCATGCCGGGATCCAAACTGGCTTTTGGACTGGGACTCGGAGAGTGAAAGAGAAGCAGTAATTTGTTTGCCATTGCCCTCAAGCCAGGAAATCCAAACCCCAAGCATTTCCCAAGCCACAGCACATTCGAGTCGAAAGAGAGTGTCAGCGAATTGCTCACACGTACAGACAGAAATACACACCCGCACACACACATGCACGCGTGCACACACACGGGGAGAACGCTGGGAAGGGAGAATTGTTCCAGCACCACTGCGGTTAAGATGCTGAGACAGTCTCGAGTTTTCAGGCCATAGCTGTCAGGATGCTTTGGTATATTCATCACCCCCCACTCCGTGGTGATAAAAATTTACACAGCCAACGAAACGAAGATTAATTTCATGTGAAAAGCTGACAGAATGGCCCATGTCATTGCTTTATTTGTGCCAGCACTCAGTAACTCGGTGCAAGTTCCATTGAGGTGGCAGACACCCCGTCCCCTTGAGCCATCTCTTCTCCTCTCTAATGATGCCACCATTTTGACAAAACCAAGCAACACAGCCGGTATGTGCGAATTTGGAATTAATTTTCTTCAGAAAGGTCAAGTATGTTAATGAGCTTTTGGCTGCTTGTGTTTTCTTTCTTGTGTTTTTCCCCTATTAATGGGGGAAGAGGGAGAAAAAAGAAGGGGGAGAAATAATTACAGAAATAAAAATGAAGGAAGGAGGAAAAGAAAGAAACCGTGAGCATTTGGAAGAGGCAGAATTCAGTGTAGTTTTTCATGGGTTCTCCTTTTCCAGGACTGAGGCAGACTAATTGTATCAGTGCAAGTCTGTGCAGTTTGCTTGAAGCTGTTGAGCGAGGCCAGGGATGTCATGGATAGCAGAGTTGGTGTAACCTGGCACGGAGGAGGTGAATTGCACCTCCTTTGCACTCAGGAATTGACGGCAGCCCTGCGTGTTGGCAGCTGCCTTCGTTTTCCATCGCAGAATGGCTGAGCTCTGCTCAACACGGGTCTGTGTGTGCTGGGGGAACAGAGAGCAAATGAAGGTGAAGGAGAGAAAGGGTTCATGGGCTCAAGCTCTTGTGGTCATTAGCGAGAGGAAGCTGGGAAGAAAGCTCAGCTGCCCTGGGACCTGCCAGGGTCCGCTAGTTCATCCAGCTTAGATATATGACAAATAGGCAGTTTAAAGAGAAATTGTCCTCACCTCATGCGACTGGCATGAGATGTTTGAAGTAACTGTGATGCCAACCACCTCTCATCTCCGTGTCCCCCAAATTCCTGCCTTTATTCCTGCCGGTTAGGATTTGCCACTTTCTGGCATCCTCATGTCAGGAGTTGCCTTGATTTCTCAAGGGGTTGGGTGATGATCAACGCGACTAAAGGTGGCAGAAACAGAAGACGGTATGTCAGGACACGAGGGAGTGAAGCTGCACTCCTGGCTCTGTCGCTCACAAGTCACACTCGCCTGGATAGGACGTTTAGGGTAGGACTCATCTCACCTAATTTTAGTCTCCTTAAGCAAAGTATCCAGACTAAACTAATTGTCTAGGTTTCCGTTCTTGTTAACAGAGAACGGTAAGGAGGAACACGTATCCCACCTAATTTGAGAGAAATTCCATTCTGGCAAGGAGTTTCTTTCTCCATTGAATATAAAGTGAACTTAAACAATTAGCTTGGACTGAATCCCTACCTTTTAGAGGCTTAAAATTATGGGGCGTGATTTCCCTCCTCATTCTCTTCTCCTTGCTCCCATTCTGGCTCCATAATTTCCTTTCTAATCCAACAGGCAGAGGAAATTCAGCAGGCCTCACAGAAGCTACATTGGCAGCATAAAGTCTATGTCTTTCGCTCTAGCTTGCCCAGGCTGGCTCCATGCTTATCCACAGTTGTGACAATACAATCTTTGGCTGTGATCTGGTCATTTGTCCCTAGCTTTGCTGGAGTAAGCCCGACATATGGATTCTTGGGCATTGTCCAAAAAGCCTTTGTTGACTTTGGAGGGTACATGTTTTGCCATCCTGGCTACAGCGCAAGGAGAAATGATGTGGAATGTAACAGTGCCAGTGTCACACGTGACGTACTTAAGGGTGTCCTTAATTAGAAATTTTGTTGTTGTTGTTTTACACCTTACACAGCTGGTTCTGTTGTATGGGTCCTTCTGCATGTATGATCCTTGCATGCTTGCCACATGAGTCATTCTGTAGCAGGGCTGCCTCAGACTCATGTCTGGGGCATGATTTCAAAAGCACTCAAGTGACCAAACTTAATGATTTTCAGCTGACTCCTAGTGTTGTCCTAAACATGGAATTCCTACCCGTAAACCACTGTGCTGCCCACGCTCTGTCCTCTCTTTCCCAGGCTCTGTAGTGTGCATGGAGGCACGTTCTTCTCTGCTGACCCTGCTACAAGGTAGAGTGCTCTGGCACACAGGTGGGGTGGGTAGTTGGGGGCAGTAAGATTCACCAGAGGAGCTTGTGGGCTGTCTCTGTCACATGTGCTTGCACACATTGTCTCAGAACATTCATGGGCATCATCAGCGCTTGTATGTATTTTTCCACTGTAGTAGTTGTTGCATTGTTAAGCGGTTACTTTATTCCTCCTTAGAGCTGGCTGCATTTCTGTGATGGAAGGAAGTGATTTGCTAAACGCTGTTAAACTCTTTGTATAATTGCACAGAACAAAGGGGGTACAACAGATATTTCAAATATTTCAGTGACAAATTACATTTTGAGTGCTCAGTTCTAGCAACAAAAAGAATATGCGAAATGAATGCAAAGAGATTGCCTCATTCATGGACGTGAAGTAGGGCATCCCTGTTCTCTGTGTCCTGTTGTTGCCTGGGATGTCAGAAGAGGACAAGATGTGTAAGAGCTTGAGTTCTTAGAGGAACTTCTCACCCAGTAGCTCCCTGGGGCTTTAGCTAAACTGTGGGATATTCACTGTTTCCCAACTCTTGTGTCAAGGACCGTCTCCTCTTTCCCAGATGTCACATGTGGCTGTGCACCATTTCTGTTTTCTCCCCTCCCACGCTCTGGTTTCCGTAGGAAGGAATCCTGGGCATGTGAGTCAGGGAGCTGTAGTGCGCTCTGGTCTTGTCACCAGTCTGAATGATTCAGGACTGAGCCTGCACAACACACCTACCCCATGATTTACATACAGCCCTTGGGACACTCAAAGCCACATTTTTCAACATCCCAAGTTCTTGAGAAAGTCCAACCACTTGTTTTGGTGCATAAATAGAAACTTAACCCTCAAGAACAGAAATCAAATCTATGCACTGCTTCAGGGAAGTGAGTCTGCTGTCCCCCTCCTAGTGATCCCCCCATGTTTATAGATATCATTATCAAATGACTGAAGCATGGCGTCCCTTTCATCCCTATGTTGCAGTGATTGTTTGCGCCATTTTTTCTCAGCTTCTGTTTTTTTCCTCTGCGTGAGAGCACTGACGCCTACGATGGAAGGTCACCAGTGAGGTTAGTCAACTGGTTCCAAGTATCAAGACTTCCTGCTCTGCTACGAAGAGCTGCCAAGTCCCCCCTCCCTGCTGCTTACCACAAAACCCAGTGTCTGTTTGTCTCCCTCTCTCCCCTTCTCATCCCTCCTCCTTACCAAGAAATTCAGATGCCTACCCAGCAGACAGAGTGGGAGGGCAAGGCACTCGAGCTTCCTTCAGATACATTTACTTGAGTACCACAAGCAGTATGGCCACAGGGTGATGTTGTCAATGCCACTTGTCGATATGCTTATCAGTGTTGCCAGAAGGTGAGCTGTCGCCATCTGCAGTGGAGATGTCCCTCCAGAGTCTGTGGCAGGTTCCTGTGGGGATCTGACCCAGTAGCTGGGCTGACGAAAGGTTTTTATTTGCACTGGAAAATGTCATCACATTTTTCTACCAGCAGGCTGAGGGCATCCGTCCATAACTGGGAAGGAGTTCCTGAAAAGTAACTAAGGAGAACATGATTTTTGTCAGCAGAGGTGAACTGACTGCACAAGGACCCGTAGCTTTCTTAGAAAAGTGATAGGGGCTTACAAATTGATGAGTTAAAAATCTCTGCCCTAGGCATCAACCTGGGGAAAGACAAGAAATCTTCTGTCCCAGATGAAGTGAAATGGCAGCCCCGAGGCTGCCATTGTCCCCAAGGGCAATGTGGTGGTGGGTGAGCAGCTATAGAGCAAGAAGAGAGAACTGCCTTTGACGGGTCTGCACCTGAGGGTGTGGGGAGGGAGCAGAATACAAGGAGACCTTACTTACAGGAACGGAGCATGAACCAGAAAAGAGAAAGAGATTAGAACAGGATCCTTTGAGGAGGAGAAGAGATAAATATGGTGAGAATGGGGGAAAGATGGGACGGCTGGTAGCTATTTTTGTAAAAACCAAGGTGTGTGGGGGGTATACTGCTCCAAAAAAGCACCACAGAGATCAACCACATTCAAGTGAAAACAGAATTTTCTTTAAGAATAATATAAAAGCCCTACATACTAATCGTTCAACAGGATGAGGAAAAACTGCTTGCTCCACCCTAATATGTGCTGAGGTAAGGTTAAAACCACAACTCCTCGGGCAGGAGGCTGCCAGCATTGCACACACGGCTTTGGACTCCCTTAACAT
This sequence comes from Buteo buteo, assembly GCF_964188355.1. Lineage (NCBI taxonomy): Eukaryota > Metazoa > Chordata > Aves > Accipitriformes > Accipitridae > Buteo > Buteo buteo. The sequence goes on along the minus strand of NC_134181.1, from coordinate 41,618,393 downwards.
GATGAGCACTTGTGGGGTACTCGTGTTTGCAAGGATCCTGCTCTCAAACTAGAACAGAAGCACTGCTTTGGAAGAACTGATTTTCGTCTCTCCAGCCACGGCTGAGTCCCTTTAGCTCCTTCTCTTTGCTCATGACTACGTTTCTTAGAGATCACGTAGGAGACTTCCTACTGTTGTGCAAGGCTGCCAGGGACACCGGCCACAAGCTAGTTTTCTTCTTCCTAGGAACTTTGAGACTGCAGTAAACATACCTTGAGGAGTTCTTTGTGAGCATCGCATCTGAATTTGTCCCACTCTCTGCCAGTTTATGCTAGATTGAGACCACAGAGACCTCATTTAATTACTCCATTTGTGTGGGTGTAAAGCTGTTTGAATCCTCCATAAACATGGGTATTTATTCATTTAGATTTCGTTTTAATTTTAAGGTGAATTCATTACCAGTGAGAAAGCCAAAGCCTCACTATTAAAAATTCAAGTCTGGTTTTTGCTTTGGTTTTCTTACAAAATTAAACAAGTTTTAATTAAACTAATTTCTAATTATGGTCTTGGTGTTGGTCCTTCAGGGTGCCACCATCAGCACGTTAGCAGATCTGTGTTCTGGGGACTCATAGCCAGACATCGATAAGGAAAAGACGAGAAAAGCATTGAAACAGGAGGACTGGGGGGCAGCTGTTGCCTTATTTGATGGCACCCTTTGTTAGCTGCTCCTCTGGCTGTTAGAGCTATCACTTTCCAGGGACACATTGCTGTGGTTAAGGGGTAAAGTGAGACGAATGACGGGGACAGAGGTTACATATGTGAACTACAAGGATGTCCCCATTTTTATGCTGGGTAGATCAGATGGAGTGTGTATTTGCTCCTGCCCTGAGGCTAAGACCAACAAAGGAAAAGAGCAGGGGATTTATCTAGCTACAGTCTAATATTCCTTTGGCTGCAGCAAAGGCTGCAGCACTTCCCGACTATCGGCTGGCGCTTTCACTCACACACATCTGTGATTGATGGGCAGAGAGTATAAACACCTCATTAGTGCTATAATTCACTGGTTAGGGCTCAGACTGTGCTGTGGGAGGGAGGGAAAAAAAGAGTTGAGAAAGTTTAATAAAGAAAAAAAAATGGAAGAAGGAGAAGAACGGATGTAAAGGCCACACAAATCATTCCAGGGAGTTATCTGACCTGCTTTGAAAACTTTAATTGCTGATAATGGACAACCTGTTGGGTGGTATTTTATTAACACTAATAGATTTTTACGGGATATTTCTCACATTGCTCTCCCAGAGCCTGAAGAATACATTAAATATTAAAAGTTAATGCTCTTGGTTGCTGTTTCAAGGATGCCCCGCTGATAACGAGCTTTCCCGCAAGTTAGAAACCGGGAGAAAACATGAGCTGCTTTTGCCACTTATGGCCTCTGCAATAATAATGAGGAAAATACTTGAATCTTGTGTGCACCTTACAGCTGAGGTTCTTGAAGTCTGGCCTAAATGCTATGTAATGGTAGTGTCCAGACCAGAGATGGTAGGTATATCTGATCTTCAATCACAGACGTGGAAGAGCTGGGTTCCCGAGTCCCACGCTGAAAGCAAATGCTTCTAACCCCTGTATGCTACTTTACATTTCAGTTATTCAAAGCAGAGGCCTGAACCAACAACCCATACCTGTTTCTCAAGAGAGCTTACGTCTGAAATGGATGTGCTATGATATTTTTCTTTAAAATGCCTAATGGTTTTATAAAAGTGTTGCTTCCACACTAATTTGTTACAGAAATGACCCGGCTACCTGGAACAGCAACAGAAGCACCCCAAGAAACAGCTGCAGAAGCCTCCGAGAATGTGAGCAGCAGGGAGGTTTCTGGAGGAGGCTTTTGGCATCCCGGAGTCCTACACACAGCAGAGAACCCTCAAAGTATGGAAAAAAAGGTCAGTTCTGTACTGTGAAGAGATGGATTCAAGCAGCCAAAGAAGGAAAAGAAAATAATGCCAACATAGGGAAGTTTGCTGGAGGGAAAGTAAATTTGAAACAGTATAAGCAGTAACCAGCTTATGTGGTGAGTCAGAGTGAGGTCTTGCATTAGAATTGAAAAGTCATGATACACGTTTCTGCTCATGGGTGAAACCTGGACTTCCTCTTTAATGCCTTCTTAGGATGCACCAGCCCCGTCAGCAGTCATGGCCTGCACCTAGAAAGCAAACTTGCGTTTGTTTTGCCCTGCCTCAGTTAGTTGCCCATGGCAGCCTGTCTCTTTTGTGTCATGCCATCCTCACTTGCGGCAGCAATGGTCTTGTTTTTGGATCTCATTCTGACCACTGTTTATGCAGCCACCTTCTTTTGCCAAACCAAGCTGGACTGGGTGGCCACATCCATGCTCTCTGGAACAGCCCTGGTAACAATCTCGGTGAGTGACACTGCTTTCCAAGCCTGCTTGGCTGGAGGGCAGCTTCCCAGGCTTTTTTGTGCAGGCAGCCAGCTACATCTTACCAAGAGTCTATATTCCAGCTACCAGGTCTTTCTGTAGGCAGTCTACAAGGAGACAGATTTCTGTACTTAACTTTCTCTGTTTGTATTCATGCCATGAACACGTTGAGGTGGATTATCTTTGTTTCTCAACTCTTCTCACCGTTTTGTATTTCTGTACAAGTAGTAAAAGCTATTGAAACTACCTACTCAACCTTGGATGCCTTTCTCACCCTCCTTGCTAAAACAGGACACTGTATTCCATGCCCTATTTCTGTTGAAGTTTTTCAGGTTAAGCAAAGGGTTGAGCTGCTTTGGGGTGGTGCAGGCAGAAGAGGAGAGACTCCAGTCTCCTAAGTCTGGCTTTAATGACTGAGATCCCATCTTGGCATCTTGAACATGAGCTGCTAGAGCCAGTTTTCTGACGAAGCAGGGACTGATCACAAAGACCAGTTGCCTTCTCTCATATATAGGGCCTGGTTTGGGTCAGAAACACACATTGCAGGTTTCAAACTTGGCTAGGGAACATTTCATTAACCCTGTCTACACCAGAGGGTGTTATCCTTTAAGGAGTGGACACAAGCTAGTCTATGTCAGTTGGTTTAGATGCCGTGATTTTTTTCCCTAGAACAGTCCACAAGGAATCTTACAGCTTAAACATGAATATATAAATGGTTACTAAGTCCAAGTTTTTTGTCTTACAGTAAATAACATCATAGCAGCCACAAGGTAGGTGTAAAGAAAACTGGAAACTTCAGTTTCTGGAAGGCCTTACCTTTCAAGTTGGACAGGGTGCTGAAGCCGTGATGCAGGGCATGGGCACGGCCTGTATCATGCTTTCCTTGTGCACAGGACCCTTAGATTGCTTGAACTGAGCTCTGTTCAGGTGGTTTAATAGTCCTTTCAATTGTGTATCTTCCGTCTCTGAAAGAAGGATTTGAATCTGGGTCCTAGGTGAATTTGGGAGGAGGTTGCTTAGAGGAGGATAATGAGGAAGAAGGGACAGGAGACTTGGTACAATATTTCTTTCCGAAGGGGTAGATCCTTGGCTCACATGCTTCAGGATGTGCTTTGTTGCTAGACTGCTGTTTAGCAATAAAATGGTCTTAGTTACTTAACGGGAATTGACTGCTTGGTCACTTCTCCCCCTGCCAGCCCATCCGTTCTCCCCATCTTCCCTCCCATCCAATAATGGCAGCTTTTCCTGATTGACCCCACAGGCTTACGAAAAACCTTTTTACTTAAACGTATATTGACCTCAGTCTTGCTGCCCAGTGAATTATGTCACAGCTGGCAATCTGAAAATCATAAATTAAGCCTCAAACCTGGGGAGCTGTCTCCTAATGATACGGATCTGAGCCTTTATCGATGAAGGTTGGACCAGGTGCCTTCATGTCTCTGACAAGTAGGGGGGAATACCCTTTTTATGTTTTTTCTGTCATCATCCCATAGGCCCTGTGGTTTTTTTCTTTTCTTTGATTTTTTTTTCCCCTTCCCTGTCTGTCTTTGCACTGTGTATAAAATCTTATTGCTTGCCTTAACCTACACTTCAAAGAGAAAGAAAAGGAAGCTGTCAAACTTGACATCTTGGGTAGTCTTAATTCTTAGGTAGTGTTAATTTTGCCAGTCTTTCCTTCCTCCTTTCTTATTTGATTTTGTGTTGATTTTTGTTGTTGTTGTTTTCTGTGATGTGATTCTCATGATCTGGACAAATGCACTGGACAAATGAGAAATTTAATGATACTGGAAACATTTCTCCTTTACTTTGTAATGCAAAATAATTCCAATAGAATCCCTTTACATTCATCATCTTTTCTCCCATGACTTGGGATGTACTTGCTTGTTGTCACTTTTGTGGCTGAGGGATGGGGAATACTCCATGAAATGTGAAGCATCACCATAAACTAAATCAACCCTTCTGTCTCTGTACAAGTATTGATCGAATGGGAAGGAGGGAACTCGCTCCATGACATAGTTTGTAAAAGGAAGATCTGTGTTGTGCTTGACTTAAATAGTAAAAATGCCACGAGTTTTCACGATTCACTGTTCTTTTGTGGGGGGAAGGGAGGCATAGCTCGATCTTCCTCTTCTAACAGACAAGAGCAAGGCCCGAGTATCTGCGCATCTTGGATGCATGGCAGGTCCAGAAAAGGAGGGATACTTGTTTGCTTTCCCACATCTCAAAACAGGGCTACATAAACAGGTTTTTTTCTTTATTCGGTCTGTGCTGGCATACACTGATAACAAAGCTGGGAAAGAAGAAGAGCTTATTCTTTAGTTCTGCTAGAGTTAGTGGAAATATTACCTTGGTGACAGACCCATTTCTTGTTTGAGATCTTGTAAGCCTGATTTTATACCTGTGGCACATTCCTTCAGTGTGCCATGCGAATTCTTCAACTCAGGAATGTCTTGAGTTCAGGATATGTTACCTCTTTCTCTGTGTCTTGACTTACTTTAGAAAATGCAGAAAGATATGTTTGTTGATAGCTACTGACAGTATGCATGATGCTGTGGCCAGAGCTGGCAAGGATGAAATCAGTTCAGGGCTGATGAGCTCTGTTGGCTCAAAATGTCACCAGTGAAGTTGTGAGGGCCCTCAGCACCTCAGTGGTGTTCAGTGCTATGGATGGAGATCTGTCCCTAAGATAACAAGGTGATGAAAAGCACTTTCAGAAATACTGACACATAGACAGATAAAAGAAGATGCAGTAATAGTGTGTAGAAATAAATCCTGCTTGTTCTGCTTTTGATCTTCTGAGTTTCTTAAATATAAGAATTTTCTTAATATAAGTTTCTTAAGTCATCAGTGAGCTTATGTCCTGCATTTTAACAGCCTTACAAAATGTTACTAAAAGAAATGGATTCATGCATTTATTTAAAGACGCCAGATTAGGCACTATCTTTATTTTGATTAAAATACTCCCCCGCAATGTTTGTGGTATAACATTTGTGGTACTGGCATGTGCAGCACTGCCCAGAGAATGAAACCGGCTGGAAATTCCCTCATCTGCTTTTGTTACTGGAGAGAACGTAAATGCAAATCACTTAAAAGTTGGCCTGGTGGGAGAAAAATTAGTAGATTATGGATTTTATTCCACTTTTACTAATATAAATTGCAGGCACAGGTAAATGACATTTGTGATTTTAATACAAGATTTTAAAGTAGATTGTGTCCCTTCAAAGAAAATATGAGCTCATAAATACTGCAAGATCAGAGGTACTGGGGCCCGATGTGGCAATGGCTCAGCGTTTATGGCATTCTTCAAGACATACAGTATAAGATGTTCTGTGACCTGGCTTTTATGAAGATCAAAAGGCTTAAAACTGTTGAGAATAAGATTTTCACATCATGCAAGGGGAGACACCAAGTTGTCGACTGGGAGGAGGCCCTTTGAAGTGTGGAGATAAGGACCTTTCTAACCTTCAGTCATGTAGGATAGCTGTTTCCAGCCGGCAGAGGAACATGTCATTCAGTTGGACTCGCTGTGCCAAGGTAATTCGTAGGAACGGACCAGCTGAGTTGATTTTGGGTAAACAGCTGACAGTACCTCAGCCAAATTATAAATGGGACCAAAACTGCATGTTTGAAGAGGATTGAAAGGACTTGGAAAATATAAAAATTAATCTATTGGGGGAGGTGGGAATTATATGCATTAATATCTCCCTGTACTCCGGGACCAGCCAGCCTGAGTCATGCAAAGCACCTATTCTGGGGAGTTGGAATAACAAGTATACTCCTACACAAATTATCTCAACCTTGTATCTGAGTGTGGAGGAGCAGGTGGGAATGCTCATAGAGAGCTTCTGGGTGAGAAAAGAGTGAAGAGAGACAGAAGATAGCCCCACACCTCTGCTTTCTGGCCAAGAAGCTGAGCCAGTGCAGGGACAGGAGGGAAGAAGCAGTTCACTGGTGCTGTAGGCTGGGAATAGCTTGCCACTGGTAGGAAGTAGCTGTGGAAGAAGCACTTTGTGGACATGCTCCTGCTAAAGGCAGGGCAGTTGCACAGCACCGCTTTTCAGACTGTCCCAGAGCTCACCGTCTAGCATGAGCACTTACACGTTTGTTCATTCCCTTCTCAGATTCCTCAGGCTGGTTGGCATTGGCAGCTGGGTTATCATGATGCCTTGAGAAAGGACTTCTGCACAGTATTTTTCATGTAAGCGAAAGCTGTTAGCACTGAAAAATCTTCCCAAAAGAGGATTCTCCTGAGCTGGTAAGAATAATTTCTGGTCACATTTATAGAAGTTTAAATGGCATCTAGACAAGATAAATATCCATTATGTTTTGTCATCTTTGTGCTGATGAACTAAGGATTCATTTACTTTCAGTCTGGTGACTTTTTAAGAGAAAACAGCTAAACAAGACAGAATAAAGTTTCATGGCAGATGCCGTGTGATACATATGTTTCCTCTGTAATAAGCTCAGTCTCTTGGCTGACAAAATAGTAGATGTCCTTAGCCAACATCATGAAAGCTGAAGGTGAAAACAGAGTGGTAGGAATCACATGGCCTTATACTCCATGTCCAAGCACTGAATTCCCTCACAGCAACATAATTTTTTCAAAATCTTGTCCTAATTAACACAGCTTACATAGATACTGTCTAGGAACTATTGTACATGGAATTGGTCAGAACTGCTTTGATAGTCTGGTTCCCATTGGAAAATGTCATTTTGGCAAAACTGAAACGGTTGAGGAAATCACAATGATTTGGCTCTTTTTTTGTCTTCAGAGGAATAATAGAGAGAAGAGCCTGACTGAGTTAAGCCATAGGTTTTATTTAAGTGTTCTTTTACTTTCCAAATGACTTTTTGCTTTTTTTTCTAGCAGTGTTTAGTTGTGTATGAGACGTTTCCAACATATTTCAGTGTGTCCAAAATGAATCTGTGGAGGGAATATTGAGATTTTGGGGGTTCTTTTCCAAAGCAAAACATAAGTAATTAATGAAAATACGAAATTATATACCAAATGGAACTTCCATTCTTTTCCTCATCCCAATGGTGCTGTTACACACACAGACTGAGCCATGCACGGTTTACAAATATTCTAGAAGTAGTATTGCAGAAGGAGCAATCTGTTTCTCTCAGAAAGGTTTTCTTTTTCTTTACTCCTGACTATTCAGGTTTCCTTTGTCATCCTTCTTAAAGCAACAATTTCCCAAATACCAGAGCTGAGAGAACTATGTTGTCAACTTTCCACTCACCAGCATAATGAACAGGATCCTGCGTTAACGGGCCCACAGGTCTGATTCAGCAAGGAAATTACTGTGTCCCTGTATCCTTTTAATTGTAGGTTTTAAAACCAAAGCATGGAGACACACATAAATTATTACATTGTCATTTAATCTGGAGTCAGTCCAGTGTGAACCCTGAACGCCTGGAGCTGGTCCAGCTGAGTGGCAGGAACAAGGCTGAGAGTCCTAGTAAACACCACATGATTTCTGGTATTTGCAGGGCATCTGTTTTGCCTGCCCTTGCAGTACCTTTGTCTGGTCTGGAGAAGATCCTGGGTGACTGGTGATTTTATTACAGCCTGGCACATTTGAGGGTAAGCCATTCGGCTTGTCAGCCTCCTCCCAGAAGAAAAGCTTCAGTGAAAAAACCTTGCTCTGGGCTTTGAAATCTGAACTGCAGCCAATTCCAGCTGAGGGATGTGACAATCGCCTTTTGCTGTGAAGTTGCCATCTGAACAATGACACTGTTGTGTGGTTTGAAAAGACAACAAGCAATGAAAAGGATAAGTGTCTGTCATGTATGTGACTGGGTAGATATCAGTTAGAAAGCAGTCCAGGCCCTCAGCCTTTCCTTAAATGGTGCACCTCAAAATCCACATTTAGAGTCATTTTGAGGGGACACATATGCATCCCAAGTTTTGGTTTTTTTTCAAGCTCTGTTTTGCTAGACCATCTGGTCATGCTTCTGCTCCTTTGAAAGCTACGCCTTATTAAATAGTCCTGGAAACTCAAGAAGAAAAGTCACAGGAGGGGAACTGGGAGGGACATTTCTGAGAGATGTGCTTTCCTTAATGAAATAATAGTCTAAGAGGAGATCACGGCTTGTAACAACCAGTGAGATTCTGCTGCTAATACTCACTGCAAAACTCTTCTTCTCAGGGCTACGCTTCACAACCCAGAATCCAGCTGCATCATGCATATGCTGCACCGGCACAGGGGTGAGCATTATTCTATATTCATCCAAATTACAACACCTCATCTTTCGTTCTCAATTTGTGGGGACAAACAGCTTTCCTCTTATTATTTGCCATTCCTGTAAGACCCCAGATGAAGTCAGTGCTAGTTTGTTCTGTGAAATGCTTGAATTTCACAAGACAGTGACTGGTGAGAGGAGGAGAGGGGGAGAGAGAGACTTGTAGCTGCTGTGTCCCTTTTGCAGATGGGGAGCTGAGGCCTGGAGATTGAACACGTTGCCCTGAGTCTGAAAAAGAGGTGGTGGCAGAATCAAGATAGCAACTCAGCTCTTCTCTGTTCAAGACAGAAACACCTTTTTTGGCCATTATTAAATACCTAGCCTGAAGTTTGGCTGAGAAATGGTTGTTTTAAAGATCAATAGTATTAATGAAAGAAGTCCTGCTGTCCTTGGTTTTGCTCCTGCGTAGTCATATTGCAGGGTGAGGACTTCTGTTTTCCCACCCAGGAACTTCAGTGCACCTCAGACATCTCAGATTTACTATTTATGAGTTTTTTGCTTGGACTCTTCATGCAGGTCCAACCAAAGATACTGCTCCAACAAGCTGAAGTCCTGGGAGAGTGTCTGAAGCATTGAAATCCCATGAGGACAAAACTATGTGCTGGACAAAGAGGGCATATCCAGGGATGCCAAAGACAGATAAAGCTCCAACAAAATTAGATAATTATCCAAACTTTCAGTTACAGATTTAGAGTAACCCTGGCTTTTGGGTACCGCACCTGCGAGGCATTAGGGCTGATATTCAAGATTCCCATGGGAGCTGGGCATCTAAGTCTTTTTTGGGGGGTCTGGATATTGTGAAACTTGTGGCCTTATAGCGGACCTTGTATTTTCATCTTTATCCTGTGAAAAGCAAGTTGACTAACAAACTTCAGGAATTTACCATGTGCTTTGTTCTAGAGTAAAATATGATCATGCCCAAGCCAGGGATATAAAGCCCAACAGTCCTTTGAATTTATCTAAGTAATGGGCCTTACATGGAGAGTGAGAAAATCCAGTTACTTTTGCGTTCTCATAAGGAATAGAAATCCTTTATATCTGGGGCAAGGGAAGTATAATTAGTGAAAAGGGCTGGGTTACTTTAGAGCCAGGTTAAACCAAAACTACCAGCAAGGAGTTGCTTACGTTTCCCTATGGACACAGATTTTGGATGAAGTGAAACAGCACCCTGCTTGGGGTGACAGCTTGGTGTAACCCATTGGTGACCAGAAGGTAGAAATAGAGTAAAAGTAGTAGTTCACATTTTCCCAAAAGAGTAAGAAAACATTCAGATAAACAAATGTGTAACCCCAGACACGAAGACACCAGCTTCTCTTTTTCACTCTGCTGACCATTTATTGTATGGTTGTGGCAAGCCTCTTTACTAATCCTATCTGTTACGGGCTACAGATATTTTCATCTGTCCAACACTGCAGTGTTGTAAGAAGCAATACAAATGCTATTTGCTATTTACTAGTAAAGAGTGCAGTGAAAAAGCTAGTGTTGCAAGATGAAGCATCCCTGTTAAGGCTACACCTCGTTCCAAGAGGCTGTCTATACCCATTTCCCATGGGTGAGGACTATGCTATCGCAATTCTTCATGAGAACTTTCTTACACAAGCTACAAACCTTGTAACATCTTTCATTCCCTTTGTCCAGACTAAGAGCAGATGTTGGGAGAGGATCCAGGCCTGTGTATTACACTTAGAAGAGGCCATATGTATAAATCCCCCTTCTTTCTACAGCTGTAATATACAGTGTATGCACCTTATTATCAGAGAGAGAGATCCAGAGTACAGGGCAAGGTACAGGGTAACCAGAATAATGCAGGGTCTTGGGAGATTTCTCGCTGTTCAGAAAAGCTGAAAGAATTTTATGTGGATAGCCAAACTTGGGAGGAAAAGGATAGGGGTGAGGAAGGAGGAACCACTTTAAGTATAAAAATATCTGAAGGGAATAGGGAAGTGAGAGGTTTCAAGGCTATATGAGCTAGTGTCATATGCAAGGATAAGAGAGGCTTGATTTAGGCTAGAGACGAGCCAGCAGGCAAGGAATTTGCTCCAGACAGAGTCCTTAGTAGCATGCAGGATCTACGATAGCTAACAGTCATGTCAATAGGGTTTAAAAGGTGCTTCAGAGGAATTGGGAAGCAAAGACAAATAAGGTGGGTGGCTGAGGGAGGAATGGAAAGTCCAGTGGTTACTGAGTGAGGCTTGAGTGTGATGAAAATCCTGGCTGTGCTCCAGTACAAGATTTCCTATCACATTAATTATATTGCAACAGGCTCCAGGGCTTTCTGTGATACAGACTTTGTATATCAAAAATGCTACACAGACATCAGTGGTGGGGGTAATAAGATAAGCTTGCTGTGTTGTCTCCAAGCCTTCCACTAGGATGCCTTCAAAGATGAAGCCTGAGACTCCTTGGTGCTGTTCCCTTTGTGCACGTGGGCAGAAAGTGAATGATTTATGGGGAATGAGGAATAATCAGCTCTTGGAAATGTCATGTTTCTCTCAAAAACTAACTCCATCTCCTTTCCTTTTGTTAAAATACATACGCTCTTGGATGGCATTTTTGTGACACTAAAAGGTGTTATTCGAAAAGCGTTTCTTGCTTCAAAAATATGGTTACCTAAACCTAGATGAAGACACTGGGAATATTGTGATACTGTCAGTGTTTGTTGTGGGCAGAACTCTTGGCAGGTATCTCATGAAATTTTATCTGTTCAAACCAGTAGGAACAGCAGCTGCCACTAGTGATCAGGGTTTAATACTACCTGGAACCCAAAAACCTAAAGAGAATAGATGGCAGCATCCATCAGATTTAGTCCTTAGCCCTGATTTGCATTAAACCCCAAGTACCTCCTGTGTTCATTTCTTCTTCTGTCCTAGCCAAAAGGATTGGCCTGAAATTCCTTCCAGGGACTGTCACCAGCTGTCTCCTATATTCTTGTGGACCTTGTTTTCCTTGTTGGGTAGTGATACCAGCTGGTCTGAGGGATGCTGATGTAAATGGGAATAGTAGCCTTCACTCCTTGCTTTTACAATGGATAGCTTGCTCTTTTCAGTTCTCCTCCTAGCCATGGGAAAGGGACAGAGGTGACGACTCTCTCTTTTTCCCCTCCAACAAGGAAGTTTTTCCCCTCCAGCTGGGTGCACTGGATGGCAAATGCCCTTGCAAACGTGGAAGGATAGAAAATCAGCATGAAAGAAGTGTGGAAAGAGAAGTAGCAGCAGATCTAAATACCATCTTGAACTGCAGTGAAACAAAAGCAAAAGCCACAGTATTGACAAAAATGAAAGGAAAGAGAGAGGAGCTGCCCCAGCATGGTCTTGTAGTGGAGAAGAAGGGTCTGATGCTGTGTTTTCCAGTACTGACCATGCCTCAGTTGCTTTCTGTCACCTGGATGTGAGGTAGATGATGTAGAGTGTCTCCAAATAATGCCTAAGTAACTTGGCTGGTTTTCCGTAATGGGGGAAGATGTGAGCGTAAAAGCCGCCTTTCTCTGGAAAAGGGTGTCGTGCACGTAAGCCAGGGTTGCCTTATACCTAGGATGTGAAGACTGTAAGGCCCGGGTTTTCCTGAGACAATTGGTGTAGGAATGAGGTTGGGTTTTAAGCCTCCATTATCACTAAAGTGTGAGGGTGTATGCTGAGGGCAGAAAACCACTGGAGCTCTGTTTGTTGTGACCGCACCACTACCATTCTCCTTTGTGCTAGAGGCGAAGACTAAAGCTTTGTGCTGGCCAAGGAACTCCTTAAATCAGGAAATAGCCTTAGGAGGCTGATTCCAGATACTTTTTTTTCTAACCAAAAGCGTATAAAAGAGATGAGAATTGGGTCCATTCTGGAGTACCCACCTGCCCCTCCCAGCCTTGTGACATATTGGCTGTAAAGATATGGAGCATCCTCTACTTCTGCCTCTTCTAGTATGGCCAAAGCAGAGTTAAGCTTCCTTGTCCCTCTCCCCCCCCCCCCCCCAAAAGTGCATTATGGGATTCTCTTTTCTGCCTCTCCCTCCTCTCTCCAGAGCTGTGTGTTTGAAATGATATCTATTTCTCTTTGTGACAGCACACCGTGACTGCTGCCTTGACATTCTCCCAAGCTGACATCCCGACCGGTATGACACTGATGCCTTTGGGCAGAAATCAGAGCCGGTTTGCTACATGCCTCTGTGTAGCCACGATGCCTGTAGCGCCTCTGAGAGCCCCCAGTGCCCTGTTGGGGAAATGGAGCGAGCACGTGGGCCCCAAATGAACTCCAAGAAGAGAGCAGGCATTATCCGCAGTGATCCTGCTACCCATTTTCAGTTTTAAGTGTTCACATCGACATGGTTTTTTCCTTCTTTTTTTTTCTTTTCTCTTGCTTCTTTCCTTGTCTGTGAGAGGGTTGGTTTCCTGTTTCTCCACCAGTTGCAGCATCCTTGGGGAGCTGGGCTATCGTGAGCTGGAAAAGGAGTGTACAAGCGTCTGATCAACCCTTATTAGTGTTGAGAAAGATCTAATAGTTCCTGGCTTCTGGGACCATTACCTGTCATTTAGTTTTATTAAGTCAGTGATGAGAAAGTTTAAAATTAAAGGCTTTGTAAATTGGATTCCAGTTTGAAAGGGAGGCACCTACCAGGAAGTTAGTGCCGAAGCTTGCAGATGGGCCACTGGGAACAATACCAGACTTGAGCATTTACCTTCAGCTGCTTTGACAAAGATCCTGTGCCAAGGTGTGGAGGGGAGGTACTTTGTGGCAGAGCCTCAAGGTATCCAGAAATCTTCAGCTATGTGAACCATATAATCCTTCCTTTGCCAGACTACTCATGTTCAGACCTCCAGCTACTGTTCAAGAGGAAGGGTGGTCTTCTGGTTGAGTCACTAGCCAGTGCTGTGAGTTCTGATTCAGCTGAAATGATACCGGGCAAGTCATTTCATCTCCTCATGGTTCAATTCCTTATTTATAAGGAGGAGGAGCTAGTGTTAGTATTGATTTTCTTCTTACCTGTTGCTTGTTTTAGGTAGTCAGCTCTTTGGGACAGGTCTTGTGCTTACAACAAAAGCTCCAACTCCTTGAGTCTTGAAGGCAAAAATAAAGACTTTTGTTAAGTCTGTAATGGAAAACAAGCAAAATGGATGAGCCACCTAGTTAAGAGAAACATCTCATTCTTAGGGGTTGTAACATGGTAGTATTCTCTGCTTTTGAGACTTATCTTTGAATTAGCTGTCCAAACGCACTTGCAAATGAAATACCCCAATTGCAATAAAGCAATCCAGCTAACTAATTATGGTGTGACAAGGGAAGCTTAGGGGCCAATCACAGCAAAGAGCTGCTGTCACTTCTGTTTCCTCAGTTGAGTAAAAGTCTCATGGTGACATTGCTCTGATGAGAAGCAGCATGAACTAGTGGTTATAAGTACAGTCTGGGAATCAGAATTCTTGGTTATTGTGTCTCAGTGTGTCCTTGACTTGAGTGACATGGGAGAAGTCACCTGAGGTCAGAATTTTAAGGTTGACTCCTGCCCATCCTTGCATTGTTGAATACACAAATCGTGCTTACACAACTTTACATGAAGATTTAAGGTTCACACTTTGTCTCTGAAAGGCAGAGTACAGTACTCCACCAAAGCACAGGGCTTATCCAGTTAAGAATAGATTGTGAAATTGTTTATCTCTTGAAGGCATAATGTACAAGAATTAAATAGAGATTCCCTTTAAAGTAATGGTTTCTTGGAAAAGTTTACCTCAGGTTCTCCCCGAGTAGCTTGGCATTTTTCATCTCCCTGTGCTTTGCCATTTTTATCTGGGTTTAACAGGTAAGATTTGTAAACCCTTCAGGCTGGAAGGGATGCCCTCTGACCATCCCCTCTAACACTCACATTAGCCAAGCTTCAGATGTGAATCCTCACTTTAAGGAAGGTTCACCTCTAAAGAACCAGCACCAAAGTCTCACACCAGACAAACAGTGAAAGATGGGTCTTTCACCTTCTTGCCCCGGAGAGCTTCCAAACCACGCAGGCAGGAGGTGGGATAATATACCCAGAGGAAACTGAGACATGGAGGGATAGATAAGGAGGGGCAATACTTGTGCAGAGAGTAGGCACTGTGGGCAACCTTGGACCCAGAATTCCTGCAAAGACTAAGCATGTGTTAACTCCAGGCCTGTCTGTTCTGCCTGTCTCTCCATAGGCGTAGCAGTTCCTTGACTTCAGCTAATTACCACGTTCCCTTGAAGGAGGAGTGATGCCTCTCCCAAGTTTCTCTGCTAGCATCGTGAGAGAACTGATCTATGAGCTATTCAGTGGTTACTTACATCATTCTTGTGTTTCCAGCCATGTGACTTGACCGCAAGGCTTTCAGAAGGTAATCTGGGGAGATTTTATCAAATGTAAAATGTTCCTAGACATTACTGGAGCCATGATGTAATGAACCAAGGTTTTGTTCTTTAAATTCCACTTTGCTGAAAAACCACAGGCCCCAAAAAATTGTTCCAGAGAAGCTGAGGAGTTTTAAGAAGGAGGCTGAGATCTTGTGCTGGGCTGAGCCATTCTCTGCTGCAGTGCTAGGAGAAAGGGTTTCCAACTAAGTCCTGTGTTGCTGGCTTGGTAAGTTCTGGACTGTAACTCTGATACGGACTATAGCCTCTTCACAACAACCACTCCCTTGTTTCTGCTGCTGTCATGGGAGATGTTGCCAAAGGAGAAGGCAGCACGACCAGGCCTGCATTGTACCTCGCTACTCACGAGTTTGTTGCATGTTTGGAGCTTTGGTATTTGTTGTAATTGTGGCTGTTCCCATTTTTGTGAAGACAATTCCAGCTCAAAATCTTGCCTCAACAAAACCTACAAACATGGTCCCCTCATGTAACGCTGCTTTCTTAGTATCGTCTGTGCTGGAGCTGAGAACCTAGTTTGCAGTATCTCTGTGCTTTGAAAGACCTTTAAAACCCTTTTTAGAAGGACAATGATTCCCTAGTCATGTGTCTGTGAAAGTCTTCCTGGCATATTTATATCTGCCAGACGAGGATGAGACTGTCCATGCTTTGATGCTTTGGATTTCAGTACCTGTTGAAATCCCCTGAACAAATGGTGCTATTAATTATGGGGCC
This sequence comes from Buteo buteo, assembly GCF_964188355.1. Classification (NCBI taxonomy): domain Eukaryota; kingdom Metazoa; phylum Chordata; class Aves; order Accipitriformes; family Accipitridae; genus Buteo; species Buteo buteo. The sequence continues at coordinate 41,602,667 of NC_134181.1, read as the reverse complement.
TGGCTTTGATGAATGATGCATAGGGGACAACATTTCATTTTGTCTAGGGGGAGGTAAGTGGGATGGGGCGTTTCTGAGTGTTCGGTGATGCAGGAGAGGTCCTGGGTGTTGCCTGATCAAGGGGAAGTTGCTTCCTCTCTCTAGAGTGCTGTAAAGTCAGTGTCAAGTCACTGTGGCATCTGGGTTATGTCACCTTCTGATGGGGCTACCTCTTTATACATCAGATTTGCTCAGACAGAAACCAATTCAGCCCTTTACCTAAAAAGCTTTTAGAATTACTCTGAGGGTTACAGATAACTTTGTCCTAAATGGCTTCTGCCTGACTGAGGGCCTGCCTTGTCCCCAGACCATTTTAACACTAGAGCAATGGGTTTGGGGTTCAGATTCTTATTCAGATACGTGAGATGGAGGAAGGCCATGGGGTGTTCTCAGGGAGGGCCCCAGGATCTTACCACTGTTTCTTTCCCCACATCCTTTTGAAACTTCCAGATCAGTGAACAGGAGTCTTACAAAAGCTGTTTATATGACAAGGTTGTAAGAAAGGCTTGTTCCTGAAGTGGTGAAAAAAAACTTTTTCTACAGCTGTGATTTAGTAGTTAGCCAAGTTAATTTCTTATTTACGTGTATCATTATGTTTTGGTGCTGGGAGGTCATGTTTATTCTAAGAAGTTGAATTGGGTTTTGGCACACCTGAAACTTCTGTTCTCTACAGACAACGCTACTTGTCATTTCAGTCTAATTAATTACAGCCATCTGAGAACATCTCTACCTGGTTTTCACAAAGGGGCTTCTGGACAGGGTAATGCAGTGTTAGGAAACATTTCTTCTGAGACAAGCAGACTGCTCTCAGTAGCAGGACTACTAGGTAGTAGGTTTGTGAGATGCCGGCTGATGTGACTGGTGGAAAACAAGACCATTCAAAAGGGAGAGGAAAAGAAGGAAAGTCAGAAGACAGTGCCATTGAAACTAAGGATAATGGCAGGAGAATATTCACTCCTTTTAAAGCACCCAAAATGACAAGGAATAAACTGGAGTGTGTGATGTTCTCTTGTGGCCAAAAGGAGTCCTAGCAAAGATAGAAGGCTTGATTTCTTTTGACTGATTTTAGGTGTTTACACCTAAAAAAAAGGTGTTTAGATGTTTATGTGATTTAGTCATCCATATTCCAGTTTCCACTTCAGGATAATCTGAATCATGCCTTGGAAATTTATATTTCTTATTATTGACTATAGAAGTTTCCTAATGATACAGGCTCAGGTGAAGAAATCTATACTGCATCCATCTACCTTTGTCAGAATTAGACCAAAGGTGTCAGGGAAAGAGAGTAAGTGTCAGGATCCGAGTGAGGGAGACCTCACTGCAGTAACAGGGCAAAAGCTTGTTCAACAGATATGGAGGTATGGGGTAGAAGCAAGTCTTGGGAAGGCAGGTAGATCTCAGCTGGAGCAGCAAAGGCACATTTGGGGAAGTAGAAGTTTGAGAGTGAATGTCAAGTGAACAGGAAATGCACAGAGGAGAACAGAACTGGGAAAGAGAAAGGGGTTTCATATTTATTCCAGTTTAGAACAAGCACATGGTTATTCAAAACTAGAAAAAGAAGGTCAATAAACCAGTGCTGATGGCATGTGGCTGTGAGATGGGAAACCAAAGCTCAGGTCTCTACCTTATTCATATCACGGACTAGAACCAGAGTCTTCCACACTGGGTCTGAGTGAACTAGTTCAGATACAGTGGATGGCTGGGAGGGGCTTTTGTAGCTTGTCTTCCTGGAACCATTCAGTTTTCTATACATAATTAAATACTTGCAAGTAGTATGAAACTCTGGGTACCCCACATTACACATGGTAACCCTAAAAACGAGACACGGATTGGAGTGGCGGAAGAAATTCCATGCAGGTCCTGAGAACATACTCTTTTCGAAACTCTTACATTCTTTTTGCGAGAAATTTCAGTTTAACTTAATACCTTTCCCAATGAAATTGCACTGAAAAATTTCCTGAACAGCTCTCATAAGGAGGCTTTGGAGTCAGGAGGGCCAGAAGAACCCTTCAGGTAATAAGTTTAAAACAAATAAAAGGAAATATGTTGTGACATGAGTGGCTAAATAGATTGCAGAAGTCAGTGCCAAGGAATACGATGGCCGAAGGCACAAATGTGTTCAAAGAACATTTAGATATGTAAATGGAGGGTGGCTCCATTGATGGCTATGCTAGCCACCTGATGTAGGAAGTCTTTAAGCAGATTACTAAAATGATAGCCAGGTATAACAGGGAAAGATCAGTCATAGGAGGACCTGGTTTTTGCATTCTCCCTTAAGCAGTTGGCCCATACCTTCTGGGAGAGATCAGGTACTGAGCTAGATTGATTTTTGGTCTGACCCAGTATGGCATTTCTTATTCTTGTTCTAAGTACTTCTGCATCTTCTTGCCCTTGTGACAGTACTGGGAGATTACACTGGTCTTTGGTCAGTCAAGTGTGTATGCCTGCTTTTGTGTCCTGTCTGCATACATTGACATGTAGGATATGTCTGTGATGCCACTACGTGTTAGTGGTCAGACACCATTTCTACATACACGTAAGATTAAGAGGATATTACCTTTGTGCCTTGTTTTTCACAGGGCTTACGATGGCCCAAACCAGGCACTCTTGCTTTTGTTAGTGCTTCCCAGCTTCCAAAAATACAGAGCAGGGCATAAATTCCAGAAATGTGTTTTCTCAATAGACTAAGAAGCTGAGAATTAAAGACAAGTGTGAACTCTCTTCCAGCTCCTTCTGCCATTTGGGCATGCTCGTACCACGTGTCAGTACAAACTGTTGAGACATCTGGAATGGGTTCATGTGAGTCCGTGGGTTTTGAATCATTTTGCGTGGGAAATCCCTCAGTACTCTGCTCATTCCACTGACAGGCAGCTCATGCCTCTGCATGACAAAATAGAGACAGAGTCTTTGCAAAGCATAATGAAGGAGGATGTTCTGATTGTGATCCAAAAGTATTCTCACAATAACATCATCTGACTAGTTTAGCCCTTCAGATGGGGCAGGCTCTCACATCTAGAACAGAGATATGATGTACAAACATCCAGAAACCATTTCTTTGTTAGTTCAAGGCAAAACCTGCTCCCATCCTGCTCAGTTTTACATGTGTTTAATTCCAGTGATCCAGTTTCTGTGTGGCGTTAACCATCACCACACTTGAGTCTTCCCAGCTGAGGATCTATTTCATACCCTTCAGCTGAAAGACACCTGACTTAGGTGAGTACACGCCTGCAGTCTCAGCCTGAGCAAGACATTTAAACATATTCTTGGCTGAAACTGGGCCTAAGAGTGGGTGAAACTTGGCACTAAGGGGGCACATGAAGTGAATGGCCTGTGAAAAACATTTTAAAAGTAGGTAGGGTATAAAATTGGAGCCAAAGTTTACTACATTTTTATGTGGTTATAGGGCAGTTGTCTGACCTCCTCACCTAATTTGCAAATAATCTTGTCAGGACAAATTAGTCCATGCTGAGCCTGTGCTGTTGAGACTAGATGGTTATCAGGACCTGCACTAGTGAATTTTAAGCTAGTTCTGGTATCTCTGCAGTGTAGTGGAGTCACAGTGGTGGTGACTGTAGTGCAGAGATATGCTTTTGTATTAAAGAAAATATACACAAAAAACCTCTTCTACAGAAACCTGGAATTAATGATCTTCCTATATGGTTTCTTTCAGGCCATTTTTGCTACAGGGGTGAGTGTTGAAAATAAAGACCTAAACTACATTTGAAACTGCAGCTCTGAACACTGTGAATTGCTTAATTCATCTTAATAGAATTGTTCACTCTGAACCCAAAAAGCTTTTAGTTGAGCTTTAGCCTGTGGTTTGATATTACAAATTGCTTGGTGGTAACATTGGTTTAAGACATTGTTGTCTCCTGGACTCTTGTTCTTGCTGCTCTGCTGGCACAACTATTCCTGTGGTTGGGAACCAGACGGGAGGAGCCATCCAACTTGGGGGGGGGGAGGATGTTTAGTGTGTGTGTGTGTGTGTTTGTTTGTTTGTTTGTTTGTTTGTTTAAAGCAGGAAAAGTTCCTCCCTCTGGTTCAGCGCCTGGTCACACAGTTTTCCTGGCACAAATGAGTGGAAAGAGCACTTTGGCATGGAGCGGAAACAAGCAACAGAGGGTGAAAGGTGAGCAGCAATTACTGATTGTGGTAATGCCACAGTGTACTTTTTAGTATCAGACCGTGATCTGGAACTGATCTCAACATGTGAAAAATGCTCAAATACCTTTAAAATTGTTGGTCTTAATCTTCGCTTTTGGGTGTCTTGGCAGACACTTCCAATTTGTGTCCTTATCTCACAGTCTCCAGCCGTCTTCAAAGGCTTTTCCAGCTTCTTGTGTTTTGCAAGTTCAAAACCCTGCAGCCCACTGGTATTGAAAATGTGTGAATGAACAAAATAATTGGAGTTGAATGACAGCATAAGTATCAGTTGTTACTGCAAGGAATGTTTCCTTCATTTCCATAATGAGTTCATTGAGAAAGAACCCATTTTAATATAAATGAAAGCAGGGTTTCCACGGTGACTTTCTCAAATTTAGAAGATCTTGTCATTTAAATCCAGTTTGCCATGGAACATAAAGGTCATTTGCTATATACCACATCAAACCATCTGAGTCCAGAGGTACCACAAAGAATATGGTGAGGTGCCTGGAAAACCAACAAAAATCTATAAAAAGAACAGACTTTCAAGGCATTAGAAAGTGAGAGATTCATCTCATTGAAAGTTTGTCACCCTGGTCCCAGAAATGCAGTTGTCTGATAAATAAATTCCCTGCAAACATTAAAAAAACAAGGAAACCCAAAACAGTGGAATACCCAAATGATTTGGTTAAAGAAATGTTTGTTTTGTTTAATGAATTATGATGGTTTTGATGAAATTTCCATTTGCAAATTTGAGTTGTACTTGACAGGAGAAAATTTGTATCTCCAAAGCCTGTGAAAAAATGTCTGTCTGCCTTTTGTCCATCTGTCTCTCCATCCACAGAACAAAATTCAAATAGTTTCCAAACAGCGTCTGGCATACATGCTGAAAGTGAAACTTAACAAAGTCTCTTTGGCTATAAATAGCCATATATCCAAATATTACAGCGCACTGACACAGCTTGAAATCTCAGATCTGTCCATTGATTAACATACCTCATTAACGGAACTGCTGGGCCCTGAAATGTGGAGTTTGCTACTGAGTTCACTGGGAAACTCGTGCTAGCAGCCCATGTCTGTGTGTGACGGGCTGGGAACCCCTTTTCCCTTTCCGTCCTTTTACTGCATTGCCCAATACTGTGAAAAAGAAAGAGAGGGCGAAAGGAATTTCTGCTTTGATTTCTTTGCAGCGACATTCAGACAGAAGCAGCTCAAGGGAATCCTGCACAGCAGAGGTTAATGTGACCCACATATAATTGTGTGAAAAGATGCCACTCTGCGCCTTTGTCAAAGAGGCTTCTTGTTACAACCCAAGCTATCTAGTCCCCAGCCCCTTCAGCAAAGCACAGTTTTCTTGCATTAAATCACCACTGCCCTCTTGCCAGCTGCTTAGAGTTTGCACATTATACGGAGGAGATATGTAATATATATTTATATATTTTTTAAATGTGACAGATTGTCTTGTAACATATGTAGTATTGCCTTGAAATGAACTACGTCCATGTGATGGCCGAGCCAGCAGACCGTGTGTGTGTGCATGTGCGCGCACGTGTGGTTTGTATTTTTTTCCTTCTGTTGGAAATCTGAGAGGCTGGGACACTTGAGCTTTTCATGTTGCTTCCCTCTGAAATATTCATGACGAGTTGACGACCTTGATTCTTTGATACCTGCCATTTATTTATGTGCCACTGACGATAACTGCTGCTAAGTACATATGTCAGTGACATGGTTGAGTGAGTTGGATGATAAGAAGAGGGAGGGCATCTGAGGGATGTGTGTGCTGGAATAAGATTACTTTATAAACTCTGAGGGCATTTTAGGAGACTGCCGTGCCATCTTATTCACCCCACTTTGTTGTTCTGACTGAAGCCTGTTTTCTTTGCTTCTTCTCCAGCTTTTTCTTCCGACTTGGAAATCTGCTAGTTCGCTGCTGCTTTTCTTAAAGATGATCATTGGCTCATTATCAAGTGAATTGCTAATGAATTAGTTGGTTAAGCTTACATTTAAAAAAAAGAGATGGGAGTCTGGGCGGACCCAAGGAATTCTTCTCAAGCGAGAAACAGATCCTTATTGAAATGGACTCCAGGGAGTTGGTTAGATGATCGGGGCATTTTGGTGCTCTGTAAAGGCAAGGAAAAATGAAGGTAGAGCATAGGAAGATAAAAAGAAGAGTAGGTAAGCAGGTAAGCGCCAGTATCACATACAACCATGTAAATGTGAAATTTAAGCCAGCAAATCTTATTGCTTTTGAGTGATCCCATTCTTTGGAAAGATTGTAAGCTGCAAGGCATCAGGCATAAGGTTTTGAGGGTGGGGGTAAATATGTTAACAGGAAGGGTTACAGAAGTGATGAAATAATGAAGTATACAGGGAAACAGTTCCTGAGTGAAAACTAAATGAAGTCCAACATAAGCCAGTCTTCACTGTGGTTGGCAAAGTGTAAAGACATAGAGAATTAAAGAGACATCGCTGGATCAAGGAGTAAATGTGGTTCCTTTTGGCTGCGAATTATTCCACGGGCTTTCAGAGACATAACTAGTGTCAGGACCTGGATGCATCCTACTTAGCTTAAGTTGTTTAGCTGAAGGATGTGATTAGGAGCCCCGCTGTCCTGGGCTGACTTACTTGCTCTAGGTATGCCCTATGCTTTCTGCAGTGATGATAAAGGGAGTGGAGGGTGGTGCTTTCCTGACTCAGATACCCTAGTTCAAGCTGGAATTTGGATGGGAATTAGAAAGGTCAAACGGAGGCAGTTGGTCCCCTACTGTTAGGTGCTAAAGAGGGGACTCTGATGGGTAGATGTATTGACAGAGCTTTCCTTCACCTAAACTGTGAAGTGAGGGAAGCCAGAGAAGGGAAGACAATGGAGCAGAACCTCTCCCACGGATGCAATTCTCACTGTATTTCTTATAGAAAATTGCAGCACTGTCTCTTTTTTAGGCTATCGTTTCTCCCTTTCAGAAGTCTCAGTAAGTACACATCTATATTGCAGTGTACATTCTCCTGAAGATAATTTTCCTTCTCTGTAAGAAAATATGGGAAAAAGAAAGAGGACACAAGGGTGGAATTAAAATTGAAAAGGCCTAAGAGGCTTCTGCATGTGCTTCTTGAACTGCAGACGTTCTAGAGAGACAGGAGATAAGGTGGCTTAGAGAATGCAGCTGAGTCCAGAGAGGCATTTATTTAAGATTGATATCGAACCTTGGAATTGCAAGTGGGAGGCTTTTCTGAGGAAGGAACAGGATGTTGCCAGGAGGGAGGGAGGCTGGCTAGGATGATTTATTGTAAGAGGTCAGTAGCAGGAAGTCACTGGAGATATGCGATGGTCTAAAACGCAGGCCAAGGAACCCGGGTGAGGACACTGTTTTATGCGCTGAGATTCTGGCTCCTCAAAATAGGGCCAACAAAATGACTGGGTGGTCTAATTTAGGGTCATCCTTGGTGGTCCTGCATACATGTGTTTTGGTCAGCTTTCTTGTCCACGCGTGTGTCTGTGCATGATGACCCGTCCTGCTCTGGGGTCTGTTACGCAGGCTTGTACCATTAAAAAGAAATTCACTGCACTTGGAAGAGAGATTTCAGGCCTTTCTTAGGGCAAGAAGTCATTTGGTGCTTACACAGATAATTGTGCACATGGGGGTATGAAGTAGCTGTATTTATCATTAGGCTCCCCTCCCTGCAATAGGAAAATTCCCTGTGACACAAGAAATTAAGACTGGCAAGAGAAGAGGAGTCACAGCCGGGAATGACCTTTCAGGCCATAGACAGAATTGGAAAGTTCAGCTGGATGTAAAGCTTTAACTAGCTGTCAATCTGAAATCTGCAGCTCCATGCCAATGTAATGGCCCATTGATCTTGAGCAGGACTACTGCAGGCATCAGTGCTTTTTGATACTGGTGACTATAAATAAATTATTGATTATTAGGCACAGCCACCTTCTGTCTAACCTACTTCTGAGTGTCATTTCTATGTATTTTGCTGTCCTGTCTTCTGACCCAGTCAAACCTGGAGTCCTCTTGTGTCAGGAACAGTTGTCCTTCCTGAGAAGACAGATGCTGTCACAGAGAACCCTCAAGTCAAACAGGCAGGAGCATGGAAGAGGGGATTTAGGCTCCCTGGGAAATGCAGCATGGTTGAGAGGGCAGCAGTGCTTTGGAGTGAATGGGAGGGTGCCCTTCGACTTCAGATGACCTTAAATGACTTGTCGAAGGTCACACAGAAAAGACAGTGCTTGGGTACAGGACTATGTTCATATCTTCTTCATAAGGGTGAATATCTAGACAATTCTCCAATATCCCTGTTCAGCTTCCCATTATTTCAGACTTGGCTGTGTTGTGGTTTTTTTCAGTGCATTCAAACCCTACTGCTGTGCTTTCATTTCTTTCTGCAGCTATTCTGGCTGTCCCTGCTGATAATAGTTCAGATTAGATCTACACAAGGGGGTAACATCTGAGCTTTTAATGCTGTCCTTTTATCTAATGTCCTCCAGCTCGTGGTCCTCCTGTTGTCCCTGCACAGCTTGGTATGCGGTGATGTTCACTCTCCTGCTTGCACTCAGTGAATGATTTATCATGTGTTATCAGTAGGACTCTGTACAGTGTCCAGGGACAATGTTTTCTTCCATCTGGTTCCAAGCTGGTGGAACACCCTTCCATATGGTTTTCACATGTGGTTCTCCTAGTACCTCCTTTCTATTTTTTCCCTCTGGATTCATCATTATGCAGTTTGTCTAACAAGTACACTTTGTTTCACTTTATAAATTAATCACATGCATGAATTAAAACTTCAGCAAATGTGGCTATTTCTTAAATGACAGAGGAAACCTTCACAGCTGGCTGAATCTATCTTCTGGAAGAAACATCCAGTCCCGTGACATACTGGAAATTAACTGCTGCAGTGTTTCACGCCACTCTTCAGTCAGATATGAGCCTGTGGCTTGTTCTGGAAGAACCTTACAATGCGTGGGAAAGTGTTTTAGTTCTGTTCTGTATTAATGAAGGTGCCGGTTGCAGTTATAGGTTCATGACGCAGGCAGGACAGAGACCACAGAAACATCTTTTCATGTAAATCATCTTGAGACACAGACAGTGATTCACAATGACTTGGTATCGGGCACTCCAAGAGAAACAGCTTCGTCTCACCAGTCTTCTGAGTGTTCCAACCTGCAAAAGGGCTCCTCTGTCAGAATCACTTGCTGCTGGATTTGCTGGTCTTTGCAGATAACTTTTCTCTGTAGTCTTTGTTGGTTTTATGTTGTTAGACCTGGTAACACACTTTTATCTTATCTGGCTTTTTCTCTTCTTTGCTCTCCGTGTTGTTTGCTATTCCAGAATAAATACGCACACCGCCTGCCCCTGGAGGCCGGTGCACTGTGTTCCTCCCCCGAGAGCGTGCAAATATTTGCACCACACCAGTCTGTGAGCCCCGAGACGTGAGCAGCGACACGAGGAGGTGCAGCAGAGGGCAGGGGTGGAAGGCCGGAGGGTGTGAAACTAGCACATGGCAGCCACTGCGGTTGGCTTGGAGCGTTGAGCAAGCGATTGCCTTGTCTTCAGAGCAACAGGAAAAAGGGGACTTTGGGGGTCTACATGTAAATGCGCACACCTGTGTGAGTTTGTGGCAAGGTTTGTATATGCGGTACTGATGGACTTCAGCTAGCGAATGTATGTGTGTAGCAGGTTCTTAGGAGCAGCAATGGGGATGGTCCTCCAAGCAAAGTGCCATTTTCTGGCTTTATCCATCTGACTTCCAGGCTCCTGCGTTTCAAAATAGCGCATATATAGCGTGTGTAGGCTTTTGTGTTTCTGTGTGTTTGTAATATGTGTGGGCATGTTGGTGTACAGGGGTGTATGTTCTATCTGTGTGAATTGGCGAGGTTAGACACTTTGTCTTGAGTTTTCTTACCTTGCAGGTGCACCTTCTATCTGTTGAGGATTCAGACCTTATCCTTTCACAGAAGGGATGGTAGAGCCAGAAAAATACTCAAGATGGGTAGTGTCTTTAGGCCTTTCTATCCCATTTAGTTTCTCATTGGGAACAAGCAGTCTTTCCTCAGTTTTGCAAGAGGACACTCTTCACTTGAATCCTTTTCCCCGCTGCCTGTGGCGTGCTCATGTGTTTCAGAAGCTGTTTCATCTTCAGAAAATCCTGCTTCTGAAGTGACTGGCATCTTAGAGCTGCTTCTTATTGCAGAGTTATGTGGAATATCAGCCGTACTTTATGCCCCATTCATAAGGAGAGGGTCTTAAGTAGCTCACAGTGATGGTGCCTGTCCAAAGAGAAATAAGCCATTACTAGAGCTAGTGCAGCCATCGCACCACAGAGCATGTTAAGCAGTAATTTTGTAAACTGTTGAGGCCAATGTAAGCCAGTATTTTCACCAGAAAAAGATATTTCCACTTTTCCTCCTTTCTTTAGCTGCTGCTTTTCCTTGCTTTCTCCTCCCTTGATAGCACAGACGTTCTTACAGCTCCGTGAAGTCCCCAAAAATCTCAGAATGGAATTATGGTTGGTTTTACCTTAGATCTATTCCCTAATTCACTTCATTGTGGAAAGCATGTTTGTGCAACAGCGGTGTTCATTCGTGGTGGTGTCACTCTTCATCTGTGGGGATACGCAGGAGGAGAAGCAGGAGGGTAGGTACTGCTAGTGTATTAGTGTACTAGACGTGTGCTATTTCGCCCTTTAAGGGCACCTCCCCACTGTCTCCCTTGTTGACTCCCCGCATGTCCTCCCATCTCTCTCACCTCACTTAGCCTCTTTGATTTGGAGCCGCCGCTGGGTTGGCCGAGAGGCTTTCTTTTTGTTGGTTTTGGGGGTTTTGTTGTTTGCTCACTGTTGCCTTTTTCCAGTTTGAAGTTTGCCGCCTCCTGGCCTCTGGGCCAGTGACCCTTCTGCGAGCTGTCGGGCCCTGCAGCGCACACTGCGTTATCATCAGGGAGGCTGTTTCGTTTCCATCTGGGCCTTTTGGTCTGGATTGGATCCATCGTGCCGGCAGGTCTGATTGATGGCCTTATTGACAATCAGGTTGACCCTTGTTCAGCAGGCTGACATGCTCCGTATTTCACAGGCTGGCATTTGATGCGTATCAAAGAGGTGGTCAGGTCATCAGAACAGCCAATTAAAACGATAAAGAGGGAGGAGTGGAAGATGAGGTTTTAACTCTTTCCAGTCTATCATAAACATCTTTATGAAGTGGAGGTATTTTTTTCTGCCAAAATGAGGGCTGGGAGGGGGGTGAAAACAAAGATCCATCTCTATAAAATTTATCTGTGGGAACTCTTTAAAAATTGAGTAAGCAGAGATCAGGAAAAAATTAACTGTCTATATAGTTGTCAGTTATTTAGAGTCTGGAATGAGACTGGATCAATTGCCTTCCATTTCAATTTTTTTTTTTCTTTTTTTTCTGAACAGCATGTTATAAAGGAGACTGTGAAATTCAGCATAGGTTAATGAATATATAATAATAATCTCAAACTAAAACACTGCTTGGAAGACAAGAATTTTGTATCCTCACTGTTATTACCTGAAGAGAAGAAAGGCACTCCCATTACAGTTGCTGATAGCTGACAGCTGGCAGAAGGTAATAAATTTAGGAGTTACTTAGCATCAGCTTCTGAATAATGGTATCAGAAGAACATGCTCTTCACGAGGAACCTAACGAGGGAGAAGTGCTAGAGCCAGGAATTAAGAGTACCACTGGGACCACGGGTAATAAAAGGTCTATCATCTGTCAATGGCTGATGTTCATACCAGTGCAGGGTCAGTCACAGTTGCTTCAGTGTTATTTTGAGGGCTGTGTTTTAAGATAATGCAGCCTTTCCTAAGATGCCGGCAAAATGTGCTAGATCCCAGACTTTTTTGACTGCTGAGCTTTAAACCACACTTGCACTGAAGTTTCCAGGTATCAGTTTTAATGGATATGCTAACAAAATAAAGCTTGGATCAGGGTTAAGTGTAGAAAGGTTACCTTTTGAACAGTTCACCACACCCAGACTCAACTCCTGGTTCAGACACAGAATTTCAGGGTGGCTTCATCTGTGCTGTACTTCAGTTTCCAGCCTATAAAAGGGGGAACAACTACCTTGTTTTCCCAAGAACATTAAAATCTGTGAAACACAATAAAGCTAAGAACTATCTTGGTGTCTGAATAAGGGAAGAAAAAAAAAAAAATCCCCCTACCCCCTGCAAAAGATATCACGCTATTCTTGCAGTGCAGCATACACTCCTCAAAGATCTTCCTTCACCTGCTTGTACTTGTTCAGTTTTTGCTTTAATATTGTAATCTAACTAATGCAAAGACATTGAATCCATTTTCTGACTGTTGGGTAAATGATGGTTAAGTGTCAGGAGATTTATTTAATTGTCTAGCTATTAAAAAAAAGGTAGGTCTGCTGAGTGAAAGCTTTTATGCTTTTAAATGAGGTATTGTTGTGATTAGAGTTTAAACAGCAATGATTTCCTAAAAAATGCATTCGCAATAATCACTGGCTTGTTTGATTGTCCACATAACTGTACCACCCTCACTGCCAAGAAACTCATCTGAACCACCAATGATAATAATAGCTATTTTTTTCCATTAAGTGTGCAGCAGATATAATATTCAGGGACAGGAACATCTTCATTAGGCAGTACGGAAAGTGAACACATTGTCCACTAATCAGCCTCAAGAATAATGGACTAGAGAGACTTCAGAGGTGAGGGATGGAGGTTGTGGGGGTGGGAAAGGGGCTTAAAGCTTCATGAACCACATACAGAGAGGATTTTAGTGGGATACGGGCAATTGATTCCCTTAAGTGTCTTTGAAGAGGCTGGTCTAGAGGTGGAGAAACTCCAGATGACTCATTATAATACTGCTTAGTCTCGTCACGATGTCTCAATGATCATTTTACCCTTTTCTATTTCTTTAATTAAAAAAGCCAAGAATACAAGGCTAATTCATCTGGCATAATCAAAAACAACAGCACAGTGATGACAGGTTTCTGAGGTGAGTTGATGACCTGCAGGTGAGAATACGGCTGCCCTTCAGTTTGCCTGGATGTCTCAGAGACTGCTGAAAATCCTAGACATCTGCAAAATGCAAACCAGCCAAACTCTTTCTTTGTTAATTTTTCCATGGGAAATCCATTTCCCAAGTGAATGCCAGTTCCCAGCTAGCTCTTGTCCCAGAAATCCATTCTGTGCTGGGAGTGCAGCTCAGGGCGAGTCTTTGCCAGAGCATTTGCTGCTTGGGGGGTGTAAAGGGCCTGGCCTCTAGAAAACCACCTGTACCCAAGGGCAAAGACAGAGATTCTTCTCTGGCCTTCGTGTCTTTCCTTTCTTAATTTCACATTCACTAATACATTTAGGCACCAAGAGCTACTGGTTCCAGGTGTCACGCCTGTGTAGGATTAAGGCTGACATTTGCCCTGAGACTCAAGCAGGAATACTAGTTTCCCATTTCTCATTGCCACCCCCCACTTCGGAAGTCACAGGCAGGGCCAGCAAGGAGATCCAGTTTGTCTCTCTGTCAACACACTACGCCAGCAAGGGAAGGGCTATGTGTGAGCAGGGCTAAGCTCCTTTTTCCTCCTCCTCCTTGCCCTCGTCAGTCCTAAGTGCCATTTAGCAACGTTAGCTGCCTGCTCCTCTCGGTTGGACACCGATTACTCCCTGTTGGAGAGCTGTCAGTAAGGGGAAAGCCATACATCGCGGTGGGAAGTAATCTCACTCGGCAGGGGGGCACCTCTTCCCAGCCAAAACAATGCGACTTTGACAGGCATGATGTATTTATTATCTTCTAGGTGCAGAAATGCTGCCACAGCAGGCAGCAGGGTTGTGGGGGAGGATGCTACTGATGACTTGGAAGAGAAAGCGAGGAGAAGTATGAAGTGCCAAGGAGTTGTCTGCAGACAGCTGATGGCAGGGTGCAGGAGTGGATAAGGGGAAAGCAGGGTACAAAGGAAAAGACTATTGTGAAAAGGCAATTCCTTTTACTTGTGCTTAACTCATCTCCTGAACTCAAGGGACTCAAGAGGGCTGAGGAAAAAAGCAAACAGCGAGTGAGAAAACAGAGGTTACAGCCCAGATAGGGCACGGTATCCCAGCCAGGCTGAGCCATCTGGGGGTTGTTTTAGAGAGTTGTCACCTTAGTGAGAAACATGAATCACTGCCTCTTGTACTCCTTGTGCTTCTGGGCTTGGCTTCCCTTTGGTTTTATACTGTGATCTGGGAGGGTTTCGCACAAGTGCCGTCTGTCAGGTGGTTTTGCCAGCCCCAGCTTGGGTCCATTTTGCCTCTGCAAAGCATCAAAGGACATTTTGACTATAAGGAAAAGCAGTCGGGATCTTTCAGGGGCAGAATTACGTTACGTCCTCAGCAGCTCTGCCAGTTCATAGGCTTCATGAAATTTAAACTCAGCATGGTTACCTGGTTTGAACTGGTGGGTAACAACGAGGGTTGATCAGGAACCTGTGCTTTTGAAAGACAGCTGGCTAATCTGGCTTTTCAGTGACAGGCAATCCATTTCTTTTACTCTGGTGTTACCAAGAGTGAAATCCCCTTACAGAAATCTAGACATTTCTGTAGGTAAAAGTTCCCTGGACATGCCCAGGTGTCTTCCCTTGGCAGCAATTAAGTAAAAATTGCCAGAGCCTGAGTGCACCAATAGGGCCTTGCTGCCCTGAACAGCTTCACCTGTGCCCCCCACCCCCAGCCTCTGCTCCTTGGTCCAGGAGCTGTATTTAAGCTCAGTCCCTCAGCCCTGCTCTTTTTTGTAAGCTTGGCTCCTTGTGGATTTTTGCTTTGTGGCTCCCGTGGAGGATTCAAGTTCAGTAGTTATATGCTGGGACTCAAATCCTATCTTTCTGCAACTAGGGTGTGTTATCTGGTGTCTATGCTGTTTTGAGAGGAAAAGAAGCCAACCTGTGCTGATAAGTGAAAAGTAACCTATTGTTCTCCCTCTGTTGCAAGTGGGAAGCATACAAGTGACTGCAGAATCTACTTAAAGGATGAGGAAAGTGTTTCCTGTGTCGTGGGGAAAACTCACTGTGGGGTGAGGTTGCTTTTACTGAAGTCTGCTCGTTGACTGGCTGAAATAAACTGCCTGCTTCAAAGCCACCTTTGCTGCAAAGGACCCTGGAGAAACAGGAGCGACCAGAAGGGATGGAAGAAAAGGCACTGTCTGCTCCTGACTGTGAGTAAGTGAACTTCATGTGCGGTTGGGAATATGGTGTGCAGAGACTGATATAAGAAATGTATGTTGTGGGTGGCAGGATTGCAGAATGGTACCTCATCAGAGAGGTGTTACAGTTTCCCAGGTGGATGGGGCAGTGGATGTGTTAAGAGCTAGCTGGCTCTTCTGAGAAACTTCCCTTCAGAAAAATGCTGAAGCTTGGTAGCTTGTAAGTATTGAAAGATGTGCACCTGATTCTGGTTGGACCATGGCTGAAGAGAAGGTGCATGAGGAGCTGTTTTGTTTGTGTTGAGCTTTTATTTTTGTTGTTTGACTGTTTGCTTGTTTTTTCTGGACAAATGTGGAGTGCGGAACAAGTCTTCTCTTGGCTGAAGAGAGGCCAGATGTGTTAATGCCTGTATGTTAGACTTAAATTCTCAAAAGTTACCTTAAAGTGATGAGATTCTTTTGGTAGTTCACCAAATCATGCTCAGGTGGAGAGCTGGTTATGATCTTGCTCAGACTGATGGAATAGCAATAATTGGACTAAAGGCTGTGGTACAGCGAACAACCAGTCTCTCTCTTTCTTTTTTTCTACTTCTTGCTCCTTAACTAAGCAAGCATGTAAGTTTTAGCATTAGGATCTTTATCACAATAAAAATATTACTGTTATTGTTGCAGCCAAAAGCTTTTGACATGGGTTGTTGAATGAATGTTATCATTCTGTGTTGTGTGGCGTGACCATGTAGATTGCTATAGTGCTACTGAGTGTCCTTCATGCAGCTGAACCTTGATTTGGAAGAGAAGGCTCTATCTGCGTTACTAAGGGCTTTCTAGACGTTTTGCAGCAGTTGATTTACAGTATATCATGAACGTTGTCCGTCTGCGTTGCGTAAGACCACACGTAGCTATTCCGTAACACCTTCTTCCCACATGCACTTTCATCTGTGCTTGCCTTCTTAGTAACGCAGTCTGTGTGGCAGAAGACCTTGTGCTGGTTTCTCTGTTCTGCATGACCCAGGTTTCTACACAAGCACTAAGGGGTTTCCCCAGTTATTGATTATTCCAGTTGTGGTAGCATGCCTTGGATAGCTAAAGTCTAGTAGGCCACAGCAGTCAGATGCATTTGCGGTATAAACTCTGCAACCCCCTACGAAGTATCTCCTCCGCTTCTCGGTTTCCAACTGTACAGGGGAAACACTATGCTATAGTGTCCGTCTTAGGGCTTTTTATCATCTGCAGAAGTGTACTGTCTGACAGCAGTATTGAGTTCCTTCTGGGATTTCTTTAACTATTCAACTCTTTATTTTGGGGGGTTAAAAACAGTGGTAAGGATAAAGTCTGATAGTGGTTTAGCTTATTCAAAATGCTGCTTTTTTTATTTTAATTGATGTTGAATATACTGAAAGGAGGGACTAAATGCAGTTCTTCGGGGTAGGAGAGGGTATCTGTATAAACTACTTGCTCATAATAAAGTAGTCTTGAGGAGGAGGAAAGCTTTGCAGTCTGCCCTCAGGGTGGTGAGGTGCTGGATTGCCATGCTAGTCTCCTCTGGAAGGCTGTTCCATAGCCAGAGTGTTTTCATGGAAAACACTTTGTCGCTGTTGTGATCCATGCTGGGCTTTGTGACCTGTGAGATTCCGGACAAACATCTGCATTGGCAGCGCTCCTGGTGAGGGAGGCAGGACTGCTTCAGCCTAACTCCTGTTCCTTCACCAGGTCACGTCACCTTGGTTACAGCAGAGAGGCACAAGCTCAAGTAGGAAATATGCAGCGGTTTACTCCTGTAGCTGTTACATGCATAAATTAAGGGTTTGTTTCCCTCCTCCAGCCCTTCTAAGCTGTCGGCCCAGTACCTTCATAACCCCTGAAGTCAGACAAGTATAAAGCGTAACTCCTTGCTAAGCACAGATTTTCTTGTGCATGTCCAACCTTGACCTGGGCATTGGCTCTGTCCTGCTCCAATTTGATCCTTCTCTGATTCAATCCTGTGTAATTATCCCCTTCCTTACACACCTCGCGGACCTCTGTGCTCCAGGCAGCTGTGCCATGTGCTGTTGTTTATAGCTGGTCCAGTCCTGCAGCTCGTGGGACTGTGCATGGAGTGCTCGCAAGTCCATGCTGTTGGTTTCCTGTCGTATTTCATGGCTCTTGATGGCAGCTCAGCTGAGGAGTTATGAAATTCATATCCTTTTTGCCTAGGAGAAAATGGCAAGTGGAAGATTTAATATCCCGGAGGGTTAGTGTAGGAAGTTGTACCAGAGGGGAGAAGGCAGGGGTTAAAGCTGCAGGCCCTTCACAAATCCATGCAAGTCAAGGTTTCTAAAGGTTGGAAAGCTGTGAATTAAACCAGCTGAATTACATGCACGGAACAGTCTTATAGCACTTTTACTGAATTCCCTTCCCCACCAGTAATTCTAGGATTTACGTTTGGAGGAAATGGCCTTGTTTCAGTTGGTGATGGATTTCACTTAACAACACAGAATGCTTGGTGATCAGGAAAGACAATCCCATGCTAAAATCTGTCATCTATTCCTTTGTGTTGCTTTGGGGTCACACATTAGGATCAGGTCTTGGTATCAACAGCAAACAGTGCATATTGGGATTTCCATGGGGAGCTGGATTTCACCCTTCTATACAATGTGTCAGACGAAAGCCTGTTCTGTGTGTTGGTCTGACAACATACGCAGACCTCCAGGTCCTTCAAAGATGAATGCTGTGCTCAAGCTACTCCTTGCAGTGGAAGGGGCCAAGGGCACAGATGAAGGCTCGATGTGATGTTCTAGCTAGCCCGTGCTCAAAAGGCAACAAATGCAGCAAGTCACACGTACGGTGTTTTATCAGTAGCATAGTACAGTTTCAGGGCTGCATAGGTACCCTAGCATGGCTTGCATCCCAATGCAAATCACTGTTCTGTGCTTAAGCAAGGCATGAGGTGGGAGTCGCACAGGGTGGAGGAAAATGAGAGCTTAAGGGTGCCTTAGAAAGTCTTAAATCTCTTGGAGTCTAGAGCAATGCAGTAGCTTTTGCAGCAAGTCATCTTGAGGCGTGCTGGCAAGAAGCTTCCTTCAGGTCAGGCAGGAGAGGCGATGACTTGGTACCGCTTGGTGAA
This sequence comes from Buteo buteo, assembly GCF_964188355.1. Taxonomy (NCBI): domain Eukaryota; kingdom Metazoa; phylum Chordata; class Aves; order Accipitriformes; family Accipitridae; genus Buteo; species Buteo buteo. Next base: position 41,584,221 of record NC_134181.1, on the reverse strand, counting down.
CATGCTGACTGGGTTCTGGGGGAAGGCAGGAGCTCTGGGCTAGAAAGCATCAGGGAACAAATGAACTCATAGCAGTGAGGCTCCCCAGCCCTGGTGGTTCACATACCATGCAGTAAGGAGGCAAGTGGTGTGTGTTAGTGGCATGCTATGGCTGGGCTCTGAACAATAAGTGTCACTGCTCTATTCCTTCTCTAGAGGCAGCCCTTTAAAGAGGAAAAAGGGTTTGGGTTTTTTTTTTTTCTTTCAATTGTACTGTCCCTCTAAAAATAAAACTTTACCGTTTATGTGGCCTAAATCCCAGAGCTGCAGCTTGGCTTTGTGTGGCAGCAGTTGCGGTGAAACCAAATGTTAAGGAACAGCAAAGAGGAGCTTTCGTTTAGTCGATGGTTTTCCTTTTTGAAAAAAAAAAGTAAAAAATTTGTTCATTTTTATAATAAGCAGTAATGAAACAGTAGCTTAAAAAAGATTTATTTTTTCCTTAAAAAATTAAAAGCTTCATCTCCATTCCAGACTCTCACAAAATATTTCAGCACCAGATTACTTCGAAATCCACAGAAAAATAATTTAGAAGAGGTGGAAAAAATAACTGAAACACTGCATAGATGGAAGATTTCATGCAATGAATGAAAGCAATTTAGGGAAAGTCAACAAAAACTCCCAAAACCAAAATAAAAAAAAGCAGATGTTCAGATGGCAAATATTTTTGGACAAACAAACAAATTTCAGTCCTAAAAGAATAACAATTGCTGTCTGGCTCTTGGGAACTTTTTTTCCTTGTAGATGTGTCTGGTTGCTAGTTACCAGACTCTTTTTAGTGAAGCTGTTTTTCTGCCACGTGGTCCTTTCTCATCTGCCCCTTCTGACATGAGACATCAGAAGCAGGAGCAGAAGCTATTCAATCATAGTGACAGAACCCCTTTTTTTGGATGGTAACATGTTCTGTTGGTTTTGTATATATAATCTCATGTTTGCCTCTATGCTTGCATCCAGTGACTTTGATGAAATAGAGCACGAAGGGTTGTTCTGTGAGATTCCTGCCCCATTCTGCAGGGCTTAAAGGAAAGGATCTAAAACCCTGAGTGCTTATTCTGGCTGGTGAGCAAACAAGGAATAGGTAACTTGTTGGGAGACTCTAGGGATTGTCCTAAATTTTCATCTGTCTGTCATTAGTGGGAATGCTGAACATGTCACCTGAAACTCTGTGGTGAACTCATTAGGTAGATGATTGAGAAAATATAATTGGTGGTCTCTACGAACAGTTTTGTTGACCCTCCACCAAGTGTATCTTCCCAAAAGCATTCCAAGTTAGTCTCACGAACGTGATGTCGCCCTGGTTGGTGGTGTGGAGGACCTGGAGGTTGTTTATGTGGGCTTGATTCTGGGATCAGGCACTGGCCTGCAAATTGGCCTCAGCCAAGTCACTTCACTGCTTTGTGCTTCGTTCCCCTGACCGCAAAATGGGGATGATAACCAGCTCAGCTGATGACAAGTGTGAAAGGAGAAATAAGCATTCTCATTTGATGTTTGTCAGGATGCTGACCTAGATCTGCACAATCAAACTACATATACGCTACTCAGTGTAGTTTCGTAGGACAGCATCTACGCAGATTTAGACTGGCTGGCAATTCACTGCCATCCATGAAGGTTACAAGCTTCAATATAAGGCAAACAGACTGTCTGATACTCCCTGTTTAAAAGGGAAGACACATGACTTTTCAGGCAGCAAATTCCCTGGAAGAATAAAAGGAAATGTGTACGGTCCAAATCTGTTGGTGGTGGTACATGGCTTCATTTATGTTCATCACAGGGTTGTAACTGATGGTTTTCTTCCTTTGGTACCATTTAAATGTCTTATGCTATGTTGACTAAGGGTCATGGCAGTAGAAACTTGAAGTACTGAGATACTTGTGAAGTCCAGCACACTTTTAAGTCTGGTGTCCTTTAAAATCCTGAAAGATCCTGTGTTCCTGTGGAAGAGATTGATTCCTGCCCTGGCTCAGCTCAGAACAAGTTGTTTGTGTCTAGTGTGGGGTGTTACAGACTTTTTACTCCTTTGATTTCATCTCTGAGCTTTTTCCCATTCTCCCTTCTCTGTCCCAGGTCAAAAGGACTCCTGCCAGTCCCCTGCACAGGGCCAAGTGATCTTATAAGGGTGTTTCATAAGGACCTTGTCACTCCGAGGGCACTGGCAGTAGCACTGCTGCTGCCGTGTCTGTGTTGTGCGGGCCAGTCCTCTGATTGCTGACAACTAACTTCTCCAGGAGGGGAATGAAATTCAAGTGGCAGGGCAGGCACCTCTGAGGAGATAGCTCCTAACTGTTCCCACAGAGCTTGAAGAAAAAGATTTGACGGATTTACAGAGGAAAATGGCTGAGAAGGGATTGATAAACATACAGAGAGATCTAACTAGTGTGTCCCATCACTCTGAATAGCTGATCATAGCGAAAGTGCTTCAGGGCAGTGTCGGGAAGAATTTGTTGATGTGAACTCGTGTCTCCCTGAGAGAATCATGCTGTTTCAGGGAAGGGACCATCCAGAGAAGGTTGTCGTGAAGAAGAATGCAACAACAGTGGGGTGGGCGTCTATGTCAGGAGGAGTTGGCGAGATGATCACCAGTGCTTTCTGAAGGCAGAGCTGTGAGGATGCCAGCTAGGACTTGATAGCTGAGCTCCCTCACAGCAACAACGTCAATGTGAGCTTCGTTCCCCTCGGTGCAAGCATTTGCAACAATAAGCTCTCGGTGCCAGCTGGGATCCCAGGCGTGAGAAATTCCATGCTGCAGTTGGGAATCTCCCATAGCTCCCCTGCTTAGGGCCACCCTAATGTGACCATCTACACAACAGTCAGTGGTGTGAGCGGGCTTAACTGATCATATCTGAACTGTTGTAAACTACTTCATATAGTCTCTTCAGTGCTGGTAATAGCTCAGGAAAGGAGAGCAAACATGCGTTCTTCAGTAACCTCTTCAAAGGTCCATCTGCTGTTGTCAGAAGTAGTCAAAAAGGCTTGGGTAACCCTTGCTTGAAGATCTCGGTGTATTAATAGTTTATATTAATAGCTATGTATTAATAGTTTAAGAAGGACCATGTATCACAAAGACCGGGTGTTTGAAAACTTGATGGGCTAAACTGGGGAGTCAGTTTGAAGTCAGAGTGTGAGCATTTGAATGGGAGGGGTATTGGGTGTAGCCTGCCTAAGTGCACAAATGCACAGAACTGCAGTAAATATATCCTAAAACACTGCTTTGGCTTGTTACAGTTCACATAAACCACTGGATGCCTCACTGGGGAAGCTTTTTGCTAGAATTGGTCCAGAAGGAGAAATTTGACCAAAATGACTGTGTGGATACTTGTGAAGTCTTCCCTGTGTGGAAAACACCACTGTCGAGGGAGTTGTATCATTTTTTAATGTTGAGTTCAGTTTCACCTTGATGGAGATGTTTGCTTGGGCACTTAATGGTTTGAAAATGTTTCTGTTCCCAGCAGGGCACAACGTTTAGAGGGATGTTTCAAGTATTTTCTTAGTAGATACACAAAAAAAATCAGTAAGCATACTATATTTTAGCTTTGCATTCAACTATTCTGCACGAGAGTAGTTATCAGAGTTAGTATTTTTTGGTTGTGAGTAAGGGAAAATATCCAAAGTTGCCATGCTAGTGGGAGCATCCAGAAAAATACTTGTACTGTACTTTGAAGCTCAAAACCAGAAAATTATATCTAAGTGCAAGAGAAAATAAGATGTAATAAGACTCTGAAACTTTCAGAAGTGTGATTATTTTACTTTTGCTGTAGTAGGAGAGAAGTATCTAGCTCTTTGGAAGCTTTCTGCTAAAACACAGCTAAATTGAGCTCAGCACAGAATGGCTGGTGGTATTTGTGTGCATCGAAGAAATGCTCTAATTGTCTAGCAATATCCACAAATAGGATGGCGGGTAGCATGGTCACTGCATCCGTTAGCTTTGGAAGGCTGAAGTGAGTCAGTCCTTTGTAATGATGTTTTCAAAAGCTTTTGTAAACAAGATATGTGTGTGTGTCTCTCTTACACTTTAAGTAAGGCTAACAAATTGAGATGAGCCGCAGCAGCTCTAGTGAAGGCTGGGTACACATACACAAGGGCCTGAGTTGATTTATCTTGATGTTTGGTTGAATTCTTTGCATTTTGGGTCCCTTCTGTAACCTTTTCACCTCGTTCTTTTTTAAGGTGGCTGCCTGGCTGTTACAATTTATCATGAATGCATCTCACTTCACTTTTGGCTCCTCTGACGGAAGGAACAGCCGGTCTCCGGGAGGTCAAAGACATTATTTTCCCCTCGTCTTTCTCAGTTTCCAGCACATATTTGTCACTTTGAAAAAGCATGAATTCTGGATTTGATGCACTTTAATTGATTTCACCCTCAACAAGTCCAACTGTCCATCAACCTTTCCTTTTTCTTTCCTCTCCCCCTTCCCCATCTTTCTTTCCTCTGTCCCTTTACTTTGAGAGTGATGTTTTCACCCGCCTGCATGTTGAAGCTGTTGCAAAGCTCATGACCCTATCAAGGCTTACTGTCACTAGCCATTTCTCTGGTTTTCCTTATCCTCCAAGCTGAACTTTGGATGCTGAGTGAGAATGAAGCTGCCTTATAGGAGTACTGGTCTTGCAGTATCTTAGTGATGTGCTCCTTGTCAAAGTAAAAGTGACTGCTTATAGCTAGCTAAACTTGGCTGATGGTCCCCTTATTTTGAGGCAACTATGTAGAATTGGAAATGTGAGGGAATTAATTAGTTCTTGAAATACTGGCATTGGTATTTAAAATCATTTGCAGCAGTACTATGGCAAAGATGAATGTACTGTCTCTCCTTTCCTCCTGGAAGGATGTACGTACCCAGTGATGTATATATCCAGTGTTGCGGGGTTGTAAATTCAGCTGTGTAAAATGACATGCCATCACACTCTCTCTTGCTTGTTTGGTGAATACATATAGTGTAAGTGGAGATATGGAGTAAATAGTGTGTGTGCGTGTGTAACAGCTTGGCCTTTGCACAGAAGTCCTTTAAGTGTGCCTTGGAAGCCAGGGGCCACTTAACAGTGGAAACTGAAAGGGCAGTTCGTAGGTGTTCTCTGAACGCTGTCATTACATCGTAGTTATTATCAGGACATGGGCTGGGGAATGGGTTTCTGTTTACAACAGAGGAGAGAGATTTGAAGTTCTCTGCACTGTTCTAAGGTGCTCACCAGAAAGCAGAGACAATGGCATTCCTTGGACTAATGTGCATTCACCGAAGAACTCCAGCACTCAGGTTGAGCAGAATTGGTTCCTGACACTTTATGCGAGTGTTTTCAACTTGTAGGCCAGGGTAACTAAGAAAATGAAGTCTCTTGCTGAAATCTGTTACATACTTTTTTTAATGAGTCCTATTAACGGAGAGAGCGGGAAGCCCGGTGTGTTAGAGGTCTCGCAGTGGGGAGTGCTGTCCATGGTCCTGGGTGGCTGTACGTGGAGGTCTGCGCTTTGCGATGGGGCTGGCTCACACTCGGGGGAAGGCGCGGCTTCCTCACCCTTGCTTGTGCAAAATCATCTCACTTAGTTCTGCAAATCAACTTCAGTATTTGCCTGCATGCATGGATAGGGAAGTGACTGTTCTTTACAGAGGTACAAAGAGCCTCCGCTACTACTTGCGGGCCTCATGCTAACCCTTCCCTTCCACGATTTGCTGCCGAGAGGGTTGTTGTAGCCTTGTGAAGACTCTCCTTGTCCAGTGAGACTGGACTGTCGTATATTGGATCATCTTCTGAATGCTATCTGAATCTTTGGAGGAGAAAATCCTGGACCATTGTTATCAGTGGCAAGTGGGATTCCTCGCTGGCAAACCTGCTGCAGCCTAGTGCTGAGTTTAGGTATTTCTAGCACAGGAAATCTTGCTCAAAATGTTAGTTTGAGGCAAAATTCACTCTTTTTCAGTCTATAGATTCACTTGATCCCCATATCAGCTGGAATTCTTTGTCATGTGGTGGTGATGATGTATTTTTTTCTCACTAGGCTTCTCAGAAAAACACAGCTTTCTAGTGGCCAGAGCTGTGATGTGAGAGGAGCTAAACAAAGTGTTCTGTGCTTCTGTGAATTGCTATTAATAGCTCCTTGCAATGTTGGGGAAGCCAGGGCTCAGAATAAAATATGTTATTAGCATGACATTAGAATGTTTCAAAGGACATAAAGAATTTCATTTCTTTTTGTGAGTGGGTACTGCCCATTCCCCTTTAATTCAGTGCTATGCCTGGGGGAAAAACCCTTGGAGAACTCTGAAAAGAGTCCATTAAACTACTATAGGCTCTATACTGAACAGGAAGAACAGGTTACCTAGTGAGATAAGGTGAACTGCTGGCTTACTGCATTCTGAAGAGTCTTATCTATGGCCTTTGATTCCAGCTTAGAGTTCCAAGAGATGCTGATATGACATGAGGTTTCACATGTGTGTTGGGAAACCAGAGAGTTTGAGGATTTGTCTGACAGTCTCTGTTTAAAAAAAAAAAAGACTTTACATCTCTGCAAGGCCTCCTCTAGAAGTGGCTCTACTAAAGAAGAAATTGGAGACCTTTTTCCTCACCTATAAAATAATCACTTTTACTATGATTAGAAAGGTTTGGGGAGGAAATTGAGATGTTTTCAGGTCATTGGACTACAGCATTCTCATCTCTCTTCTAGCAGAGGACCTGGGAAGGAGATTTTGTGATTCAGTTGTTCCATAGGATAGGGAAAACATACGAAGAGCGGTATATAGGACCAGTCAGAGTCCCCCTTTCTCTTTTGTGTAGCTATGGGCTAGCCAGACAGTGGTACATGGAGCTTATTAGATCAGTCAAACCCTGTGTGTGTGTGTGCACAGTGCAAGGACTAATGAAAATTTCACGCTGAAATCGGATCTATATTGCCATCACATGTAGGTGCACATGATATTGGCTGGCTGCAGAGCTGGGCTTGGAAGATGGGGAGAGCTGACCCCACAGCAGGTTTTTCACACTTCATTTGTGGCAACATCAAAAAGATTTTAATGGGATTTTTTTTGTGCTAGGTAGGTTCTCATGGAGGTGGGGGGTATGGAAAGGCTGTCATTTACTGGAAACAAGAATTTAGAATTTTGTAGAATCACAGTAGTGACCAAGATTTCTGCTTTGTTTTACCTGCAAATACTGGCATACAATTTAGCCGAATTATTCTGTATCTCACAGGCCTTCAGTTTCATTGGGCAACCCATGTATTGAGCCTTTCAGCATTCCGAGTAAAGCATGTTTTATTCACAAACACCTAGAACTAATTAGTATCTCACTTTGCAGTGTGCTTTGAATGTTATCGGTCTTACTGCCTTAGAGATAAGGAAACTGAGGCACTGAGAGGTGAAGCAGCTTGCTCAAATCCTCTAGCTGGACAGTAGCGGTTTCAGGATCAGCAATCCAGGCCCTTATACCATAATACCTACTTTGTATACCTGCTTTAGGCATTGCGATGCCTGAAGTAGACAATTGCTCCAAAGGAATGACATGGGGGTGCCCAGGCACTTTGTGCAGTTAACTGAGAGCTGGTGCCTCCAGGGGCATCATGGTGCCTTCTGTACTGAGCTGGGAACCTGGTAAGAGCATTTTAGGTGGTTTGGCCTCAGGAACTGTGGATGGCTCTCTGGATCCAGCCTGAGGTCAAATATGGCATGGTGCCTGTAGCTTAGCTATGCAGAGGAGCTTCTTTCTGCACAGGTGCAGGAGACAGTATTGCAGCCTGAAGTAGGCTATCAATGAGATTTGAACCCCTTCTGCTTTAGGCAAGATTTGAGAGTAAATGTTCTGGGTGCTTGAACAGTGTTGTAGTTGAGCTACCTGATGAGGTAATCTAAATCCTGCTAGAAGTTTCCCAGATCCCAGCCCAGTGCTTTCTCCAGTAGGCTAACCTGCCTAAGAATAAGTTTTATTTTACAGTCAGCAAGTTGGACAATAATCTGATGTGAAGCCCAAAATTGCACAGCCTACATATTTTCAGAGGATTAAATCACTTAACAGAGCCTTGCTAAACCAGCTGAGAACTTTCCAAACCATGCACAAAGCCACTTGCTTGTCTCCTAGCGATTGCCTCCCTGTACTCGGCACTGGTGAGGCTGCACCTTGAATACTGTGTTCAGTTTTGGGCCCCTCACTACAAGAAACACACTGAGGCGCTGGTGTGTGTCCAAAGAAGGGCAATGAATCTGGTGAAGGGTCTAGAGCACAAGTCTGATGAGGAGCGGCTGAGGGAACTGGGGCTGTTTAGCCTGGAGAACAAGAGGCTGAGGGGAGACCTTATCGCTCTGTACAACTACCTGAAAGGAGGTTACAGTGAGGTGGGGGTTGGTCTCTTCTTCCAGGTAACAAGCAATAGGACGAGAGGAAGTGTCCTGCAGTTGCACAAGAGGAGGTTTAGATTGGATATTAGTAAAAAATTTCTTCACCAAAAGGGTTATTGAGAATTGGAACAGGCTGCCCAGGGAAGTGGTTGAGTCACCATCCCTGGAGGTATTTAAAAGATGTGTAGATGTGGTGCTTAGGGACATGGTATAGTGACGGACCTGGCAGTGTTAGGTTTACGGTTGGACTCAATGACCTTAAAGGTCTTTTCCAACCTGAACGATTCTATGATTCTATCAGGAAGAGTACAAGCTGGGGAAACTACTGTGCTAAGGTTACTGAGCATGGCAGTACTGAAGTTGGGAATACCATAGACCCAAGTCTTCCGGTCCCTGGGATGTACATTAGAAAAGTAGCAAACACTAGCACTCCTTCATGGTTGCTTACAGAAATTTTCAAATAGTCTCAGGGTAGTGGGAATGTTCATCTAACACTATAATAATTTTAAGATGCAGGCTCAGGTTTGATGTTTGGATCAGGATCATCCTTAAAACTCAGTCCAGTTCAAGTCTAATGTTCAGAGCATCCTTCTCTAAGAATCCTTTTGCATGCTGAAGGCTTGGAGTTTTTAAGCAGCTCCTGTGTTCCTTCCATTGTATCAGATGGATATGTAGCAACACTTGTTACTGACCAGCTCCACGTTCTTGAAGAGACACCTTCCTTTCCCCAGCCCAAATCCAGAAGACAATGTGATGTGAATTTATCCGTGTGACTTCTGGGGAGGCTACCCAAGCCATGGTTTGGCAAATATGTGAAAGTATTCATGTGACCTATTTTTAATAGATAATCAAATGGAGAGAGGGAGACAGAGAGGTCGTGAAAAGGAGATGCAGAACAATTGCATTAGGCAGTTGATAATTTCAGTCTGAAGAGCCCTGAATTCCCCTCTGAAATCTTCTCTTGGGAGTCTTATTTCTTAAGTTAAATGACTAATTAGAGCACATTCACACCACAGATCAGCCCAGCAAGGCAAACTCATAAAAGCTAATGCTGCTTACTTGCTCCCAGTGGAAGCTGAAGATCTCAGGAGCCTGCAGAAGCATTTGCCCCCATGGAAATCTGTGCCTGTTACCAGGACACTGGAGAATTTAGAGGGCATGGGGGAAGCAAAGAAAAATCCTTCCCCATCAGACAGGGCCTGTATCAGCCCACCTCTCAAGCCAATTTCTTTGCCTTGTTCTTTCTCTGCTCCAACATCTTGTTTAGTGGGAGAAAAAATTTGAAACTAAGTACCCCAAGCTGAGAGATGTATGGCACCCAGCGGGACCCTGACCTTCCTTGTAGGGAACAAATTGGATGGCATGTAGGCTGAAGATGCCGGATGAGGAGGGAGGGAGAGAGGGGGATGGCTTGAAGCGGGGTTAAAATTACAAAGCCAGCATTTGTTACTGAGGGTACAGGCTGCAGTGCTCTGCCATTCCCCTCGGCAAACAGGGCTGGCTTCAGGAAAGCACAAGGGAATGGCCTTGGGTCACCAGAGGACAAAGGTAGGAATGGGCACAGTGGGCGTTTGAGGGGCTATAGGAATAGGTGTAAAAGTATAGAATGGATCCTGAGGTGGTGGTTGTGGAAGGGTACAAGGTGGAGAATGAGTCTTAAGAAGGAGGAATCATATGTTCATCTGTGAGGTTTTTGCCAATATACAAAATCTGGGTTTTGTTTTCTTATCTCAGGACCCCCACAGGAATTAGTCATCTCTGAATAATGGAGGGAAGCATAGCCATTATTCATCTCTCTCCCAGTTACTAAAAGTCCTGCCCCTGATAGTTTCCTATGTTCATATCCTCTTCAATCTGTCTCTAACTTGAGTCTTCCTTGCTATTTAAGACTATGAGCCACTGCAAAAAAAAAAAAATTAGGACTGACAGTCTAAAGTTGTCTGGAGAGATGTTGTTGGGCCTCAGCTTCCATGGAGGAACAAGAAAGCCTGGGCTGTGGCATCTCTTTTCTGCATTCAGCTGCGAGATTTTTGCCCCAAATGCCTTCTGTCATCTCAGCAGACCCCATCCTTTTTGCTTTAATTGATTCTGTCTGGCTTTAATTTGATGTGAGAATAGACCTCCCACTGTGAGCACTCAAGAGTCTGTTTTGTGCAAGGGGAGTTGGAGGCTGGGTGTAGCTGTGATCAGAGGCAGGGTTATTTTATTGTAATAGGGAGACAAGGATGTTTTTGGGAGGACCACTGAATTCTGTAAGCCCATTAACAATTTAAATGAGGCTTTTCACTTCCATACTGGGTTTGTGGGAAGTGCTTGTACAACAACTTGAAAGCAAAGAACTGTAAGAATAATTTTTCGTTATAGCCATGCATAGGGTTTCCTGAAGAAGTCTACAGTCTGGTTGTGTTGGCTCTGTGCAAGTGTGCAATGGGAGACAATCCAGGGGAACTGGCCATCTGAATGGGCAAGGAGGGAATTTGGGGGAAAGGAGAAGGGAATACATTTGGTTGTGGTCACCTAACTGCACGATGGCAGAGATGAGGATAAATAGGGAAGCTGAAAAGGAAACCTCCATTGTGAGTCTGGTTAGCCAGAGTCTAAACAGTTGAGTTTGTTTTATCAAATCAAAATATTTTGGTTCAGTGGTGTGTTGACTTGAGTCAGTGTTTGTCTAGGCTGACACAGTGTTGTAGAAATGTTCAGGTTTGAGGGTATGGTATCCCCTGCCCCTGGAGGGGTCAGGAGCTCTGCTGTCTCTCCTAAGACATAGGAGAAGGGTGCGTAGCTTATTGTGGCAAGGGGAGGCTGGATGAGAGCCATCCTATTTCCGATGGCTTGATTTCAGGATCTTCAGGTATTTTAAGGACTCTTCGAAGTTGCACTATGGCCCTGTTCAGTGTGATTAAGTGTGCTGCTGCTTGGACCACAAATAAGGGGTTTAAGTCAAATGGGAAGATTACTGAGGGGAAATAGATTAATAAGTATTCAGAGTTAATTATCTGCAAATTCCTGAAATGGCTTGAGTAATAAAATATAGATATGTACACACTTATTCATATCATGCCATTAGCAGTCTGTGCTTCTGTGTCAGGCCATAGTGTGCTGTGAAAGGTTGCAATGCATAGAAGTAAGAAAATACTCCAAAACACAAAATGATTGCCCGCCATCACTGAAGGCTCAGGTCTTTGAAGGTAAGATCTGGTTGAGGTGGTCTTCCAAAAGTATCTTGCCCCAAAACTCTGGAGGTGTGGTGAGATGCTAAGCACAAAACAAGAGAACACATTGAGGTTAGGCTAGAATAGACCCCATATAGCTCCCAGTCTCATCCACATCTCTTCCAGACACAATTCCTAGTGGTAGCGGAGACCTCATTATTCTTCTGCAAATGGATTTGTTCCTATCTGGTAGTTGTGTTTAGAATTTGATGGAGATAGCAGAAAAGAATACCATGTAGTTGCATTTGCTTGAAATATTTCCTCTTTTCCTTCCCTGTACCAGAGATCTTCCTTTTTTAAAAAAAAAAACTTATTTTTTAGCCATTCCACCTGATCCTTCAATATTTCCATATTTCAAGGAGATTTAGCCAAATGGCATGTTTCCATGGCTGATATGCAGCAATAATGCAGGGTTAATACCTAATTAGTTCCCAGGGACATTGAGCTTTTCATGGATATTCAGTAACAAAAGCAACAACAAACAAGCTGAATTCCTAGGTCTTAATTCATTGGGGAGGAGGAAATAGGAACCTAAAAATGCTGGAATTATTCAGTGCAGTACGAAAGCTTAGTTCTTTCTCTCATGAAGCTCAGAGGATGCTATAGCAGCTGACAGGGAAAATATAACCTCCTCCTCCCTCCCTTCAGGGGGACTGTATGTGTGTCTGTGTTTGCAGCCCTGACATCTCCAAACAGGAAAATTCCCAGTTCTGCAACACGCTTTAAATAGCTCCTTGCCGATTCCCTTCCCTGCCACAGCCCCCAGTCAACCTGACCCTGGTTTTTTTGACATTCAGCCATACCTGATCAGTTGTATCCTGAGCAGCTGGATGTGATCAGAGCTGGCCTTCCACCTCGCAGGATGGCGAGCATATGGGCCCGCGGGCTCCAGCCATTATGTTCCTGAGCACTGAGCTTGTCTGCCTGTGGCTACGGAGGGTTTTTTCCCCTCTCGAGCAATCGCAAATAAACCTTTCTGATAAGTAACAGGAAAACAAACAGGCCCTTTGGCTCTGTAGGCAGTGAGAAGGAGGGAGGAAAAAAAAACAAACCCAATAACAAAATCTTTGCTGTGTTTAGGCAGCACACAGAGCGCTTCAGAGTGCCTTCAGGAAGGAGGAACTGTCTCTGCCCTCAGCCAGAGACAGAGCTTTTCTTGGAGGAGAAATGGCTCGTTTCAGGATGATTAGCCCTCAGTGCTTTACAGCCAGGCCCTGGTGTGGGAGCTCCAAGGGATGGAGGAGGTTTGACTTGGAGGAGAACAGCCCTGGAGATCATCTAGACCAACAAAATGGAGGCTTTGAGCTGACCGATGCAGGCAGTCTGGTATTAGCCTTGAAGTCATAGGGGATTAAAGGCTGGAAATGGCTGTTGGTGAAGGTAATCAGCCCTCAGCCCCTGGCAGAAAGGGAAGAGCAGGGAGGACGATAACAGTGCAAGACTTCAGGGTAGTCATGGGAAGAGGCTGTGGACAAGCCCAAACATCCTCTTTGTGTCCTTTGCTGTTTCCAAAAAGGGTCTCAGCTTCTGGAAGGAGTCATAGGAGGCCGCTGGCACTTTGCGCTGTATGTGAAGGAAGCCAAGCAGAGTGTAACAGGCCAGAGCAAAACCCCATGTCTTGGGGGTTCACTGTAGCGCTTGGGGAGCTGAGGAGGGGTCCCTGACTGCCAGCACCTCCCTGCCTTAATGTGACCTGAGCCCTGATCACTGTGGCAAGCTCGGGGCAACCAAAGAGATTTTTGCAAAGAATGTGTTACAGAAATGGTAGGTCTTACCTTCCTCGTATTTTCCTTTCCTTTATGCCAAGCAAATAAGACTTCAGCCTTTCCAGACAAGCCTGGCTTCCCAAAACTATGCAGCTCAGCCAACAGCAGTTCAGGGTGCACACCAGGGCATCCAGATGAGACCTGGCACTTGGAATTATGGTCTAAACCTAAGGATGGACAAAACCCTTCATTATTGCCCTCTGAACCCTGTCAATACAACACACAGGCTATCGCTGTCCCATGTGCATGTGGCACTTGAATACTCTAGGGCCACAATAAACCCTTAGACATGCAAACTGGAGGGGTGGGAAATGGCTTGCTCTGAGTTGGTCAAGAAGCGTATGATGAAAGCTGCTGGGTTTTGTTGCCTCTGTAGGCTGGAAGATAGCTACCAACACCACAGAGGCATGCTGCTGTGCCAAGTGATGAACCAAAAAGCTGCCTGCTAACACAACAGCTTTTAGGACAGGAGTCTGCATTCTGGGTAGATGTACAGTTTCTCAGGGATCCTTGGAGGGTTTAGCCTCGCAAGTGCACTCCCAGCTGGTAACTACCTCTTTCCCAAAGTCAATAAATGATGGACTTTTTCACCTTGGAAGTCGGGCCCATGAGGAGCCTTTGAAACCTTTGCCTCAGCAGATACGGCCAAGGTTGTCATCCTGGCACGTCTACAGTGAACTCGGACGTGCTCTTGAAACGCTGCCAGTCTGCAACGTGCTCGTGCTGAAACCACATGAAGGGCCCTGTGGCCCTGTCACCTCAGCCTTCTCACGGCTGAAAGGAGCCAGAGCACTAACGTCACCACAAAGTTATGACAGATGGTACCAGGTACAAGTTGTATCGCTGCCAACACATCTTCTCTGAGGTCTTCAGTGGGAATCACTCTTACAGAGTGATGTAGTTCTGTGGCCCTAAATACTTGAACTGTGGAGAGGAGTAGGAAATCCATGTGGGAAATGCATTCAGAGAGGGGAAAATGAGAGCATAAGCCATGGGATCAGCACCAAGTGGGCCAAACATTGCTGTCAATTACTTCCCAAGCAACTTCATTGAAGCAAACAGCATTAATTGTAGATTTATGCCAGCATTTCTGAGAGTCACTCTTGGGACAGAGCCAGTTCTGGTAGAGGATTAATCTTGCTGGAAAACTCCCTCTTGTTCGTTGCTTGGTCTCTGACACTCGCACATGCACACAAACAAATCTCAGTGACCCTCCAACAACCCAGTTAGCTAGCAGGGAATTAAAGGATGTGAAACCCTAGCTTCCCCTTCAGCACAGCCCTGCATCTGCCACAACCCATTCGGAAGGCAAGACTAGCCACCTGCTAGTTGTTTTGCTCGAAGAGAAAATATCTATTAGACACATAGGAAATAACTAATCCAGTCCCCTGGGAGGGACTAGCCATTTGTCATTCCCACAGTCTCCAGCACAGGTACTCGGCACCTTCCAGGGCTGGGACACTGCGGCTTTTCTCTGGTTGCTTTTCCACCTGGCAGTAGTTCTGCATTTTGCTTTTATCTAATGGTAGTATTTCTCAGACATTGACATTTGGCCATCCACCTCAGGGCAGTGAAAAATAGTGTGCCCTCTTCCTATACATTCATCCCTTCTCAGCTTAAAAATTAATAGAGAAAGCCATGTATTGCATGTGCTGGATGCATGTCTCCTTTACATGTGCACGCATGCTTTCTGATGGTACATTTGTGCAGTTTATGACCTTTCAGAAACATGGATATTCTCTAGTTGGCGCTTCTGTATCTCTGTGTGTTAAGGACTGGTCAGTGGCATGCTCTCGCCACTTCTTCCACAGTGTCACTGCACACAGTATGCCACTGTAGTGTGATTTCTCCCTCCCCCCCAAAAAAATTTTGCCAGTGCACTGGAAGTGCAACAGATGCTTCCCTGAAGTCTGTCGCAACAGCAGAAGGGATAGTTAATGGTCTTGAGCAGCAGGCTAGGAATGCCTCCATTCCTCGGGAACAGCAGGCTCAGCTCCACAGCCTGCTCAGCCTTTCCCCCTTCTGCGGGCAATAAATTGAATAACATGCACTTTACTGCCTGCCCGCAAGTTTCAAGCGAAAGCAGGGGGGATGGGACCCTGAGGCCAACCACTCGGTGGGTGCAAATCAGTGTGCCTTTGCTAGCTTACACCAGCTGTAGAGCTGGCCCCAAGGTTTTGTGTTCACTTTATCCTGGGGCTCATATTGCAAGAATGCGGGGTTGGCCAGATGCGTAAGCTACAGTATCCCCTCCCCTCTTTAACTGACAGGGTACCAGCTGCCACTCCCTGCCCTCGGAGCAGCCAGGCTTCCCTGGTGCTGTCTGCATGCAGCTTGGAAGGTGCTTTGGGGTCCTTAGGAATGGCTCCCAGCACATAAATACTATCCCTGTTCTAGGACACAACAGTAAGAGAGTAAGAGCAGCCGAGGAAGTTTTCCCCCTTGGAAGTGATGTTCATCTCCTCCCCCCAACCCAGCATATGGAGTTGTGGATCACATTTCTCTCTCTTGCCAATAAATATTGCAGATTTATTGCTCTATACCTGGTGGGTAGTAAATTGCATTCCACCTCTGTTATAAGGCTCTTTGCTATGACACAGTCTTGCAGCTCCATTAAACCTTAATTACAGCAACACTTCATTGGGTTGCTGCGATGGTCTGAGTGCCATTGCAGTAGGGAGGATGTATGGCCAAAACAGGCTGATGCAGAGAAGCTTTGTTTTGTTTTGTTTCCTCCCTTTTTGAGGATTATGGAGAGTTGAGCCCAGCAAGGGGAATAGATGGAGACTCAGCCTCTTGCTCTCTGCTCATTTTCCACAACAGCTGGCTTCACCTGCCACAGCCCCGGCAGCTCTTCTGCTCCCTGATGAAGTGCTCAGCAAACAGTGTTCAGAGTTGCCTCTATTAAATGGCTTATTTGCATTTGTGCTTATGAGACGCATCCTAGATTCAGTGTTATCTCTGGGTTTCATAGCGTGAGGAGGGTGGGGTTTACTCAAATAGAATACTAGGAGCAAAGCAGGGCTTGGATTTCTATAGAGCGTAGCAAGACACATTTTTAAGAGCAATTTCACTGGTATGCGGTCAGTCCAAGCTCATCCTTCAGTAGGCAGATTGCTTCTGTGTCAGCTAAAGGCACTGTTTCTGGTGCCATCCCTGCCAGCTTGCCACTGTCCTTCCCTGCAGCCTGCGAGAAGGAATGAGGCTTCACTTCAGCGACTGCTGGCTGCTGGAGCAGCTCCTTGGAGGTCGCTGTCATCTGATGTTTTCACCATGCTTCTCGAGCCTCTGCTGCCTGAGGACTGACTGAGGCCACAGCGAAGGCTGGGAGGGGGTGGAGGTCTCAGTGCCTGTGGACGTTGGATGTGTGGATAGATGGTTCTCGTTTCCCCTCTCCAACCAGGCATGGAGGAAGCACAGCTTAGGGCTCCCAGAGAGGCTGTCCAGTGCCTGTGCTCCCTCCGGGCTCAGGGTGTTCTGCTCGGCCTTACGGCTTTTGTTTTGGAGATCGCTCCTGGTCTAGGAGTCGTCCCCCAGCCCCTCGTGCAGACGAGGTTCAGTACTAGTATGCGTTGTACAGACATCCCCTCTTAGATCGATGTTCAGGTCTTTCTGCGTTATGATGAGCTAACCAGAAAGCACTAATGGCTACACCAGCCACTTGGAGTCATTGCGCCGTTTCATAGGTGAGCACTGGATTGTCAGATCTGCCCGGGAGAAGGGCTGTTTCATTCCCAGTTTGGAAATTATTTGCCACCTTGATCATACTGGTGTGATACCAAGCGTTGTACGTGGTGTAACTATGACAGTAAGTGAAACTGCTGTAGGTTATCCTCAGGATTATCTTCTATTAGCATAATGCCCACGCTTCAGTAATGATTTTGACTGCTGTGGTCGCTTTGTGTAATGCTCGGCATCCTTGTAAGTCCACTCGTATGAGTAAGGATGTTTGTTTGACTGTATTTTACCACATCTATAACTTTATCTAGTCAAACATCCGTATAGCATGTACTCAGCTATCCACAGGTATTTGTAGATAGGCAGCGCAGAAATCTTCTACACCACTGTTTTCGCTGTTGCAAAAAGCCGCTACCAGAAAGCAACTGAAGTCTGTCTACAAATTCAGTTGCTGAACTCTTTAACGAATAACTAACACATGGAAAATACTTTTCTTTAGAAAGCCTGTTATAGAGCCTTGTTTGTCCTTATTCTCCCCTCTTGCAGCAACCTTGAGATGTCAGACATAGGAAATGTGGCCACAGCTGTTTATGCACTTAGAGGTTTTTTTCCAAGGCCACATCCTTCTATTCTCCCGTAGATTACTTGAAAAGATGCTGCAGGGACTCCAGAAAGCCAAGGTCTATGTGCCATGTGCAGGTGTTGCCAGGAGATTGACATTTTGAACATTTGAAAACTATCAGAGAATTAATTTGGTGGTGGATTTTTTTTCCCCCCTCTCCTCTTTCCTTCCCTCTTGAACTGTGTATTAGAAGGCTCTTGCTGTAGATTGATATTCCTAACAGAGCCACGTTATTTAAGCAATAGTCAAACATGATAGCACATATTAAGAGGAAGATAGGTACCTTGTCATTTGTTGCTAGTAAAAGCAGTCTTCAGCTTCTCTGGATCCTGGACTGGGATAAATTGTCACTCGGCAAAGCCCTGTCCAGCCCTTCACTTCTCTTCCTCTATAGGGTAGTTAAGTCATGCCAGCCCTAAGTGGTTGAGAAAATGCCACTGTACTGGTTTCTTCTAAGAAAATGTCATCACCTTGATGAAAACTGATTATTTTTCTATGTGCAAATGGATATGCTTTCAGGAATTCCTCTTTTAAAAATGTAAGAGGGAAATAATGCCAGAGCTCTGACATTAGTAGTTGCAAACCAAAGGAGTTTATTTTTCCTCCTTGGGGGAAAAAAAAATTAATTTTTAAAATGCAGTTTATATTTAGACAGATTAAAGTTGTGTAGAATTAAATGGGAATGTTTTGAAGGGACTGAAAATATATATTTTGATTAACTCAAATGAATTTAAAAATAAATCATGGGGAAAATGAAACGTTGGTAGGATTTTTTTGGTCCTCATTTGGAATGAAAAATAATTTGCAATCTTGACACTTTTCATGGAATGAAAAGTCCATTTGCTGATTAAGGCCCAGATTCATCCTGGCTAATTTCAGGCACTATCGAAGTGCTTAGTGCCAAAGGGCACTTTAATCCACCTGAGATTTAAATTGCCCTCTGGAGGTACCTATTTCTTTCGCTGATAAGACAGAGGCAATGTGACTTCTAATACGTGCATCTGAGAGAACTACCTGAAGTTGGGTGGCATGCAACAGGGTGCAATGCTCTCTCTTTTCTCATCTGGCCTCTCTTCTTGCTGCTTTTGTGTTTATATGCCCTTCTATCTCTCTTCCAGAAGTTGGGGGAGTTGGGTTTGGGTTGTTCTTTTCCTGAAGGGGGGAGAAGCTTTCCACTAAAATATAGGTTTTCATTTATTTGTTTCCTGTTGGTAGAAAAAATTCTGGAGGACCGGCAGGGTCATATCCTACGAGAAGCAAAGAAACAAGATTTGTAGTTAAGATTGAGAGGATCTTTGGTCAGGTTGCTCGTTCTCTTTTAATCGCCACGTACCACGACTTTCAGCTCTCACATCTGGTGGGCAGAAGGCAGGTCCTCTTCAATAGCTCCTCCACAATGTGCTGAACACTCTACTCCATCTTTAGTACTCCTTGACCCAGAACAAAAGTGAAAATATTTGGCATGCCAGAAAAGGTTAACAAATAAAGTGATGCACCGCCTTCCCCTCCCCGTGGCATCACTTCGATGTGAGAGCGCAACCTTCTTCGTGTCACACCTGACGGTCTGGTGACAGCAAAGGGACACAGGGGCTACAAGTCATTTCCCATGCTGTTGTCCCACAGCGCTGTCTTGCCTGGCTGAGTTTTCCACTCTCCTCCAGGTTGAGGAGGTAGAGTCCAGAGGTCAGATCTGGCGTGCTTTATGCCACAGTCCCAACCGATGTCATCTTGACATCTTTGTGAGGTCTTTGGTCATCTGTCCAGTCAGCCAGATGGATTTGCTTTGGGAAGCCGGACATTTGGGAAGTATTATTTCTTTTAAATATGTAGCCTGTACTGTTCTTATTTTGGGCTCATAAAACATAACGAGATATGGGTCAACATTTAAGTCCTGTGGAAAATTACATCTTGGAAGACTTTGTGGAGCCAAAGGCTTAGCTGGTATTAACTCTAATTATGCTCTATCGAACTGTACAGCAGCAACTGTGGCCTTTTGACTAAGACCTTATTCTCCTTGCAATAGCAATGGTGAGCTTTCTGGCACCTGAGTGGTGGGATACGTGTTGGGACATAAGCCCACGCGAGTGAACGCCGTTCCTCCACTGCCACGTTTTGGTGGAAACAGAGCATCTCACTGCATCGAGCTCTTTTCTTGTCCGTGATGGAGCATTTTATTCGCTTTTCAGGTTTCCAGCAACTATTGCAAACTCCTTGCAGCAGCTACTTGGCAAAGCGTGTAGGATATGTCTGAGTGCTTCAGTCTGAATATTGCAAGTGAGCATGTGCTTTTGGAGGCAAGCAGGCAGCATAGGCGGGTGGGGGAACGAGATTAAAATACAGTTGTTGGCTGATATGAAAAAAAAATTAAATAAACCACAAATTACAAAAAAAAAAAAATTCTGTGAGAAAGAAAGAAAGTAACAAGTCTGTGGAGGATGGATGTTTGGAACTGTTCAGCCTAATGCATGCCAGATTCCTTCTCTCTTCTCTCCCCCCGCCCCCTCCCGCTGCCTTCCCCTTACCAAATGCTGTCTGCTAAACTTCTGAAACACCCTTTGCCTTTTTGACCCTTCAACTCATCTTGAACTTAAGAAAAATTGGGGAGGCGGGAAGGAATAGTTGCCTATATAGTGCATGTGGCTGTGCCGGGGTGGGGGGTGTGCACTGGGGGGCTGTGAGCAGGGGGGGCTGACACGAGTTACTGTGGTTGATGCTCCCCTGAAAACAATTTGTATCCTGTTAATAGAATTAGTAAATATTTGTAGCTCACTTTGAAGCCTGTGTCCCCAGGGGATGTATGGGGGGGGCAGAGAAATTAAAGAGATAAGTTACTGATTTAGTCATCCCGTCCCCTTCCCCCAGCCTCTTTCTTTCATTTTCTACCTCCTTTATGAAGACACTAAACAGACAAATTGGAGGTTTGAAACGAGGCTTGTGCTGCTGCGTGCGGAAGTGACAGGGGTGGTACATGGGGCGAGGGGGGGTGGAAGAGCAGGCCCGATATCTGCTGATGCAAAAGCCGTTCACATCTAATGAACCGAGTTGGGAGCCAAGGTCCTGAGTGGCGGCGGGGCCCGGCCAGGTGCAGAGCCCCTGCGGCGGGTGGGCACCCAGAGGTGGTGACAGGGACCTTGGGGTGCTGGCCCATGGCACGTGGGGCTGAGCTGGGAGGTGGCTCCAGCCAGTGGGGTTTGGCTCGTGCGACTGCTTTCCAGGGTCTTTCAACTCTGTCACACACCAAGTGGCCGTAAAGGAAGATACGTATGCATGTGTATAATCTCACTTCTTCAAATCCCTCGATTCTTCTTAGAGTAGGATTATAAACTGGTAAAGGACAAAGGAAGAAGAAAGTGATCTCAGATCGGAAAACTGAGTCATGTAGGGCTGAGACATTTCATTTCCTGTTATTATTTCTGATTCACTTCTTTACAGAACTGCACAGATGCAGACAGAGGTTAGATCACCTGCAAGTTTTTAGGTGGTGGACATGTTCCAGCTCTTTGCCTCCAACAGCTGGCAGCTGAAATACCTGTGAGTGATGAGGGCACCCAGAAGGAGGATCAGGTTTGAAACAGTGGAAATTCAAAGAGCTGTTAGCTTCTCCAGGCATGGCATTATTACTGGGGAGTGACTCTGATGGGCGTTGAGGAGGAAGTTTGTACAGAGTTATGTTACTTTCAAGTGCTGAAGGAGCCTGCATTGTGCCATTGTTCAGAGAAATGTGCTCTCGTTGACTTGCCAAGTCTACCCAACTCCATAGTCCTCTGATCGTGCAAAGCTCTTGGCAAAACAGCTGAGCTCTTACAGGTGAAGTGGCTTCTAAAAAGGCACATCTGAAGTAAGCTTTTGCCTTACACATAAACAAAGTGTTGGGTGGGGGAGAACTGAGGAGGGGTCACCACATTTCCTGCAAACCATTGTGGCCGGGTTAGAAATGCTAAGCTCCTGTGACAGGAGTTGCCGTCCTCCAGATGTAGTAGAATCTGATAACCTGAATCTTCTTGATGCTTTTCCAAATTAAACCAGTTGAACTTGAATGCCCGTATTTTGTGGGTTCATGGTTTGTAACAGTAATGCTTTCTAGGAAGTCATATTAACCCTGGCTGAGAAGGAAAGCCTGGATCCCTGCTTCAGCCCTGCAAGCATGAAGGCAGGCAGCACTCAGGACTTCACTGGGAGAAGGTGCAGCTCTGCTGCTGCTGGAGGGGAGAGGCAGAGAGGACTAGATGTGAGCCAGTTATAAAAATCAACTAGCCATCATGCAGCCTCACTGTATGCTCTAGAGGATCGAT
The DNA here is from genome assembly GCF_964188355.1 of Buteo buteo. Classification (NCBI taxonomy): domain Eukaryota; kingdom Metazoa; phylum Chordata; class Aves; order Accipitriformes; family Accipitridae; genus Buteo; species Buteo buteo. The sequence continues at coordinate 41,562,303 of NC_134181.1, read as the reverse complement.
TTGTTCCTTGGAAACAGAGCAACAAGGAATCTTAACTGGTGGTGTGGCTGCCTGCTGGGTGAGACCAGACCATGATGGCATCTCATGCAGCTGATAACATGGGGAGGTTAGGGAGTGACTCCCGAAGTCTGGGTTGTGAGGTTGGAAATTTGCCTTCTGATTTTTGCGGGGTGTAGAAAGCAATGAAGAAACCTCAGGTGGCTAATTTCTATCTTGAGGTAAAGCAAGAGCAAGGCAGGCTCTTTAATTGTTGAATATTGGGTTGTCTGTGCTCCAGGAATATTTATGGGATTGACAGGCTTCACTTCTCTAGCAGTAGGCAGCTAAGTGTCACCCAGCCAATGTCATCTCCCGCGACCGCCAGGAGGGAGAAGCAGGTGGCTCAGGAGGGCAGTTCCTCTGCGTGTGTCTTGTTGTCCATTTCTCTCTATGAGCTACCAAGTCGACCAGGGTTACTAGCTCAAATATGTGGTCTAAGTAAGTTAGGACAGATTAATCTATTTTTCAGCTGAGAGTTTGGTGTCTTGGAAGACTGTAACCCAGATAAAATAGTTTCATTCATTCATACTTGGTTGAAGGTTGGCATTCAAAGTTTGTGCACCTAAAGAATGAAAAACCTTTAAAAAGGCCCTGACCTTGAGTTGAAATGTAAGTCTATATAAAAAACAAAACCATGAACTGCTTTAAGCTTTTGAATTTTTCCTTTCCTGAGAATAGGTTTAGAAAGAGAAACAACTGCAAAAATTCTCTTAAGTGTTGCTTTTTTGTGAAGAGGCAACAACAGAAATGTTCACAAGTCTTTGCAAAAGAAAATTTTAAGGAAAATAGTTGCAAAACACATTTAGTATGCTTCAACCAGCTGGATTTTCTGGCAGCCCCAGTGAAATCTAAACAAGGAAAATGATTGTCTTTTTTTGTTGTGTTTTGCAATATTTTTTTATCCAGACTGGACAGTACAAAGCACATCCTCTGTGGGAAGGTGTCGCAGGCTGCAGATGAGATAAAGTTCCCTGTGATTATATGGGGTGTTTCTCAATTGAGAGTCAGCACATGTGGAGGTCCGATCCTTTTAATGCACACATACAGGGAACAGAGAGGAAGTGGAGTCCATTAAGGAGAATAGTAAAACCAGGAGTCAAGTAATGAATGAGCGACTGATCCAGTAACGTCATGTGAGCACCTTTCACTCCCACTCATTGCAGGAGGTATTCGACAGTTTTGCAGGGCTGAGCCCCAGATCGTGTGAGCAAGGGCCTCTTTTGCAATTCTATATGTCTGCTCTACCTTTTCCAGACATGCATCTCTGGTTTTATTAAGCACACGGCTTGCCGTGGTCCTTAAGTTCCCAGCAGCTCTTTCCACTCCCATTCCCACCCAGAGCTGAGAGACCTATTACCAGGTAATGATGTGTCAAGCAATAGGCAAGGTAGGGGAAAATCACCGAAGGAAAATGCTGATGTAGCGATGGAAGCCTCTATGGTTTTTATTCTCCTTCATGACCTGGTTTTCTATTCCCAAAGCCTTTAACTCACTGATGTTTCTCCTTAGATGAATGAGTGGGTTTGGGGACTGACAGAACAGCAGCAGGTCTTGTCTAAAAAGTGTTGTAATGTTTCTCTTGTCCTAAGGTGAATTATGTTTTCAAATCCCCAGACTTAGAAAAGTTGCCTCCAAGTAGTGAGTTCTAACCTCACTTCCATCTATATAGTGACAGAAACAGTTGAATTACCCATGGTTTTGTGTTCATCTGAAAACTGTAGGGAAAACTGGCGGTGGTTTTCTTAGGTGGGCCAAGCCTCTGAAAATGTGGCCTGACATCTTCCAAAATTGAGTGCAGTACAACTCAAAACTCACCCTAACTTTGAACTGACCTTGCTGGGGTCCAGGGCAATGATAGATGACTTGACTAAATTTCCTCAGGGAGTTGACTTCACTCCTAGCAGACTGACCAGGACTGGAAACATCTTAAATCATGGTGTTGCAGAAAGCTCTGCAGTACCAAACCTGCACATAGATGGTCTGTCTCCCTGGGGAGCATCGCACATCTGCAACCTGGGTGCTGTCTGGGCAAAACTGACCTGTGATCCAAAGCCCGACTGGAGGCTGCACGTTTTAGTAGTCCTGATCTCAACCTAAACCAAGGGTAAATTTTGCCCAGATTCTTGCTTCATCAGGTACCATTTTAATGGTTCCCCATATGTTAAATATTTTCTCAGTAAGTGGGAAATCCAGTGTTTCTAGTGTACTTGATATTTAATAAAGGCGTTTTGAAATGATTTCTGGATAGCAGAGTCTGCAAATGTTCAGAAACTAGTTTTTTACATCTAATGCTCAGCGTTATGTTCTGAGATTCCCTGCAAAGGCTCGAGCCCAGATTGTAAAATGTACTTTGAAATTTAATTGCCATCAATTTCAATGTGGAAGAGATTAAAATGTGAAACTCCACAAGGAGAAAGATTTTCTTGGTAACAAAACAAATTCAGCGTGAGCTGGTGACAGATTTTATCAAAAATATTTTAAAAGCTGTCATTCCAGATTGTTTCTACTTTACAAGGTTTGAAATGCTGTAGAAGCTAGATCCATTTTTAATCTCTTTAGCAAACTAATTTTACAAATCAGCCACCGTATCTTTGATTACAGCAAACTTTGCTTTCTGAAAACAGCAGCTGCGGTAAGGAGGAAAAAATACATTCTTGTTTTGCAAACAATTTTGGTAAGTTCAGTAAATATATTGATAAATTATTCCAAAAGAATCCAACAGACTTTGGAAAATGCCGACAGTAAAGAAAAATTCTGGCTAAAAATTTTGTTTTTGAGAAAGAAAAAAGACTGGTTTCAACATAAAACACTTCTCATGCCAAGAATTTAAGCCAGCTGTCATTGTCTTTTGTATCCATAAACAAATGCTTTGGTCTCCCTAACAAATCTCAAATGAGTAAAATGAGAATGGGAGAAGTAAGGGCCGTCTGTCTGCAGTGCATATGCCATCCAGCAGCCAGCGAGTCTGACGCGGATTTGGGGCTGTTTCTGTGAAATCCTTAGCATGTGCAGAGAGCTGCCGAAGGCTCAATGCCTGCACCTCTGGCGAGAGCGCCTGGAAGTAGAAGTCAAACCCCATACATCAAATCCAGGAGGAGAGGAGATGCAGCTTGGGGATGGGTGCTTTAGACCTGGAGAGAACCCGCCAGGCGGGAGGCAGCCGGGCTGGCAGGTGTTGGACCATACCTAACCAGCAATTTAGTTTTCAATAGCTGTGCTGCGGCACTCACTGGGGAGGAGACTGAGCAGTGCAATCTGTAAGCAGGGTTTTTAACATCTTGTTGGAACTTCTCAACAGCTGGAAACCAGAAGAGGTTTGTTCCTCAATCTCTTTGGTCCCAGTTTCTTCCTTTTTTTTAAATCTCTTTAAAAATCCTAACCCTAGCTGATGGTATCCCTGGAATGTGGGGGACAGTATCCCCTCCATATGCTCTTTCTTGCAGTGCTGAGACCAAAGCCCTGGAAATGTGGCTGAGGATCTCAAGTAGGGCTTATGCAGCTTGCTTGCTCCTCTGGCCTTCACTGCCCAGATACAGATGGCTACATCAGATTACTCTTTATTCTGTCTGATAGATTTGTGGATATCCTGTGAGCTGGTTATCTCTCGGGCAGTGGTTCACGGGTGGAAGAAGGTATTTTTATTTCTGTGATCATAATTAGGGATTTTAGCTGAAGTCATTCAGGCTGTTTGTACGTCTTGTGAAGACTGAAGTTTTGCAGAAAGCAAGCTTCTATGTGAGATTTCTCAGAAGTTTTCCATCCCCTTTCTGCCAGCATTTTGAAGGTGATAATTTTGAGTGCCCTCATCTAAGTAATAGCCTGGACTCACAGAGAAAGGAAGAGCTTTTCTAAAAGGAATTGTTTAATGAACAAATTAAGCCTGACTTGCTGTGATTTTTGACCTTGTAGGATTCTCTGGTGGCTGCTAAGGGTTTGCATTTTCCCTCTTTTGGACCGCTATGGGAACTCTTTTCCACCTGGCTTCCTTCTAGAGCATGCTTGTAGGAACTATGTAGCTCTGAGATCTTTACTCTGTTGAAAAATTCAGTGTTTCAACTAAATAAAGATCTGTGGCTGGAAGATGGTGAGGTAACTGTGGGCGGACAGGCTCTGATCACACCAGCCTTGTCTCCATAGGAATCCAGGCAAAGGAAAAAAAAGCTTACATCATTTCTGAGTCTTCTGCCTCTGTTTAGCTTCAAGTTGTTGGTGAAGGTTAAACAGAGATGTTCACCAGATGGTTCATCTTCCCAAGTATCTCTCCTTTCATAAGGCTATTTGTTTCTTTCGCTCCTTCTTCCATGCTCAGCTTTGGAGTAGTTAATCGATAGGAATTGTTTTCATTTCTTTTACTCTGAATATATCCCTGTGGCTCCACGTGGGCCCAGGGAATCATCGGACATACCTGTTAGAGTGACATCCGATGCATAGACCAAGTTAGTTTCTGATTGCAAAGTCTGTCAGCTGTATACAACATACATATGTTAAACACTAATGTAAACAGTAGACTCTACCCTTCTCTTTGGAGTCAAACTCAAGGTCAAAAGAACATAAGGTGCTCAGCTGCACTTCATTCACAACATGACAGATCTGCAAGAGACGTTGTCTTCGAGTCACTTGGGATGCACTTGCATTTGTGTAGGCTCCAGTACGGATCGGCTGTCCTGCTCGTCCTTCAGCACGGAAACCCTGCGGACCTCTCTCCTGCCAGGCCTGTGAGCCGATAAAACATCTGCCTTTGCTGTGCTGAGAAGACAACAGTGTCACCGAGTTTAAAGATCGAAGCCAGGCAGAACACAGGGGTGGAGTAAAAACCTCCCAGTGTAATTAATCCAGTCGTATTACTCCAGCTTTCGACTTTGTTTTTTTTTTTCTAAAGCTGGCCTGGCCTGCAAAACCCAGGTCTCAATTAATACTATTATCCTGGGGATGACATTTCCTCAGTCTGTCGTCGGTTATTTTTTAATTCTCTAATTTGTTCTAATATGCGCATTGCCTGCACATCAAGTCAGCCATGAAGACGCTGCATTTCCAGGTTCCTTCCTCTCCATCCTCCCAAAGAAATTAAAGCAAGGAGGCTGCGGGACCACAAGTGCAGGAAATAGAATTAGGGAACATATTAATTGGGGCATCAAGTAGGATTTTGTTCCAGGCGGTTTCCTTCCGTGAGCCACTTTGATGCTTCCCCTTCGCAGCTCTGTTTCTCATTAAAAGTATCCCTTAATGGCAAATGTTGTTTATGCATGTTGCAATTATGTCATGCTGTAACCCCTATGCTGGCAGGCTTGGCTGATTGGTGGGGAGGAGGAGGAGGTCAGTTGTGGGGAGGAATCGGTGTGGAGGGAGAGGGGGGAGGACATGGGGTGGGGAGGTAAACAACAGACAAATAGTTCCAGCTTCGCGGTTGAACGCGATGGCTGCTCCGAAGCCCTCCATGTGTTCAGCCAGGCTGGACGCCCGCGTGAGAGCCAAGGCTTGTCGCTCCTTTTTACAATTGGGTTTTATTCTTTCTGCTATTTACTGGCTTTGGGGTTTGCAGCGCTGCCAGAAAAATGGCCGGGTAATATTAACGCTCTGCTTTTCGAAGTGAAACCTGGGTTCCCTTTTGCTGTTTTAGCTACTGTTTGATTTAAGAGAAGCAGGGGTTTGGTTTGGCTTGTGGTTTGCGGGGGAAGGGAAGGGGTGTCTTGTCTTTGCCATCGTGCTTTTCGCTGTCCTCCATGGCTCTTCTGCATCTTGTCCCAGCCGTGGCTGCAAACCTTCCGCAGGGATCTTCTTCTTCAAGGCACCAAGATTTGCTCTGATCTTTTCAGACCCGTTGCCTTCAGTGAGGCTGCTCCTAGGTGGCTTTTGCCAGCACTAATTCAAGGCTGTGAGAATAGCTCATTTGTGGGAGCGTATTTGTTTTTCCATCCAGGCAGCCAAAACCTCCAGCTTCCCCTCTCCCTCACTAACGGACTGGGAGTGCAGAGGGTTCATTCTGCCCTTGATCTCTAAGCTTATGTGATCAGCTTAAGACAAACCTGGTGGTGAGCTTAACTTTTTCCTCCTGTTTTTTGATCGCTCCTACTGTAAAATGGATTTGCCCCCATGTCTAGATCTCAAAAGCAAACAATTAACAGCCATAATGAAAGAAAACAGCTCGTGTATGTGAGGAGAGCCAGCCAAGCCATGTCCGTGCCCAAGCAAGTTCAGAAGCCAGTACAAATACTGCTGCTGTGTTTTGGAAACTGTTGGCCTCTGGATTTTGGGAGCCAACACACAGCAACTGAAGCCGATGGCAAAAGCAGCGAGCAAAAACCTCAAAGCTGTAAAAACCAGAATGTAAAACAAATCTAAGAGGAAAAAAAAAACCTCCCTCCTTCCTTCCTAGCTAATATCCTATCTAAAGTGACTGGAGCCTAAGCAGGCAAACAGGCCGAGGAAACCACAGGAGCTGGGGCTGACAGGGACAGAGCTGGTGAATGAGGGGAAGCAGACAAGTGTAGGAGTCACAGAGGAGAAGTCACTCGGTGCCTAGAGCCAGAGCTGCTGTGAAATGACTCATTTTCACTTTGCATGTATGATATTTGCATGCAAAACACATTCTGCAAACCGTCACATGGGTATTCTGCTCATGGGTTTTGATCCGGGATGAAATTTCACCCTTTCCTCCAGCAAAGTCGTTTATCTTTCTTTCAGGGAGGAGGGAGGAAGTGGGAGGGAACTGCAGAGAGAGAAAGAAATTGTCCTTCAGGCATAAAATTCAGGGATTTATCCCTCAAAAGGGTCACTCGGCTGTTTCCTAACATGGGGACAGAAGTGGGAAATGCTGGTGAGAGCACAAGGTTGGGGCAGAGATGGTTCTTGGCTCTGCTGCCTCCATCCCACCGCTAGACCGAGCCAGAGCAGTCCCAGTGCAGTCCATAGGCAGGGACTTCGAGCTTTTGCACTGCTTTAACTTACATCTTTGTTCAGCTAAAAATCTCCTCTGGAGTGAAGTAAAACTCCAGAATTAGAGCTGTGGCGTGTTATGGGAGTCTCGATAGGTCCAAGGGTGTCCCCCAACCAGGACAGAAGAGCTACTTTGCCTTTGATCTATCCCCTGAGAAAGGTTTGCAACATTTTGGCCTGGTCACACTTTGCAGATAATCCACTCTGGGGACCTGATGCTCTTCACTAGGTGAGGATCCCCCCATGCTGATGGGTGCTGTGCGAGGGCAGCACGCTGCTCTGCCTGCTCAGGATACCGCGTGTGCGTCCTCCTCCCTGACCACAGGAGGGAAATAAGCCTCAGAAAAAGTCAGAGGCTTAAAAAGTTCTTGAAGGGATGAACCCAACTATCCCCTTGCCTAATCCTGTCCCTAGGCTGAGCCTTGCACCAGGGGATGCTGATCCCCCAGGCTTATTCGAGCAGCAGCCCTCGCTTTGGCTGCTCTTTCTGTGCTACTCTCTTCTTCTACATCTTTGCTTTCTCTTTCTCTGAGCCTTAACCCAGAGGTGGCTTGAAGGGTTTTATCCCTTGGGCATCTTGGCAGGCAGGTGCAGTGCGTGTCCGCTGCCGGTGGTGTGGGACTTTGTGCTGGCTCTCTCCGCTACCCTCTGGTCTGCGTGGAGCCCGGGAGGAAAATAACTCTCTGTAAACGACCTTCACTGCAGTTCTGGTGTTGGACCCTGTCCTCCCTAATGGAGGAGCGGCCTTGGACCATAGGGGAGCTTTTTATGCTTGCCATTGAATATTTCTGATAGTGAACACTGCTCATGAGCACAGCGTGTTGAGTAGCATGTTCTTAAGCCAACTTGCTTTCAGGGGGCTTCTAGGTCAGTCTTAAAGACCTTTCCATGAGAGCAAATATGCTGGGCCATGTCTTGGATGCTGCTGGGTTCGGCTCGGAGCAAAATAAACCCATGGCAATCATGGGTTTCAGCTTTTTGAGATGTTTTGTTGTGTGTTTGTGCCTCTCCCTCCGTGCCCCCATCTGCAGAAGGAAGAAAGGGGTCTTAGCGAAGGGATTCAGATCTTCAGTTACAGACAGACAATAGTGTAATAGTACCAGTAAGTGCCAGCATGCATGCTGGGCTGGGCTGGATGGCTGTTGGCTCTTGTGGTTGGGCTGAGAACTGCAGGGATCCCTAGGTTGGGAATGACTGAACAGGCTCATAGTTTGAGAAATAGTAAACCTAATTCTGCAATAAGTCTTGGTGCTGTTCTTGGGCATTTCATTGCTCTGGGGCTTGGGCAGACCTCAGTGTCCCTATAGGAACAAGTCTGCAGCAGTCTCTATTAGTTTCAGCTCCCTCTATGCTGAAGGGACAGAGTTCCCCAAGAAAAGGATTACATTCATGCAGTCTATTAACCTTTTCCTGCCACTTTTTCTCTGCCATTGCCTGTTTCTAAAGCCCTACAATGCAATACATATCCTTACAGGAAAGGTAAACTTTTGGTGTGCTGGTGGTGCGGACAAGTTAGCTGGGTTTGTGAGCAGCTGCTGTTTGCCGTTCCAGGGCTTCCTAAGCAAAAGGGAGCAAAACCAGAAGCCAGAGCCTGCCATTTCTGATGGCAGGAGGTGTGGCATTTTCACCAGACCTCTGACTTTGAGGGTTGATAGCCGTTTAACTTTATTTAGTATCTTACACATGCAAAGGAGTTTCTCTGGCATAGCTCTGCTGTGGTCCCCTGCGCTTATGAGAGAGATCCTGCGGGTTTTGGCATGGCACGTGGGGAGAGGCACGGTATGAATGCAGGCAGCTTGCCACCGTGGGCATCGGGTTTCTCCGTTTGTGCTTGCGCTGTTGGGAGCCTTCTCCCTCCAGCCAACGGCACCGGTTGCTCCGCTTTGAGAGCCAGGCCTGGAGGACTGCGTGTCAGTCACGGCAGGAGTTGCACCTTGCTCAGGTGGATGCAGTTGTGTACAGAGGTCCGTGCCAGGGCAGGCGGTGGTGGTACTAAGAGGTGTTTTTTGGATCTGGTCTTTGAGATGCTACTTAGTAGTGATTCAGGTGGAAGGCTTACCCATGTAAACCTGGTCCTGCACTTCAGATGATGGGCATCTGAAGAAGCTGTGAGGGTGGATAAGGATCTACCTTGCAGTTACTGCCTATGTTCAGATGCTTTACCTGCATGAAATAATGTCTCTGGGGAGTGTGTCACGGAATTAAATCTGTCCAGTCACTCTCGGGATATACCTGGAGTTTGTATTGTGTGCAGACCCAAATTGTGTGCTGGAATCAGACTTGCTGTCTGTGTTCTGAGTGCGGGCTGCTCCCCAAAACAGAGGGGTGATAAGCCTCGGGGTACTCCAGCAAAGGGAAGAACCCTGAGACCAACCTTCCTCTTAGCCTGAGCTCAAGTGTATGGGTAGTGAAACAGGCTGCGCCCAGGCTGGGTGCTACCAAGCAGTCTGTGTGCAGGCTGCTGCTCTTGCAGTAAGGTTGCCAGTATTTTTAATGACGTAAACCAGCATGGCTATAATAGCGGGGCATACCCAAGCATTTGAAGAAACATGGCATCAAATCACTGCAGCAGTCAAAAAGGCTTTGAAAGGACCTATTTTAGTGTCAAGGTAGAGGAAGGACATCCCAGAACAAGTACATCTCATAAACAGAGGTAGAACAACTGCCTCCAGCACCTTTCTCTGAGCCCGTGATTTTTACAAGGACTTCCACCATTTCCCTTCTGTTAGGGGGTGTTGAATCCTGAGTTGGAGGGTTGAATGGGCAAAGGAGTGAGGCTGCAGTGTATCAGTTCATTTCTCCTCCTGTTTAAAAATAGTTTTCTCAGAAGCCTAAGCAAAGGAAGGAGGGAGCATCACCTGGTAAACAAGCTTAAATGAAGGCTATTTTGTTGGAAATGTTTATACATTGTTCCTGAAAAATACACAAAGCATATTGATAGTGTAGTGCAGAGTTCAGCTTGTGCAATCGGGAGTGTGCGTCTGTAAGTGTCTGTGCATGTTTGTTTGCAAGATATGTCCTTCCCTGAAAGTAAGTTTTGGAAAACAGCTGCCAGCAGGTGAATTCCCATGTTAGAATTTCCTGAAATATCCTGATCCATCTGCACTAAGCCACTGGGAACACCAGTGGTAAACCCCAGCGCTTCTATATTTCTGCCTTGGTTTCCTGACAGAATTCTATAGGTGGATGTGTAGGGGTGTGCGCATAATAAATCCAACTAAGATGCACTGGATGCAGGTGTGGATTGGCAGTGCAGCACACAAGTTGTGGATCTGGCATGTGCCAAAGGATGGATCTGCTTGATGGCACTGTGGTATTTCCAGATATCTGGGTGTCTAGTTAGAGCTGCTGCACAAACCAATAACCTGATACCTCTTTCTTTGCTGAGATTGATTTTAATCTCTGGTAAAAAGAGGACATGCAAGGACATCTATGATGTGGTCACCTTAATTAAACTCCTGATCCAGGGCTCGAGGAGTATCAGAAAGGCCAGGGCAAAGTCCCTCATCTGGTAGTAGAATTTTAATCAGGCAATCCCAGGAACCCCTGATGAGAGATTTTGGCTTGTCCTTTTCATTGTGCCATGGCACCGGGGAGAAACGCTAAATATGCTGCTGTTAAATGATGCCTCGGGATGCTCCTGAGGAAGTAACACAGAGACAGCGCTGCTCCTCTGCATCTGTGCCAGTTCCTTGGTCTTGGATGCAAAACTAATACGATTCAAAGAATTGGAAAAGTGAATTGATCTGAAATTAACACAGTTGCAATCTGACTATTCCCTGAGAGCCGTGCAGTTTTCTGCCTTTTTCTTGCTATGCGTTGCTTTTCTCCCCTTAATCTCCATTGCCTCAGCTTACATATATAGAACAATACGCTTCTTACTTTATATGCCCTCAAAATCATGTGTGTTCCCATGTTCTGCTAATAGACACTGAACTCCACTGTCCCTGCGGTGCTGGAAATCTCTTCAAATGAAAGATTTTCATATGAAAATTCCTCTGTAATTTAGTCTGCTTATGAAAAAAGTGGAAACGCCTAAAGTCAACAAAACAGCTTACAACTTGGGTGGCCAAGGGGTAGCAGGTGGGGGTGCCATGGTAAAGCAAACCCCAACTTAATTACAGAAACCTCTGTCAAAGAGGTTTTCTTTTTTCTCACACGCACGTACATACATGTGTGCACTTATCTCCTGCAAATAGACTTTTCTTAAGGATCAGAAGAGCAGGGTTAGCTGTAACACACAAGTTATTCTTGTTGCCACAAACGGTTTTGCTGACTCAGTGCTAGGAATCCTGGCGTGAGCGATGCCAAATTGTACTCTGTTGTTGCTCTTGATTTGGTCGCTGCGGAGTATTGAAAAAAACCTATATTAAGGCACTTTTCTAGCAGACAGCTGAGAACCTGAGCCCCAGCTTTCTATCTGTTGCTGCATTTGCTTCATTTAGCGCACGGTGCACCTGCTTGCTTGGGGAAGGCACCTCAGTAAACACTCCCTGTGTGAGCCTCCTCCGATGAGCAGGAGTAACGCAACTGAGTCAACAGCATCATCCAAATTCCAAAGTGTGGGCGGAAGAAAAGAATCACCCTTTGTTGCCGAACCTAAAATCCCAAAGCTTTCTTCGCCGTCTAATTTGTTGGTGTCAGCAGATTCGGGGTGTTTTACTGCCAGCAGTCAGATTGAACTTCCTTGAAGTTGCAACATCGGGAGGGTTAATTATGTACAAAGTGCTAGCCAATGCTGAGGTCTGGCATGCAGGGATCCAGCTGTGCTGGAGAGATGATCCAGAGGTGATTGTCATGGCCAATGTTTGCGTGTTCTTGGGGACTCTGGGCCAGTCACATTCCTAGTACGGGGTCGGTGAAGGCAGGGGAGAGCAGGCAGACTCTGGAAGAGGCTTTCCTTTCTGCAAAAAGTCCTGCTTCAAAGGAAATCACGTTAGTTTGTAGAGGATTAGCATTCCCAGGAATGGAGCTGCAACCCTTGTGGGTTTAAGCTGGTTCCTTCTCAACCCTTTCTAGGGTTGAAAATGCCATTTTCAGCCATTACAGAAATTTTCTTTAAAAATGAAAGAAAAGAAAAAAAAAGAAAAAAGCCTCGGGGGGAAAAGGAAAAGATGGTCATGATTTTTTTCTTTTTTTTGGTATGAATGGATGGTGGCTTTAGAGCTGTAGGACTTCTTTAGTGTTAGTGCATAACTGATTAATTGTATTCAGCTGAAATGTGTGGAGATTTTTCTCTAAGGCATGAAGTGAACTTGGTGTTGAGGAGATCCTCCCTCCGGACTCCTGCAGTCGATTTGCCAGGTCCTCCAAAGAGGAAAATAGTCTCTTCTGCTCCTTCCAAACAACCTGCAGCGCTGCCAAGCCTCCATCCTCCCCCTTCCAGCAGCACTTAAAATACAGTTTGTGGATTTCCCAATATTTGTAACCTCGTCAGTCAGGGCTTATCTCCCTGATAAATAAAAGAACACAAAGCACACACAGGCCTTATCGGAGAGCTAACAGAGCGCTCACCTTACCTTGCGGAAGGCGAAGACATGGGAAGCGTTCTGTCAACAATTTAAACAGTGCAATTAAAATACATATCGATTCTTTTTTCACTTCCACTGGTTTCACACCGGTTTGCTGCCGAAGCCATTTTTGACACCCAGCTTAGCCAAGACGATGGTGTCAGTTCTTAAAGCATTAAATTTTCCTCTTTTTGCTTCCTTTGCCTGGCATCTAGTAAAACCCGAGGTACCACCCAGCCTCTCCGTTCAGCCACTTAATGTGCAAACTCCCTTCTTGATAGCTTTCACTTTAAGGTCCTTTGCCCTAATGGCCAAATATTGTTCTCCTTTGCCTGCTGCAGAGCACTCCACTTTTTATTTTAATACAATTTTTACTTAATTATGACACAATTCAGTTACAACAACAGCAGACCAAAGGATGCTTTAAATGCTTGGCTGTCCTTTGTCTGCCCTAGGTCAGATGTCAGAGCTGCCAAATGTCAGCACTGCCAAACAGAGGAGGGGATGGGACTTAAATACAATTCAAAGCAACTTTTTTTTTCTTTTTTTGGCAAATCGGCCATTTTCCTCTACGCTGCAACACTATCCAAGTCCTCTACCCACCGTTTTCCCAATAGAAATACCTGACGAGGGATAGCACAGTTGTTTGCGCTACTGAGGGTGATTTTAAACAGTAGTAGAGTTTGACTCGGTTCCTGGCTTAGATATGTGCAGTGCAACCGTCTTGTGTCTTCCTCACTCCGAAGTGAATGGCTGTTTAATCTCCATCCCATGAAAAAAAAGTCAGGACATGCTCGTCCCCCGAGATGGGCTTTTTAATTGCTCTAGCTTGACACTCCAACTTGGTGTCCTCATGGCCACTGATTGATTTCAATTAACATTCCCATGCTCCAGGCACTATAAATAACCCTTGTCTGGCCGGCTGCTTCTCCACTGCCAGCTCAACCTTTCTCCTTTAGCTGCTGCTGCTGCTGCTCATCTTGCTTCTTGGCTTGGCCTCAGGCTCAGTCTATAATTCTTTCCAAACTTCCCTGTATAAAATAATCATGTACATGAAGTAAAACAGGAGTCTCATATACACACTTAATAACTCTTGTGTACTGTATGAGTGGGAATTCCACTTTATAACCCCCAGAGCTTTCAAATGGTTCTCATTTTCGGCAGCATTCCTCCTGCGAGATCTAAAACTTCCCATTTTATCCCAAGCCGTTTCTTTCCTTTTCAACCTTTTTATTTCTCCTCTAGATTTCAGGGGACAGACAGCTTCATCTTTTCTTTGGGCTGTGGTTTCAGCAGTGAGGCGGCTGGGAGCTGATAGCACAGCTCTTGAGCTCTTAAGCCAAATGTCAGGGTTCTCTTCCCAATGCCACATTTTCCAAATTAAAGCTTCAGCTCACTTGCAATTCAGAGCAAAAGGCTCTGAGTTGAGATTTAGACTAAACTGATAAGATAAGCTTACGGGGACCTCGAGCTAATATTCTACATGTGTTCGTCTGTCTGCCTACCTGTTATCTCTTTCCCAGTGAAAAAGAGAAGAAGGAATATCGCCTGTATTTAGACACATACTGTATGTGACAGATAGATAACATCTGTATGTATATGGATGCAGGAGCAAGACTGATAGGCAGATAAGTAAGAGGTAGCAATCCACAGATTTGTAAGGCCAGAAGGGACAGTTACATCAAAGGCGTGTAGAACTGGAGGGTTTGAATTTAAGGGGGTGGTGTTATTTTGATGACATTTTGAAAGCCAAGGGAAAATAGACACCTCTGATAAAATGCACATGTATTTCTCTGTTTTTCTGCCAGCTGGGGATATGGTTGAAGTTTCCCAATCTTGAATTTAAAAAAAAAAAAAGAGTAGTTCATGATTTGTCTCTATTGTGTCTGGCTTTTTTTCCTCCTTTTTTTCTACCCGGCAACATGTCCAATGGAAGATCTCAAAACACCCTGATCCAGTGGCACTTTAAATGAGGAAGATTTGTATTGATTCAGGATTAGTCTACAACTGTGGAAGAACTGAAGGGGGTGTGATAGGCGTTGCTCCCAGAAACCAGGAACCTCTTGCTTCAAAAATTCCTCATCCCCTTTAGAAAGGGGCAAGACAAGAGACTACAATAAAATCAAAGGCAGGAGCTTCTGCACGTCATTCGATACGGTTGGCAGAGTCGGATGCGCAGAAACACGTGCAAGTGGCGAAGCCCAAGAGAGCGGGGAAGTGGGGAAAGCTGGCACGTACAAGGAGGTCACGGTCAGCTTTCGCCCAGGGCTGCAACGTGCCGCCTGTCCCCAGCTCGCTGCAGGCAACCTGCCGTGCTGGCAAGCACCCTTTGCCACGCTGGTGGCTGTGACTTTAATCTTCCCTCATGTGCCATGATCCCAGCTGCGTGCAGAGCCCATGTGCTCTGTGCATGTCATGCAGTCGCTGGTTACCCGTGCTAATTGAAACATCGTTTTCAATGGTACATTCTTTGGCTTTTTTTTTCCCCTTCCCGTTTTCCACATTTGGAGCCTGGCCTTGGTCCCTCTGTTGCGTCCCTGACTTTATTTGCTGAGCTCTGTGTCAGTGCTCTATCTCCGTGACAGCGCTTGGCCAAATGAACGGATCATAAAATTGTAGAAATGTTGGGTGGCTGGACCCCCTCCAGCTCCTGTCATCCACTGTGAATAGGGCAACCCCAAAACTGGAGGCCCTAGTCCAGATATGGTCTCACCAGTGCTGAGTAGAGGTGGATAATCATTTTCTTTGATCTGCTGGCCACGCTTTTTGGAATAAATGGTTTGCCCTGTATGCGATGAGAGCGTGCTGCCGGCTCATATCCAGCCTGGTGTCTGCTGCAGCCCTTGCCTCCTCTTCAGCAGTTTGCAGACTGTACCGATGCTTCGGGTGGTTCCAGGGTGTTGAGCTTTGCCTGCTGCAATTATGTACGCCGAATCCATGGATCGGATCTCAATGCTAGCAGCTAAGTTTTCCCCTTGCTGATAGGACCACCTGCCTGGTTTACTTCTGTTGGGGATGTGGTGCTTATAGCAGTGCATCTCGTTTATAAAGGGCAAGATACTGCTCCGTGTTCTTACTTAATGTTTGTTTTTCTACCTGTTCTTTGGCAAACTCTGAGTTTGATACCAATGCCTTCAGCTTGTGTTTTGTAGCTGGTGTTGGGCAGGACCGAACAAAAAATTAAAACCCTATATAAAATAATTAAATATATTGGCAATTAAAAAAACCTTGAGCAGTGATTAATTTGGAATGAAAGTTAAAAACCTCTGAAAAGGAGTGAATTTTCTTTTGTGTCTGGTACAGTGGCAATAATGTTAACATTTTAATGCTACTTAATGCTATTTTCATGCTATTCAAGGAGAAGAATACAAAGAAGGAGTCTTTTCAAATAGAAATTATATTTCTGAAACTGTTGAAATTTGCCAATTTGATGGTTTGGGATTTAGCAGAAAATAAAAATATGAAACCCCTAAGTCAACAATGTCAACATGCATTTGTGATACGTTGCAGTCCTGAAAGACTTCTCTTTTTCCACAAAAACCAGTGCGAAAAAAATTCGCATAGGTCTAATCACCCGATCTCCCAAAGCTATTAGTGGATGTGCTTATAGATAAACAAGAAACAAAACATCCTGAGACCAGTGGGAGAAATAAATAGATTTTCTGGAAGGGTGAGTGAGTGTGAGAGCAAGGGAGTAACGGGGCAGATGTGTGTGAGTTTGAAAACTGTTTTTTGCATTACAGGATGTCATTTATTTAGTTTGAAAAAACATGTTTTTACGGCATTATTCTGTGCCTTTCAGAGTTCTCATGCACTGGAAGCCAGCTCTGACTTCTGTGTCAATGGGCACTTGGGGACTCCGAGCCCTGAGTTATTTGACTGTCAAATGCAGTTACTAAGTCACTGGAAATCACCTTTTTTTTTAAAAAAAAACCAAGATTAATTTGTTTTACTCCAAGATGCCCAGAGCAATTATTTATATTATAAAGCTGCAAGTGGCAGGAGGACATCTGAAAATAGCACATTCCAAAAGCTCAGATACAGGTACTGGAAGAGAGACTTTTCCCTTACTCGTATTCTGCATCATTATTTAACCTAAAACCCCTGCACAAGTGCAATAGGGAAAGCCACATGGTATTCAGCTATACATCCTATCGTCTTGTCATTTGTGTCAAATGAATCAATTGCAAAAAGTTACTGGGCCAGATCCTGCCAAGTTCTGTGTATTGTCATGCTGGGCCAAAGTGGGAAGACTTGTCAGGCAAATTGCTATTAAATGGGGATGTCAGCATTTTATCTGTGAAAACACACAAGCTGCTCACATGCCAGCTTGGGGGTAAATCGTGTGGGTCTGCAGAAACATCTGTGCTGTGGGAATCTCTGTATTGGAGGGATCACTCTGGGCTCCCTTTTTACTTGAAAAGGGTGAAACTGGGTATATCCAGGGTGCTGTATGCTGCAGCCTTCCACTGGTGTCTGACCTAGATGGGATGGGTGGTTTTGCTCTGGCACTTTTTCCCTCTGATTACAAAAAGTACCAGTCTGGGCTGTCGGCATCTTCTAGGGGAGGAGCACCCCACTGTGGTTGTCCACAGCAGGCCTTTGGTGGGTTTGTTCCTGAAGGGTCATAATCCTGGCGTTTCTGGTGTCATTTGGAGGTGGGATGAGCTCTGACCTTAAACTGGAACTTGGCCCCAGACCTCTGTTTCTGCCTGGCTTGAGGGCTTGTCCCCAGTTTGCTGGGATCTCTTCCCAAGATCTTGGGAAATGTGGCCCAACCAGGTTACAAAGAGGTGTGGAGATGTGTCTAAATCCTGACCCGCCTGCCCTGGTTTTCCTCACATGAATGACTTCTGTTACAAAATTTACAAAAAACTAGTTAAATAATTGAGTCTCTTCTACCACCTGGAAGGAAAAGAATTTGACCTTTTGTGTCTTGTTCTGAACTTCCACCATCCCAAGTCCTTCTTGGCCAAGCTTTGTTATGGCCATATAAAGCAGCATAAAGAGGCTGACTAGACATTGCTCCCTTTATGCCATGCTTTGTTTATAAGCCAGGATTATGATTTTGTCCTGGACAGCTTGCCCTACCCTAAAATACTGGCAGTCTAGATGAGAGGAAAATCAGATTAACTGTTCCTTGTAGCAAGAGAGCAGAGACCCGGTGCAAGGAGCGGCTTCCGCTTACAGCAGATGCTGCTGCCAAGCCGGCAGCTGAACACAAGGATCCGGAGCCGGCACTGCCGTCGTGTGATCTCATCTCCCGTCCCTGCCTTTCGCTGCCTCTGCTGCACCGCCGACCACTCCAGCATGTGTTCGGGAGGTTTGGCTGGCATCGGTAGCTGGGAACCCCTGTAAAACCAGAGGTCATAAAGGAAATGTTTAACAAATGTTCAGCTGTAGTAGCAAGGCTGCTGTAGAAGTCTCTTGGTTGCATTTTAGGTCTGTCACTCACCTGCTTTAAACGACATATGATTTGGGGGGAGTTAACTACTGTCTGCAGAACGAGGGAGCCGAGAACTTTCCCAGCTCATGCACTGAGCGGGGTCAGTGCTTTCCCCTACAAAGGGCAACCCGCAGAGTGCTGTGGCCTTTCCTTTAGTTGCGAATGAGTTACTGCTATGGGAAGAGCAGTGGAGGAGAGCCCCTACAGCGATGGAGGGGGAACTTCCAGCAAGTGCCCTGGTCAGTGTGGTGGAGCTGGAGACCTGGCTGCCAGGGTCAGGTTGGGACCGTGGGATCAGTTTGCGAATAGCGCGGTGAACTTTGTGAAATGCGTTTTCAAGAAATCGTCGTCTTGGTCTCTCTTGATGCCAACATGAGTCACATCCCTTCTTCCAGGCAGGGGATCTGCAGCAGGAGGAAGGAAAGAAGGAAACTTGGGTGTAGTTAGAAAATACAAGTAAGGAGAACAAGGACATGCAGTGTCGGAGTATAAAGGGGGAGACCAGCCCACCATGGCCACCCTTTGTGTAGTGTTAACCCTTCCAGCCCCACAGGGAGGAAGAAATGAGGCAGCCAGATGCTGCTTTTCTACTCAAGCTCCCTAGGCTTGGCACCCTTGGCTTGGTTTCTGATGTCAGGGACTTTTCTTTGACTGAACCCAAGGAGGAAGGGTTTATACAGCTTACTGGACCATTTTGACCTGCTTTATTAAAGACCAGAGAAAAAACTTTGTGTTTTATTCAATGTGGGGCCAGAGACTGACTGGCCAGACATGTTCATGGCTTTGATATAAACCGAAGTCTGAACTGAAACAGTAAATTAATTTTGACAGCTTGGGTACATATTGCTCTTCTCATTCAATAGCCAGCTGAGTGACTTTTCTATTTCCACCAGCTAGCCAGTGGCAAAGGGAGCATTTGAGTTTGGGAAGTCCTGATGCTGTGCCTGAGCACAAGGCACTGGGGCATGCCACCTCCATCCTGCAGCAGGACAGGGTTGTGGTGTGGAGCAGACTTAGCAAGACTTTGCGTGACTGGTCACATGGATGCAATCTGCAGAACACAGTAAAATTGCATTGATAAATTGTAATTCAGAAAGCCTTTCTAATATGTTGTTGTTCTACCTGTGGGGAAAAAAGCTTTCTTGTGAGCTTTGGATGCCTTGGTGGTACCTTTCATATACCATGTGCAGCCCTGTTCTCCCACCTTCAAGACTCAGTAGGTGCAAAAAAAAAAAAATCCTTACTATTTCCATTCCTCCTTTTTGATTGATCCTCAAATTATAATTGTAACAGTGCACCAAGTTTTCCCGTTTCCCTATGTATTAGCCTTAAACTTCTACGACTTTGCAGGCACCTAAAATATTCAGCAGACAGACTCCCTGCTTTGACTCAACCCCTGCTTCTTGTGGTCCTCTTGTAGGCAACCCTATGTCATTCTTTTCATTTCCAGCTTTTAAAGTCTTTTGCATGACTAGTGAGCCTTGCTGTATCTAGTCATCCTTCCATGTTTCTGGAGGTGGTCCCCATACTTACCTGGCAGGTTTTTTCCTTTCTTCAGGAGTTTCCCCAACTGATTGTGTCACCCAGCTCTTCTCAACGTCCAAAGACACATAGACTGAAAACAAGGAGCATCTCTTCATTTACTGACTGATGTGTCCTCAATTTCCTAGGCTGGCCAGGAAATGTGATCAATCACATGAAGTGTTTTGTTATCATAGGCCACATGTTTTTCCCCTGTTGTAGGATAATGGTTGTAAATGTTGTAGAGTCTCACTTTAATTCTCTCATAAGATTGGATAATTTCTTGGCTGCTCATCTGAGATGAGTTACTTGGAGCGTATTGTTTGGAATGAGCTGTGGATTTGGCTAACAGTGACTTGATGCGCCTGTCGATGATGGAGATGCTTGCAGGCTGTAGCCATCATTTCTGCCTGTGATGTGTGGTGATGGGTTTGTTCTTGTGCTTGTTGTGTCTTCGTCTGCTTGTTTGTTGTGGTCATTGTGTTTTCATGTTCTGATTTTTGGTTATCACGTAGCCGTGGAGACCACCACTGTGCTCTGCCTCCCGTTGTTGTGGCTTCCTGCTAACCAGAGTTTGTTGTGGGAGTTAATATGTGGTAGTGTTTTTCGGCTTATTCCTTTGCTCTGGCTGCTTGATGTTTGCGTTGTAGCCATAGATTTCCGTGGTAAACCCTTTGAGCTCAGAAAAAAGAACAAACAAGCTTTCCCTTTCTAGTCATTTGTGAAACTCAAACATGATCTTGTTCAGCATGACCACGAAAACTTGGAGATCAAACTGAGTAAATTGAAAGTGTCCCACAACACAGAAATTCCCTTCTTCCGCCTTTTCACTCTTGTCTCTCCACAACCAGATTCCTCCTGCCAATTCCCAGCAGAAGGGAGATTTGCCTGCTGCTAAGAGGGCTGCTTGTGCTCCTGCTGAGTGGGGTGGGACAGTAATGATGGACCATCACCTGAGCAGAACTGTATCTTTGGTAGTAGAAGACTTTAGGCCCTAAAATGCAAATTCACGCCTTCATCAGCCTTATGACTCCATAAATCCATCATTTTTATCGTAGAAGAATAAGGTCTGTGTCAGGGAAATGGAGAGGAGGGGTTGGAGGGCAGAGATGTATGTTTAGATCAAGCTTTTCCATGCAAAGAAAACTGTACTTTTTGAAAGGCTCCATTTTGGTGGTGCGTCCACAAGCTCTGTTCCACTCCTCCTGCTTCGCCCACCGCTCCAGTGCCAAACGTCTCCCTTTACCTGTACAAAGTAGGGCGGGCAGTGGTTCAGGGTTTTGTGAACCCAGTGTTCTTCCCTAAAGATAAACCCACTGGATAATCAGGATGGGAAAACGTAGCTGCAAGGTCCTTAAAACGAGATGTTTGAAAGCTCCCTGTGAAAACTTTTCCCAGGTCTATTCTTGATAATAGTTTGAAAGCGCCCTCTTCCCTCCCCCCAAATATGATCAACAACACTGAAATTCAGACAGTTGTAATCAGCTCTAATAGGAGCAGAAAAAGCCAAGTGCCACGCGTTATTATGCCTCAGCCCCTGTAGTGCCGGTATCCGGAACCTCACTTGCACTGGGATAACAGTAAACAGATGTGAGGGCAGTAGTTGCAATACTGAGTTACCCTTTAAAAATCCAGCTTGCCCTATGGATTTTTACAGTTCTTGTTAAGGCCCCTTCTTACTAAACGCTTTTTCTTTCTTTCTCCCTTTCTTTCTCTTTTTCTGCAAGGTTGTTTTATTTTTTGCAGGATCAGCTCCCTTGGCTGATTCACAGTGTGGCTCCATAAATAGTTGGATTGGCATAATTGAGGGGTGAACAGGATTTGGGAGTGAGTGGCTGGTGATTGAGAAAGGAAGGGGGGAGTGTGATGGGATAAGCTGGGCTTACCACCGAGAGAAATGTTTGTGGAACCACGGCTTTTCCACAAGGAGCCACAAGTCTATCGGAGAAGCAAAGAAATGCTACAAGCACTGGAGGAGCGAAACTCTGCTCTCTGGGCCAGATATCATTGCTCCAAGAGTATTGGCTTTGGCTTTGACCTCGTGCAGACGTGCATACCGGTAGCTTAACACGCTGAGCAGGCGCTTTTGAACGGGAATAGGCACAAGAGTCCTGCTGAAGTCTGTAGGGTGACGCTGCTCTAAGTATCTTTGGTATCAAGGCAGAGAACCCTATTGACTGCTTTGGTGCTGAGATAGCCCTAAAAGTTATGTTAAATACCTGCCTAAGGTGTTATGGAGTTGGGACTTTACTCCAAAACCTAATCAATTGATTTTGAAGAGAAATAACCATTTTGTCAGCGGCGGGATCAGTTCCTGCGTTCACACAGATGCTTGGTCTGTTGGGTGCTCATGGCAACAGAAAGAAGAGGGTAAAAAAGCAGTGCTGAGAGGAGGAGCAAGAGGTGGAACCACAGATTTTTAGACTGTTTTCAGCTGTTTGTGAGATGGCACCCCGAGGATTTGGTTTCCCATAACGTCCAATCTGGGGTGCCTGTAGGCAGCTGCCCTGCCCTTGCCCCCCCACACACACTCCCACCATCTCCCTCATGCTGTTCCCATTGCCACAGGGTGAACTGGGTAAATCAGCCGATCCCGTGGAAAAGCAACCCACCAGTGAAGAAGAAAAATTTTCCCGTTGGATCAACTCGCTGATCTTGATCTATTTGGCACCTTCATCGCTGCCAGGTCTGACCCCGGAGAGGGCAAGGGAATATAGGCAGAGTAGCGGGAAAGTGAGCAGGCACTGGTGAGTTCTTCCCGAGTGGGGACAGGTTACGTGAGCAAAGGAGGGCGGGTCTGGCCTTTTCTAGTGACTAGCCCAGCAGTCAGCCTGCCAACGCTTGGTTCTTGGCAGCTTCAGTTCAATGCTGTCATCAGCTCTGCCCGCTTCTTTGCAGGCATCCCGAACTGTTGTCATTTGTAGGTGTAGTATTTTTAACCATGAAACTGGTGTCTCTAGACACACCGTGACCACAGAATGGCTTTCAACAGAGGGGTGTGGACAAAAAAAGATTTGTTTTGGTTCATGAGCAGGGCCGGTGTTCCTGTACTAGAGCTCGCTCTCCTGTTCTCTCAGCTGTGAGTCCGCAGGGAGAAGGCAGAGAGCTGGGGATGTGCGTGTGGATGTGGGCAATGACGCATTACCAGGGCATGTGCAGAATTCCCGCGAATGACCACAGCACTTTGCTGAACAACTATCAGAAGGTTTCTCACCCTTCCTCGAGGGAGGATGCTGTGCTTCCAAAAAAGACTCCCAACGGATGTAACCGTATTCATCCAGTTCTGTTACAACCGTTGCTCTTCCTGTGGCTCTTTTGCTCTTCATTATCTCCCTGGGAAGAGGTTGTTCTCTTGAGCAACAATATCCCCAAACTAGTTTGGTTTCTGCAGTGTCCATATTTAGTGGGACTGTTTCTTATTTAGAAGCAGCCTTTGCATGGGTGTGAAGATGCTCTGCACCATGTGAGCAATGTTAAATGGGCTTTGCCCCCTGGTCTGTAACTGGAGAAAATGTGTGAGAGATTTCCCTGCTGCTAATAAGCATTGTGTTTGCCTTCCTCTTTGGGGGTGGGATAGATTTGGGGAAAGAAGGAAGAAAAAAAAGAAAAAAAAAAAGGCCTTCCAGTGGGACGTGAATGTTTCTGCCTGTGTTCCCACATTGTTTCCAGCCTTCTGCTGGAGTCCAGCTGTATGACACAGGCCTCCAAAATGTAAGCAAGATTCCCTGATGAATGACGCACGCAATCGCAACTCACTGCTTGCGTGGACAAGGCGACAGCAGTCTTGTGGGTGGTAGAGCATGTTTGCTGGTGGGGAAGAGGGTGCTGAGGGCAGCATGGCCTTAACCAGCAGCATGAGTTGGACCCTGGGCTTCTGCAAGTGTTGGACCCAGACCCTTCTGTGGTCCTCGGGATGTTTGTAGAAAGGCTTTAACTTCTTGACAGCCCTTTGAGAAATCTTTGCTCCTCTACAGATAGCTAACGGGGGTCTTCACGGGCTGATAGGTACCCCAGTGCCCAAGGGTGTCTGGAGAGAAGACGAGGGGAGCGCTGGGTTCCAGGGAGGTGGGAGCGGAGGAGCAGCGTCCAGCAGCAGAGAGTCTTTGCTGCTAATGCTTCCAGGGAGGGAATTTGAGGAAATGCTTGGATAGGAATAAGTAGAGCTGGCAACAAATGTGCGTTTCATTTTATGAACATTTCATGGTGAAACTTAAAACTTCCACAAAATTTGGGGGACTGGATAGCTCAGGGGATTAGTAATGGGATACAGAGCCTTTCATCTCACCAGTGCCTTTTCAACTGCAGCTCAAGTCAATACCAGCAACTGAAAGTTGTTACCATCTGATGGCTTATGTGTAATGAGTTGATGGTCTCACTCCATTTCCTGGTAGTCAGGTATCTGTGGCTGACGCACACGAACACACCATAAAGCCTGGCTGCTTGCCAGCCTTGTTGGCAGCTTCTGCCAATGACTGGCGGAGTCCGAGAGTGAAATAGCCCATTTGCTTCTAGCTGGGAGCTTTATCAGGTAGTATCCTGGCATGTGCAGCGTGTGAGAAACTCGTAAGGTGGGAAAGCAGTGGGCCAATTTAGAGCAGTGGTTTTCTGTAGACATCTTCCATCTGGACTGAGGTCTACAAGGAATAATGTTTTGTTTCAAGGACTCCTCTTCGAATGCTTACCCTTCAGCAAAGCTGTGATGTATGTGAGATTTATGTTTTGCAAACAGAGCAAAGACATTATGGCACAGGGCTTTCTGTTTAAAATAATGTCACTGCTTTTCTCTCTCTCCCTGAAGTGGTTCTAAGTGGAACCTGGCGCACATTTGACAAGCATTTGTTTATTAATGCATCTGTGATGCGACTGTAGCGCAGGGCTGCACCGTCATCCCCATTTCCAGCTGGGGAAACTGAGGCAGAGAGAAATCAAATGAAGGAGCAGATATTCCAAGATAAAAAATTCAGGAGTTTGTGGGTGCTGGCCCTGTGCCAGGTCTGATAATGGATTTAGACCATCGGTATACACTCTGCTTCTCCCTCAGTTAG
The DNA here is from genome assembly GCF_964188355.1 of Buteo buteo. NCBI lineage: Eukaryota > Metazoa > Chordata > Aves > Accipitriformes > Accipitridae > Buteo > Buteo buteo. The sequence continues at coordinate 41,537,809 of NC_134181.1, read as the reverse complement.
GACAGCTGCCCTTGCTCTTTCCATCTAATACAGATCTAAAAACGGCCCCTCAGATGAAGCCTAAGAACAAGGGTGTTCCTTGGGGGATGTGTTCTTTCACCATTTTGTGCTCTAGAGAGCTCATAGTTTGGAACAAGGTGATTCCTAACGAAGGTGTCTAAGCGTAGATTTTGTTGGTTCTGTTTAAAGTCATGGTGAGGGATGGTGATGGGATGAAGAACTGGTTACAGATGACCGAGCTGTGGGGCTGGTTGTGGTCCCCAGGTGAGACTCCCTTGCCCCTGGGCAGCGATCCATGAAGGATGCTGGTCCCCTGATGGGGCATGCAAGACTGAGCATCCCTCAGTACCTCCCCACCAAATTTGGGGGATTTCTAACCCTGTGTCTAACAGGAGGATCCCCCGGCCCTGCCCATGGGGAATGGGTACAGTCTGGTATAAACTGTCACCTGCAAGAATCAATGGACCAAAGTGGTGATGGGGTGAGGCCCCATGTGCCCCGCTGGCCTTTCCACGATTATACAGAGCCAGGCACAAGCAGGCCATTAGTAAACAAATGATGTCAGCTCCCACTGGTGTTATTCTTAAGCACTTTGTATATATTACTTGTCTGTATGTATCTCTGGACTGTTCTGTCTCCCCCTCCCACTGCCTCTCAATCACCCGCAGAGCTGCTTTTTTTTTTTTTTTTTTTTTTTTTTTTTTTTTGGTTAAACCCAACATCTGTAGATTTGTTCTTAACAAAAATAAAGCCATCCATCTCCTTTGGCCTGCAGTTCTGTCATGTAAGCTCAGGAAAACTGGCTCGGTCAAGGTTTACAGTAGCTGTCGCAGCCCGCAGTGGGAAAGGCACTTATCTGTAGAGGAGGGTTAGCAGTTCTCAAGAATGCATCCTTCCCTCGGACTGAGGGGGTGGCTTTTGTTTATCCTCTGGCACACAATGAAATGATGGGAAAACATGGTTGGATGCACTGCAGTAGTAAGGTGGGGCAGGGCAGCGGTTAAAAATGGAACGGAGCCTTTGATCCCCAGCCAGAGCAGATGACTCCCAGGGTTTGGGTTTTAGGGTGGACGTCATGTTCTTTCTCTCCATCTCCGTGTACAGATCGAAGAGTTCCCCTCCTACCTAGTGAGCAGAACAAAGCCTCCCAGGCAGGCTTGGGGAAAGAGAGGGATGGCAAGTGAGGTTGGAAGGAAGGAGGGGGGTTTGGGAAGCCCGGCTGGCCCCCGCCGTCACGCCTGGCTCAGGTGGGTGCTGGAGGAGGGGATGCGAGCCCCAGCCTTCCCGACGGCCGGCAAAGGAGGGGAGCCCGCGGCTAACTGCGGCGTGCGTCCCAGGATCTCAAAGCACCGCAGCAAAGAGCACGCAGCTGAGCCTCTGGGCTGTTGCCTTGGTGGGGGACGCAGGGGCTGGCCGGGGCCAAGCAGTGAGTCATGGCAGCGGCTCGGGTTTGTGACAATGTTTTTCCTGTTAATCTCCCCCACCATCTCCCCCAGAAAACACAATGGAAACTCCGTAATCCAGGAGATAGCCTGGGGCATACCACAACTCCAGAGGGTCCTCGCAGGAGGCTCCAAGTCCTCCCCAGATTTCCCAGCAGCCAGACCAGGTAGTAAATAACCGCACAAGTCCAAAAGATCGAAGGGGAGTGATAGAAGTATTACGTGCTTGCGCTTAGTCCTGCTCTATCCCGGATCTGGAGCGGGACGCTCAAAGACGCTGGAGCGCTGACTCCTTGGAGCCAGAGTATATCATCTGTTAAGTCTCTGGCACGACAGACTTGCTTTAGAGTGAGCAAATTAAAGGTCGTCCCTCAAAATCTGGTTAATGCCACATGCCAAAGTAGACAGAGAGAGAAACAGAGGGATGATAGATACGCAGATGTATAGATCAATCTGTGGCTCAAGGCATGTTTGTTTCTTGCTTGGTTTTGTTTCTGTAGTCTAGGTATATTGTTTTTATTATTTATGGTGTTGAGGGGAGTAATCCCGTGTGTTTGAATTTATTTGCTGTGCTATGTGGCTGATTTGGAACACGTCCTGTTGTGGGTTTTTTGTCCTTTTTTTGCTAAGGAGCCTGGCAATCATTTGGCACCGAGTACAGGAAAAAATAAAAAAGACAATCCAAGACTTCATTTAATCATTTACCTTTTCAGCGCTTAGCCACTGCTTACATGATGGAGATAGCCGAGGAGCCCTGCGTGGCCTTGATTCAGCAGGTCTTTGGTGGAATTTAAGCACATGCCTAAAGCTAAAAACGCCTTGCCAGACGGCGGACGGGGTAAGGATGGCTTCGCCCGAGGCAGCAGCAGCGCTGCCCCGGAGATGGAGCGCAGCAGCTGTTCAGCAGCAGCACGGGAGCCTCAGCCAGCGCTGCACAGGGAGCCAGGAGAGAAAGAGGATCCATTACATTGCAAGTTAGCTTTAAACTCGCTTCAGTGTTTTAACATGAATCATTCATTCCACTAGTGAGATGACTGAGGAGTCTGGGAAAAAAAAAAGAGTGCTGCAGAGGAACATCTGAAGGGATGTGGATGGGGGACTTGGACCTCAGGACTTCAGCAGCTTGAAGGCATCCTTCAAATGCTTAAGCAGGAGTCTTGCTTTTCACTTTCTCTTGATTAAGAAACTCAGGGTTCTGGACTGGTTTCCTCCTCCCATTAGTGTGTCTTTGTATCTCAGTGGCTGGCAGAAAGGGCCTGTAATGATACCCTGGGGCTTTGCTTCTGAGCCGAGCCCTGGCTCCCCTGCGCGGAGCCGGCTCCACATCTGCAGCAGCTTTTGTCTGGGAGAGATGTGGTGTCCCAGGAGGAGGGAGGGCAGCGGCAAGGCAAGGAGGGAGGCAGTGGGAATTCTCTATTTATTTGGGGTACCAGAAGCAGAGAGCACTGCTTCTGTAGCCCTCCGAACAGGGGTCAGAAAGGTCCCAGTGCAGATGTTAACATGGTAGGTGTCCCTTCAGTTGCACGGCTGAACCTGAGTCGAAAGACTCTGGAGCCCAACACATGCAAGTGTACAGCTGGGGCAGGAAATTGTCTCTTCTGCAAAAGACTTTCCTAAAAAATGGGGACTCTCGAGGCACTGAGCGTTGAGTCATGTGGTCCTGGACAGAAGACAAGGGTCATCCTTAAGCCTCAGAGCCCCTCAGCAATTCAGTTCTCTAGAGAATTCCTCTTTGCATGGTGCCCTGTGTCAGGGATTTCCCTGATCACATCTCTCTCTGCAACTTGAACTAACAGCTCAGGCTGCACAGCCAAAAGCCAAATTGGACACATGGCCTCTGAGCACAGGGGACAGTTCTGGCCTGTTACATTTGCAAAAGTAGTTTAAATGCAACATTAAGGCCAGGAAACCCAACCCGCATAGCCTGGAAGCTTCGCATTGTAAGTAGGCTGAGACATCATTAATTCAGCTGCTTTGCTCGCCCATGGTATTAACTATGCTTGTTTTCCTTGTTACGTGTAAAACTTGACACTTTGCTATTTCTGACTTTTGATCTGTACTGAACTTGAGACCCAGCCTGCTCCAAACACATACAGTTTGGCTGAGTGGGCGCTTCAGTAGAAACTTGGGTTTGTGGAATTGTCCACCTTATTGTGATTTCTTATTCTTAACTTGGACTTTGGGGATTTGTTTATTGTTACTGTGCATTCAGGGAAGAGATATTGCTGCTGGTTCCTTCTTTATCTCTTGTATTGTCTCATTTCCAAGGTATTGGAGGGGAAGGAAGTGCACGAATGCTTGGTTTTAAAAAAGTGCGGTGTTGCCCTTCCTAATGAGTTTTAAGGTGTGTGACTGTCAGCATCAGCATGTGTATTTAAATGATTCTCCAGTCTGACTGGAAATACAAAAATTCCTACTGATTTCATTACTATTGTACAAGCCAAAGTATCTCTATGTAGGCTGGTAGAAGGAGACAAAAGGTGGCCCTGACGCACTCCAGACTGCTTGGATGGGAGCCAGCTTGGGCATGAGCAGAGGAACGTGGGTCTCTGCACCCCTGTCTTTTTTTGGAGGTGCCCTCCAAGGTGTATCCATGTTTCTATGGCAAAATTCAGCCCAGTACGCTGTATCATGGGTCTCTGTTGAACGTGTTCCCAGTAAAACTCGTCCAGCCTTTCTTCCCTCTACACAAACAGGTTACACTGAAAAGAAAAAAACAGATTTTGGCTAAAATCAAAATGTTTTCCAAGATGGTCAGCTTCAACTAAATATTCCAGCAGATGAAGTTGGCATGACTTCCTTTAGCTTTCGTGTTTCTTTTGGATAACATCAAAAGGCTCTTGTTGCAATGGACTAGGATCTTGTCATTTCAGCATTAGCATTTCACTTCATCTTGGTTTTTCTATTATAGTAAATAAACTTTTTGGTGTTACAGGGAGTGAAGGAGGTTGGTGACCCCACGTGAGGTGTAACAGACCTTTAAAGGGAATGGATGATATCTGTATACCTCTTCGAAAAGGGTCTGAGAGACCATAGCTTTGTAGGGTGACTGGAGGTAGGCCAGGACTTCCCACAATGATGACTTACAGAGAGGGAGCACGGAGAAGGAGCTGGTCGCCTTTACAGTCTTTGGTATTCAGCACCGAACTGTTGCTGAGTTGTTCTCATGCATGGGAGGGCTTTGGTTTTACCAGAACAGAGAAGATGTGGGTTTCTTCCCAATGGAAAACTCTGGGGCTTTTTACTTTGTAGAAAACTTCAAAATCTTGGCCGGTTTTCTCCAAATGGAAATCTTAAGTGAGTTTTGTCACACTGGAAGTTGTGACAGATAGGGGATATTGCTTTCTGCCCGGCTGCAGTGCCCAAGAGCAGCCGGTGTTGAAAACCCTGACATGCTCCTCGGGAAAGCTGCCTTTGACTACAGCAAATGGAGTTTGCGTGGGGTTTAATCCACAGAGGAGTGTTTGAAACAAAGATACTTTCAAGGCTTTGAGAAGTACAGCTCCCCCAGCTTTGGGGCTGTTGAGTGTGTCCCGTGGGTAATGCTGATGATCCATTTTTACATCCTAACACTCTACTTCAGGGGGGTTATTTTAAATATTAGTGTTTTAAATGCATGAAGTTTCCCTGGGAGGATAAAGATCTTTCCCCCATGTCCTTGGTGGGGAAAAAAAGGCAGACTAAGCTGTGAAGAACGGGTGAAGGGTCCTTATGTGAAGGTGGGATGAGTTATCATTGCTAACTGTTTGGTTTCCAGGCCTGTTGGTGTTTCCAAACTAAAGCCCGGAGGATGCTTTTTCCCATTTATGAGGTTCGATTCCTTGTCTGTGTTCCTAAATTTGCTCTCTGTGTTTGCTTCTAAGCTAACAATGTTTCTCAGCAGGTACCAGTAGTAAAACCATAGACTTAGGAAAGCACAGACAGTTCTTTGGAGATGCTTTATGTCCCTCGTAGGTGCCAGTGGGGAAGGGAAAGAGGAACTCTGCTGCTTTCTTTCCTGGCTTTGGTTACAATCTCTTCTCACGGCTGTGGGCCATTAAGCAGGACATGCTGCCTTCCCTCGGTGCCTGTGCTAGAGGGTTGGTTTTACTCAGTCCAAAGATCTATGGTTGCATGTTGAATGAAAACTACATCTGAAACCAGTTTTATCAGTTTCCTGGAAGATGACAGGGGAAAATAAGTGAAAAATCTCTTTTTACCACTGTTGGGGGTTTTTTTGTCCTTTGTCGCCCATTGCGTCAAGCTTTCTTATCATTTGACTATGAGAAAATGTTTTCATCCAATTAAAAAAAGGCCAAACCCTCATGGATTCATTAAGGGGTGACTGGTGTGACCAGAGATACCTGATCCTGAGTGCGACGGGAGCGTCAGCTCCAGGACCTGTGCTTTAGTCCGGCATTTATTTGCTTGCTAGTGATGTTTTGGGGCAGGGAAAGAGAGATGCTTTTCTCCTGCTTAAACCAGCTATGCTGGGGTGAGCTTGCTAGCTGTGGGTGAGCTCAGCCCTGCTTGCAGGTAAATGAGAGGAGCAGCCAGCGCCTTGCCGAGCTCCTCCTTTCCCCCATCGCTTGGACAGAAAAGAGCAGCAAGTCTCGCCTCTCCTCGGCTGCGCTGGGGCTCCTGGTACGAGCAGCCGTGCGAAGGAGTAAGGGGCTGTTTGACAGCCCATAACTATCTTGCACAGAAACAGGGCGAGAAACATTCTTGCTTTCAGTGACTTCCCCACTAGGCAATATATTTTTCCCATTTCTCCCGGTGGATGCAGCTTTCCTATCTGCGTAACAACATATTAGTTAGGTCACTTCACAGCTATGAGGCTGTTGTGTGGATTCCCTCTCTTCTAGGAATTCTGCCGATGAATCATCGACACTTAAGGCCATAGTTTGATGTCTTTATTCACACTTAATGCTAGTACTTGGCCACAAAAGTAATCCTGTGGAATCCAATGGGACTAACTGTGGAGTTATATACTATTAAATCTTTGGCCTTTTAACAGAGTAATGGGTTACAGCCAGATTTGTGAATAAAACTGAAATGCAGTCCTGGCTTTCGGAGGGGTTAGGAGTAGTACAGGGCAAAATTTTTCATGATGAAACCTAGACCCATGTGAAAATTCCCTGCTAGCTGGCTTCATTGTAAACCCGTGGATGTGATCCTTGGGGGAAAGGCAGTCGGGCCCACCTGGCCTCGCTTCTCAGAGCGACCGCTGGAGTTGGGAGCAAATTACATCCCAGGTTGGGGCTTTTGTCAGGGTATTTTTTAATTTTTTTTTCATTTGTTCACTATTGTTGTAATTAAGGAGTTTCAGGGCATAATAAATAATTGTCTTTCCAGAGGAATAGCTTCTTAATGCTGGATTTGTCAGGGTGTTCTGCCTCATGCCGAGTACCACGGGCTATCGGGACACACAGCCACAGGAGATGCAATCCCGAGTTCCGCGAAAGGATTTTGGATCTGATGGTGATGCTGTTTATTTGTAGGAGAGCATTGCTCAGGTCTCCACTCAAATTCTAGGTGGCTTTGCTGGAGTTTCCTGAAGCTGAAGTAATGCGCAGACTTCAGTTTGGCTTCCTTGGAGGGTGGGTGAGTGAGTACCATTAACCTCATTTTTCCACACAAAAAAAAAAAAAAGGACAAGATAGTTGTTTGAAAAAGCAGCAGTGTTATCATTGGTCTCAACAGTATCTTGGCAACATGGTGCTTGATGAACTTCAGATGTAACACTAATTGAAATTGGGAGTGCTGGATCAAGAGTTTCGAGGGGAGGAATCCCCCCCAGTTTAGACTTTATAAAAGCAGCAATGCAGTTTGTGAGAGATACTCGGCTGTGTCCAGCTGATGTGCTTTCCTGTGTCTCAAAGGACCAAAAAGCATAAGAAGCAATTGCAGAAAATAAGCCCACCTTTTGACTTGTTCTTTGCCATCTGCAGCCCCGCGGTAGGATGGGAACAGCAGCGCTCCCAGCTATGTCCCATCAGAGCGAGGGAGGATCAGCCGGTCCCTTTCTGCACGGATCAGGCTGCAAGGAGCATTAACGCTGCAAAAGGGGGAAGGGATCCAGACCTGGTGAATTATGATGTTCCTGTCCTTAGTGTTATCTAAGAAGAGAACTAATACACAGTTGTGGATCACAAATCTTCATTCGATGAACTCTTAGGAGTCAACCTCAACCACAGGGCTGCAGCCTCAACGATGGAGGGGATGGTGCCGCTCCCCGTGCAATGCCCTGGTGTGATGAAGTCCTGCTCAGCCCCGCTCAGCTGGGAGCTGAGAGCAGCTCCTCAAGCACAGCCGTGCCCCAGGCACCACGACAGCCCTTTTCAATGTGCCCAAGACGAGAAACACCAGCAAGCAGCAGAGACACTCCAGTGCAGCTGTATAAAATTACACTGCAGGGGAGGAGGGTGGGGAAATGAAGAACAGCCATACATCCTCCCTCAGACAGGGCTTGGTTTACACTGCTCTGCCGAGGGTTTGTTTTCTTTTATCCTAGATTGGATCACGGCAACGGGGGCTGTATGTGAAAACGTCACCCAGCGCGGCAGCTCCGCGGCTCACAGCGTTGCTGGTCTGCTTGCCCGAGGTCCTGCAAGGACCCAACATGGAAGCCTTGAAGTCTCTTTCTTTCTTCAGCCTCTGCCTCTCCCTTCCCCCCTTCTTCTCCCAAGGTGCTTTTAATCCCTTCGGTTAATGTGAAATTAAGATAATGAGTCCAAGAGAAGAGAGGACTGGGAAGGGGGCGGGGGGGGGGGGGAGGAGGGAAAAAAAGAAAATAGAAAGAAGAGAGATTCTTCTGACAGATAATTAGGGAGATTGGTTTACCAGCCAGGGACTAATGCTGGCTTCCCAGCTCAAACAGTCCCTCGTGACTCATTCTGTGACTTTAATTTCTGTGGGGTTCCTTAAGCAGGTGCCCTCTGACAGGTAGTCAATAGAGGACTTCTGGCTGAGCACCAGTGCCTCTTTGGAGAGGTCAGATTCGGAGGTCAGAGAGCAAGGCCTGGGAGGTTGGCGGGTCAGGAGCTATCACGGTGACAGATGAACCTAAACGTGTTCCCTTCTCCCAGGCTCTCCCTCGCAGGGCAGCAGCGCTGGCGTCTCTGGAGACCAGCCCCCTCTTTGCTAAGAGACATCCCTGTTTGTCTCCCGCTTGCACCTCTCAACTGCTCTTCATTAGCCAGAAGATAGGGCTTGTTCGCAGCCTTCGATCCGATGGTGAGAGGGTGCTGTCTCCGTACCTCTCAACTGGTCCTCATTAGGTAGAACAGTCCCCTATTGTCCTGCATGAAGCCCCCTTTGTTTCTCAGCCACAGCGGGACTGCGAGAGCAGAACCTGATACAAAACAATGCAGCTTTATTTAGCCAGAGCCTAAAGTCAAGGAGGGAGCAGCGTTTCGGCAAGCTCTTGCTGCCTTAGCGTGTGTAAACTCCCGTAGATCCGAGCTGTCCGTCTGTCTGTCCTCCCCGCTCTGAGCTTGGTTCCTCTTGCTGGTGTTTCTAGCTGGAGTTCACCTTCCACCAACCGATGTTGCAGGACTGCTCTGAGAATGTATTTCGAAGGTGGTGTTGCTACGAGGAACACCTTCTTTCGATTTTTCCGCTGGCAAGGAGCAGCTTTTATTCTGCATCCCTGTGTACTGGGGGGACTCGGCGCTCCCCCCTTTTCTTGAGCAGTTTGCTCGGGGTCCCCTGCTCTGGCAGCATCTCCCTGCTTGGTGTGGGGGATCTGTGACCGTTTTTGCTTTGTTTTTCCCCCCTCCCGGGCTGCCTCCTTGCTACCAGCAGCTGAGGTTGTGTTGGCTGGAGCCTGATTAGTCATTCTGTCTGAGATTTCTTGCAGATTGAGGATAATGATGGCAAAAAAGAAATTAATTTTCTTTATAATTGGATTCCTGCTTTTCCCCGAAGAGCTGATGCCTTTTTAAAAAGCAGCGTCTATCACCTCCGAATTGGTGGCTGCGATGCTGCTGCAAACTGGTATCACCACAGGAGTGTCTGGTAGGTTATAAATCGGGTGGCAGTATTAAATGCTTACGTGCCTGGAGTGCCAAGGTCAGGTCCCTGATCCCATTAGCCACTTCTTTTGCCTAGAAACAGCTGGAGCAGAGCTAAGCATCAGCTGCAAAATACCTTGTTCAAGTAGAAACTGTAGAGGCAAACTGAAAAGAAGTGAACATGACTGTTGTGCTTTTGGGTCCCATCTACTGCAAAAAAAGGGAGAGGACTGGGATTAAACAGTGTCAAACCTCTGAGAAAGCAAGCAAAGCCTAGGGTTTTTTGGAGCAACTGGGGAGCCAAAATGCAACTTGCAATGAATAGTGTTTACAAAATTAAGGTTGTATTTAAGTTAAAAAAAAAAAAAAAAAGAAAACACTAATGTGGATCAAGCCACAGCAGAAATTCATAGAAGCAGGAGTGAGGATGAGGAGCTCGTTGTCCATGGGCCAGTGATCCAGAGAGAGGAACTTCTCTGTCCTGTGCAGGAGTCTGAATATGAAAGTCCTCTATAAACCCAACCTGATTTGTGAGTTAATTGGAGTGGGGAAGCCAGGACAGTGGTATGGAGAAATAGGGCTTTGTGGGTTTCCTGGTACACCTCTTCCAAAGAGATCCTCCTTCATTTGGATAATGTTTCTGTGGCCTGCGGGGCAAGTGTTTACACCATCTCTGTGCCAAGACTGTTGCGTCATATTGGTCAAGGTTTATTGTGATACAACTGCAGACAGCGTCACGTGTTGCACAACAGCCAAACCGACATTTCGGCCACCTTGGGAAGCCTTGACCTCGAGCCCTGCCACCAAATGTGAAGGGTGCTGTGGGATCTTCAGCGATGGCTGTAGTTCTGCATCTACAGTCTATTGGGTGTTGGATGTTCCCACCCTATTGTACACTTTAATTCTATGCAACCCATGCAGAGAAACTGGTACAGGCCTCCCGTGTGACTCAGAAAGCGGCGACACACGCGGGGTTGGATGTCTCTGGCAAGCAGATGTTTCAGTGGGCAGCTAAGAATTTTGTTGGGGGGGGGTGGGTGGGGTTTTTTTCCCTGTAGAAACCTCCAGTGCTGTTAGCAGAAGGGCTGGAAATTCTGCTGAGTGGCTTGAGCAAGGGTCGTACCCAGCGGTTTGGTTGCAGGCTGGTGCCTTTGCTTTCATTTTGTGCTCTCCCTGTGCCGCCTTGGTGGCGGTGGGTTTTTTGGCACCGCCAAACCAGATTGTGTCAGATGCCCAGGGCTCGCCGCACCTGCAGCAGGGTCGTTGTCCAGAGAGGGTAGCAGGACTCAGACTGGGTCCGAGCAGCAAACTGGGAGCCATTTGCTCCTAGAGGTTGGATTTGTGGCCAAGGTGGGCGGCCAGCACAGCCGAGATGAGGATCTGGCGTGGCACTGGGCTTCAGGACTGCTCCCTGTTTACAGCTCTTTCAGCGTGCAAATGCCGTAGCAGGGTGGGACTTTCAGTCGTGCAACTGGGGGGTTGTGTTTTGTTGAGAACCGTAAATATAACACAATTGTATTTATATAATGCAATTATGTGAGATGCTGCGTATGGGTTTTAAATAGAATAAGGGTTAAATTTAGCCTCTTTTTTTTTTTTCCTCCCATTGATTTTGCAGAGATAGACTGGTGTTTGAAAGACTTCTCACCCTCGAGTTTACCGGACTCTGTACTGCATGATCTCATTGCTAGTATCTCACTCTTTCTCCACCCTTCCCTCCCGTTGTTTGCTATTCTGACTGAAGATGAGACACAAAAAGTTAAACAAACTTTTTAAAGACAGGGAACGCATCATCCTATGTGTTTATGCAGTATTAAACACAACAAGATCATTATCTGGAGACACTGGAGACCGGATTCACATTGGATATAAATGAGCAAAGTTCCCATCAAGTACATGATTTACACCAGCATAGGGTTTGGCGCCAGGGTGTGTAAAGATGAGCAAGGAAAAAAAAATTCGGTTTTGCAGACTTGTACTTTTTAAGCATGCAAGCGCTTCTTATTTTCCTCCAATTAGAAAGTGGAAAAAATGATTGGAAAAAGAAAACAAATAGGCTGAACATAATCACAAGAGTAAACTTTCAAATTATGAACGTATTTATATTTTTAAACTTGACTTGGTTCTTTTCTAGCCAGCAGCAAAGTGATGGGCCCAACTGGCTCTGAATTTCCCTACTTCCTAGAGGTCAACACTTGGAATTTGCCTCTTAAAATGAGCTGAAACAATATCTGGGATTTGGATCCAATAACCAGTGATGCAGAGAGTTATGCAGATTGTGCAGGCTTTGTCATACGAGATTTTAGGAGAAGCTTTTCTCAGCTTCAGTCTCTGGTGAGGTTATTTTGAAGTTTCCATTGTGATCCACAGGTCCTGGGATCTCTCCGGTAAATGGTTGTAATTTTATGCTGGGAGGCAAATCCTTGGGTCAGCTGAGCTGACTATCGTAAACAGCACTTCATGTTTTTAAGGCTCTCAACCAGCAGCATCCCCTCAAAACCACTTTGATAAAGGTCTACAGACAGGGTCTCTGAGGAAGAAATTTGTAGTCTACCAAAGCTATGCAGAAAGTCAGAGCAGGATCCCAGCTCAGGGCTGTTACTGTCCAGCTGCCTTCATGCTGCTGCTGCTTCTGCTCTTTCCATCTGACCAATACTTTTAGCTGCCTTCTGGGACACCACAGCCATGCTTGTAAGAAATTCCCTTCTTTTATAGCATATAAAGGAAGTATTTTCCCTATTTAACAGGTGAGGAAACTGGGGAAGCGAGGCTAAACCAGAGATACTTTGGAGGAAGAGGAGGGATGGCACGACCTCGTGCCCTGTCCCTGTGTACGTGACCTGGAGCATGTCTCAAGTGTGCTGCTGGTCAGGTCGTGCTAACGCAAAGGGGGACAGCAGGACATCGTGTCCCATCAGCTGTGCTCATAATTTTGTGTCTGCAGGGTGATGGAGTAACCTGCCTGCGGGGAGGCAGGAGGTCTGCTCCTGCTGAGCTTGCCTGGCACTGTTGTAGGTGACTTAGATGAAAATTGTTTGGTGAAAGATTGGAAAAATTCCTATTTCTCAAGGGTTAAAAGGCTGGCCTTGTTTAAAAATATTTATTTCTCACCTCAGACAATTAATATTTTCAATGCTGAAAACACTAGTAAAGACATTACCAACTTCTTTAACTTACTGAATCTGATTTCCAGTTGAAAATGAAGGCAAAGTGAGGTGTTTTGGTAAGCTGATAGGTCTTTCTGCAAAAAATAAAAAGCGAAATCATAAATGTTGGGTCTTGTTCTCTTAGGAAGGAAAAAGAGAGACACACTTTTGGAGGAAAAATTGAGCGATCAGCCAAATTTTTGGTCATATCTTACCCACAATTCCCTCCAGCCTGGAAGAGTCTTCCTGTTTGTCACTGGTCCTTCACTCGTATTTGTGAACTAAGTGCAAGTATGAACTACTTCCAACTCTAATGGGGATGGGATATATATGGGGAACTTGAGCAGGCAACAGGCAGAAATAGGTTTTTTCCAATATGGATCCAAGGCTTAAAATAATCTGTACGCCCTGAGGACCTCTCCATTATCTCACAGTTCCTTCAGGAGAGAATTGCCATTGCTTCCTGTCAGCAGAGATTTGATGCACAAAGGAAATAGGAATAATTTCCCACGTTGTGAGATCTGGAGCGGTTGTCTCCCAGTCTGCGTAAGGTTTAAATTGGTGGATGGACTGGCACTCGCATCGTTCTCTAGGCCTACTGGTGATGTACCAAGTGTACGTGACATTTATTGGTTTCAAGCTCGGCCCATGCTCAGTTTGAAGCCCAGGTTTATATTTGAAGGTGGGGACGATGCTGTGGGTGAATGGCACGTAAATCAATGCCCGTTTTTGCCATTTGCACTGTCTGTGGTCTCTTACGTTGCTCCTTTCCAGGATTCCCTAACTCCATGCTAATTGGGTGCTGGCTCCAGGCTTTCTATTTTAATGCTGTTTGATGATAATAATCATTCCCGCAGGATGAATGGTTGAGAACAAAGACAGGAAACGTCCCCCTGATTAGATAGAGGCAGGGGAGCCATTGGAGGAAAAAAACAAATGACAAAAATGACAAATGAGGGCCCTGTAACTTCTGCCATCCTCCTGGGGCATGTGGAAGGGCCTGGAAGGATACGTGAGTAAGACCATAATTTACTGGTTTGGCAAACCATATGTTGGAAGTCTTCAAGTATCATCTCCATCTGCAAACAAAGGCCAGCAGGAGAGATAAGGCCAGGCAGCTACCAGAACTGAGCTGTTTTGGGTATAGTTACGCAAAGCCTCCTCCATTCCAGTCGTGTTGAAACTAACGGTGACCTCTCCTATTGCATTAATGCTGTTACTGGATAAGAGGAGAAGAGACAACACTCAGATGTAGGTTTAGGTGATGAGCAGGATATGAGCTACATCTACAATGTATTCTGAGTGCAGACCTGAGCACAAGTCAGAGTCTGACCTTGTTTCATGTTGGCTTGTGTTGATGTAAGGCCATGCCCAGGCTAAGCTTGGCATGCTCCTTGGGAAACACTAGAGAAGAGAAATGGGCCGTGCTGATCCTCAACAGCAACCCAAATGTGTACGGTTCTGTGGAGCAGATGGATGTGGTCTATCTGGCTCCTCAGTTTCTGGGTAAATCTGTCTTTACAGTATTATCAAACATCTCCAGGATCCTGAAAGGGCTTGTAAGTCTCTCGCAGCAAGGGCAGGAAGGTTCTGTAGGAGCCTGCTTTGGGCTTTAAGTGTCAATCCACACGTAGGAATGTGAGCGTGTGGAGCTTGGACCAGGTAGCGCTCAACCCTACATCCTGGCCAGGTACCAGAGATGCCATTAGGATCTAGTTTTACTTGGGCCTTTTTCTTTCTCCAAATACAGAAGTGCTCTGTAAACCAATCAAGAGCGGTCTAGTATTTCTTGGGGAAAATAATCAACAAAAGCAAACTCTTTGACTTTAGTCAATTTGTTGTCAGAATGTTGTAGCTTCTTAAAAATGGAAAGGTTTTCATTTTCAGTGGTTGAAAACTGAGTGGGAGCTGGAAGTACAGGCGAGCTGGTTCTGATTAGCCCCGAGTCCCCACATGCTGTTGTGCATTTTGGTTGTATTTTTGTTTGTTAAACTTTGTTTCAACTAATTCTATTTAGTGCTAGCATTTAGAGCATTGCCTTGGTTTTGTTTATGATCATGGCGTACTGAGGGCATGAACAGAGTATGGGCATCCCTGCAAAGCCCCCGAAACTGGGGAACTTGGGCTAGATGGGGCTCTGAAGTACCAAGAGAGTTTGATGCTTCCATGGCTTGGTAAAACCTCCAGATGGTTTTCTGAAGCTGAATGAAACATAAAGGTCAAACTCCTTCCTCTGTCACTGTTTTGACTGTAATAGAGGCAAAAACCTGACCTGGAGAACAGCACCGGGTCTTGTTATTGCTGGTGTTTCTTGGCCTGCTCCTTCCAAGACCCTTCGAATAAAGGGTTACTGTGGTTCTCGGTGATGCCTAGGTTTGAAGCCAATAGAAATCTGCTGAAAGTAAATGGAAATACTCTGACTAGAATATCTTTAACTTAAGCTCTGGAATAAAGTAAATTTTCTAATGCAACCAGGTTTTTGTTGATGGCATTTTTGAAAGAATGACTTTTTAGGTGTGCTCTTATGAAAACAAGTCTTCCATCTGTGTTTAGTGATAATTTATAACTGCTTTCTTAGACCTGTGCTGTGAAATAAATTAGGGACACGCCTGGAAAATACTGGGTTGGCTTAAATGTGCTGCAGAGCCTTTTTAGTTTCTTTTATCCCACATTTTTAAATTAAAGAAATGTGATGATTTAAGGCGTTTGATCTCTGAATGTTGCAATTTTTATTAGCATTTGTTTCCAGTTGTGTGTTTTCCCGGTAATCAGTTTATGGAACCTTTCACCTTTAGATCTCCACCTCCAGTGTCACGTGCGTTGCCCAGGTCCAGCCATCTGGCTCTTCTCTCCCACCACTGAAGAAGTGGGGGGGTCACTTTTTTTCAGAAAAGGGAGAAGAACAAACACTTCTGCAACTGTTGCTACTTGGCAGCTCTGTTGGATGGCCTCAGCAGGGTCGAGGACTAAACTGTGGAGTGACCTACTGGTCCCTTTCTAGATATAGGATATTTCAGCCTGGGACTGAGATGGACTAAGTTGCTGGAAGTTCTGCCAAGGGAATCGGCCTAATGCGTGATTCCAGTTCCGAATCGGATATTTTTCCCTTCCCCCCCTCCTTTGCAGGGTCTAGTGAATCAAGATGTGGCTTCAAACCACTCATTTCAAAAACGGGCAGATCTGTCTTCCCCATCTTGAGACCAGTTCAGGATCTGTTAGTAGTCCCTACTGTTCACAGGCAACAGCCGAACAATTGGCCTAGAGCAATACTGTATGAAGAGCTGGTCTAACTTCAGGAGGGGAGGTTTTAAAAAGGTCACTGAAGTTTAAAAATCTCTAATAATTTATTCTTATTTTTTGTTTCCAGTAGAAACACTTCCAAAAATGTTCCTATGTCACTTCCATTCCCTCATACCTTCATATATGTACAAGAAGGACACTATTTCCAAGTTCCAGTAGACCACACTACTTCAGTTGCTCCTGTATGTGCCAGATCTTCCTATGAAGAGTCCGCTTTTCCCAGAATGCTTCTCCTGTCAGCTCTGGTGTATCCCAGATGAGCTACCACTTAAGCAAAGTGCCATTCCCTTTGTAAAAAGGGAAAAGCTATAATTTGGTTTAAGCAGACACAGCTTTGGGGCTTGGATTGCTCTCTGAAAGCACAGCCTATGATTCTGACCTTAAATAGGCTCCGTAACATGTCGTTCCAGCCTCTGTGTGTGTGCGCGCGCGTTGTTAACTGTTTCCATGTTTTTGACAGATGGCTTGGTGTACCTCGCAGCAAAGCCAACATCCTGTTGAACAAACAATGAGGAAAGAGGAGGGAGGAAGAATGGGGTGTGGGAGAGAACACAGGATGCCATTTATATTTTTATTTATGCAAGTGTTGGATTTTTTTTTCAATATTGTGTATGTGGCAGACTGAGAACTGGGGAGAAAATGGAACTTTGAGGCTTCATTTATGAGGAGTCTTCAAAGAGAAGACTTCTAAACCTCCCTCCAGAGACTATGAGACTTGTCATTACTCTTATTTGTACTGACATCATGGGGAGTCGTGCCACTGAATGAATGGAGTTACTGGGTTATAAGTCTTTTGTAAGGCGCTCTGTCCATCAGGCCCTGGCAGTGGTGTTTCTTTGAGAGAAGCTTTCAAGGTTCAGGCTGTACAAGGTTTTGCTTTCAAGGTTTTATGCGTGTGTCTGAAATGCCAGAAGCCCTCATTGGGCTTCATCTTTGAGTGAATTGCTTTGCTAAATGGCCCCTTATTACACGACCCCAGAGTTGCCATCCGTGGTCCAGCGTATGCTTTGACAAGAGCAGACTGTCTCATACAAGATAGAGGTGATGTTTCCTGCTGGTCAGAGCACTGGACTGGGACTTGGACTTAGGTCTGTGGGCTGAACTAGAAGAAACTGGGGCAGAGTCTTATCAGTCTGTAGTGTAAACAGGAATATTTGATGGCTTTTGCAAAATATTTTTGAGATCTAGTGGTACAGAATGCTGTAGGCTTGGAAACATCTCCAGATAGCTGATAGCTGTCTGCTATTGCTGTTGCCATGGCCAGCAGAAAACTTTCTCGGTCCTGTAGACAAGTTGTATCAGTGGCACTGGTGCCCAGTCTTGACAGAGGAATAATCCCAGGTCAGCCAGAGATGGGGCCCAAGTGATGGAAATTCGTTTGATGAATGGCTTGAGAAGCAGTGCAGCTTCTTGTCTATTATTGTTAAAGTCCTTATTGGGCCATAACTCCTGTTCGGATTCTCTGTGGCAGAGCATGCAGCAATTTCCAGTTGTTTCTGATGGCCGTCGTAGGAGCAGGTCCTGTCTCAGGTGTCCCTTCTGAACAACTGGGGTCACTCTTGCAGGACCTCAGCACTGTTGGCGTCTGCCCTCCCTGGTCAGTGTGATTCATTCAGATGAACACAGTTCAGCTGACCCCAGCTCCTCAAAGAAAAGCTGACTCTGCTTTCCACCTCTTTCTTTCATCTGTGCCTGTGTCTAGGCGTTGCTCTGCTTTCTGTCTACTGTGACCTAGCTCTTCTGTTTACCTTTGGATCAGATTTTTTTATTCTTCCCTCCCACATGAACCATATGCACATTTAATATCTTTTCTCCATCTTTTATGTTTCTGCATCCCTCCCTCCTGTGATCTTGCCCTGGTTTACAACAGAGTTCCCTCTGGTCAGATACTGTGCAAGCGTCTGGCTGATGGAAGCAAATTCCCCGTATTTGGGATTTTCCAGCCATAGAACAAAACAGACACTGCTCCTCAGTGTGATGGTGTAGATCCCTGTTAGCTTCTCAACGCAGTGCTTCAGGACACGAGGAAAGTGGAGCTGGTGATAGTTCCCACAAGAGCTGCCCATTCCAAGACTCCTCTCCTTCCATGCTTGTTCTTAGTAACTCCAGGTAACTTCACGTGCATTTTCCCTTCTGCGATGCAGCGAGGGTCTGCTGAACCAGACCATCAAGCTATTGCCGGGGCCATTTGGACAAGAGCATTCTGCTGCCGGAATATCAAGATACCTTTTCTGAATTGCTGCTGAACACCTTACCCCAAGGGTGTACCCTTTATCCCAAGAGCAGGGTATATCAGTGCTTTCCCCCCAAAAGCTGCCAGTTCCAAGATGGAGGAGCAACCCTGAAACTCTCCAGTTCTGCAGAGGCATGTGCCTGGATCCCAAGCGGTTCCCTGTCTCTGAAATAGCATGGCCTGTTAAACGCTACCAGCTGAAAAAAACCCCACGCGCCGCGGCAGGCACTTTGGGAGGCATCGCTATGCCAAGTCCCCATTTGCAATACATCATCCCCCTTTCCACAAGTTTCCCAGGCGATGGGAATGTTTTTCCATCTTTCCCTGCTGGTTATGAAGTCAAGTATAAAGTGAGTTATAAAGATGTTTAAAGGAGCTTTTGCCCTGGCCTGGCCTGGAAGATCTGAGGTCATTCACAGTGCACATTAGTAAATATGTGTAGGGCCTTTGGAGCTTTCTTCCAGAGAAACAGCTAATAAAGCTAGCTGCGTGTGTTTGTTGTTCATGCCAAGACACATTCCAGCATCTGATTATTTTATGTCATTACTTTAATGTGGAAAGAAAGAGAGAAGCATTAATTTTTCCAGGTGGATTGGCCTGTTTTGGGGAGGTCACGGCTTATGGTAGGTGGATTGGATTAAAACTGACCCAAACTACTATGTCGGTAATAAACTTAATGTAACTAAACTTTAAATTTGAGTGTAACTAAAGCTGAAGGAGGAGAGCTTTTTGAGGAAGGGTATTGCAGCTGAATTGCTGACTTCCATTCTGAGGCATTTCTGCATTTGCAGATTTGACGTGGAATTGAAAAAGGAAAGAAAAAGAGACAATGGCATTGTAATTGCTTAAGTGGCTCAAACTGCAAAGGAAACGTTAGAAATTCATGTAAAAGACCTCCTTGTAGCCACATGTAGTACAGAAGATACCAAAGAGGAGTTTCTGTTCCCTCAAATTCTGTAGTTTGAGAGGGAAGAAGAGATTATTCCCATTTGGAATAAAATGCCAAACTTACCATGTCCTGCAGGCCAACTTAAAAAAATGGATCTAGTATTACCAAAACACTTTGTCAGGGGGATTAGTCACTTGAACTTTTTTATTGTGGTAAATAATGCAGAAACGTAACAAACATTCTGACATTTCCATGAAGAGAGAGTCATCAAAATCAATACTTCTCTTTAGATCTCTGCTCTTTCAAGATAATTACTCTGTTTCAACTCCTTTAAACCAGCTGTGCTCTCAGTCTGAGGTCTTGGTCCTTAGATATGTGACCAGTCTTTACTCGTGGGAATATGGAATAATGAATTTTGTGAAACTGGATACATGACTATGGACTCTCTAAATCAGAAAAAGTCATAGATTCATGTTCTGTAGGTCTGGTTTAATTTTTCACTTTTGTGTCACTTCATTGGCATTTCTCTTAATTCTCCTCAACATAGCCAGAATTGGAAACAGGGCATCTGAAATCTGGGAATTTGTGGCCAGCTTCTTATCTCTCATTGGTTTTCCACTACTGTAACTTCAGTGACGGATCATCTTTTTTTGTTTAAATACGCTGGTGTGAGAGAAATGAAGACCAAAGGACTCTGGATAGTTTATGATGGGTTACTGGATATAAGTGGAAAATTAGAAGTGATCCATATCCGGTGTATTCAACTCTGTTATCCGTTTAATCATTGCAATTCCAGGCACTGTAAATTTCTAAACGTTATTTGAAAATGAAGTGGCTCGTTACAACTGATGTTGCTAATCCTTCTGCTGGCAGTAGCTCCACTGCTGAAATGACATAATTTGTGACTTGCAGTGATCAGTGGTGTTGTAAGCGGGTTAAATCTAAACCCCGGTTTTCAATGGTTTTGCTCATATCTTACAACACAGTTGTTAACTACTACATGTGGCTGTTATGTTTGACGTTAGATGGCGAAGAAGTGAAAATAAATATTTAAATCCCGTTTATGTGTGGTCCTGCCAAACAGAATGGAGATAGCAGGCTGGTGTCCAATACTCTTAACTGGAACTACATGGCTTTTGGTTCTAACTGAATGTGGAAATTCCTGGGTTACACTGTGCATTATGAGGGCTTTCTGGCTTGTAAAGGGTATTAGAAAGAGGGTAGTTATTAATTTTTCAGGTCTGAGGATAGACAAGAACTAATAGGCCTAATTTTCAAGATACTAGGGAAAACTTTTCTCTATAAGTAGCAGAACATGATTGGCCGTTCCCAACAGCTGTCTAAGTCTGGTCTAATTTGTAATATAGGATTCCTGTTCCAGAAGGGATCTGAGAGTAAGTTTTCATCAAAAATTCTTTGAGATCCCATATTCAGTGTTTCTTAAGCTTCTGCTGGAATACACCTCTTGCGGCAGCAACTGCAGCTGTGAAGGTCACGGGCAGCACTTGAACAGCTTGGCAAAATGGTTTTATGGGTAGGGAGTATGTTTGTTGCACATCAGCCCATTTTCAGACTTGGCGTCTAAAGTGTAGATTAATTTATTTGAAATCTGAATTGGAATATATTGACTTCAGCATTTGGTGGAACATTGCAGGGATGAGCCCAAGGAGGTGTATGCTTTGGATCCTGATCAGAACTTTAAAAATTAAAAAATCAGATTTGATCTAATCCTGAAAAACCGGGCCTAGTGTAGAAGGTGGAGCATCATTACTGATCCGTTGGTAGCCTCAGATTATTTAATCCCACTGTGTTAGCACCTTCTTCAAAAGTGGTGTTTAGTACAGCTCTCATCCCTCTAATCCACAGTTTTGGTTCTGTTCTGCATTTGTGAAAGTTTCTTATCAAAAGGAAAAATTTCACGGACTGTATGTAGGTTTGAAAAAGGAAACTAAGAGCACTGGCAAGGCAAAAGAGAGATCTCAGGTTGGTTGCTCAGCTTTCTTAACAAACTGCTGAAGTTTAAACATGGCCTTGCTCCTTCAGCTCAGCTTCTCTTTCTTCCTGGCTTCAGCTGTGGAAAAAATAACAATAAAACTTTGTATTGTAATGCAGAATGTAATGTTCACAATGTCAAGATTCATTGCATTCACCCATCACAAGAAAAACATGACCGTGGTCTAGATCTTGGATGGGCTCCAGGGGCTGGATATCGGCAAACCCTGTGGGTCTGTTTGGCGTTTTTTTTGTTGGTCTCTCATGCAAAGAACTCAAGTCTGCAAAAAGGAAGGGTTCTCAGTGTCTCAGAAACTGCTTCACACCCATCGTCAAGCTGTAAGCGCTGTGGCAGATGAACAGAACGGACACAATAACGTGGGACAGACCAGAAAATCACAAATGACCTGCAGTGATTTCTCTGCTGGGCAGCAAAAGCAGTTGATCAAGGCCCAGGGATGCACAGTACGTTATGCCGTGCCTCTTGGAAACCCTTCAAAACCTCCAGGGTTGGACATGCCTCCAGATATTTGTGAAACCATTAGAAAGCGAGGAAGGATGGAAATCCTTATGTGCTGGAATATGTAAGGCCTTTGGTTCCCCTCAGGTATTTTCAGTGGTATTTTCTTGAATTGTCCTGAATACCTTGGGGATGAGTGGAGCAAAAGAAAATTCGCAAAACTTAACATTTGGGGAATATTTAGCTTTTTATTAATGATATTGGTAGAAAATGAGATTATTCAAAGAAATCAACTCGCTCCTTCTTGTAGCCTTGAGCCACTTTGGAGTTACTTTTTCAACAGCAAGAACAGATTCTTACACCCCCCACGTTTTTCCCATAGCTCAGAATGAAAGCTACCTTCTTACTGAACGTGCTCACATTTAGTGAGGTATTCAGTTCTGAAGAAGAGTAGGTATTTGACCTAAGTGGTTTCACAAAACTTGAAAGCATCTCCTCTGTAACTGTTTGCCTGGCCAGGGGAAGGACAGGGAAAAAAAAAAAAATTACTGGGCACTATAAGAGATATTTTGCTTGAAGTTTGGAATGTGTACCAAACATTTAAAATGGACAAACAAACAAAAAGCTGTAAAGCAGATTCTTTTTCCCTTGATTTTCTGATTATTATTATTATTTTTATTGTTGCTGAAATGAAGTTGTGTTCTGAACTTCTTCAGATGCTCCCCCCAGCTCGATATCCACCTCCAAAGTTGCCTTGCATCTAGACAGTTCATCGTGGAAGAAGTTGGCCATTGCAGAGCTCTAGGGCTGAGTTGGGGCTTTGGAGTTCTCTGTGACAACTGCTCTGGACATATCCTGGGGACCCAGTATACTCTGGTTGCAGAGCTATTTACCTTTCTTACAGTCCTAAAGCCTGCTGGGATGTGGGAACCTAAAAACTGGGCTTGCTCAGCAGTGGACGCCTTAGAAGCTGGGAGAACAAGCTGACTGATAATACAGCAGATTTTCATTGGAAACCCACGTGGTTTATGTCAGGATTTTGTTGAGACTAACATGGCTCTAAGGACCATCTCAGTATTTGATACATTTGGACTCTGCAGTTTTCTGATGCAATTTCTGGGCCAGTTTGGATCATGGTTACATGCCTTTGGTGAAGCTGTAGCAATCAGAGCGTGTCATGAAAAGAAAGGATCTCATATCCACTCAGATCTGCCCCACTAAAGTACGTCCAGATGGACAGATGACCTCCAGAGGTCCCTTCCAGCCTAAATTATTCAGTGACTCTGTCTCTAGCATTCCAGAGGGAGTGTTAGGTGAAACTGGGACCATCCCATATGGGGAGGAGAACAGAGTTATATCTGCAAGTCCTGTATCTTGACCCCATCCTCTGCCCTGGCCATCCATCACTGGGCACTGGTATTTCATTCTACCAGGATGTCAATCACCATTTCAATTAGTGAGTGGGAGGAGAGAGTGTGGATGATAGCACCCGATCTTCCATTTGATTTAGGATGAATCACACTTAAGAGGGCATCTGAGGTTAAAGAACACAGGATTCTGGACACATGTATAAATCAACAGGCTTGAGGTTTTCATTATTCACCTTCTAGTGTATGAAGTGATATGACTCATTGGATCATAAAAGAGATCAAATAGCTTTGTTGCTAATAATTCTTTCCTTGACCCATTCCCTGGCACATTAGGTTTGTAAACAGAGTTTTAATGGCATCCCTTGGAAGTAATAACATCACGCCTTTATAGCACCTTGGCTGGCTGTATGCTCCTGGCTATAACAGTGCTTGGGTTTAATCCTTAGCCGTTTGTGGGAACTAATGTGCTTTCATATCTTAAGTTTTCAGTTATTGCCTTTTTGAGATTGATCATCTCCAGTTACTCTGCTTCCCGCCCTCCTCTTCCACAGATGACATTTGAACCCTCCCGGGAGCCCACAACTCAGCTTTCCCCAAATGATAAGCGCTCCCTGTAATATTCTGGTGGAGATAACATGCATGAACTTCACTGTGTTGTTAATGTCTAATGAGCTCATGGCGCCATTTATTGTTTTATGGCTAATTCATGATTGTTCATTAACAAAAGTAGCATTAGACCATGTGCCAACTTTGGACAGAGGAAAAGGTAGACCGAAGCGGTATGATGGAGGGTAATAAGAATACGGTACCTATGGTAGCAAAGACAGCAAACTTCCTGCTGGCTCCTGTGCAGGGTCTGTGCAGCTGCTGCTGGGGAGAAGCCTCGAGCGGAGGGAGAGCATCTCTCTCCAGTACAGGGCTCTAGTGTCAGGACCCATAAAGTGCCAGGGCCGCAGCATGCTGTGGCTTTAAAGGGGAACAGTAGTGAACAACTCCTAAATTATTATGCTGTAATACTATAGTGATTTTTGCCCTGCTGTGCATCGCCCTTTGCAGACTTGCTTCGTTTGCCTCTGCCTGTGTGTCTGTCTTATTATTTGCCGCCTGCTGGAGTGGTGCTCCCCTGCACCACACCGCCTTTGCTCTGCCCACCTGGGCTGCAAGGAGGACTTGCATAGGGGATTGATGGTTTCCCGGGGTGGGAAATTCCATATTCAGAGGGTAGGGGTGGGAAGAAGAAAGTCCTAGTCTCTATCAGAGGGTTGAACTTCTTGGAACTGGTTCCAGCCTTTCTTGTGTGATCAGACTGATGGGAGAATGTCTGGTGATGGAGAGCCGTGACCCATCTGGCTCACTGTCCAGAAGAGGATCCTGTCATGGCATCCACTGATAGGATTCTTCTGGTATTGGTGATGGGAAGGATTCGGGTGACATTTGCAGACTGCAGCCTTCAGGAGCTGGATCTTGGTCCCAGGTAGCTGTGGACTAAGAAAATGTTTAGAGCAAGAGAGCAAGATCTGGGGATGACTAGGAAGTGTTGCTTGTCCTGCTTGAGGCTGCTGCAAGTCTCCATGTACCTTTTTTTTTTTTTGCCTGCTACTGGCTTGTGGGCTCGTCTGCCTTCAGTTATATCTAACAGAGGGAGCTTGCTCCTTTAAAACAATAGGAAATGGTCAATTTGCACTGTAGAGAGAAGAGAATATAGCTATAGGTAAGATTTTCTATTGGCCTTCCCCACCTTCCAGAGCTTTATTTGGATACCAGAAATAAGCAGATCAAGAAGAAAAAAAAATAGTAGCTTCCTACTTGCCCATCCCTTTTATTTCTATCCTATTCAAAGAAACAGAGATATCTGGTCTAGGGAGAGGAGGAAGGGGGTAGAGGACAGGAAGGAAAGGGAAGAAGGTTTGGGAACTGTCAGTGTGGAACTATGCTGCTTCATCACTTAGTCTTGGGTTCTTGCTGAGCCTACAACAGATAAGAGACCTTTGTAGAGATAAAAACTGAAACAAAGTCTCAGAAGTTATTTGAAAACTTTTTTTTTTATGGTAGCTAATTTATTCATGGGATGGCAAACACCCAAAGGCAGCAATGAACTCTGTATGATGGTCACAAAAGAGGGGTTCAGCTGCACTGCAGTTGAAAGCCTCTAATTATAGCCTGGAATCTCGACTGTTGCAGATGTGTGGACCAAGGAGCTTAAAGAAGAGCGCTAGAAAGGAAAAGCGGTGTGAAGGATGAGCAGTGGGTAGCTGTCTGGGAGAAAGGAGCTTGCTCTACCTCATCTGAAGGATGTTCTGTGTCAGTTCACGTCATCACTGTTTTAGTCTGTTCCTATAGTTAATGCACAAGTTCTTGCATTGAAGGAGACCTAACAAAAGAGTACTCAGGGCCTGCATATAAATAGCTTTTGGGCTGCCTTATATTTATATATATATTGGTTAAGCAAACTTACATGAATAAACAATAGCAATATAATGACCTTTTTATAGATACTGCTCTGTACATGCAACAAAGCTGTCTGGTGTATTTATTCCAGCTTGTAAACCATGCGTATTTTAGTACAGGATGTGTACTCTTCATCATTTACAGTTGTTTAAAGGGAGGCTTTCGTGGTGGTGCTGTCATGCAAGAAAACTCTATGAGCCTGGGGCAAAAAGT
Source organism: Buteo buteo (assembly GCF_964188355.1). NCBI lineage: Eukaryota > Metazoa > Chordata > Aves > Accipitriformes > Accipitridae > Buteo > Buteo buteo. The sequence goes on along the minus strand of NC_134181.1, from coordinate 41,512,322 downwards.
ATTAGGTGTCGGGGCGGGGGGGGTGGACGTATTAAGCAGGAGATTTAATTAAAAGACCATCATGATACCATCTAGCTAAAGAGTACATTCAGGTAAAAACTGGTTAGAGCCAGATCACCATCTGAGATCCATGAAAAACTTCTGGGTGGAGGCTAGGGTAGATCCCCAGTACCTATGGTATTTTGTAGAACAGGGGTATTTAACTCCCATTAAAGTCTCTGGAGTGGTTAGTAACAACATGAAGGCTGAATTCATCCCTGACCTTGTAAAATCACTGCCCTTTGCCAGGAGTGGACTTGGCTCAGGGAGGAAAAACTGCTCTCTGATGTGTACTAGAAAGCAAACGCTGAATTTGGGATGCACACTGAGCTCCTGCCAGCTCTGCTCTGGAGGTGTATAGTCCAGAGAGCACCAATAAGCAGCCCTTGCAGGACTGACAAGGCTAAGGTGGGGAATTTTGCCCCAAATCTTGTCAAACTCATGAAAAAGACAGTTTCCCATTCTTTTCTCTCTGCCCTTCCTTGTGAGTATGGATGGGAATTGCAAGAGCATCTCTAGTATTTAGGAACACAGAAACCTCGTGTGTGAGGACAGATGATTAACTTGTTTATGCTGAAGGATTTCCCCCATGGGTGGTTTATTCTAGAACTGCACGTCCGCACAGAGCCTGATCAGTAATGCCCAGCTCTTCCCAGCCACTGGATGCAGGCTCTTTCCAAAGGAGTAACTGCCTCCCTGTTTCCACATGAGGGAAACCAAAGCAGAGCAAAGTAATTGATTTAACCAGGCCTGAAGTTTGAACGTCAGGCTCCAGAACCCATCTGGGTGTTAAAATATGGTAATGTTCCCCTTAAGCACCCACTAGCTTGGATGGACCTCAGGTCTGCTCTGGTAAGGTCATCTCCGGACCTTCCATGTAGGTGGACGCCCTGGAGCTGCTGTTTTTACTCAGCCGTCAGCACTTGGGTGCCTGGGCGATGCCTGCTGAGAACACGCAGTCTTCGTTTTCAGAACTTTCATCCTGCTTCATGGTATTTCTCTATTGTGGCAGTTTGTGTCTTCCCTCCTCTCTGACTCCTTGCTTACTACTGCCCAGGAGAGCTGTCTCCACGACCGGGACCAGAAAGGCCCATTACAGCATTACTAGCCATGTCTTTTGTATCCTATGTAGCGAGAGTGACTGCTGAGCCCGCTTCGCCTTCAAGTGTTTAACAGATTGGCCCACATCTAATTTCGGCCGCTGTGTTTACAGAAGGTGGAGGATGGAGGGAAAGGGGGGCTGCTGTGTGAGGGAGGAGGGCATAGAGAAAAAAGAAATTACTAACCCTCCATCAAAGAGCTGCTTTCCTACTTGTGGTTTCAAAATGCTTCCTCCTTCCCCAGCTATCCTGTAATCACTCTCCAACATTCACCAGAGCAGTGTTTACATCCAGCCCTATTACCGGCAGGGGAGACAGGAGAAATTAAGGGCTCCCATGCCCCATTATCTCCCCCTCCTCTCCCCCTCCCACAGGCAGACACACTTCTCTCCCCTTACCCCTTTTCATCAAATGCCTCCACTTCATGAAGGAGTAAAAGCCCTTTAATGGGATTCTGCAGATCTTAAAATCCAGGTGGTTTGTTTAAAAAAAAAAAAAAAAAAAAAAAAAGGCGGGGGGGGAACCTTGGAGAAAAATACCACCAGCTCACTCTTTTTTGCCTCTTTGTTCCTTTTCCACGGTGTCTTGAACCTTTTTCTCCTCCACAACTCCACTTGGCAGCCGGGGTGAACTGAAGTTTGACTTGGATGGCTAGTGAGACCACACAGAGTTCACCCTGGCTGGAATTAATTTCCGATGTACAGCTGAAGAATCCCATGCGCGCACACAAACACAGTGAGCCCTTGCATTTCCTTTTGATTTCCTTCTTGTGCTTCCTTCCCCAGATACCCTTTTTATCAGAAGCAGAACGAGCTGCAATGCCACTGCAGATGCTGTCAAGGCGAGAGGCTCTGACCCAGCGTGGCAGCAGAGCTGGGGGAAGGCAGAGGCTCTTAGATGTTGGGCAGGCGAGCAGACGTGTGAAAAATGGCAAATGTTGGACAACAATAAATGTGGATTATGACTTTTTTTAACGAAGGGTAAAAAAGGATAGTCATCTGGTACTGGCACTTGACGGAGACTTGAGGTCTGATTCCAATTCCTTGTTTAACCGCATATTTCCTCTAAATAATTCTCGTAATCTCTTGATTCCCCAGCTGAGGTCAGGGGCCCATTGTTCTACACCCTGTAACAACACAATGGGACACAGTTCCTGCCCCAAAGAGCTTACAGTGAAAACAATCAAAGAATGAAAAAGAAACCCAGGCTTGCCTGAAGTTACACCCTGGTGTTAAATTGAAGATTAGAACCAGACCTCCTGACTCTCTAGGTTTGGAGTCTTCTGCAATTGTAATGTTTTTCTGGCTCCTATCTTTAGATTCACACTGCAGTGTTAAAGACCATCAAAATAGAAAATATTGAATCTATTACTCTTCAGAGTAGAGGAGTGGGAGCTGTGTTTATGATGGGCAGCTATGCTTCTATAGGAAAGACGGCCTTTGTGTTATGCTGGTTGTTGGTTCGTACTTAGCACTCCTAGCAGAGAGAGAGGTTGGGAAGTTAGGGAAACTGGTTAACCTTCAAGGTTACTGGCTTTCCTATGAACCAGGGTGACAGACCAGTACTGTAATGGGCTTGCGTCAAGCTCTATTGAAGTCCCTTCCTCTACGGGAAGGGAGATGGCTTTGCGGGCATATGGGGATATTTAAGCGGAGAATATTCACTCCCACATGTAGGAGTTGTTAGAATAGCTCTGCGCCTGGAACTTGCTTCCCTCCCAGGGCATGGATGTGGGGCGGCGCACACGCATGTGAACATGTCCCAAGTCCTCTTAGTGCTGGCATGACAGTGCTCACGCTGCAGGAATATTCATAGCGCAACGCTCCTGGTGAAAAATGACAAACTTGAATGAGGTTCTGGTCACACTGGCAATGCTCTAAAGCACTGACATGCTCTTCATGACTGAAAGATTAAAACTAAAGCAGGCTTGGCAGATATCACCCTCGGTATCTCTCAAGGAAGAGAGGATCTCACCATACGTGTTGCTGGAAGCCTTGCAATGTTATTGCTTTGTTTAATGTCTCAGCATCTAGAATGACTTGATAACATGGCAAGTGATAATTTGTGCAGGCACAGCCATAGGGGTATGCATCCATACACACAGTCTAAATTTTCCTTTGTTTTCCATACACAGCTTTCTACCTCCAGAGTATTTCAGTGACACTACTTCAGCTTTGGATATTGAATATTATTAGTGGGGGAAAATGTGAGTGCTCATATGCTGTGTTTTCCTTTTCCTATTTGTCAGTTTATATGAAATTTGTAGTCACTTTGAGATCTTTAATTTCATCCAGATTCAGCAGCAGGGTAGATACCGCTTTCCAGACTTATCAGCGAGATGGACACACGTGCATCTCAAGGGGCTGCAGGATTCATCATCCCTAACTTTGGGCATCAGAGGAGATTTGTTCTCCGTGTACATGAACGCAGAGATTACGCCTTAAACGTGTTGTGCATCTGCTCAATGATGTAGAGATCTACGGTTTAGCCTGTCTTTTATGGTCAAGGGAAATGGCTACTTTTAGGGCCTGATTCAGCTGCTTTGTTTCAGATAGCTTCATTGGGATGAGAAGAATCACACAGCTGAACTGTGCGATTTCCTCTGACTGCAAATGGAGAGAATTTACTGGCATAAAAGGAGATACCTACGGTGTGCTGCTGTCTCACCCCATACTTGCATGGGTCACCAGAGCTGCTTGGTTCTTCGTGAGGGAAGTTAGTGGTCCCCTGTGGCTGCTATCCTGTTGGATGTGCAGGCCTTGATTTCAGATCCTGATGGAGAAGGCCTGTGCAGAAGAGCATTATTAAGCCTGTAATTGCGGCTTGGAGATTTGTTCTTCGGCACTGTGTCTAAGCTGTTGAATAAGATTTTATTCTTCAAACTGAGGGATGACAGGTTTGACTGTACATTGAAATCGGCTTCATCCTCCTGATGCGCCTGAATTTATTTTCTTTGTTTCAGAAAAATGTGGGGAAATTACTGGATTTCCAAACATACCTTCCAAAGGGAACTGCACTCTAGACCTCAGTTTCTGTAGATGTACTGTCAAAGGGTAAGGGCAGGAGCAGGAAAAAGATCTAAAGGGTCATATTAAGATTCAATGGTCATTTCTGCTCATGTGAAATGCTCCAGAATCATGAGATAGGCATCAAAAGCTGGTAAGGTTTTCATACGTAAGAAGTCTATTTATTTGGCTTCTGGATTTTGTGTATTTGGGATGTACTTGGGTCATATTTTCAAGATTTTCTTTGCAACAGCAAGTAAACTTGCTTCTTTTCATTTATTTTTTTCTTTTAATGAGAGCTGAGACTCTCATGTAATTGCTTGTTTCCTGGAGCTGGGGCCTTTAAGTAAATATCAAATACCCAGAGATTCATGTTGAAGTTGTGAGTTGGCAATTCTGTTTTATTTTACTTTAGAGAAGACTTTATTCGTGTACAAGACCTAGGTAGCTTTGAAATTGCCATACAAAGAGAATTATCATTGGTGTTTATTAGTTCTACCAATAACTATTATAACAGTAGTTCAGATTTTTTTTTTTATTTCCTCTGAGAATTCATTCTACTGTGGAAAAATTTGGAACATATCAAAATGTTGCTTTTTGGCAAAGTTGAAAAGCTTCCTCTTGACTTAATTCTGTCCTCCATTATACTACACATTATTGACAATATAAAGGATGAAAGAGCTAAGGCCCATTTGAAATGCTAGAGTGGAAATTAGAGCGTCAGTTCTTATTGAAAAGAAGTATGAGGGGGATCACAATAAACTATTTTCATTAGCTTTCATCTCCCCCAAAGTCTGAGGGTTTGGGCTTTTCATGCCAATTTGAAAATAAGCCAGTTATTTGAAATGTAGGTATCTCAGAAATTTTTGCCATACAAACATTGAACTTTTGACCAGCCCTTTCTATTATTTCAGGTTAAAACAAAGGTTATAATAGAAACACCATGATACAATTTATTTGGTAATAAATATCTCTCTTGTTTTCTTGTCCTCTGCTGTTCACTTCTGTTGGCGACCTATTTCAAAAACAATTGTTGCAGGCCAATGGAGAGGCATACCTTGATGCAACATTAATAAGAACAAAGAGCCCTAAATTATAGAAATAGTTGTCTATGTTACACTTCAGTAGTTTTACTCTCCATTTGGCAGATCTATGGTGGATAAAATTGTGTGTGAAGGGATGAAGGGGGAGAGACTTGGATAAGAGTGGTAGTATCTGATACAGGATAATGAAGAAGACAGATCCATGCAGAGAGTTATTTTATTTGCTTTTGGCAATTAGCATTAGTAATACTGTATCTGGGAAGCTGGAACTGCCACAGATAATAACGTTATTGCTTTTGAGATGGTTTATCCAGCTCTAATAACAAGGGTTTGAATCAATGGGGGCTGTGGGGACTCGGCACCTCTGGAGGTGCTCTCATAAATGCTTCTAATCAAATAAACTTGTAGGCATCCAGTTTGCTTTAATGCTCCAAGGTGAAAACAGACTTGCTCTGAATGTTTCACAGCTGCATTGCTCAATATGTCTGTGCCTAGGTGGGACTGCCAAATCAAGCCACGTGTTGCTGCTGAGATACCAACTTGTCTGTCATTGCCTCTCGCCTGCGTTACCTTCCTCTGTGAACCAGTAATTGGGATGGGATCCTGCGGCACCAGCCAGTTGTGACCAGTCCCTATTTTTGCTGTCGGGCTAAATTGTCTAGGCATTACTTATGAACTAAAAAACCCTTAGCAATTAAGATAGCCGCCTGTTCCCCCAGCCCACATGTGCCTGCCCACTTTGTGCAGGGTGGGCAGAAGGGACCCCGTTGCCTCTGTTCCTTCAACTCCCAGCTCAGGTTCAAAGCTCAGACTCTGCCTGCTGGCAGGGCTGATGGGTGACCTCATGGTCTGTTCTGCCAACCTTTCATGAGAAGGAAGAGGACTACTGAGGGCTACAGTGTCTTAAATCACTTAAAGCACCATCTTGCAACAGCTTGAATGCAAAACAAGATAGTTTGTCTTGTATTTGCCCTAAATGTCTATCGCTGTATACAATAGCCCGTATATTTACACGAGGGTTTCTTGCAAACAGGGTTTGGTGTGTTTGTTACCATGGATCAGCTGAGACATGGTAGCTCCCAACACTCTGGGCTGTGCTGGTCCGTTGTCTTTACCCGACTACGGAATCCCAACTAGTTCTTGCTTTGAGAGGAAGAACTTGCTTCTGGTCTTCCTGAAATTCAAACAGTTCTGCTCTGATGTAAATTCAGTGGCTGTCAGTGAGCTGCCCTGGTTTGCTGTAATGCGAATGACACAAGAGATGGGTCTGAAAGGTAGAAATAGCCTAATGGATGATGTTTGGTCAGTGCGGTTGCTGTGAGCTGCCTGGCCTCGGCTCAGCCTGTTCCAGCTGTGGTAAAAACCCACCAACGCTCGTATGCTCACATGGCGTTTTGTGCATTTCACAACGCTTTGCCAGTTGTAATAGTCCTGGTGATGACTTCACGAGGATAGCAAAGCAAGTATTTCTCACTGCTTTTTCAGATGAAGCAAGCGAGGGGCAGGAGGTCAGTGGTGCTGTGAGCCCCAGGACAGGTTAGAGGAGGAACAGAGAACGCGGGTTTCCCCATCTCCTTGGGCCTACGCTGCAGCTCCTAAACATGCTGTCCTGAAACCCTGCCAAGGCAGCAGAGCGCCAAAAGGTGTCTCGATTTCCCTGAGCTAGAACGCAAGCCGTTGGCCGACTTCAGAGCGCTGAACTCGGGTGGCAGGTTTGAGCTCGCGCCGCAGTGGCACGCCGAGAGCCGCCAGCCAGCGCCTCGTGGCACCGGTGACGCAGAGCACCCCGGGCGGCCGCACCATCGACCAAAAGCTCTCGGCGGTGTACGCCGTGGAAGCTGTGTCACCCATGCCCCGGGAAGGTGGCCGCGTGGGAGTGTTGAGCAAGATCCTTAAGCCCAAGGGAATGTAAAATCCTTTCCCTTCCCGTCTGTGCTCTTTTTGCGCGTCTGGAAAGGAGAAGCGAGCTCACGTTGTCTCCGCTACCTCCTTAGGAAGGTTAGGGGAGCTGGGAGCCGGGGACTCGTGCGCCCCATTCTGTCGCAACATCCCAACATCAACACCCTCTGATCTATGGTATCTTGAGAGTTTGCAGCTCTTGTGTGGAGATGGAGTATGAATAAGGGCCCCCCAGTGTATTGGGAATCGGGCCTGTGGGTCTCCCGTGTCAAGTGAGTCATAATGTATTAGATCCGAGGACTTCCCCCATGGGTGTTTAGTCTCAACAAACCCAGCTAATTCAGATTTAACTTAGCTCTTAATATGCTACATTGCTGAGTCTTCTAATTAATGCCACATGTTGCAGTCAGCTGTCATACTGAATAAATGTTTACAAAGCTATTAATGTACTGTATTTGTAAACCAGACCAGCTCCTTTTTGGAAATCATGTGGTATGTGTTTTCCCCTCAAAGATGAAAAAAGTTTTTTAGCAATAATGGATACTTTATTTTTGCAGCAACAGCCGCTTCTCAAGAATTCATTGCTAACTTTCTTGGGCCACAGCCATTATCCCGGGGAAGGGACACAGGGAAAAGCGCTGTCTTTTAAAGAGAGACGCTGAGCCGAGCTGCTCAGCCGTCTTGCCGCGGTGAGCCGAGGGCCCGGTAGGGACCGGTGACCTCTGTGATGGTGCCAGGGAGGAGGCAGAGTCTGTGTGTGGGTCGGCGGCTCTCCTGTCCCCAGCTCCTGGGATCCCAAAGCGCGCGCACGCGAGGACCCGGTGCTCTCCCTCCCCTCCGCTGCCACGTGAGCGGGGACGCCCGGCCACAACCGAGAAAATGGGGAAGGAGACGCGTCGTCGAGCAGCCTGCAGGCCATCTGCCTTCTGCTCAGGGGCCCTCTCGGGGCTGGGGACCACCGGGGCTGGTCACTGTCGTCCACACGTGGCTGGCACTTGCCTGGCACAGGGACGGGGCGGCTGGGGCAGCGAGATCGTGGGGGTGGGAGATCCCATCTTCTCCTCGGACCTGCTGCCAAACGGCTTGCTCTGCACAAGTTCACATTTTCTGTTTTCTTAGGTTTTTTGATTGTGTGTTTAATTCTTTCCTGGGGCTCCAGGGAAACCGCTCTCTTCTGTTGGGATTTATGTACTTCTGTTTCATCTCTGATCTGCGGCAGAAACCGTAGGAGATGCTAAAGCACTCTGAAAGCTTAGGGAGAGCGAGGCTGGGATCTGTGCACTGCCACCAGCTCCTGCGTCCCTCCTAGGCAAGGCATCCGGCTCAGGGATTTCGGCACGTTGCCCTAGTTGGAGTTCATGGGAAGTAAATATCTAACCCTGAGCTGGGGCTCCGAAAAAGTTCTTAGAGGCACTCTTTGCATCTCCAGTCTCTAAAACAGGGCTGGCTAATGGCAGAGCCTCCATCACAGGGGTTGTGAGGGTAATAGGTCAGGATGGTGTCAGGGAGCAGGGCAGCTACGATAGGTGTGGGTGGTTACAGTGGGGATCCTGCCCCTCGGCATGTGGCTGAAGATGCCAAGCCCATGCAGGGAGGTGGCCAGGATAGCTGCTGGGCCCTGAGCTCATTTCATGTACAGGTGGTTTGGGGATGAAGGTTTCCCATCAGCTCAAGGAAGGAGTATGAAATGGGAGCTGGGATTTGGTATCTTCAAGAAGCTGAAATTCCACAAAAAACGGAGAGGGGGGGCAGGAAGCTTTTCTCTTTTATTCTTAGACTAGCAGCTATATAACTGAAAAAATGAACAAAACCCAACCAGCTCCTCTGCTCTTCTTCCCTAAAAGGGGAGAGGTGGTCCTTACGGCTAGAAATAGTTTGAGTGCTTTATTAGGGAATGATGCTACACAAGTTAAGAACTGCACCTTGCAGCCTTCCTGTTTTGTTTGGTGTCTATGGCTAAAGCATGGCTGAGGGATTGGGTCACCTTTGCTTTCCTGGTGCTGGTAGCAGGTAGAAGGTCCTGCTGTGACACGACAGCCATGTGCTCCGCAAGGCATCGAACCTGCTGTCAGAAATCACCAAATAGCAAGACTAAATATAGGTCATTGCAAGAACTGCATTATAGGAAATGGCTTATACACTTTGCGTGAGAGCTCACAAGCGTGTCTGTGGAGATGGCTTTCATCCTCTCAAATCCCCTTGGAGAGTATCTCCAGTCCCTGGGGTTTTTCTTCTTGTCTGATGCTCATCTCCCCCACGCAGCGCGATTTCTTTTCCATTCACCCCAGAAGATCTCCTTGTCTCCTTCCCTCACCTGCTGCAGCCCAGATCCATGGGCTGTGTCTGCAGAGTGGACAGATGGAGTCCGTGGAGTATGCTACTGTCCCAGTGCCCAGGCCGTTCGGATGGAAGGATCTCCTGGTTCCCTCCCTGCCTGCATACGTGGTGAAAAGAGGGCATCTGGGGTGGAAGATGGAGCATCCCCATAGCTGGGGCCCATAGCCAGGCTGTGGGTTAGTCCTGCCTTGCAGTACCGTGGCCATCAGTCCAGACTCGGCTACGGTGTGCTCTAGCTGGTGTACAGTGAACCAAGAACCGAAATATTTTCGATATTACCTCTCCTTAGGAGCAATACCCCTGCTAGGAGAGTTAGCACTGTGTGCCCAGGTGTTAGCAAGGGGCGATGGTGGCTGGTCTGGCACAGCCACCTCCTAGAGCTTCACGCTTGCAGGGAGAAGGGAAGCAAGGCAAGCTGTCTTTTAATTTAGGATAATGGTTTCAATGTAGGATCCCTTCCAGACCATGTTTTGAGCTGCTGCCCGGAGTTGCAAACCTAAAACACCTTATCCTCACTTCAGTCATCACTGAAGCCAAGCACACACCTGCTCTTGCTATGGAGCCATGTCTTCTGTGTCTTTAATCCCCTTCTTCCCAGCCTGCCTCACCGGTGGGAAGTGCGCTCATGATGTTAAACTTCCCTCATTAGGCAGAACATTCCTCTTTTTAACCTCTATAACCTGCAGCATTCCCATTGGGAGGACCCTGTCTCCATACTTCTCAACTGCTCTTAATTAGATTGGGCATTTCTTGCCTCCACTGTATATTTACAATTTAGGAACAGGAAAAAATACAGCCTGCACTTAAGGGCTTTCTTCCCTTCATTTGCTCCCTGTGCTTGATACGTTGGACAGTAGGAGGTGGAAATTTTAAAGCCCAGAGGAGCAGAACTTGTCTGGGAAGAGAATCTGAGGCAGTTTAGATCATTCTTTAGGCAGGACTGATTTCATATCTTGATGGATTTTTACATCAGCTCTCACTTTTTTTATTTCTCTCCTCCTCTGTGCGCATGTGTGTGTGTGCGCACACACACACACACACGGCCCTATTGTCTGTCTTTTGCTCTTATTCTGCCATCAGCCTTTTAATATTATTATTGTTGATGTCTTTTCATTCCTGATGCCAAACTTGATTTGGAGATCACAGTACTGAGGGTTTCATTTTGAGCACTGTAGACGGAAAACTGAAGTCCTAAGTGACTGGAGCCCTCGGCCAATCTAATTGTTATTGACATTTGTGTCTGATTGTTCATCAAGGGGGGTTTGACTTGCAGGCCAAATCATTCTATTACCAGGGTTCCTTTCAGCCTTTCCTCTAACAAAAAAACCCACCCCAGTCAGCAGCAGAAGAATCAATGGCAATATCTCTAGATGTCCATCTAGCCGGGCGTGAGAGGGGGGAGCGAAGATGGAGGAGATCACGTATGTCCCGTTTGAAATGTGCGAGCAAAAGATTGGAGAACCGGCGGTATTGCGTTACAGGGGGAAAAAGGATCTCATTAAAAGACTACCGTTTTCATGGCAAGGTGAAGGAGGCAGAGGAAGGAGGGGCTGGCAGGGCTAATTATATTAAGGTCATTTCACCTGTCAAAACTTTCCCTTTAGTGGTGTCCCTGGTGCCCTGGGATAACATCCAGATTTGTCCTGAATGGCGTCTCTGTTCCTGCTTAGGAGCCTTGACTGGTGGATCGTCAAGCGAGCTGCATGAAAGGAGCCCTGAAGGCACCCTTTTGCCTTCTTTTCACCTCCTGGTCTCCTTTGATTTTGCTTTTCCCCCCTCTTGAGTTTCACGGCGGGTAATGACGAAGCCCTGCTGTGCCGCTCACCCGGCGTTGTGCTTTCCCCGGGAAGCCACCGAGGCAGCGGCATGCCAAACGCCCTGAGCCCTCCAGCTCGTGTTCAGCCGGGTTCTCGTCTCTGCATTTCAAACCCATTTACACCCTGCTGCAATGCCAATTTATCCCCCTTGAAAGCTCTCCTCGGGAGCAGAGAGGGAGGCTGATTTTTGCTCATTAGACTAATGGTGGAAGCCAGAACGATGCAGATGCAGGGATCAAAACAGAAACAAGGGAAATACTCTGTTTATTCATTTGAAAGAGGCAGGGGTGAGGGAGAGGCTGGTAAACCAGAGCGTCCTCATCCCAGTGATGAACCCTAGAATTACCTGCCCTCCTTCAGGGCATTGTTCTGAGTCATTAAGTTATTTCATTTTCCAGGGGTTGGGGGGAAGGCAAATTTCTACAGTTAATCTTTCTCTCAAGGTAGGTGGAAGCCGTGCAGATGGCCTCGCTTTGCTAGCGTTACCAGGTAGAAGTAATTTGGGGAAGAAGGCGATGGGAGGAACACAATAGGGTTCATTCACTATCACGCAGGTTATACTTGTTGCCATGGAAACGGAGCAGAAATTTCAGAGATCAAAGGCTTCTCCACTAAAAGTTGCTACCTAAACATGTTGGGTAGAATGAGAGAGAACTGCGGACGAGGAGGAAGTGCAACCAAATTCGCGTGGCCTTCGGCAACCGGCTCAGTGAGTCAGATTTATCCTGCTGAAGTAGCACCGTTGGAGTTGAGGGATGGATTTGGCTTAACATGCCCTGCCTTTGATAGATACTTAGGAGTAGCAGTGAGTCATGGATGATTGTGACACACAGTAGAATTTGATGAGCTTCCCTAAATTGGGGCATATTTGGATCCTGGGATTGGCTTTTGAGTAGGAAAAGGAGAACCCCACAGTTGCCTTTTAAAATAATTATTTCACTGGGGAGATGAGCAAGAGGTGTTGACCTGTGGATGTAGAGTGGAACTGCTTGATGGAAGTTGCTGTTAAGGTTGAACTGCTGGGCATCTGTATTTGGTCCTGTCAAGTGGGCCTTAGTGTGAAAAAAGGATTCTTAGGAGGAAAAACCCCTGCGGTTCAGAGTTCTGAGAGAGCCAGAGGGAATTGTTCAAACTGTGAGATGTGTGTAACTATCTGTCATACCGACCTCTGCCATTCCGGTCTCTTCCCATAGGTTCTAGCATATGAAAAACAAACTGCGTTTGCAGCCCCTCTCCTCTTTCTGTTTGACTGTTTGGTGGAGTGCTCTTTTTCTACCCTCCTGTCTACAGAGCCAGCTTAATCCAGCAGGAACATAACTGACCAGATTTGTCTTTGACTTTCTAATTGCATTACATGTTTTTGGTGAATTCTTTGGGGGAGGTAGTTCTCAAGAAGGACCCCACTTTCTCCTTTGGAGAAGCAGTCAGCGGCATAGGGTGCCTGATGATGCTTTGGCCCTAAAAAAGAGGGAAAATACCCAAACGAAGGGAATGCTGTCCATCCTTGTTCTTGCTAAAATGTTGCCTTGAAGCCAGCCCAGGTTGCTAGTACAAAAATCTTGCAGACTTGCAAAAAACATTGGAGATACCTTCCTTTTTCATAGGGTGATTGGCAACTTTGGCCCTGAGGAGGGTGAATGTATGATTTTAAACGCTATTGCTCTTTTACAGAAGGGCATGCTACAGTTTTGATCATATTGGGGGTAACAGGAAGCAAAAATATGTGTAGGGCTGGCACTTGAGTATCCACCCGCGGTTTCACTCCTGCCAGGTGTTTCTGCCATCCTGGGGAAATGGGGATGGAGACAAGCCTCCCGAGGCAGCGACGTTTCCAGTGCAGTAACCTGAATCATTTTAAAGAGCAGAAGTCAGAAACAAAGCACGGTATTGTAGGCAGCAAAGGTTGAATAAGAAGACCCTTGGGAGCCCCGCCACTTCTCCCTTTAATCTGATCAGCAAGCAGCATTCTTGTAATTCCCTCCAGGTCACTCTGAATTCCTGCAGTTTCTCAGCCAGGTTGAAGCCTTCCCCTTTGATATTAAATAATCTGCAGGCTTAGAGCAGAGCAGGAGCAATGCAAGACTTAGCTTAGTTTATATCAGAAACCAACAGGAAACTGTTGCATCCTTCTCCCGACGCCTCTAAGGCTCAATAATTTTAAGTTACCTTGTATTGTGCTCTCTGCTTTTAAAATACTTTGCAATGTCATTCTGAGAGGATGTTCCTGTTGTGTATTTAGCATGGCAGACACTGAGTGCGGCACCCTTATGGTATATCTGTTAGCTTTAATTGTTCCACAATTTAATTTAATTCAGGTGAAGCAACAGTTTCAGTTTGTAACTCGGAGAGAGGGGACTGCTCTCTTTTCCAAAGGGATGAGAATTACACAGCCTGAGGCAGCTCGGAAAATCTTGATGTCTCCATTTGGTCAAGGAGGCAAGTCTGGCACTGTGACTGCTAATGGCTAATCACAGCCTCCTCTCTGACTGACTGCTGTAGTGGCTGTTGAGAGCTGGATGGTTTGTGAAAGGACCCTTAAAGAGAAAAAAGGGACCTTATTTATGCATGAATCCAAGCCATCTATACCTTTAAAGCAACGCACCCTGAAACCTTCTGTGTGAGAGCTGGGATATAAATATGTCTAAGGATATATTTCCTAAAAGAGCTGAAGGCACGTCAGTACCAGCTACCAGTGTACATTCTGTAGGTCATAACTGCAGTAAAGACCCAGTGGTACGTCCTTTAAAGTGACCTGCAGGCTTGTAGTGCTCCCGTCCCAGCCGAGTCCTGCACCACTACCACTTTGCTGCTGCCTCTACTCACAGAAACCAGAGTAATGCTCTGGTGGCTCAGTGACCACAGCTACAACTCCACCTTCACCCAAAGCTGTATTTGGTGTATTAGAGTGGTTTCTCTCTTTGTAAATGAGTCTGCCTCTCTCACCGAGCAGAGGTATTGCTGCGTGGTATCAGAGCCATTCTACGTGGAAAAGCAATCTGCTGTGCAGTTTGCTCTGCCTGTGTCCTCACAAGTCTGCCAAAACCCGTATTTGATGAGTGAAGGTCGGGCTACAAAGCATATTTATTCTCTTAGGGAGGAGGCAAAGCTTTTAAAGGCTGGGCAGGTGGATGACAGTGCAGGGAAGGGGACAGGAGACTCTTAATGCTAATGAAAGCAAGGTTGGCTTGGTTCATGTCTCATCTCTGTTGCATCTTGGGGGTGCAATAGAGCCTATAGATGCAGAATGAGGCAGGAAGATTAATCGAGAGAATTAAAGCTACTTTTCCATCCCTCAGTGGGAAATTAAAATACTGTGTTGCCAGAGTTCCCTGTGCCAGCTGCCCCAGGAAGATACTTGCATTGACTTCAGTGGTTGGTAACTCCAGCCTGATGTGAAACTCTGTAAAACTTCACTGAAGATATTAAATTATGCTGAAGAGATGAGAATATTTTGAGATGTAAAGTGTTACTATTCTTCTGAGAACTTTATTTAGAAAAAGAACACATTTTCTTCCAAAATATATGGAAGAAATAGTCTTACCGTGGAAAAGCATAGCCTGAAAACTCAAATGACATTAGGTCACTGGCTTCCTTTTATCAATAACTTTGAAGTCTTGTCCTAGTTTTCTAATTTAGATTCTTGTGATAAGAGGTTCTCAGCGAGCCTGGGCAAAAGCCAAGACCCTCTTCCTCTAATAGGTTGGGAACACAACTACCAGTAGCAGTTCCAGTTTTGAAGATGGGCCAGGTCTTAAAAGTGGCTGCGGGGACTCTGCAGAGACAAACCCCCAGACTTTGGACTGCTTGAAATTTCAGCCAGGTCTTGGACCCAAATGCATGAGCCATACATTGGGTTTGGTCTTTAAAAGCATGGTGCTGTTGCTCTGTTCCTGGGCACTGCCGTGCCAGTCGGGACAGCGTGCACGAGGCAGATTTCACTGTGGCTTGCAGAGCTCTTTATACACTTGCTCTTTAAATTCCCTCCTGGTGCAGTACGGTCAGGTACCAGTTCCCACCTCGTCTGCTCATGAAAGCTTCAAATAATAACACAGACAATTAAATGAACAGCTTACAGTTCAACTTATTTTTGAGCAGGTGGCCTTGGGGATGAGCTCAGCCCTGGGCAGCCCCCAGCCTGTATCTCATCTGAGTCTGAATGACAGGGATAGCTGTGGCAGGGAATTGGGAACTGTACATTTCTAGAGTAGACAGTGACTGATTTCTACCAGTGCCCAAGTCCAGCTCTTCCTACCACCTGAGAGTAGGTAATCCTGCAGAAGGGGGGAGGTACGAAGGCTCCCACCCCCTAGAAGTCGGTTTCTCCACTGTAGTGTTGGGGAATGCTCTGGGCCACTAGTCAAAAGCTTGAAAAAGCGCTTTCCCTGCTCTGAGAACCGAGGGAGGCTGCCAGCTGAGCGCAGTACATCCACAAAGTTTGCCAGGTGTTTCAGCAATAAGAAAAAAATCCAATCCTTGTGTTCAGAGAAATGAGGTCTCTGCTAGCCTCGGCCACCCCATCTTGCAGGACCGGTCACTACGGGTGTATTGAGCGTTCAGGTCTGTCCTGGAGAACGAAGGTGCTGGGTTGTTTGTGCTGGTGCCGCGGGTCCGAGAGCGTGGAGGGGATCATCCAAGGGTGCCGGGCTGGCTGGGCACTGCCGTGTGCCTGAGTGAGCTGTCTCCGCTCTCACGTGCTGTGTGTGCAGAGCAGGAAGACCTGAGCCCCGAAAGCTACATTTCATTTAGTAATTAATTAGTGATTCTTGACCCCAGGCCGCTTCAGCTCGCTGACAATAACAAGATTGCAGTCTGTGTATAAGCTAGCCTCCGTGCCCTTACCACTCTCATTACATTAGCTGAAATCCCTTGCAACAAAGACATGGGCTGCCTGACAGGGGTGGCATAAAACCTCTTTCTCTTCACGGTTTGGGTCTGTTTCCCTGCAGACTTAGCCCTTAGGTGTTTCCCCCGCTCCGCCTGCAGCAGCGCGTCGCCCCCAAAGGCCACGGCAGCCCCAACAGGGCAGCTCACCCAAATTGTCCACCCAACCCACTTGCCAGCTGAGACGTGAATTATTTGGGAATCCTCCACTGCCTTCCCACAATGCCCTCTGTAGGCTCCGCAGGCATAGAGCACCAGCCTCCCAGCGCGAGGGGGAAGCGGGGCAGGGCTGGGGCTGCAGCGGGGTAAGGCTTGCATGGGATCTGGCAGCGCTGCCTGCAAGCAGGCGTAGTGCCGGTAAGGATTCGGCCGCGGCTCCTCGGCCACGCTGGGTGCACCCGAGCAGCGATACCGGCTGTGCCAGCTGCCTGGGGGAGCTCTGCAGCGAGGAGGTAAGCTGGGAGCCGCTGTTAGCGTGTTTTCTGTCTCGGACGGGAGCACTTTCACGCTCAGAATGTTTTTAATTATTTGTTGAAAGATTTTTGAGAGCTCCTAGGGTAATGGAGAGGCCTCAATCAGTGTTTCCTAGCTGAAGGCATCTATAGGAGTGCGTTCTCTCGCCTTAGTCATAGCTGAACCTTGCGTCAAGAGTGGAGCTTGTGCCAAGTGCCTGGGTGGTTCCTTGGTGACTCTGGTAGCGGGTCCCGGTGGCTGGCAGCTCCGGGCGTGTTGGAGTTTGCACCGAGCACTACGGGCTTTGCAGTGAAGTAGCTGTTCCTCCTAAATTAGCGCTTATTATTTTGCCTTGCAACAGTGCGGTGTACTTAACCTCACAGGGAAAGGTGTAAAAACCTCCTTTGTGGGAGTAGCAAAGTAGCTCTAAAAAAAGAGGGCTTTGGCTTGCCAAGGTGAGTTGGTGGCTGTAGCCGCAGCCCTGTGCTGCTGTTCCTTGTTGTGCTATGCAATCCCTAATGCTCAGGACCTGATCAGTATCAATACTTAAGCAGGGAGCAAGTCTCTGCTGCTTCTCTTTTAGTGGAAGAAAATATCAGCAGATGCCCCTGACAGACCAAACTCACGCTTTCAAGGAGGAAAAATCAGAAGATCCCCTTCCCTGCTTGGCCTCAGACTTAGTCTCGTCTGGGCAAACTGTGTAAGGAGCTAGTCCAGAATTTTTTTAATATTGTAATTGCCTGTAGGATTCATAAAATCATGGTTGTGGGGGAGGTGGGAGGAAGGGTCAAAAACGAATGACCTAGGGGTGTGATAGCTGTGGCTGAAGGCATCTCAGCTCCAGCAGCGCGGGATGCCGCACAACTGCCTGTTGCACAGCATCACTGCTGCATAACCCACGTATCTACCGGCGAGGCTTTGGAGTTCAGGTCTGAGACTTCTCTCTGTGACCCACAAGCACGTTGCTGGAGACCCCACGTCACGTCTTCTCAAAGCTGTGACGCCGTTGTCTTCCTCACCAGCGCTGCACAGCTGGGAGAGCATGGAGGAGTGCCGCGTGGTGCTGCCTGGTGCGGCGGGGAAGGAGAATACGATAGAGCAGGGCCAGATGTTGCCGCATCAGTGGGGAAGCAGAGTGGCCGAGAGCTGTTGCCAGGACAAACATAATATTGATGTGTCGGTCCAACCCCATCCCCTGCTCTCTGCAGCTGCCTTCCCACCATCAAACCACCTTCATCTTTCCCATATCCTCTCTCAACCATTCCTTACATCCTCTGCAAGAGACTGAAAGGACTGCAACAGGGCTAGTATTTCTCCAAACTTGGTGCCTGCTGCTAATCACTGCAGGGGGCTGTTTCCACTTCTCTCCAGCACCTGCGGATGTGATATGGGGAAGAGATGGAGAGGCTCGTGGTGTTGGGTGGCTTGGAGTGGGCAGCACTGATGGGCTTTGCTTCTCTTTTCTCACGCCCACCCTGCAAATCCTCCCCTCCCGCAACGTGGTACTTCATGGAAGTGTATGACACGATGCAATCCGATGCTGTACTATCCTTGGGCGGGGGGGAGAAGAGTACTGAGTGATTTCTTTTGTTTTAAGCTGTGTAATTGGTAGGGAAAACATATCCTCTTCTAGTGGCTTTTCTTTTATTGTCATGTTTAGGAAGTTTTTTTGCATGTCATAACATTTTGTCTGGTTCTACTGAAATCCTTCCATGAAGGAATGATTGTTTGCACAAACAGACTGACATGTTGATACAGGCTGACAACTGCATGGCTAAGACCAAAATAAAATGTAAAGTAAACACATTTGCATAAGTTTATAATACGACCCAGTTCTTACGAAGCGGAGGAAATGGGGAGATGTGAATCTAAGCAGCTTATCTTGCATCTCCCCTTTCTGCTGCGCCCCTCATTCTTAACCTCTGCTCCATGAGTGCCATGGGAGAGTTGTCTGATTTTTCCATTCAGATTTGAAACAGGTCCCTCTTGTAGTTCACTTATGTTTTTGTTTTGCTTAGAAGGGAGGGCATGGAGGAGGGAGCATTCCCAGCTTTCCCCTCATGTGAAACTGGTTGGTCTTTCCATCCTTTTTCTTCTCAGTTACACTTTAAAGGGCTTCTGTCAATGTATTTTCCATCACTTTAAAATTGCATTGACATCCTGCTGTTTTGTGTCATAACTCTGTAGCATCGCAAAACGCTGATTTGGTACTATCTATTTCTTGATCTGCTTGTGGCATGATTTCCTTAAGGATTTTGAGACCAGTGCCTCCATTTTCCAGATGAGGAAACCAGAGCATAGAGACGTGACTTCCTTTTGGACATCCTGCAGCTCTGTGGCAGAGCCAAAAGCAGGACCCAGATCATCGGTGTCCCAGCTGAGTGCATGGAGGTTCGTTAGTGCTGAGCTGCCTGGAAATAATACAGCTCCCTTGTCTGTGTGTGTGACTAGCTGGAAACAAGAGCCCTTGCCCAGAAGCTCTGGGGTGTTCACCCTACATAGATGTATCAGGCCTACGTTGTTGGTTGGCTTTCACAAAGCAACTCCCAAAAAACTGTGTGAATCCTGAAAAATACCTTTTGAAGGGCCTCCTCTGAACCTGGCTGTCCCAGAGCGAGCCGAAGGAGACCTTATAATCAAAACTGCAATGAACCCATGCTACAGAGTTGGAGAGAAGGAATGAAGGAGGTCTTGTAAAAATAACGTTAAGTCCTTGTAGCAGAAAGGTGCTTAAGCCCAACTGTCAAAGAGTAAAGATGGACCCCAGGTCCAGACCTTCAAAGGACGTTTCTTTGACGTGCACAATTTCTGCCTGCAGTTAAACATCCCTCTGGCTGTTGGGTTTCCTACAGCCAACTGATGGCAGAGGAGCTACTAAACTCAACACAGTGGTGTCATCTGAACCTCAGAAGTCCCTTAGCCCTCTGTGAGGCTGTTCCATCTGATGTCTGTGGCCCTGATCTTTAAGGTTGGTTGGAGGGGCAAAGTTAACTTTTCTAGCAGCTTTGAACTTAGCCACTTCCTTTTTGATAAGGAGGAGCCAGTTGGTGCCAAATTATCTAACAGATAATTTAATCTGACTAACTCACTGTTGTGAGTAGTTCTTGCTATGGACGGAACAGAATAATAGTTTCCAAAATTCCTGAAGAGAGCTGGAAGCCCTGGTCTCCTAGGGCGTGAGCAATTCATATGCACAGTCATTTAGTGTCTGAATTTCTGGAGGATAGTGTGGTTTAAGTGAGTATTTATTTCTGAGTTTCCTCTTGCCTATTTTAGGCAGTTTCTAGCTTGGTGCGTTAGCTTCTGTGCCTTGCTTGGATGTTCGTTATTTTAGGAGATGACATTCAGTCCTTGGAACTGTAAGGTCTCACAGTGACCCTCACATCACCCTCCTTCATGGGTCCAGCTCTCCATCCCACAGGCCTGAAGCAATCCCTACGGCTTGCTCAGCAGCCCGAGCTCCCTCCGGACCTGCAGAGCCAGTAGGAAAAGCAGCTGTTTTCCTGTCATCCCCTCTGGCTCTGGGTATGTACCGAAGGGAACCGGAGGGTCAGAGCTCAGTTTGTTATACATCTGACCTCGCGGTCATCTGGGGGGACTTTGCTAGTGACATTGCAAATGAGTAGAGTGGCACAAGGCTGCTTTGTCATGGCGACGTCATCCTGGAATAACTTTGTGGAGTGTTATTTAGGTTATTTTCCTATGTCGTTACATATGCTGGTAGGAGTCTAACAAGAAAAACATGTGTTTATGAGAATCCTAGACACAGTGTCCCCGCATCCAGACCCTTCATGTGTCTTTATTTTGCTGGGATTTGGGGTGTGTCTGTCTTTACAGGAATTGCACGCCCAACCTTAAAGAGTGTGAAGATACTCAGTATTGCAAACCCTAATCTTGATTTCCCAAAGGCAGCGATGGGGCTGTGACATCCAAATCATACATGCGGTAAGCTTGTCCCATAGCTAGCATTGGATCTTCTGAAATGGTTGGGTTTGGGTAAATAGCCTAGCATAGTTAGAGAAAAAAATACTGAGTTTGGGGGGGAAGGGAGGGCTGGGAAGGGGTTGATTTACATTTGAATTTTGTCATTCTGGGTATTTTTATGCAACATACATCCACTTCTGGACACTGGTAGTACTTTTTGAGCTCTGCTGTGGTATGCTGTGGGTTTTGTGGCTTTTACAGTTTTCTTAGAAGGGCTGGGAAGAGTTTTGGTAGATGTGGGGGAAAATACATGGCAGTGATCATGGGAACTGGGTTTGTGAACATGCGAGTCCCAGCTAATGTGTTTCTATGGCCAGGATGCTCAAATAGGAGCAGAGCTCAATGTGGCTCATGATTTCTAACCATGCTGTCCCATACTCCCCAGTGCTAGCTTCATCTTAACCAAAATGGGAGACCTAAGTACATATTTCCAGATTTTGTAGGTGATTTGAAGTAGAAGGGAAAATGTCATGGCTAGAGCTGAACTAGCTTATGGGAAGCAACCAGATTCTCTTCCTGGCCTTGCTACAAGTTTTCTGAGAAACTATAGACCAGTCACATATTTCCCTCCTCTGCCTTGGTATTGTTATTTGTGAATTGGGAATAATTAGCTGTTTTCTGACTGTTGCATCTGTTCAGACCACAACTAACTGGAACTCGACTTTTAAACTATGTGGCCAGATGCAACAGCAAGATGTTAGTCTGAACATTTGGCTTGTCTGATAATTTTCATAGCTAATGTATCAGATAAAACTGAGCACAAGATGAATATGTCTCGTTCCCGACTCTAGACTAAATGGTAGCTTGACAGTCATGTATCTCTGCACCAGTGGAACTGTTTTTTTCAGGCCAACGTAATTGCACTGCTGCCCATGTGAGTGGCGCTGATTTTGGACTGGAGATGTTAATAGCTCAAACGCGATGTAGGGATTCAAGAGCAAAGAATGTGAAAGCTTGACTCCCAGATCAGAAGTAGGAGATGATAAGGATATTGTCCGAGTCCTCTGGATATCATCTGATATATACCAGATCATCTGAGTCCCCTGATGAAGGAGGTGGATAATAAATCCAGCTAGTGGTGATTCCACCACCCCAGCTTTCAAAGCTCACTTGTTCATGCTGGTAGATAAGAGGCACACTTTTCTTTAATATCTTTTTATTTCTTAAAAATCCCTGCTTGCTACCCTGCGTCTCACAGGTCAACTGCAGTGGTTTTTCATGTCATTGTGTTGGGGAGGAAGATAGGGCGTGAGCTGTCATCTTCTGTGGGGAATTTCTGGGAAGCATCACCCTGATCACGCTCACACCTCAGATAGTTTACATAAGCTTTGTAAATCTAGTGCTTTGGGAATATGGTTGTCCTTGCCGGGGTGTGCTAGAATAAACTAAGCCTGCTACTTCCATGAAGTGTGGGAGCAATGAGTCACATTACACAGATTGACTTACGTAGAAAAACTCCCTGCTAGGTGTCAGAAGAGAATGTGCTTTGTGCCTGTAGCCTCTGCGGTTGGGCAACACATGCTGTAAAAATGTTCTGGATGTGCGGCAAACCAGTTAGAACTGGGAGCTCTGACCAGATCACAGGAACACACAAATCCTACACAAATGTCCAAAAACTTTTCAGTGGGAAGAGGACGTGAAATAAACTCAGGCTTCTGGCAGCATTTGACAGGGCTGTGATTTGTCCCTTATAAAGAGCACATTTGTTAGATAGACCCTGATGCACGTTTGTCGCACCACAGGCTTGGATGGAGTTGCTGCCGCTCATGGCAGGACATCCAAGATCACGAACTCCCTCCTTCCCCATTCCCATCACAGAAACCCTTGAGGAAGGGATTAGCCTGATACTGCAGTTGTCTGTAAGCTAGTTAGATCAGGATCCCTAAACTGCTGCAAGGGCTGTTGAATAATATATGTGTAACTTTTTTTTTTTTTATGGCTTTTTATGAAAAAGGAAGTCAGGCCTGGGCTGGTGAGACTGAAAGAGCAGGGAGTGGATTGGCTGTCAAGGGTCAGCCTCCCAATAGCCCTCTGATCAAAGGCTGCTCTCAGCAGCATGAGTTTATAGGCAGCCAAGACAAACAATGAACAACTTTATCTCCTTTCAGGAAAAAAAAAAAAAAAAGACTTAAGTTCCAGGAAACCATTTCTGGACCAGACAAATTTTGGTTGTTATTCCTTCTCTCTCTCCTATAATGCAGCTATTTCTAGATGACGGATGATAACAAGGAGACAGCAGAGCAAAGCCTAAACATGAACCAGGTTGTGCCATGTTCTCGGTTGGTGTAAATTGGCACAGGCCTGGGGAAGTCAAAGCAGCACGAATGGTTTACTCCTGCTGAGAATCTGGCCTTCACCAGCAGCTGTCACTGGAAAAGCAGCAGGGAAGCTCTGAATTGAATCGTGGCCATTTCCCTGAGTTCGATCCCTTCTCCGAAGGTGTTGCCTCATTTGTTTGCAGCTGGAATATTGCCTATTTGGCTGTCCCAGCTGTGGCCTCCAGTGTCAGCTGGTCAGAACACAGCTGGCCAGTTTTAAATGTGCTGGCTTCAGTGTCAACTTGCTGAATAAAGTGAACAGAGGGGAAAAATATTTTGGGCTCCTGTGTACTTGATTATTTGTTTGGGAGGAAAGGAAGATATGAGAAGAAAGCCTCTTATTCCTAAAATGGAAAAAGTTGCAAAACTTTTTGTTGGGTTTGGATCCGAGGGAGAGGAATCTTCTCAAAATGCAGAGTGTTCTTGATTTAGGATTTCCTGTTGGATACATTTCAGAAAACTATTTAAGTCATAAGTGGCCGGATTCTCAGCTAGAATAAATCTGTAAAGCTCCGCTGATATGAATCAGTATAGCACGTTGACCTCAGCTTAAGATCTTGGGCCGAGGTCTGGTGGTGGATTGCAAAGATCTGTCCTCGTTCATGCGTTCAGAGCAGGACTAAATTGAAAGATAAGCGGTAGTCCCAAGGTTCAGAGCTGCGCGTGGGTGTTTAATCCCCCTGCAATGCAGGCACCCCCAGTGATTTGGGGGTTGGACTGTTCTTAGAAGATGTAAATGTCTTAACTCAGCGTGGGCTGTAAGGTTTGTTTTGGTGTTTACACTAGATGGGCCTGGTCAAATCAGTCTGGGGGGAAGCAGGAAGCCACCCAACCTTTCAGCCAAACAGCCTTGAGGATTCTTGTAGACATCGCTGCTCTCTGTACTACGTGTTCTACCCTTCTACACACTGAACGTGGAAAATACTGTGAGAAAAGCTTTCTGCGCCAGGATTTAGTGCTGAGAATAGAGGCAAAAAGCCCTGGGGGCTCAAGAGAACATATTTCCATAGTCTTTCCAG
Source organism: Buteo buteo (assembly GCF_964188355.1). Classification (NCBI taxonomy): domain Eukaryota; kingdom Metazoa; phylum Chordata; class Aves; order Accipitriformes; family Accipitridae; genus Buteo; species Buteo buteo. The sequence goes on along the minus strand of NC_134181.1, from coordinate 41,488,427 downwards.
ATGTCCCTACAAAAAAAGTAGTGGAGAGTTGGAAGAGCATGGCTGGTTGCAGTGATGGGTGCTCCTGAAATGATAATGGGGATTATTGCCTTGAGGTGTAGGAACTGAGCCATGGGAATGGAGCTGCTGCTGAAACGAAGGATGAAGTACGCAGGAGCACTTCACCTTCTCTTCTTCCCATCCACCCCGGTGGTCTCAAAGGGATAAATGTAATCTGTTACGGATTTAGGGATGGAAGGGGGAAGAAGAAGGAAAAGTTGGGTCCGGGCCTCCATATTGAGGCCAGTGGCATAATCAATAGCAGGGCAGGTCTTCAATTCTCTGTCCCAGGCTCTTACTACAAGAAGTTAATAAAGCTGTGAAAATGCAACCAGCCTAGGGAGGAAAGACATTCATAAATGGGTTACTATGCTCCAGCAGAAAAGTCTGAGCTGAAGCAGAGAGACTTGTTCATGGTGAGGGTTTGCTCTGAGTACCTTTTTTATGGTTTGGGTTTTTTTTTTCTCTTACCCTTCCCTCTACCATGGGAAGAGCAGCTGCTGGAGATCTGCTTATGAGGAGAGGATTTCCAGGGCTGGGACAGGAGGACGGGATGTCCTAGATCTTCTTTCCCTGGCTGACACTGCTGGTCCAGGAAATATTCCCAAATCCCTGACCTTCATTTCATGGCTGTGAGCAAGGGCTGGGCTGTGTCCACTGCTGCTGTCTCCCCTTGATGTCTCATTCTCTCTGTTCACATACTTTCTGTTCCTCTTCCTTTCTCCTACCCTTCAGAGTCAACACTGCAGCAGCCTGTGAGTGACAGCAAAAAATGAGCGACTTTATCTTGTTGAACGTTATTGACTTACAGGCCTTTGTTTTAAGCCCATAGCATTCAGCTTGCTGCCTGCTGCTCCTGTCTAGTCGGAGCCATTGGACTCCAGCAGCACAGGAGTTGACAGTTTGGTACTAATGTGCCTGGCACCTTTGGAAATTCTAAGAGAATTAGGTATCTACTTCCCCAGGGATTTTAGTGAAGCTTAAATCTCCTGTTTCTAGAAGGTCCCTGTGACTCTCCCTGCCAAAACAAGCTGCATTTCCATAACATGTTTCATTATTTATATAGTATTTCTGCATAATTACCAGACTCGCATGAAGGTCTGAAGGTGGTCTGCGGATGCCAAGGGACGACCTCATCTGTAGCTAATGAAACTGGTGACCGACAGACCTGTGACTTGCTCAGAGCACAAAGCACTGGGCAACATGAGCCGGCTCCGTACCTCCGCCCTGATGACTTACCCCCATTCTGCTACTACAGAGAAGCTGGAAATCCAGTTTAACCATCTGCTTGGGAATTCCCCTATAGCTGGAGGGGATGGAGCATTCTCACACCCCAGCATCAAGGGTGCGGTTAAGATGAAGGACGCATGCGTGGGATTTGTGCGCGCTGCCTAAGCCAGACTGACCCCCAGAACTGTCCCTTTGGAACTGGGGCAACTGATCAGGACCCAGCATGGCACTTTGGACTGCCTACTATTGCCAGGGGTTGGACAGTGCGTCCTTAGCTTCCTGAAAGCTTGGTGACTTGAGTTTGACTGTGCTGGGACGTAGCTGAAAGAAGTGTGTGATGTGCGGATGTTGTGAGTCTTCCCTATCTTGCTGGGTTAGAGGACCTGCAGAAACCTGGGTGTTATTTGCTCTGAAAGCAAATGACAGAGCCAGAATGTACTTGAGCAGAACAGACTTTAGTGGGGGGAATGCTCTCAAAAAGGACAAGAGCTCCCCCTACAAGTAAGGGCCTTTCTAAAAGAGCTGTAAGCACCCTCAAACGTTTAAAAAATGGTCTGCAGCATAGCACTGTTAGGATCTGGTCCTCCAGACTCATAGTGGAAGGCACGTCATCTTCCACTGGCAAACAACAAGTTGGAAAGCCCAGGCTGTTGAACGACATGTGGCAGCAGCATGTGCTCCAAAGTCAGGGAGAAACCCGTAATGCAGGGACTTCCAAGCCATCGCCTGGAGCACCGTTGGTCTGCAGGGTTGGTATTCTTTAGCAACTATGATTGGATTTTTCATTCATCCTCATTTCTTCACATAAGTAGTTGTTTGTTAAGTCAAATGGGGAAATAATTTGTTGATGGAGGAGCTTGTGGTTCACTGTTGACTGTGAACTTTGGAAGCCCTGCTGCTGTGACGGGACAGGTGAGCTGGTGGTGCTGTATAGTCACTGGTGGTACAGGACGAGCTGAGAACACCACCTGGAGAGAGGTGACTTATTCTGCAGTATGGGGTGCGAAGGTGGTTTACTCTGTTGACAAAACAATAAGGTTATCTATTGCAGCAAGGGGGTGGTTTGTTGATTTCTCCGATAAAGCGACTGATGAGAGCAGCACAATAGAGCTGACTGGATCTCAGCGGGACGTTGCCATACGGAGAGGGCGGCAGTTGGAGACTTGCTCTGTGCTGGGTGTGAAGGCTGTTCTTATGACCCAGTGGTCAATATATTGGATAAATCTGTATCCCACAATCAAGCCTGCATTGAGTTAGAATTGCCCAATGACCTATTAGTGCAATGTGCTTTTTTTTCCTGATGTGCTCAGATTTTTCTCTACACTGAAAGTTCATTAGTGGTTTTTTTTTTTTCTCCAGTTCACAGATAGTTGGGAAAATATGCTGCCTTTATTTTCTGCGTGGAAGAAAATATCTTCATCTTCTGCAGGTTTTTTTTAAGCTTAATTAACAAAGCGAAATTGCTTTCAGATTCTGTTTTTCAACAGTCAAAACATAAACTGTCGGTTTTGCTTTGGGGTTTTCTTATGGCTGAATTTTGGGAAAGAGGGGTTAGAAGAATATTACCTGCTTTTGTGTAATGGGCAAAAACAGAAACCTTTTCATGAAAATTGACTGACTTGACGGTATTTTTTTATGGGGAGGAGGGAGGATTAGGGTAAAGAGCAGAAAGAATAGCTCTAGTTAAAACTCATTTTGGCAAGTAAATGCGTATCAGCACACTCAACGAAATTCCACCCTGCCTCTGTTCTTGCTGGATTTAGTCAGATGCTGTCAACCTCCCAACTGCAGTTTCTTTTACAAATATGGTTTTCATTTTGTATGTTTTGCTGCTGTTTAGGACCTTATCAGTTCCTTGCTTGACGAGAGATGCTTCTGCTTTTTCTTCTTAGATGTACTCGCCTTCCATAGTCGAACTTGAGCATTTACCATTATTGTCGGGTTGTTTCATTGCAAACGAAATACTTTTCTTCCCTGTCCCCCCTCCCCTGCTGTTGAGCTCCACAATGGGGAGTGTGGAGGAAGGAAAATACAGAGCTCATTTATTTTTAAGTAACTGTAACTAATGGCTTGATCAGCTAACGTAGTGGAAAATATGCAAACTGCTTGGAGGAGAGTGGATGTTAAAAATGTAACTTCAACATTATTGAGACATCTTTCAGCTCTAATGACAGACTGAATAACAAACATGTCAGAAACTTTGTTGCTTCTCTAAGCAAAACCGAATAATTGAATTTATTTTCAGTGATGGTTTTGCCTTTTACGTATTCAGCTCCTCATCCATTTTGCTGTAGCTCTTGTCAGCTCTTTGCATGAACAGATTTTTTTTCTTAAATGGTAGAGTGAGCAGGGTAACAGGACTTCTTCATACCTCCCTCTGTTCTCTGCCACACACCTTTTTTGGCTTATCGTCATAAGATTAATTCTCAAATCCTTCTGTTGTGGCTCCAGCAGGTGCATATGTTGGTTCTAGTTGTCTGTGCTCCTTGAGCAGATCCTTGGTTGATGTGAACTGGTACCAATTTATTATGTTCTCAGCAGCGATGTTACCTTGCATCAGCTGATGATTTGGTCCCTGTAGTCTGGAGCTGTGAAACATCTTGCCCAAGCCTTCGTATAAATTAGGGGCTGCTTGTTCTGCCACGAACGGTGGCCCTGGTCTTATCTCTGCAAGCCTCCCGTGATGCCAAAGGCTGCAAATAGTGCAGTAGAGTCTATGATGGGATCCTTTTTCACAGCTCTCATGGGAAGTGGGGGAATAGTATCCATTTGTCTTATGGGACAAACGTTGAGAGAGTGTGTATTCTCTTTTAAGGTATCCTCCCAATGCCTGCGTGAGGCAGGTTAATTCGATTTCCATCCTTCCCCGATGGAGGGGCTGGGGAGGCCCTTCATGGCACCGTGCCATGCCTGCCAGCCCCTGCAGCTCTCTATTCCAAGTTGCTCCTTGCCCTTCTTGGCACAAGGAGCTAAATCTGCATTTCTCCCTCTCTGGAAGGAAAATCGGACCGCGGAGCTGGCCTGCAGCTTCCCTCCACGCTACAGTGGGGACATGGCAGCTCAGACACATGGTTTTTGTGTGTGCATTTCTTTTTAATTTAATGCAGAGCTGCAGCAAACCATTCCACCCACAGGTGAGATCTTTGGAAAACTAACTGCCCAAAGCTCTGAAGCTTTCAGCCTTCACGCTAACGCACGGGCCCAGCTGGCTTGAGATTAAAGAGCGCAGTCGAAAACCAAAAAGCATTTGAAATTGCACCACTGAGCTGGCAGGAAATTCCAGCTTTTTGTAGATGTCGGAGGCGTTGGAACGGCGAGGAACCAGAAAGTAATATTCAGAGGTGAATCGCATCATCAGCGTTTCAGCGGGGAGGATCGCCCCACCCGGAGCGCGGCCTCGGATACGGCTTGTGCATGGGGGGGAACCATCCCCAGCCTTCCCAGACTTGGGGAGGGGGGACGAGGAGGGAAGAGCATCTTGGCTTGCAGCCTGGCTCATGCTTCAGCTATCTTTATCTGCAGAAGAGGCCTCTTACTCTTGGTGTGAATCCCAGCGTGGCGCTCGGCACTTGCTTCGCGGACGGAGCTCCCAGCCCTGTCAACTTCGGCGAGCCCCAGGCATGCCAGAGATCTTGAGGGCAGATTGGACATTTTTGTTGTGCCCAAGATAAACGCTCCCTTTGCTTCTTAGCCTGAACTGCTCGTAGTCTTGGAAGATAACTCGCAGATTAGCGGGGTTTTTAACCGGTCTGAAAGGAGTCAGTGTTTTGTGTGGATTGATCGTAGAGAAGATTTGCCTGGAAGGAACAAGAAGGATAAGAGACCAAGAGGACTAGATGGTTTTCTGGACCTTTATCATTTATTAGTGCAGGCGTGCGGGAGCCTGAAATGAGACTGTTGGTGAAGATCGATCCTGAAATTGTATTGAAAATCAGTGTGACCGCTCATTCCCTTCCTCTCCTAAATGGGCTGCCAAAGATTATCGCTCCAGCAACAATGCTTAGAGGCATCTGAAGAACTTGAGGCCTCCTGTGAAGCCATTGGCACCAATGGGAGACTTTTGCTTCCTCTTCTCCCGTCCCCTTTCCTCCCCCCCACCGAGAGCGGCAGATCTCGGATCAAGCCCTGCCAGCACGAGCGGTGGAGAACAGAATCTGCATTGACGACAGATGGAACGAATGTTATGGATGCATCCCAGGCCCTGAGCTGTTGCGCCACATAAATCAGTAGCAAAACTTTGCCAACTCAGAATGCTTCGCCGGACTAGACTTTCAGCCAGCTTAATGTCTGGCTTTGTAACCCCAAAATTGTATGGTCAAAAAAAAATAGTGAATGTGCGTGCCCTCGCTTGAACTTCCAGCCAGTGGAGCTGGTTTTGGTCCAGCTCGTGGAGATGAATGCGTCTCCATGATAAGCTACTTTGAAATGATAATTTATTGTTCAAAATCCTGACGTTGCACGGTACCAATGGGCTGTGGACGCCGCAGATGAAGTGTGAGGTTCCAGGCTGCAGATGCTATCGGAGCTGCGCGGGTGGCTGGATGTGTGCAATGTGGCCAACCCCCGCCGGTCAAATGCGATTAGATACTGAATAATCAGGGGACCGAAAATATTTCATCTTGCTCTCTTTGCTTGTGCGCCGGTTGCTGGACCGCTCCTTCGCAGAGAAAAGCTTAAACCACACAAACATCGCGTGTGAAAACTCGCTCCTGTCATGAAAGCTGCTTCCCATGCACTGCATAAATCCCCAGTGCTTGGGATTTAAGACAAAAAAAGGCAAATAAAAAGATTTGTTGTTAAAATTATGACTTGGCAGCCCCATATATGTGCGTGGGGGGGAAGTGCCTGCAACCTTTTTAGAGGCATACTTGCCCTTTGGAAAATGAACTTCCATTAAAGTAAAAAGGCTTCACCCTTCTTGGTGGGTTTTTGGAGGCGGGGGGGGGGAGAGGAAAGGCTAAACCGATCCCTTCAGCTTTCTCACTCCATTTCAGCAATGATAAAATGAAACGTTTTAATGCAGCACTTCATATCTCCAACAGCTGTGGTAGCCTCATGTTTACGGAAGACATCCTGTTGTTCAAGAGAGACACTTCTGCCTTGCTGAATTGAAATGGTGGGCTTGTTTTTTCCCCCAACTGCCGTTTTACACAATTTCCACCCTGAGAGGCTGTTGCAACGGAGGCTCTCTGCAAAATCTGGGGTTTGTAACAGCGAGTTCTCCACCGAAAAGCAGATCCAACTTGTGGAAAAAATACCCCAGCACCCGCACAAGGCTGGGCATCGCTTGAAAGGGGGGGGAAACCTCTGATTGTCGTGGAAACTCTTTCTGCGGTGCTCAGGCCAGCACGTGAGTGTATCCTTCTGGTATTAGCATCCCAGCCCTCGAGCCTGCGGCAAAGTGGGATGAATCATAAGGAAATGCCACCCCAGGGAACAAATTGGTCATTGTTTGAAAGAGCTGATGGCTCTTGGACAAGCACTGGGATAACTATGAAAGCATCTGCAGAGAGGGAGGCTGCGTCCAGCTCGCTGCATGCACGGCGGTGCTGCGCAAACACGCGAGCGAGGCCGGGCATGCTTTGCTGCCTTACCAGGAGAAGAGCGATTTGCCTATGTTTTTGGTTCCTTGATCTTTCTAAATAAACAGTTTCTTTGTACTGAGAAAGCAAAAAAAAAATTTTTGCAGCCGTTGCTGTACCGCAAAGCTTTTTTTGGGGAAGGAGGGGTATGGTGGGGACCTCCACCTGCTGGCAGCCCCTTTGGGGCTCTGCAAGGGCTGTCGGAGCCTTCCTCCTCTGAGCTGGGTGAGGGAGACCATCGCTCCGAGCCTTAAATAGCTTTCTGGGCTTTGGATCTCCAAGCCCGCTGCACGTTAGGATTTTCCCCAGCCTCGTGGGGCTTTATGGCTTTGTTTAGCTGTTGCTTTGCCTCTGGATCTGGAAAGGCTCACAGGGACTCGGTAGGATGCTCAGGGTCACCGGGAAAATTAGCGGCAGAGCCAGAATTAGTAGCTCACAGCATGGCTCCACGTGCCATGGAGGAGCTGGAGAAGGGTGAATTTTGGTGTTTTGGTACTGTTTTGGTTGGCAAGGGGTTTAAGGCCCAAGGGTAAAGCCTTGTTTCCCTCTATGGGGTCTTCAGTGGGAAATCAGGTGAAGATCCCAGGTCTTTCTACGGTGAGACACCGAATGGGAAACCCTATGAACACCCTGCCTCTGGCCCCTGATGTCTGTTTGTTGCATGTTCCTGCGTATGAGGTCACGGGAGCTGTGACCTCAGAGGCCTGTGACGTCACTGAGGAGCAATCTCTGCGAACGCTGGGGCTGACGCTCGCGTGCGTTCAGCTGGGTTTGGTGGAATAAAGGGCGAGGTGAGTCACGCTTGCTGATGCATATCTTGCACCTCCAGCCGCTGGTTTAAGGGGAAATGTGTCGCCGTCCTCCTGTCTCCCCGCAAAAGGCCTTAGATGGAAGAAACGGAGAGATCTTAGAAGATCTCTATCAGTGGACTTGCTTTCAAGTGACAGCCGCGTCTTTAATCTGGCAAAATCTTCTGTTTCTATTGATGCTCTACAATAAAAACAAAAGTAAAGAGAGAGAAGAATTAAGAACGGGGAGACTTGGTTTTAAAAGGCTTATAAAAATACATATAAAGCGAGAGAGGAAGAGAACAAAGGGGTAATGGAAGCAGACAGACAGTTCTCATGCCATTAAAACTGCATCTCAAAAAAAAACCCCTCTCCAAAAAAAAAGTTAATCGTTATTTGGGGGGGGGGAAGTGTTTTTATTGTGAACATGTGCAAATGGAGGCTTCAGCCATATAAAACCCATGCCCACAATAAGTATATTTGTGTAGCAATTAATGTGAGATCACAGGCTCGGCTTTTGCCAAATAGTCGTGTCAGCATGGGGTATATTATGTGTGTCAAGAATCCAGTTTCCAAATGTGGAAGACATTGGGCTAGTCATAATTAAATGTTTTGTCATCGCAGGGCAAAGCCGCGTGCACTTCAGCTGAGCTGAGAGCTGCACCTCAAACGCCATCTCCAAGAGTTTGCTTTTTTGGCAGCTCTTTAAGGAAACTTTATGCAGAAGGAATTTCAAGACACTTGTAATTAGATCTCAGCCCCCCTCTTTTCTTCCTCCCCCCTGAAATGCAGAGGGCAATTTTTATTTTCTCTCTCCAGTAAAGGAAACTTAGTTTAAGTCTCTCTTTATTGTAGCAGGGCTTATCTCCCTGGTTTGCTGCATTGATACATCATTTCCATTAGGTTTCTGTTAGGGTTTCTAGTAACACTTCTGTGAATCCAATACTTTCTGGGAAGTTTATTACAGCAGCTGCTAAAGGCAAAGCAGAGGCGTCCAAATAGTGCAGGAACACGCATTTACCACACTTACAACTCCAACAGATTTAGTTACAAGAACTGCTGCAATTTTTCTTCTTTTTTTTTTTCCTGCTTTTTTTTTTTCCCTTTCCTATTCCTTGCGGTCTTATTAAGACTCAGCAAAGGCTGTGGTCCCTGGTACTTTGTCTCTGAATTAATTTTAAGTAAAGCAGAGGCTGGAGTGGAGTTTGGGAAGGTTCTTGGCATAGGTGGACTTGGCTGAAGTTTTCAGAAAAGACACGTTTAAGGGAGGGGGGAAGAGGAGTGCATGTGTGTGTATGGAGGGGGGCAATATCTTTTATATACTCTCTCCACACAAAAAGCTATCTACAGACCTATCGGGCTTTCATCACCCCAGTCTGATCCAAGGGTGTTCAAAAAGTGAAACACATCATAAATCTGGAAAGCTGGCTGGAACTTGGAAAGTTTTTAAAGGCAATGGGGGGTGGGAGCATCCCAGTGGGGATGGGCTGGTCAACGCAGCCTGCGGCACGGGAAGCACCTTTCCACGGCTTCAGGCATCTCGGACTGGTTTTTATCTTCATGCTAAGTGGATATCCTAATTATTCCCCCCCACCCTCTTCCAGGGAGATGGGAACAGTCGTGCCCCACTGTAGAAATGCTGACCAGCTGAGAAAGAAGCTTGAGAGTTTATAGTGAATTTTTTTTATTAATTCCTTAATTATTTTCTCAGTAGTGATGTGAACATCGCTTTAGACTGAAGAGCGCAGCACAAGTCAGTCTTTATTCCACCTTCCCCCGTGCTGCTGCTTCAAGTGGTTTCCCACTTGATAGGAATTGGGAGCACAGCATGAAAGGTGAATAGCAGAGGGTGCGGTGTTGCTTCCCCACCCTCAGTGCCTTTTTCTTCGTGAAGTTAGGCGTAGCGAGTTAGACTTAGATAGGCAGCACTGGATTTTGGTGCCTTTCTCCCTCTCCCCTGGGGGTGTGCTCCGCGATCGTCCCAGTGGAATCAGAAGCGAGGTCACTGCTTCTCCACAACTGCAATAATTCCTCTTGTTTGCAGATCCCATGTGATGGGCTGGTATGGACAGCTGCCTTGTACCAAAGCTTGTTTCAGGACTTTTACTTACCACTTTCAGGTCTTTTTCTTTTCGTATACGATAGAAATACGTGCTAGTGACGGGGACACATTTTACTCTAAATTAGCAAAATACTCATGTTGCCATTTTTGCCTTTTCCTGGCTTTAACCACAACTCTTTGGGAAGGACCGCAAATAAAACTTATCACCCGTATTAACTTTGGGAGATGGTGTTTCTTAAAGACACCTGCTAATTTATTACAGCCCATATCATAGCAAGGCACTAAATGAGAGGGGTTCTCGCCACTTAAGCAGTATTTTATAAGAGCCAGGTAGCATGTGATTACATGGTGAGCTGAGCTCATGGATGGTTTGGTCTGTTTGTTTGTCTTGTAGGTGTTGCATGGAATGTAAATTTTATTTTTTTTTTTATTAAAAAAAAATCCCCCTCTCTGCAAATGATTCATCAAACACCTCGTCCTCGTAGCATGTAACGTCTTGTTGAAGCTGGAAGCGCTCGCTGCTGAGCGCTTGCACCGCGGGGAAGGCGCTGGGTTCAATGGGAGCCGGGGTGCTCGCGAGAGGAGCCTTTGCTCAGTCTGTGCTTGCCTCCGATGGCTGCGTCGCAGAGAAGCCGTCTGGAGGGGTAGAGGCCAAGAGGGGTTGGTTTCAACTTGTTTCAAAGAGGCAAAACCCTCGTTTCCTCTAAATCTCGCCAATGACTCCTGGTTTTTCCACGTTCCCTGCAAAAGCGGCGCAAACTTTGTCCCCGCTTGGGAAGTCCACTGAAAGAGAAGAATGCAGAATAAACTAGGTGATCCTCTTTCCAAGAGGGAGGCAAGCAATTTGGAATGGGTGATGGGGCCACTTAATCCTCTGAGAGCTTCTCCTGGAAGGCAAAATCTCAATGAATAATTTTGCAGAAATTTCAGATATTAGCAATGAAGCCAGAGGGTGGAGGGGAGAGAGCAGCAGTGATTTTAACTGTCTTGCGCTACGCGGTGTGTCGCCGGAGAGAGTAGGGGTTCCCTTCCTATCCCCGCTGAAGGGCCTGTTTGTTCTTCTGTGCACTTTTTCCACCTTCCATCCTACGTTCGGAATAGCCTCTCTGGATCAAAGGGCTGAAGAGGGGGGTGATATTGCTGCAGGTGCGCAGCACCCAAAAAAGCAAACCTCTGGGGTGGGAGATGCCCGCTGCAGCTCTGAGACTTGCCCGGGGTTAAGACTGCACTGAGCATCTGTGGGGGAGGCGTTCGGTGTTCCTCATCCTCCATGGACGGTGGTGACTCCACAAATTCACAAACCCCATTGACACCAAACGAGCTTTTGGAGCTGGAGTCCCTTTCAGTGCTTCACCTGGGGCCATCCCGCAGTGCCCTCCATGCACCATCCAGGGCAGAGAAATCCCCCCCACCCTGAGAAGGGGGATTTGGGGCTGCACTTTGTTTCTCCAGATTGATGGAGCGCCTCTGTTTGTGATGGGGAGAGGTTATCTGGGTCTCCAAAGATAGGTGAAGGGTCTGAGCCACACCGAGAGGCAGGCACTGACTTTTGCAATCAGGAAGGTTATCGTGGTGGTTTAATCTGCCCTTCCCAGCAGTAACGCTGCTCTTTGCCCTCGTGTTGGTAGCGCTGCGGGGCAGGGACTGCTTTCTGTGCCCCAAAAGTCCCTTTGGACTGGCGGGACTACCGCGAAGGCTGCCCGGAGCAGCCCAGCGAGAAATGTTGCCTTTTCCTTCGCTCCCTACCGAGACAAAGCTCCCACTGTTGAGCTAGGAGCCAGGCTGCATCCTCGCCCCTGAATCCTGGCCCTGTGAATTACGGCTGAGTAACACCTGGGCAGACCTTTCTGCCAGCAACCCCAACCGGCGCTTCCTGCAAGCAAGAGGATTTTCCCCCTGCCCTTCCCTTGCTCGTGGTTACTCTCTCCCCGCAGAAGCCCTGGCTCTCCACTTCCAGGCTGAACTCTTGAACCTTCCTCTCCCAGCCCCGGCCAGGTCATTATTTTTGACACTCTTTCCCCGACTTAACTGCACAGCTGAAAAAGAGATAGCCAGCTCGGCGTTTGCCTGGCGATGGCTCTAGCAGAGCTGGCTTTTCCCCGGCGCACGCCGCTCCCTGCCAACCCCTGGCACCCATTCAGGTGAGCTCGGGGCAGCGCGGGACTTGTGACAGCAAGATGGAGAAGTGCCATCGGTGGGGAAAGCAGCCCGCCATCTGGTCTTGCTACTTGAATGACTTAGTGAATGTATTTGTCTTGATCCGGATCCCGCATTAATTGTTTCCCAGAATATTTTGCTACACGAATGTCACGCTTCTGTCTGCTTGGCTTGCCCTGAGTTGAGCAGAGGTATTTATGAGTGGTTTTTTGCGCATATTTTTCACCTTTTTGAAATGCTTGGCACTGTTCTGGATACTGGAACAAATCCTTCCTGTTGAAAATACAGAACTAAGTTAGTCTGGTTGGGGATCAGAGGGAAAAGCTGTGGTTTACCTACTGAGCTCTGGCTTAGCAGTGCTAGGAGCTATGTAGAGCCCTGTGCTCCTGCAGAGGTGGAGGTGGCTGGTGCAGAGGTCACGTCTCCTGACCCATGCCGGTGTAATTCAGGAGTAATCACATGAAGTTAGAAAAAGCCGCATCCTCCCCAAAAAACAGCATTGGGGAAGCCTGGCTTCCCCGGGGTTGGCTGCGGAGTCGGGTCCCAGGTGCCAGGGCTAGGTGGGAGCGCAGGGCTTGGGCTGCAGCAGGGCTGCTGGGCTCTTCCCTGCCCTGCAGCGCACACAGGCTTCCTCTGCCTTTCCCTGCACACGAGACTTACTGCCGTGTTTTAATTCTTGTATGACGGTCTCTGAACCAGGTTCAGACACACGGTTGAGTTACCAGGGTTCAGCTGCTGTGCATTAACCGGCCACGGGGGTATTCCTGGCCTATGACAAATACAAGGTAAAACCTGTTAGTTTAAACATCTTTCACAGAGGTTTAAGCAAACCGTTGTTTGCCCCGTGTAAGCTTGCGTGCAATTAGCGGGGCTCGGCAGTAGCTCGGTTTGAGCCCCTGGATGGATTAACAAACCCCCGAGCTGCGTGAGCTCTGCTGCTGCTGCTCGCTTCGCTTTGGTCCGGGGTGCTTTCCGAGAAGCATCCCAAATTTATTTGAAGCCAAGCAGAAACATGCTAGCCTTGAACCTGAAGAAAGAGCCTTTGTTAAGGAGTTTGCTTTGTTCAACCAAATAGACTTCAAACCCTGTCACTGGTGGGACTTTCTGGCACGGACTGATCCCAAGCCCTGTCTAAAGGAAGGGAGCGATCGCGCAGATTCTGTACTAGCACAGCTCAGCCCGTTTGAAAGCACGCCTCCGATAAACCCGGGTAGCGCCGTGCAGAAAACTCCCTGTGTATCCTGTTTCCCAAAGTAAGCAGGGAGGGTAGGAGGGAGAGGGGTGTTAATTTTATTGGATTTGTACACCTTGTCCACACCCCGGCATCCCTCTTGGGGCTGGCAGGGAGGAGCCAGGCTGGTGGCTGTAATCAGAGCCACAGTGCGTGGACCAGATCAAAGCGTCCACACCAGCTTGTGTCCACTGGTGGCATCCCCGTGCCACAGCCCGGCATTCAGCACTGCTGTGTCCTCGCTTTTACCGAGCCAGGAGCAACTGCACAAAAGTTCACGCTGATACATCCGTGGGAGAAGGAGAGAAAAAGAGCCACAACGGAAAATTGAGCGCAAAGGATTGCGGATGTGGCACGTGGCCGACGGCGGGGGAGCAGGCACCGTCCCCTTGCTGTGGCGTGGATGAAGGCATTCCCAGGGTTGTCTTCGATTGCGATTCTCTGCAGAGAAGCTGCTGACGAGGGTTAGCCAGAGCCAGCGCTGGCGGCCGCTCAGCCGGGACACGCGCTGGCCCCTCGATCAGGCCGGACAGTCCAGTTCTGCCGAGGCAGCGCAGCGGGATGTGCTGGGGGAGAGGCCGGCTGCCGTCCCTTTCAACACCCAGTTATTGCCTTGAACTGGGGTCGCTGGGCTGTTGCGGTGACTTTTGGGTGAGATGCGAGACCAAGGCCGCGAGCATTCCCGATCAGGAAGGATTCCATGGCACCCGTCCCGAAGGAGCAGTATCAGCCCTCGCAGCTTGGCCAAACTCCAGTCGCAATAACGCGACACACGGCTTGTTTAACCCTTCCCACCTCCCTTGCCCTCTCATGCCGTTTCCACCAGCCGCGTGAGCAGCAGCAGCTCTTTGCAGTGGTATTTATTGGTCTGCGTGTCGTGGCACCGGCAGGCGGTTGCAATAAATAGACGAGCGAAAGCTTTTCACGTGGGAGTGCAGCTGGGCGCTGTCACGGATGGCCCAGCCAAATGCATAGACGTCTTACAGCCGTTCCTCCCAGGCCAGCGGATTCGTACCCCCTCGGAGGGAGTGGGTTTCAGACCCAAGCGAGCTCTTCTCTCAGCTCCAGCAGGAGTTAGGGAGGTTGATGGTGAGCATGAGGTTGTAAATCTTACCGGGAACATGACAGGATCTCTGAGGATCTCACAGTTGCCCCAGGAGAGGTGTCTCCTCTTCTGCACCTTGAAGTGGAAGGATGCTATGGCAGAGGTGGGAACGTAGCATAAAGCACTTGGTGTAGGCGCAAGTTTTCAGGCTCAAAAATTAGTCAAGGAATAGGAAAAAATACTTCCCAAGCCCCACGAGGTGTTTGTCATTTAAGTGCTCCGGTGGCAAGTTTCCAAGCTGCCTGTCAATCACAGCCCCAAACTGCCCGTATTCCCGGCGCATCGAGGGCCTGACTCTGCCCGGGTGGTGGGACAACTGCCTTCAAGCCCTGTTGCAACTCTTCAGTTAAAGAGGAGCTTAACTGTGTCCTACCGCGGGCCAAGAGCTTTAGATCTGGCATAGCGAAACATGATTTGAAGATGATTAAGCATCTGCCTACGCTGTCTATTATTGGAACTGCATTGTAGCTGAGGCTGGGGAACCATTTTCTGAGCAGCCTTCCCGGCTTCCTGAAATCGATGATGAAAGTAAGCAAAACAACATGTTTACATTCCTTGGCGCTGAAAGCTGAGCAGGTTTTCGGGTGCCACCTCATAATTTATATTTTTCTTTCTTTTTCTGTATCCCCCAAAGTACTGAAGAAACCCTGAGGCAATCGTTTTCACTCTCATTCGGGGGCATTTCCTTAGGTTTTGCAGAATTTCCTAGCTGGTTGCAAACAAATAAACAAAAAACCCTTTCTTGCAAAAACGTGTGTAATTTTTAACTGGAATGCTTGCTTATTCCCATGATTTTGGGGAGTGGTGGCTTTGTTTCTTCTAGCTCTAATAATTTACTTTTTTATGTATTGTACAGGAAGATAAATACCAATTTATAGTAAAGAGAAAATTCTGGTTTGGTGTTTGGCAACAAAGTACCCTAGCTAAAATCCTTAATTTTCTGCCTATTCAGACACTTCAGATTTGGCAGGCTTCAGCTATGAACCTTCAAACCAGAGACTGAACTCGGACCAGGAGCTATTTTCTACTTCAGGGAAAGCGAAGTTAAATCTAAGTACGGGGATAAAACTTTGTGGGCTTGAGATTTACAATTGTCGGGACTTCGTTGCTTAGGAACATTTCTTTGGTGGGTTCATGAGCATTTCTTCCTTATGCTTTTATTATTTGTATTTGTATCATTATAATATTTTTTTGAGCTCTGCTGCTGTAGCTGATTTCCTCCATCCATATGAAACCATGGTTTTATCTGATAGAATAAGCTGCAGCAAAGATCTATTTAGACCTATTATCTTCCAGTAACTGCCCATAATATTAGTAAATGAAGAAGTGCTGTACACTGTACACCGTCACGCAGACCAACCCTCATCCCTCCCTAGCTGGCATAAATCAGAAGTAAGAGGCTCACCTAAAGTCAGGAAAAAGAAGTCACAACAGGACATTTTTGTAAATGGAAACGGCAGCAAGTCCCTTATGGATGTCCTGGTAGAGGTCCCCTGCCCCCGGAGGAGGTACCCCCAGTCACCCCCATGCTGGGTTTTCCCTGTGGGGATGTGAATTCATTATTTTGCTTTTTCTGAGTCATAACAATATAACACTTTGCAGAGCAGCTGAGCAGGGCTGCAACGTTCAGCCAACAGAAATGCCGTGGCCTCCGGAGTAAATCAGAATTTCACCTTTGATTTTAAAGTGGGGGGAAAAAAAGCTGATTTGCACAAGCAAATTTGGGGGTGATCTCAAAGCCATCCTCTGATGCCTGTGCCCCAATGTATTTAGTGATACTCCCCGGTGAGTGATACTAGAAATACAGATGCTGGATTTGCCTTTCATGTTTTCTTGGTAAATATCAGAATAAATATTTATCAGTAAACAGAGCAGATTTGTTTCTAAAATGGAGTTGGCTGTGGTTGTGCATAGTTCTTGGAGTGGGGTTTTTAGGAGTGGTGGAGGGATGCTCGGTCCCAGGGACTGATCTCTGCAGAGAGGGGAAATGCAATAGAATTGTTTTTTCATCAGAAAATGCTATTTTTGTGGAACCAGGTTTTTTTCCTTGCAAAATATTGCTGCTGATGGCAAAACTTTGTGTAATTTGAAAAAAAAACCAAAACAAACCACCACCACTACCACAAAACCCAATGGGAATAGGGAATTTCTTTGCAAGATATATTATTTGGATGTTTTCAGACTGAAAAAGCTATTTTTTATTTTATTTTTTAACTCATTTCGGGGGGGAATCCGTAGAGAAATAATTAAACAAAGAGACTCCAAAACCAGATGAAAGAACTTGCCCTTACCGAAATGAAACATTTTGTTGGACTTGAAAGTATTTGTGTGCTCGGAAAGCAGCTCGTTGTGTGTGTGCAGGGTTTGTTTTGGTGCTCCACAAAATATTTTTAAGATTTATGGGACCTGAACGGTGACTTGGAAGACAGAAAGCGCCTTCTTCAAAGCAGCTGCAGCCGTTCGTGTCTGTGTACTGTGTGGGCACAGAAGAGTTATTAAAACAGTAAATAAATGGCCGGTTTTGGTGGGAGGGGAGCGTGTGTCGGTGCATCCCGCAGCCAGTGGAAGGGAGATTAAACACAGAGCAGCAAGCGGTGGGGAAGGTATTGGGGTTAACTCCTTTCCATCAGCTGCATTATGCCGTTTGGAAGAAGATGCCCCAACTCCTTGATCCCATTTTAACCTCTTTAAGTCACATATTGTCCTGACCAGCGCAAAACCAGTTTGCTGCTGGTGGGCAGCAGGGCTATCCAGCCCCGGCAAGCTGGCCTGCTCTCTGCGCTCCCTGAGTTTGGAGGCTCCCTCCCAGTAGCCTTTCTCCTCTTAAAATAGCTGCATTCCCCTGGGAATACAGAGCAAAAGGAGGAAAATTTCAGGCCCCCCTAGCCCTCGCACATACATATCATGTGCCACCTGGGTCCTTACCCTTTGGGGAAGCTCCCCTTCAAATGGCATGCCCACAAATGCCCTTCTCGGTCAAAAAACAAATATCCCCTCTCCCCGTTCCCAGGAGTGCTTTTGCCGGAGCCCAGCTAGAAAGCGATACGTCCTCGACTTGCATTTTGAGGGAAGGGAGGGCACCAGGGAAATGCAGGGCACGGTATTTATAGTTTGGTGCGTGATCCTCCGTCCGAGGAACGTGGCAGGATTTAGCTCGATCGAATGATGAAAGCGAAGCGAGCGATGAATCTGGAAGGGGAGGGAGCGTGACGTGCCCTCCCACTTTCCTAACTTTGGGGCCCATGTTGACCCTTCTGCAGGCAGAGCTGGAGAAGCGTGGCAGGTCGACGTATGAGCGAGGAGAACAGAGGAAATATCTGCTTTTACAGGAGCATTTACTTTGGAGCGCTTGCGTGCACTGCTGCCGTTTAAAAGACACGTTTATCTCTGTGCAGATTTATACATTCAAACCACAGGGGCTGAATGGATAAATACCGAGACCCAGGGGCTGGCTCGCGCCTGTGTGTTTAAGGCAAAGAGTTTTCCACCTCTTTAAGGAAAGTGTTGGGCTGAAAGTTTTGAAGAAATCCAATATTTCCGCTTCTTTTAGCACTTCAGGGAATGACAAAGAGAAAAACGTTTGGAGGAGAGGCACAGCTCTGGGCTGAGCCTTGAAATTAGTTGCCTTGAAATTAGTTGCCTTGAAATTAGGCAACTAAATAAGCATAGGAGTAGGAGGGGGCTTGCGTCCAAATGGCTTTATGTGATGACAGGGACATGGTCCTGTCCCTTCCCTCTCTCCCTGCCGGAATCCCTGGGGAGCAGCGGGTCCCCGGGGTGCGTGGCAGGGCGAGGGAGCGCTGTTGCTGCTGTCATCTGGTAAATCTGGAGGAATTTGGTGGAATCTGGTGGAAAACGTGTGACCTGGGGTTCACATGGCTGCTGATGATGATCAGAAGGAACTTCTCTGACCCTGGGAGCCCAGGCTTTCGCACAGCGCCTATCCAACACAAACAGAAGAATTCAAAGCTACTGGATTAGGAGCTGGTGTGGCTTCCATTAACCCAAGGGTTTTGCTGAGTTGACTCCTGGAAGATCTGTGCATCAAATGTAATGAATCAGAAGGGAAACCCATACATCAGACGAGCCCGATGACCTCTGGAGTTAGATAACATTACTGACAATCAGCGTGTTGGGGAAGGGGGGAACGGCAGAGAAAACCAGGCTGGCCTCGTGTTTATTAATTTCTTTAAAGCCTTGATGCGCTTTCAGGTCCAAAATTGTTAATTTTCCCTGGTTTATCTCTCCCACTGTATAAATACATTTTTGCCAATGGTGATGGCTGGGATCTGAGGGTCTGCAAGTATTAAAACAAGAACAGCAGCCAGGGAAGAAATGCCGCATTGTAAGCGGTGAAGATTTTACTGCATTACAACCAAAAAAATGCTGAGCCCTTCCAGGGAATTCGACTGCTCTTTGTTTTCTCTTTGTATGCTGCAAATATATAAAAATATTGATACATTCCTTGAGCATCTATCTAAGCCTGGAAATGCATTAGGGAGCCCAAAAGCAATCCTCATACGTGTGCGTGTGTGTAAATAGATATTGTTACCCTGAGACCGTGAGGCTGAATCTTTCCTCAGTGGAACCAGATTAGTTTCATACACTGATTGAGTTCATTTGCCGGCCAAGCATCATATAAACTACTGGAGGCATTTCTTTTTTTAACTTTAAAAAAAAAAAAAAAAAATCCCTAAACTAACTCCAGCAATAGTTAGGTGAGGCCCTTGCCAGCTAGGATGTGCATACGCATACGGACACACAATAACTTTGTCCATTGCTGTCATAAAACTAAAGGCACTTATATGAGGGTGAGAGGTCAGGGGAGGCCTTGATTTAATAAAAGGGGAAACATTATTTTTCTGTTATTAATTACGCATTATCCCTGGTACATTTGCTGCACTCACTTTAGATAAGGTTACATCTATATTTTTATTAGGGAAACTTCTCAGGTCACATAGGGGAAGTTGGCTGGAAGGCAGGGAAAAGAAATCTGCTTTAAAAAGCTGGGGGAAATGCTGTGTTGCCGTACGGCCTCCCCCTTCTCGCTCTGCTCTTCTGGGGACTGATCCTTGTGCATTCCTGGAATAGTTCACTTGGTGAATGCTAAATGAATCGAGGCTCGGAAGAAACTTGGGGCAGCACCAGCTTGGAGTTCCTGGAAAGTCCAGAGGGATGGATACATTCTTACATATGCGCTCTTTCTCCATAGCTTATAGCTACTGGATCAGTCAAATTCAAAGTGAAAAGTTATGCTCAGCGAGAGGGAGACTTAAAAGTTCAAATCCAGGTCTGGTTCAGTGCATTCCTTCTCTCGTTTCCTCGCCTTCAGCTGCTTTGGAGGAGTCTGCTGTGAGTACTTAGCCCGTTCCTGCCGGGGGGAGACTGGCAGCCGACAGAGACGATGGGCAGTGGGTATCATTACAGGGGGAAACGTGAGGGTCCTCCCCAAAAACTGGCCCAAACTGAGAAGCGCAGGTGCTGCTGTGCTCCCCTTCCACCACAAATTAGGAGGTAACGGCGTTGCTCTCAGGGTTGCATCCATCTCCAGTTTCCCATCTGAGACTTTGCGTAAGAGCTGGGGGAAGGGACCAGGCAGCTGATGCGAAAGAAGGAAAAAGAAGTGAGAGAAAATAAACAGCCCTCAAGGAATCCACTCCACGCAGATGGATGGTTTGTATTACAGGGAGATGAAGAACCTCTGCGCGTGGCGTCAGCACTTGGGAAATCTTCCCTCTATAAGTAGAGGTTTTGGGGGCGGGAAAAGAAGGTTTTGCTTTTTCAGCATAGCAAGCCTCATTATTGGGATTTATCCACTCGGCACCTGAGACCTCCATCCCTGGGAGCGCAAAGGGCTGGGGGAGATTCTCGCCTCTTCTGCGGGACAGCAGACGATTCTCCAGGCATTTAATCCCATAGGAAAGAGCTGCTGCTGCTCCGTGACCCCATAACAGATTTGTTAAGGTTGGCAGGTCGGGCAGCGCCAGTGCTGGGTTGCTGGTACAATCCTGCACGGGCCCTCTCCTGCGGGTGATGGACAATTCGGTCTTTAATGCCGTGCCCCCGCTCTGCCCCCAGCCCTGCCTCTGTGAGCGCATGAGGGAACTGGGAATCAGCAACCGAGCAGCTTTTTGCTGGTTTATGGCCCCTGTCCTCCTCGCTCCTGCCAGTCTTGGATGCAAAGGCTGAAATGTGAATCTCCAGTTGGTTTTCCTTTTCTATCCCAGTGCATCTCAAATGATGATATTTCTTTTCTCAGTTCCCTTAGGACATACAGGGATGCTACTCAGTCTGTCTAGTGAAAACTAGATGAAAGTGTCTGCTAGTTTAGTCTCTCTATATATATATATGAAATGGCTGGGGGCTATGTATTTTTAGCAGTAGTTCCTTTTTTATGATCTGTTACATATTCCAGCATTGCTTACGTCAGCAGTAGCCGCTGACTGATGTCAGGGAAGGATCTCTGCTGGGTTTCCCCCATGGAGTGCAATCGTGGGATGTCCCACGGGTCTCACCCAAATTCAGCATTGGAGGCTGGCTGCTTCTGCTCTGGCTGAGCTGGAGGTCACCTGGCCTGAAAATCAGGACTTATCCAGCTTTGTGTACTCATCTATTTATTCTGCTGCTTTCAAATGTGGCTTCAGGTATTCCTGAAGCGCGTTTGTTCCCCTGGCTTAGAGCTGTGAAAGCAAGCAAGTGGAATTCTCTTTTTTGGATGCAAAAGCCAGAGACAGCAAAACTCTGGTTCTGCCTTAGTGACTGACAAGTAAAACGCACATGGACCTGATAAGGGTCCAGACAACAGTTTCTGTTGTTTGACCAAATCAATTGGGTATCCTGCCTGAAGTCACTGCAGCAACTTGCTTAATTAATTTGCTTGATTAATTTACGTGAGCACAGAGCCAACTCCCTACTCCGGAGTCCTGGTCCCAGAGCTGAGCATGTCCCTTTGGAGCGTTTGCTGCCATTTTCCACCCTCACTTACGCTTTTCATAGCGCGTTTAATGTTACCATTTCTTTGGGGTTTGTTTTATTCCCCACTGCGCTCTTTCTAGTGGTAAAATCGGTCAAAACCAGAAATCAGCTGTTCAGCTCAAGACGATGTACTTGGTCGGGTCGGCGATGTGATCCCCTGTGCTTTGCCTAGCAAGGCCCTGCTGCGTTGCGTGTGTTTTGCTCTAGGATATCCATTTATATCATGTGAAAATCATCTATCTGTTTTCATCGCTGGCATACTCGTAGCCAGGCAGTTTGTGCAGATAGAGCTTCAGAGTAAACTTGTCTTAAAACTCTGGTTGTCAAATTTCTCTACTTGAAAATACTCATGCCTTAAACTGGAGGACTGATTAAAGCACAGTTCTTAGGCCCTCCCCGCTACAAGGAGCATTCATGCAATGCTCATCTCGCTCAACCTCTGCAACCAGAGCCTCCAAGCTTTTCTTAAGAAGTAAATAGAAAAAAAAAAAGAAAGCAATCCCTGAGCTGAATCACAATGATATCGCTCCCACGCAAAGTGGAGCGATTAAAAGAAAAGGATGCTTTTGTTTTAAGTGTAGAACCAGTCATAATAGGCACAACAGGGAAGTACTTAATAGGGTTTCAGCTTGCAAAACAGTAATTAGAAATGATGTTCCTCTGATTGCTCAAGGCTGCGTTTGTGATAGGTCATTCCTCAATCGGGGCTGAATATATGTGATGTGGAGGCCCATACTTGCAACATTACAAGGCAGGCATGCTTTTCTTTAATCATTATTATTTCAGTTACAACCCGGATGAGTGATCCCAGCTGGTAGATAAGAATCAAACACACACAAATATGGCTCATCTTTCTTAACATATGGAAACCTGAATCGCAGAAGTAGTCTCCATCTCGAACCCTGCTCTCCCCCCGTCCGCCCAGATGGTGTTTCTGTCCTGTTTTAGCTGTAGTTAATTGGTGAGCAACTATCTAACCCAAGCACAACTTCTTGCTGGGTGTAGGGGCAGGGATAACTTCGTTTAGAAGGGCCTGGAGTCCTGCCTGGCTCACTCTTTCTTCTGAGGTCAAGGTATAATCTTCTCCTGGCTAACTCAGAAACACGCTGTTTTCTGTCTGGTCCTTCTTCCTCTGGATAACAGCTCCCTGCCCCAACTCTCAGGTATCCAAAGAGTTTTTCTTTAAAGCCAGGGGAGAGTAGGTCATGCTTTTATGTTTCCTATACACATTTTAGAGGGGATTTGCCTTTGTTTCAGCAGGTTACCTGCATGGTCAGTGCAGTAGTAGGATGGTCTCAAGGCATGCATGCATCTTCCATATGTCAAAATACTTTGCCCTTTCTATTAAGAAGTAGAGGGGGTAGAAAAATCCCTGATGAAGGGGAGGGGGTAACAATGTCTAATCACTGCAGAACCATCTTGAGCTAATTGAGTTTGTCTAAAATTCATCCAGCCTTTAAGGTTTAATAGAAGATGATGGTCTTAATGCATCACATGCCTTGGAGTAAATGGATACTCTGCTTTAAAGGCCCTGTTGATGTTATGTGAAGGGGAACAACAGTTGTTATGATTCTGAAACTCAGATTGAACCCAATTAATCAATGCTGAGATGATTTGAATCATGTGGCATGCATGGTCACCTCTCTGATATTCTATCCTTATCCCTCCCTAGACTGAGACATGATTGATGTCAACTGTACACCGAATTTTCAGGGGGAAGGCTGAGCCAAGTCATTTGGACAGAGAAACAAATTAGATCAAAAGTGTGATCCAGGGGAAAGGAGATCGGTTTCAGAGCAGAAGCTTAAATTTCTTTTTATACCTTGGGTGCTCTGTCCGGGTATGCATGCCTTGGGGATTGCACCGAGCGCTGCGGGCGTGCGTGTGTGTGCGAGCGCTCTCGGGGGTAGGACGTTTAGCAGGAGATGACTACGCATGCCTCGGTCAAAACCCAAAGTGCAAAACTCATCAGAAGGCACGTTTGCATCTTCGGGCAGCTCTTAATGTAAAAATAATCTCCCAGCCATCCTTACTTCTTAGGTTACAGCCAGCCGTGGTTACCTTGTGACTTTCCTTGGAGAAAACGGATCTGGAGGAGGGATGGGGGGGGGAAGAGCCGGGATTAGGCTCCCAGTGCTGGGGGGGGGACACAGCGCTCCTGGCCCCGCACTGTGCTTCGCACCCGCTTCCACCTTTCGCTCACGGCTTGTACGGCTTCCCCAGCCTGGCAAGCCTTGGCCGGGGCTTAACGGGGGGATTGGTTGGGGTTTTTTTTAGTTTTGATCTCGCCTTTTATTTCCTTGGGCTTCTCCTCCTGGATTACAGAGGGCGGTGGGAGGACGGGGCGGCTCGATCCGGGTGTTTCTAAGGACTGGGGGTTGGGTTTTGTTTCTTTTTTTTTGTTTGGCTTTTTTTTTTTCTTTTTTGTTTGCTCATTTCTTTTGTTTCTTTTTTTGTTTCTTTTTTTTTTTCTTGGGTTTTTTCCTTTTGTGTTTTTTTTTTCCTTTGGGTTTTTTCCTTTTGTTTTTTTTTTCCCCTTTGTTTTCCAGAAAGGGATTTCTACTCTTGCTCCCCCTCCCCACGTGCCTTGCCACGCGTGGGCACCCAGTTTTACCCCACATGCGGGTCTCCGCGGCCCCTCCTGGGGGAACGGGGGGGTTCCCGGCGGCTGCGGGAGCATCTGGTTCCAATGCTGCGCTCGGTAGTTTTATTCCTACTCGGCGGCATAATATAAACTCTACTGTTAAACTACACGCGGCGCAGTCCGGGGCCATCCCGAGCTCCCCTGGCAGCTTCACAAAAAACTTGGGGTTTGAAGAAAACTTTCCCCAAACCCCTGTGATCTGAGCAAGGCGGGGGGGGGGGGGGGATGCGGTCCAGCTCCCTCCCCAGCTTCCCTGGTCCCCTCCGGAGGGAGCGAGGTGTTGCCATGACTCTCCGGGATGCTCCCTTATCTTGTCCGAGTCCCATGACAGCGGTGGTATGTCGGATTTCTTTCCTCCAAGGAGCTAAAATCACTTTTCCTTCATCCCATGTCGCCTACGGGAAAGTAAGGGGGGGGGACCGGGCTGGGAAGGGGGTGCCACCACCCCCCGG
Source organism: Buteo buteo (assembly GCF_964188355.1). Taxonomy (NCBI): domain Eukaryota; kingdom Metazoa; phylum Chordata; class Aves; order Accipitriformes; family Accipitridae; genus Buteo; species Buteo buteo. The sequence continues at coordinate 41,464,162 of NC_134181.1, read as the reverse complement.
GGGTTGGGACCGGGCAGCGGCTCCGGAGCTTGGAGCCAGGAAAGCCCGAAGTCCCCAGCGTGTTCTTATTAAAGGGGTTTTAAAGCCTTTGTGTCCGCCAAATTTTCGGTGTCTGTCTCCAGCTCCTGGCGCTGGGAAGGCTGGAGGAAAGCAGGCTGGTAATGCTGAAGTTCGCTGATGCTAGGAACTAATTAATTTATTTTTTTTTAAATGGGAGCTTTCCTTAATTATTATTTTAAGCGATTCCATCTAATTTTGATTAAAGCGAGCATTGTAACAGTTCAATACAACCTCGTCTCATCTCTTTAATAGCTTTCAGAGCGGCTGCGGGGGAAAGATACCTTAAGGAAGTTAAAGGATGTCAAGATTATTTTGCATTACTGCAGTTTTGTATAGTTAGAAAAGCAACAAATGCTGTTAATCTGGTTCAGTGAGGGGGCAAAGCCTTTAAGTACAGATATTTTTTTTACTCATTAAGTTCATTTGTGCAAAAACTCTTGTAATGTAATTGCGTGTTTATACTACCTTTGCTTGTTTTCCTTTTTTTTTTTAACCCCCAATCGAAAAAAAATCACTGCTGCTGAAAATCGCTGATTATCCTGACACATTTTTCCCCCCCAGTGGAAACGATGATGAGTTGAAGCACAGGGAATAGGAAATTCTGACGGGAGATCTATTGTTTTTAAGAAAGATCTGAACAATAAGTGTCATGTAAGGCTCTGCGCGTGTACATGTGTTAATTAGAGGCTGTATAAATAGGTGCACATAGGTATGTAAGTAGTTTCCTTAGTTTCGAGAGCTGGGCTGTAGATTATATTACAAACAAAAGAAAATTCGGTTGCTTTTTTTTTTTCTTAATGGCAGCGCATAAAACCTCCTCACTTTTCTCAGTACCGTCCATCCAGCCCTTCCTGTCTCCCGCCCCGAAAAAAAAAAAAACCAGGGAAAAGAGGGGTAAGCGTTGCCTGGAGAGTTTGGATAGTTCTAATTCCTCCCCTCTTCCTTTCCAGCCGAAATTCCCGCTCCGGTGCCAGGAGCCCTTTGCACATCAGCGGGGAGGAGGGACTGGGGCAGAGCCCACGCTTCTCCCTAATACCTGGGGGGGGAGGAGTCCTGGCCAAGGGGGTTTTGGGGTGGAAAAGCTGCATTTTGGGCTGCTAGGGTGGTACTTTTCTCCCTTTGCCCCCTCCGCACGGGGGGTTATGGTGCTGAGCGGGGGGTCCCCCCTGCCCCCAGCTCTGTCCCAGAGCTCGGAGCTTCCACCCCACGGCCGGCATCACCCCTTCGTACCAAAAAAAAAGCTGTTTTTTGTCTTAGAACCCAATCCGCCTGCCTCAAAAAAAAAAAAGACCAACACCAAAACCACAAAAAAAAACCCAACCAAAAAAAACCGCCCCAACCCTTGGGATGAGGGAACCGTCGCAGCCCACATTTCCCACCTCCCACAAGCCGCCCTGGGTTCCCATCGATTTTATTCCTTGCCCAGAGCCTCCTACAAAATCGCATTTGCTGGGGTGGTTTTCCCCGGCGCAGCCTGCGTATTGTCACTCAGCGGCAGAGCTCCCTCCATCCTCCCTCCTTTTGTGTCCTTCCAGCCCTCTGCTTAATTGTATTCCCAATTGCATTTGCTTTGATGGATTTACTTCCTTTTATAATTTCCCAGTTATGGACCCTGCTTTTGCCTTCCCAACACTTAATGTGGAAAAAATGTCCCTTCTGTGCTCGACTTGAGGAGAAAGAGCTTGCTTTGAAGGTCTCTGCTAGGATGTATGGGGGGGGGGTCCTCCTTTTTTATCAGGCCTTGATATCCCCCCACCTCTTTTTACCAGTTCTGTTGCATCTCCCCGTTCCCTTGCTGCTGTTGTTACACAGCTACGCGTCCACCCGTCTCCCCAAAAAGACAGGCAGAGAGCAAAAGCTGGGAAAACCAAAGGAGAAAAATGAGGAATGGGGGAAACTGAGGCAGAAAGCAGGAATTCCTGCAGGCAGAGCAGTGGCAAAAATAAGGAGACCTGCTACTCGGGTACCGGCTGCAGCTCTCCAGATGTGGCAGCTCTCTGTACTGCTTAATGCATTAAACATATTGTTATGCAGAGTAATGTAGATGAGGGGGCGTGTGCTCGCCCCGGGCGCTTAGAGGACGCGAAAACACTGATGGAGATTGAACGGGTTTAGGAAGCAAAGAGGCAACTGGGACTCGCTAGGCCGGGAAATTTGGGGGTTTGCAGGGGCCGGGGGCTGGAGGGGGGGGGTCCCTCAGGGGGGGTCGCGTCTCTCCCCGCTTTTCCCCGTCCCGGTGGGAACATCCCCGGGGGGAATCTCCCGGGACCATCCCCAAAACCCCTGGCCGGGAGAAAACCCGGCGTGGCTCCGCAGGGGCGGTGGGGAAACCGGTTGCGGTGGGTCGGAGGGATCCTAAACTTTGAGGAGACGAGGAATAAGCGTTCCTAGCGCCGCTGCTTACGAGCGGCGGAGCTGCCAGCGGGGGGGGAGGCAGAGCCGGGGCCGCCCCAGCCCGGCGCGGAGGTTCCGCTCCGCGGCTGCGGAGCGCACGGTGGGATGTGTTCAGGTTGTTAAAAATAATCGGAGCGGTTTTGCAAGGAAATTTCCAACCCTGGTAATGAGGAAAAGGAGAGCTTGGCTCTCGAGCGCCTGTCCGTGGGGGGAGCCCCCGGTGCTGCCGGTCCGCGGGTGGGGGGGCGGGACGCGCAGCCCCGGGTGCAGACGTGGTCACCCCCCCCGGGTAAAGGACACGAGTGCCAGGGTGCCTTATTTATCAGGGAGGGGTGTAGTTGAGGGGGAGAAAACAGCCAGGGAAGGAGCCCTGGTTACATGGGAGCCCCCCCCCCCCGGGAGACACGGTGCTCAGGCGGCCCCGGGTGGGGGGAGCGCTTCTCTTACTGCCTCGGAGGGGGTGATTTCGTTGATGTTCCTGAGGAAAGAGAGGTGTGATGCTCCCTAACCTGGAGATAGCGGTTCTTCTGCTGGTCTCCCCCCCATACCAGGGGGGAGGGTGTAGGAGGGGACCCCCGGCGCCGTGGTGAGGGAGGGGATGCTGTGCTTGTGCCTCCTCAGAGCTGCTGGTTTTTCTCCGCTTTTGGGAAGATGTCATTTCCCCCCTTTCCCAAACCCAGCGCCGTCCTGGGTTTAAATATTTGCAACACCATTGGTCCAAAACCTTTTCTCTTTGGGGGCAGACGGGGGTTAAATTGAGATTTGCGGGGAGAGTGGTGCAGCGGGATGCTGGAGCCCATCGTCTTCCACCCGAGCCCAGCACTGAGCCCTCTGCCAGCTTCTCCCCAGCCCGGGGGGGAGCATTCCCCCCACACATAACTGTGGCAGCGGCCCCTGCGTGTCCCAGGGCTGGCAGTGAAGGCTCCAAGGATGCTCAGGTCGAAGTGACGCAGTGATGGGCAGGTGGATGTGGATCTCGCTGGGACTGGGAGTCAAAAGTAGTAGAGACTGGGGAAAAAAAAAAAAAAAAAGCAGCGCTGGGGGGTAAGGAAGGGAGATGCGGCTGTTCTGCGGGGGGCTCGGTGGGGGGGACCCCTCCGCGGGTGTGGAGTGACTGGTTGCGTTCCTGGGCAGCTCCCCGCGGGGAAAGGACCTGCAGCTTCATCTGCCTTAAGCAGTGGGAGCAGCAAGAAGAGGCAAAAATATTCCTTTTTCTCTGTCTTTCCCGCATCTCCCTTGCACTGAGCGGGGATGATTTGGGGCTGGGAGCAGGGTGCACCATTGCACAGGGGCTGAGCCCCTTTACCGGCTCTGTGCCCCCCCAGCCCCAGTTTCACAGGTTCATTCAGAGGCGGAGGTGGGTGCCCACTGCATTGGACTCCTAAAAAATGTAAAAAAAACCCTCTCAGCATCCTTTTCCCCAGCCTCCCTTCCTCCCCTTCTGGATGAGCAGCCCTGGCAGTGGCCAACCTAACCCTGGTGAGCTCGTAAGGAAGAAAAGTGGTTGGGCAAAGGGGGGGCAAAAGGTTATTGAGGCAAGAAATAAATCCCAACACCCTGTTCCCCCTCGTGTCCTTTTTCTCGCCCCATGTATCAACAACAACAATAACAGCCGGGCTGACGCTCCAGCCGTTTGGGGAACAATCCTTTTAATCGGGGAATAATCCACAGGACACTTTAAAGAAAAGCTGGAGCATTAACCCTGTGCCCTAGTATAATTCTTCCAAGAAGCATCTGGTACTTATATCACAACATGGGATTAGCTTTCTCCTTGCAAGTACACAAGATCAAAGGGGTTTTCCCCTCCTCTACAGGGACCTTAGCGAGGTGCCCCCGCTCCTCCTCCGTGTCCGGCAGCGTCCCTGTGAGGCGTGGGACACGCGTGGGTTCCTGCGGCGTTTCTGCCAGGAGCAAATGAACTTTGATGGGCCCAGGCGAGCTTTCTGCAGGGGCAAAAGGGAGGTTCGGGTCTTGTCTGGGTGGGGAAGGAACGTGGAATGTTTGGGGGTTTATTCCATCCCCTTTCTGTGCTGCCAAGAGTCTCTTCTGGGTATCATGGCCCCAAAGTTCACAGCTCTCCAGTCCGGTGGGGATCAGGGAGGGGGAGACCAGAGCGAGAGCTGCTCTTCCCCTGTCCTCGCTCCCTTACTCATCCTGCTCCAACTCCAGTTTAGGCCTCACTGGTGTTCCTGGGCTGGGTCATAAAAAGATTTACAAGACACTGTTAAACCGGCAATAAAAACAATTAACTTTAATGGCACCTTGGTTGGGTTGTTCTCTCTTCTCCTTTTCCCCCGGAGCCTGCAGCAGGCCAAGGGCAGTGTCCGGTCCCCGCTTCCCGGTGACAGCAGCGCTTGCCTGGGGAGAGACCTGGGGGAGGGAGGGGGCAGCCAGCACCCTGCCTTGGGTGTCTGAGGTGGGCGGTCCACTCGGACAACCTGGCTTTTTGGGAGGTTTGGGCTGCCCCCCCGCTTCTGGCAGCCCCAAAGGAGCTGCTGAGCGCTCCCTGCACCGGCAGTGGGATCGGGGTGCTCCCAGCCCTTCCCGGGGGCAGGGATGGAGGAGGAAAAACCTGCTCCTTGGCCCGGAGCTCTGCCCTGCCCTGCCTGCCCCCGGGCAGCAGAGCCGCTCCTGCCCCACGTCCCCGGACGAGGAGGGGTGAGGCGGGCAGCTGCTGGCCCAAAACCTGCCCTTCAGGCAGGGAAGTGTGCGGGAGATGCTGTACCGACCCTTCTTGGTCGAGCCCTGTTGAATACCCCATGGTCCTGGGCTCCTTTTGCAGCCAGTCAGGTTATTTTTCTTTCTTTCAAATAAGGGAATTAATTTCTAAGAAACTGGAAATGTCAATGGCAGATATAAATCAGAAGTGGCCAGAGGATGAACATTATCCAAAGTGAAGCAATTTAGTAAAATCATCTCTTTCCTTCCATCTCCCCCCCCCCCCCAATGAAAATTAAATTATTAGCTCAGCAGTATAAATGATAGTGCGGCACCAGTTGGAGATGCTGTTTGGGGTGAGTTCATTAGATAGATGGCATAGAGAAAGATTTACAAAAATACAAATAAAAATTGATGTTTACTTCTGCTGATCATTAAGGGGGGTTATCTGTCAATAATGTGATAGCAAATATATTTCTCGTAACGACAGAAGAGAGGGCCTTCTTTTCTTGGAATACTTCTATATTGGTATTTGAACATCTGGACAGATTGTACAAAACATTCTCTGAAAACGGTATTGCTTCGTTGATCTCAGAAGTTATTAAAAATAAAAGAGCTGGCAACAGAAATGAATGATAAAGTATATTTGGATTTCATATGAAATTTCCACCCTGAAATAAAACTGTAGTATCTTACAGAAGATGAGAGATCCCAGCCAAGTTAAGCTACGTAAAAAAATCAGTGACTCAAAGATTTCAAATATTCCTAAGTACTCTGCTTCTCCAAAAGCTTTGCTGATGGAGAGAAAACCTGTTCATAAAAATTAATCCTTCCTGGGCAGAAGCCCGGCTCAGGCAGCACTGCCGAAGCTGGCAGTCCCGTGCCAAAGCCCTGGTCTTGCACCTAAGACCCCCGTGAACTGCGTGTTGAGAGGCTTCAGCCCCGAGTTCACCTGTGGGAGACGGATAAGGAAGGCCTCGACAGGGGACGGGTTAACCTGGCTTGAAACCCTTCCTTAGCAGGGACACCCATACCCCTAGGATGAACGGGGATGACATTTGTCATCCGTTCATCCTCCTGCTCTTTAAAGCCCAGCCAGTTTATTTCTCACGCTCTCAAACGCAGAGGCATCTTATTAGCACGCAGATGCCAGCATGCAATTTGCTTTAGGTTTGCGCCTCGAGCTTTGCCTCTGTGCAAATGTCCAGAGAGCGAGAGAGAAGTATAATTATCCGGCTACGGCTCTGCTGACACAAGGGCAGGGCCACGCCGACAAGCCGCAGCCTGTCAGCTGCTCGGCGCTAACTGTCCGTGGGGCTGTTCTTGCCCCATCCCAAATGGGAAGTCACCCAGAGCAGAGCCTCCTCCTTCCCTTTCACCCCGTGTAACTTTTTCCGTCTTTCGCCTTCCTAAAAAAAAATATTTGTCGCGCCTCAAAAATGCTTTGAAGGCATCACGGTTTGCAACGCTCTGAAAGAGGCAGATTAAAAATAGCCGGAGCACGGTTTTGCTCTGGAGTAGGCAACCCCTCCGTCTTTGGCGGTTCCAACACTGTAGAAACTTTTCTCTGAAATGGGCGTATTAATTGCTTGCTTATTTATTTCTTTCCCCTTTGGATGCCCTTGCGCTGCGTGTAGAGCAGCGAGCGGCTGCTGCGATCGGCACTGTCTCGAGGTGCTCCTCACACCCGGGGAATAAAAGCACGGACAGGTCGTTGCATGCGATTAAACATCATGAGTTACCACTTATCAGCGGGGCTGCGTTAACCAGCCGAGTGCGTGCTCTTGGCCCCGTGATTTCTATCTCTGCCGGCCCTCTAACGCTTTTTCTTTCCCCTGGGTGCGGATCCCCAAGTTAGTGGCTCAACCCTGGTGACAAGTAGTTTGTTTTCCAGTTACCTTTGCAAACCTCTTAGAAAGCAGCTTTAAGACTCTGAGGCTGGAAAATGCTGTCCTAGCCCGTTCCCAATACAAATAAAAGGAGTTTGCCCCAACTATCCGTAGGGAGTGCGCACGCAGGCAGTTAATGTGGTTCAGCTAACGAGCAGTAACTCGTTAAGTTTCAGTGACTTAGTCCTTTATGTTCGCCTGTCTATAAGGGAGACCACACAGAAGCAGAAAGAGCAGCCGGCTCTCTGTGGCCCTTCTAGCCAGAGTCAAGGGGGAGGTGATAATTATTTGTTTGGGCTCTCCTGTTTTAGGAGAGTCGCCGTTTGTTTATTTTTTAAGCTGATCAGGAGTTAAACCCTGTTTGCCTTGTGGCTTTTAAGCCGGGCTAGCAAGAGAGCCGAAGCGTCGCTGGCGGAGGCCGCGGGCGGCCTTTGAGTGGGGCGTAGGGGCGAGGAGCGCGGAGGATGCGCAGGATGCGGGGATGGGACTGCTCCGGGGGTCGTTTGGGAATCTCAGCTTACGATAACTGTGTCTCGGAGGTGTCACACGCGGGCTGTTGGCAGGCTCAGGAAGACAGGCGCTCCTGACAGCTATCTCTCTAGTGGGAGGGGGATTAGGGGATGGTTTTATGGCTTTTAAGCATCCTCCTCCTCCTCCAGCTTCACGACAGATAGCTGAAGGGAAAAAGAAGTTTTCTGTTTCCTTGCCCTGCTCTCGCTAGAGCTCTCAGCGAAAGGGAGACAAAGCCCAGGCTTATCTCCTAAGTGTTTCCCACCAGCTTGCTGAGCTCTTTGCCTCCCCTAATTCTAGCTGTAGGCCCCCTAATTCTCCTCCGGTGTTGCAGATGGGGCTGGAGACAAGGCTGGGCACTTTGCAGGACCCACACGCCGAGAGACCCCGCAGCTTGACCCGTGTCCCCATCGCCCTCTCCGACGTGGGGACGGACAGAGCTGCACACAGCCGGGCAGGAGAAAGCGGAGCATTGGAGCTGTGGATCGTGGCTCAGGCGGACGGCTGCTCCTCGCTAGCAGGACGCTAAAGGTTCTCTGTCACCAGCCCAGTGTTTCTGCCGGTAACTTGAGCCCAAACTTTCTTATCACCTCCCCTGGGAAGGCAATAGCAGCGTCATACATAACTCCTTGGGGCAGGAGAACAACAACATTGAATCGCTAGTTTAAAAAGCCAGTCGCAGATATGCTTTTCTGCTTTTCCTTTGCTGGTTATACAAGCGCTACTTAGGGAAAAAAAAAAACCAACATTGGAGACAGACTTGAAACAACTGCACTCTGCTGGAAGAGCGTGTGCGTGAGATACGGAGTAGATTACAGCTTGACATGGCACGTAAAAACACTCTTTCCTTTTAACACCTTTATTGCAAGTTTTAAAGGGTAATCAAAATATGTTCTTAGCTGTTTGCTTCTATGCTATAAAAGGACACTCATACCTGTGAAATCCTATGACCTACAAATAGTAAAAATTGTGTATTTTTTGTGCCGGTGACCTTTTGAGTGAGGCTACATAAATAAAACGTAAGCAAAGTGTTGGAGGTGCGTTCTATAACAGGAGGACGGTGGGGACAGCGCTGATTTCCATCAGAGTGAGTGAAAAAAAGTGTCATGAGCATTTGCTTAAGGAAAATGAATCCGGTCCTGAGGTAGCACGGTTTCTCTGAAGTTGGTGGAACGATGCCAGCGTGCGTTGGGCCTTGGAGAAGTGCGCAGTCCTGCTCAGAGGAAGGCACCTGTGCATGCTCTTAGATCCTTTCCTGCCTCTCAAATTGCCTTCCCAAGATTTTCTTTACTGCCTTTTCTCCAGGAGGTTTGGATGGATGGATTCAGATCTGACAGGCTTAGAAAAGAGTAAAAGAATGGATGGAAATTTAAAAAAAAAAAAAAAAAAAAATTAAAACCCAACAGCTGCTACAAAGGCTCCTGCCACCACGGCCCCTTGGCTGCAGCTGAAGTGGGGGTCTGTGTAGCAGTGGGTCGTAGTCGCCCCCAGTTTGCCCATCCCTGCTTCCCCTCAGTGCCCTGCAGAGCCCCCGCTGCCCATCTGCCCAGGACAGGCGTGATCCTGCCCGCGAGCCTTTCCATCGCTTGCAGCGACAGCTCACGGTGCCTCTTCCACCGGGTCCCCGACAGCCGTAGCTCTGGGCAGGAGGGAAGGGCAGCGAGATTTCCCTCCCCGCAAACTCCATTCCCTTTGGTATTATTTTTATTTCTGCTGCTTTATGGTTTGGTGTGTTGTTTTTTTTTTTTTCCCCGAGTCAAACTCAATGAAAGTCTGAGAATGAAGTTGAACAAGTGAATTTTGTGGCCTTGCCTACACAAGGTCATGAGGTTTTGCAAGAGACCAAGGACTGGAATGCCTTGAGCTCTCGACGGCAGCGCCGCGCTTTGATTCCTCAGACACACTGCGGCTCAGGAGGGTGGTTTTTAGTAAACAGGGCTCGTACAGGTACCTGGCCCTGCTTTGACGTGGTGTTTGGAAAAAGGTGCGGGAGCGGTGGTAGCACTGGTTCAGCCGGATGGAGTCTGACTCCATCCCTCTGTCTGGAAACGAAGCAAATGCCTCTGCCCCCACTATCAGCTCTGTGCATCATATGATTCATGCTCGAGGAGTCCCAGAATTACAGCTGTAAGGCACATTGTGTTTAGGCTCACTAAAATCATTCTGTCATAAAAGGGCTGGCGTTGTGGGCGCGCTGGGGAGGAAAAAGAAAAAATAGACTCACGAAGACGAGGCAGGCAACCAGCCATCTTGTGCAATCAATATTCCTGCAACCGTTTCCTTGCTCAGAGCCCAGTTCTTTTAAAATGCCAAGCACCTTCTTGCTCAGAGCAGCTGCCTTGCTCTTCCTCAGGGACACGGGGAGGGCACGGACCCACCGTGAATATCCCTGCCGCCTTTCATGCCCATGCAGCAGCCGCATCCAGCCTTTCCCTTCCCTGCCCTCAGCGTGCCTAAAATGTATCAATTTTCATTTGTTTCCAAATCATCCTGAGATCGCGTGACTTGATTAAAGGCCGGTCGAAACTTACAGTGCAATCTGGTTCATCTCCACGCTGGTCTTTTTTTTTTTTTTTCTGCGGATAACAAGGGGCCAGACTTAGTGCGAAGGGTCTTTCCCAAGCCTGTGTCTCGGAGTGGAGCTGCCGAGGTGGTGGGCAGCTGGCGTGTGGAAAGCATCCCAGGTAGTTGAAGTTTTCCTGTGTTTGGGAAGTGGGAAAAGGAAAAGGGCATTTCGCTGTCATCTGTTCTGCACCTATTTTGGTAAAAGATGCCTCAAGTTTCTTTGTGTGCCCTGTGCCACGCGTGGCACCTGCAGAAGCTCAGCATCTCCTCGCAGCGAGCAGGAGAAACGCTTCGGTGCTGAGCTGCTGCCAAGTAAATCCCCATCCTTACTCCTTGCAAAGCACCTTTCCGCTCTGGAGGGCTCCTTGCCCAATGGCCCTGGCTAGCCGAGCGGCCGAGGGCTTGGGGGGCTCCCCGGGGGCAGTGGGAGCTGGTCTCAAGAGGCAGCTGGTGGCAGGACCGCTCCTCTTGCATCCCTTTGAAACTCAGGGGACTGACTTAGTAAAGTCTAGTTTAGACTGATGCCTAGCCGCTGCTCAGCTTTATTTCCTGGTATCCCACCCTTCTGTATAATACTCCTGGATCTCCCTGGTATTTGCAAGAATTCTCACCTAGGCTCGACTTAACGAAATAGGTTTTAGTTGCCAGCAAAGCACGATGCGTGCTTTCTCCCATGGGTGTTTCTCAGCCAGTGGGTCGCAGCCCGTACAAGCTCAGGAGAGGCAGTCGGTGAAGGGAGGGAGAAGTGAGGGGGAGGGAATCGTTGAAAACTTTATTGCAATCGAAAGCCAAAAAAATCCTGCTCCTCCGCTTTCCTGGTGCCAGGTATTCTTTGTCAGTGTGCTCTCGAAACGTCTGCCCGCAGAAGGAGTGTGGGGACGGAGAGGTGTCATTGAAATGTTTCTGTTCTTACTTTTATGGGGAATGAATGGGAATAATAACACTTTTTTTTTTTCCCCCCGAAGTAATCAAAAAAGACCGATGGGTTGTTCTAGATCAGACTCTTCTCTGCAGCACATGCAGGCAATGGGTACAGGATCGACGTTGTTAGTATGCTTCTGTTTATTATTCTACCAGGTCTAATTGCTATTAGTCATAAAGTCATACTACAGTTAACCACTTTCCAAATTCATCCTGGGGACACCTCTCCTAAATTATTTCCATGCTGGTCATTTGCCATTTATTTCCTTCTCCTCTGTTTTCTGTCTCAACAAGTTTTTAATCTATGACAGCACTTTATCTCCCAACCCCGTGATTATAAAATTTCCTTCAGAGACTCTACTGAAGGGCTTTATCAAAAGCCCTTTGAACCTCTCCATAAATTAGAATCTCTGTTCTCCTTTTCCTACTATTTTGTTAACTCTTTCAGGGGTTCATAGGGGTAAGGAAGGTTTAATTCACCTTTGCCAGCACCGGACTCCCCTCTCTTCTCCTTTACTCGCAGCAGTTAATTTACATCACTATTTTGGCATTATTTTCTCTTTTTATCACCCCACTCTCTCGCTGCCCAAGACATCCAGATCACTGGCTTGGGACCCCGTGTCGGTGCTCTCCTAATTGGGGTATGGCCTTGACTGAGCTCACAGCTCCCCTCTACTCTACCTGGCACTCGTGATTGATAACGTGGAGCAGATCCTGCTGATGTTAGTGAGCAGAGCCCCGGCTGCTGGGGAACCGTGCTGACGTACTGCAGCCCGCATGCGACACCGTCATTTTTTTGCTGGCAACAGACACTTTCTTCTCACAAGTATTTGGCATTCTCAGATGGTCTTCTCTTGGTATTTCTCCGTTGGCTGCTCTTTAGCTGCTGCCCAGCTGCTCAGTTTGATAGGAGGTGGCCCTTGCTCCCTGGTGTTAGGAACAGATCAAAGGGGTAGGTAGGAGCAACCTTGTCTGAAGGACAGAGTGTTGGACTGGCGCTCTGGAGCCTTGGATTATTTCTCTCTGCCTCTATTCTTGACCAGATAAGTAACCCGGGGTGAGTCAGTTCAATTCTCCTTAACCCTCACATTTTCCCTCCCACACTCTTTCTGTCTCTGCAGCTTAGATTTTAATATATCTAGTGCAGGAAATTGTCTCTCACTGTGTGTTTGCACGGTGCCTATTGCAATGAGATCCTGGAGGAAAAATCATAAGTCAACTTGGAAATCTCTTCCTTGAATATCTGAATCTGCTTTTCCTCTTTGATGGATTCTTTCCTGTAACAACTTCTCTGGCTGCATGTGGATGATAGACAATTATTCCTTTTTTCTTCAGACAGTTGCTAGGAAAGGAAGTTTAAGGGGCTTTGCCCTTCCCCTCCATCCCCTTCCCCTAGTACCTTCGAACACAAATGGTGGTTTCAGTCAAAGTTGACTAAAGGGTAAAAGTTTCCTAAAACTTTTGTGAAAATAGACGGCAGTAGGATAGAGGAGGAGACCATTAGCGATTCCCACTAAAGCAGTGGGCGTTATAGCAAGCACTCATTTCTGGGCAGATGCCTGAGGATCCGCACTGGGGACAGCTGCTTGGTACCCAGAGTGGGTGACAGAGCTGCCACTGGTGTCCCCGCGTTAGCGGACGCTGGAGAAACCACTCAACAGGGAGTCCACCCCTCGCGCAGAACCCTTGGGGACAGACGAGGGCCGAGTTCACGCCTGAGCCTTCGTGTAACTCGGGTAAAGCGGGCAATCAGCCGTGGGCGCGGATCTGCTGGGAACCAGACCACGCTCGCTCTGTTCAGATGCTCGTGGCCTTACGTGCTTCTTGCGACAGAGGCGTCTCCTGCCGAGTGCAGGCACTGAGCCTCCTGTGAAGCTGTTTGGAAATACCTCCCTTCCTCCCACCCTTTGCCCACGCGCTGAGCTCTCGGGCAGAAGAGGGGGAAGATATTACCGGCTTTCCTATTTTCCCCTCTAGATATCTCTTCAATGAAAGTGCAGAAAGGTTGAGATTTGGGGTTCATTAATAACACACCCTATTATCAGCTGAGTGTAACAAACCACCAGTTTTGGATGCCCTGATTTTTTCTGAGTGGGTGGTTTGGAAGATGATGGAGTTGACTTTCTGGAGTGCTGCAAAATCCTTCCGCCAAACATTTGGCTGCTCAGCAGCCCTGAATACTGAAGCCTTTGGGGCATTTTTGAGTTGGGAGTGTGGAAAACGAGGAACCCTGAATGAACAGACTCGTGAAAATTAGAGGTTCCTCTCTGCTGTGCCTCAGTTTACTCATAAGTAAATTGGGCAAAGTAATCCTTGGGCTTTCGCCTCAGGGGCCCCCAAGTCAAAATCCTTCATGCTTCAAAGTCCTTGAAGGCACTTGAATGAAAGACTCCGGACCCGGTAATTACAGAGCGTTGTGCTTGCATGAGGCTATGAGATAGGGAAACCTTTGCCAGGCAAGGTTTGGAGAAGAAAATCAACATTGCACTGCCAAACCCTCCGAGGGGAAAATGGAAGATTTACTGTTGCGAGCATCAAAATCAGCTGTTGTCATTTAAGGCCATTGCAAATGGATTTGTGGCAAGACTGTATTTGCACAAACCTGGCTACCAGGAGGAAAGCAGCAGCCTTGCCAAAGCGAGACTGGTGCTGGTGGTGGCGGTGGGATTTGCATAGGAGCAGGTTAGGAGGCAGCGCCTGCCTGGCCGAAGTCAGCTCAGCCCTACCAACCCAGCCAAGCTCTGCTCATTTCCCTAAGCTGAATTTTTGGCTTCTTTCCTTGAAAAACATCTTCTCGGAGAGAGAGAGAGAGAGAGAAAGGAGGTCAGCTGTGTCAGAGGATGTTTTGCCTGTCTCCCTTAGGACTCGGTTATGGATTTAACACGAGATTTCCTTAAAGCCCTGGGAAAAAAGCAGACTTCAAATTGTAGGTCAAAGCTGTGATTCACCCCTTCGTTTCTGCTTTGCTTCGGGAGGGAGGGGAAGTAATTTGGGTCAGTTCTGCCCTGTGCAGGGGCATCTCCGCGCCGGGCTGGCTCCGATGTCGTCGCGGGATGTGGGAAGGAGGTGGGAGCAGGGCTTTCCTGCCCATGCCACTGTGTCTCATCCCTCTTGCCCTTGCTAAAGGGGGAGATGTGGCCCTCAGAGGTTGATTTTCATCCCCTGTGCTGTGCCTGGCATTTGAGATAGACTAGAGAGGAGAACATAGGGTGTCTGATACCGTCACTCTTTCCGGCGCAAAGGCATAAAACACGCCTCGGGTGTTCCCTTTGCTTGACTATAGGAAAAGCTACAAGACCCCTCACGGCTCATTCTGCTGAAACCTCTTTTAGAAGTGCCATTCAGGAGTTTTCTGCATCAAGGAAGGTGTCAGCGCAAGATGATAAATGATGAGGTGCCTGCATTATTGCTAAGGGCCCATTAAAAATGAGACACCTTTGAATTCACGGGGTAATAACAGGCACGGGGTACGGGTTATTGGTCTCTTTTTCAGCAGAGAAATGATAAATGTTCCTGTGGAAAGAAGTGCCACACCCCCTCAAACAAGACACCCTTCCCTCTCCCATCAAAATTCCTAGGTCAAAGGAAAGGATTTGATTTCACTGTTAACACTCAGCCAGGAGAAATATGTGCTAGGTGCGAAAGCCACCTGTTCTCGCTGCAGACCTGGCAGGGGAGATGTGCAAAGAGCGAAGGCTGCAAGGCAATTTGGCTGTCACTCATCTTCTCAGGAACTTAGGAGTGATGTGTGTGTGTGTATGTGTGTGTGCAAGGCACACACACGCCTCTAGGAAAACTATCACTTGTAGTGAAAAGTGCAAACAACTTCTTTCACCGTTTCCTTTCTTTAAAAAAAAAAATCAGGAGTTGCCTCATTGCAAAAAAAGAGAACTGAAAAATCTTGGGTCAATATTGTTTTGCCCATCTACTTGCAAGGGGCTGAGTGTGGCCCTTGGAAATCCCACCACTGATGACATTGCTCAAAGCTAATCTCCAGGTCTTTTGATCTTTATACATTTAGGGCTTGACCTGAAGTCTGGAGAAATTAATGGGAGCCTTTCTCTCTCTCAGTGGGTATTTGCTTAGGGACTGATTAATTGATTTTTAGGTTTGTTGACTGTGCCTATATCATGGACTCAAAGTACACCATGAAAGTTTAATGAAATATTAAAATAGGATATTTGTTGACAAGAGTGACCCTGTGTGTCATGCAAGAAAAACTGCATGTTCGGAAGTGTCTTCTGAATGTCCTTAACTTCCTCCAAATCTGATGTTTCCCAGCCATGTGCTCCATCTTCAGGACTTCGTTGCCTGGACAAACTATGTGATCGTGGCAGGTCTTGAGTAGGCTTAGAAAATGTCTGAGGTTTCTGAGCACACCCTTTTCCGTGCCTGGAAATTATGTCTAGGCTGAACACATCCAGACTTCCCAGACGTGGTCATTGAATATATGCAGATAGGCTGCGTCTCAGAAAGATGCGGCAAACCCAGCACTTCTGGGATGCCTTGGATGTGTTGTGTGTGCTCCGCAGAAGGGGAGTAGTAGTAGGAAGGAAATGCAGCGTGTTTGGGACCTGACAGGGCAGCAGGTCAGGACATGCATGCATTCCCATCTGGGAAGTCCTTGATGGAAAAAAAGCGGATCTCCACGAGGAGGTAACCACATCCAGGCTTTGGTAAATGGAGGTGAGAAGTGGGTTGTCTTGCTAAGGGCCTCTCACTGAGCAAAGCCTGCTGTCAGCACTCTCCCCTTCGCAACCTCCCCCTGGTATAAACTCCAGCGCCTCCAGTGATCCCAGCATACAGGAGGGGAAGTGGTTTCTCCAAGAGGCAGGGTCCAGATCATTTAAAGCAAGGAGGACAAGACCTTGAACTTGACTTTGTGGTTGATCCAAGATTGGAATTCTGGCCGGCAATGGCCAAGTACCTCCGTGGAGAGATGCACTGTGGTGTCTAACCCTGCGCGCTCAGGCACCTGGATTGATGCTTCCCTTTAAACGTCACTCCATCAACTCCAGAGCAGCTGGAAAAGAGACGATTCAAAATAGTATCGTATTCCCTCCTCTTCTTGCCCCTGCCAATCCCAAAGAGCATCTCTGCCTCTTCCCTGAAAGGCATTTATTTACTCTACAGAGTAGTCTTATGCAAACTGCTGAGCTGAAGCATTCACATTGCAGACGAGAAAACAGACGCATCTCTGCTCCGCTGCTGCTGCTCTGCTGGTGCTGTTACCTGGGCATTGACTCTTGCCTTGGTTTTGCTCATTGTCCCTAGCCTGCAAAAATGGTATCCAAAAAAGTGTAATGGAAAAGCAAAAATCAACCAAAACCATTTTTTTTAAGTTTCCAAAGGATATTCTTGGCCTCTTCGCTTCCTGCAAGGTCTTCATTGGCAGAATCATCCCAGTAAGCTTCAACCTCCGAAAGGGAATGCAGCAGGGAGAGGCACCCCTGCTCCTTCCAGGCTATAAAAGGTTTAACTGCTCTTCCCAGCCCCTGTGCCCCTTCGTGATATCCTTGTCCATCATCTTCACTGGGGTGAGTTTTACCATGGAAGATATTATCTCATGATTACTACGCAATAGTGGTGTGTATCATAGGTGAAATGGTGAGTTATTAATCTTAATTGTCCTAGAGAAGGTGCTCTGAAGTTGCACAGCCTATTTTTCTGGCCAGAGACTTGAAACTTAGCTATTAAGAGGAAGCAAGCTGTGAAATCTCTCTCCAGGCATCTGAAGAAGCCTTAAGAGATTTTCAGAAGTGCCGAACCCTTAGATGTTCCCAAAGATTTTAGAGGAATCTCAAGTGCTTGCCTCTGGCTATAACCCCAGCCCAGGGCTTAGGGCTGTCGCCATGAGCAGAGGGACCTGTTTGCAGTTCCCCCCTGCTTGCCTCATTTGGGTCAGGTTCTCTATACTTTCCTAGCCCCAGGGGAGGCAAGAGTCCTCCTGTGAGGCATTCCCAGTCTTTTCTGTTGAAACTGTTTGACTTTGTGTAATTGGGAAATCATCGCTGGAATGAGCCTAAGAATAGGCACGGGGTGATGTGAAACCTTCTCTGGGTTTTTTGTAAGAACGGGTGACTTTGGTTCCATTGGCTATTGCGGGAGAGGGGATGGCAGCTGGAGATCCCAAGCAGAACTTGGCACCTATCAAACTTTAGATGAAGATGCTTAGAGCAGCTTAGGACCTGGTGTTTCTTCTATGCGTGGCATCCTACATCCTGTGCATCCCATGTCTGAGCACTCTGCTGCCCAGGAGCTCTGTCCTGGGAACGAGGGGACCTAACGTGGCATCAGGAGACCTCAGTTGTGCGCTGCCGTGTCACGTGGCTTTTCTATTTGGCTCTTTGAATGTAACTTACGGCACCCATGCTGGAAGAGAGCATCCAAAGGTCCTGTTAAGCGGTGTTTGCATGAGGTTGGGTGATGAGATGTTGGGCTGCCTTGCTTGCTCACAAGATGGTTTTGGCTGGGGGCTACCGATACTCATTCCACCCCTCTCTACAGAGGGGACAGGACCCTCAGCAACACCCCGCATGCTCTCAGCCCGAATGGCTGCAGCCAACCCTTCGTCCAGGAGTGCTGAATGCAGGGTTGAGTGGTCCTGGCTCCACCAGACGCCACACTTGAGAGCTGGCTTTGAGGAGGGCTTTCAGCAGGCACTAGGAGGTGGCAACAGGCCCTTGGGTTGGGAGATGGGGAATGCAGCCTTTGTCCTCTCCACAGATGAAGATGGTAGCCAGGTCCGGCCAGATTCCAGAGGCATCTGGATAGCCTCTGTCATCGAGGTGGGATGGTTTGGGCGGGAGGGGCGGAACAGGACATAAGGGGGGGTTATCTCCCCTCTGCCTTTTTGGCTGGGCGGGGGACAGCTGAGAATTGGAAGAGGCCAGCGATGAAACAGTGGTGTAGCGGGAGGCTGGAGTGCAGTTGCTGCAGAGCTTGGGCACCCTGTGCTACCAAGGAGGTGCCCCGAGAAGGGGCTCCACGGCGTCGGCTGTGATATTTGTCTTCCTGGGGCAAGGGGTGGCTGGGGGGAGCGTATCAGTCGGGACGATCTCTCTGTGCTTCATGTCGTGCCATAAGAAAAAGGGGAAAGGGAGTAAGACGGGGGGGGGGGGGGGGGGCGGTGTGGGACGGACGACACAGAAAGAAAAAACAAAAAAAAAGCAGAGTGAACCTGCTGGCTTCCCCAGACTATGCGGCACCACTGGTCATTTCTGTAGGCTATGGGGTTGTCAGGGTAAGCTGTAAGGACAGGTGTAAATCTGTCCTGTCATTCCACCCTTCCAGCATCTTCTCACCTGAAGGGCTCCCATTTATTGCAGAGAACAAGCAAATAAACCCAGCCATCGCTTTGACTCGCAAAGGGCATGAAAAGACACCCCATGCCGCCGGTTAACCTCTGTCCTCTGCCTTTCCCCTCCCATGCGGGGCTTTTACAGCCAGCTTGAAAGTAAACCCCCCCCAGCTGTTTGTTAAAGCAAAGCAAATAAGGGCTATTGCAGCTCAGACCAAAATCCACTTGTTTGCAGTCTGATTTTTAACTGTCATTCCGAGCAGAGAAGAAGGCAGGGGGGAGGGCTGGAGGCTGGCCCCAGCCCAGGGCAAGAGGGGCCATTTGTCTGCCAGGAGGAGAGGGGTTTCGGCAGCTTCCAGGGCACTCTGGGGCAGGCGGGGGGGATGCTACGGGCCTTTCTGAATCAGGGGAACATCTGCGAAACGACCCCAAAGTGCGTGTCGGGTGGGGACGTGACCTCTGGATGCGGTTTCCCTGCTCAGCCAGGCAAGGCGGGTCCCTTCACCCAGCTCCTTCCTCTCCTTCTCCTCTTCCCTTTGCAAATTGCGCCGGTGATTTTTGTCCTCGAACCTGGAGCGAGGCTTTTCTCTCCCTCTTTAAGAAGCCATCCGCAGCATCAGTCTCCCCATGGTTTTCATTAAGAAGGGGATGGTGTGTTTCCCATCAAGAACGACTTTAATCTTGACTGAGTTCTGAAAGCTAAAGGTTTGCAGTTTTCTTCGGCCACCTTTGATTATTACTTCTTCTTGTTTTCCAACTCGATATTATAGATCCTCCCTCCCAGCTGAAGTCCTTAATGGCCCGGTCCATCCCCACTCCCCCAAGTACCCATTCTGTGGATGTAGCAAACTCTAATTAATTATAACTTATCTCATGACTTGTCAGCATCACATGTTTGATCCTGTTTAGAAACCATATTCCCAGGGGACAGAAAGACTCGGGAGTAGGTTGATGCTACTCAACAGTGATTTAATGGACGCATTAATGCCGAGACAGATAACTGTGTAGCCATGTTAAGTAATACATCAAGAATCTTTCCAGAGAGGCAACTTTACAGGTCACTGCAGAACTGCTAACTGATATTAACCCGCTTTGCATTGTGCTGCGCATATGGGCGCTGGGAGTTCACACACTTTCTTTTGTTTGTTTTTTTTTTCGAGCAGCCTCTTCCCATTCCCCCCTGGAAGCGATGGAGATATTAGACGCCTAATGACAATGTTTCACACGCGGGGGTGGGGTGAGGAGGACAACAGGCTCGTTAGCCGGGTTGATTTTAAGCACACCCAATTACTGGCCCGGAGGAGGCCGGGAGCAGAGGCTGCTGCCCGGCCGCGGAGATGCTCCGGGCTGCGCTGGGATGTCGCCGGCCCCGCGGCCACCGCGGGTGGCTCCGCACGGGAGGGAGATGCGGGAGATGAAGGGCAGCTCCCGGGCACGGATGGGGATGCGCTCTTTTTTTTTTTTTTTTTTTTTTTTTTTTTTTTTTTTTTTTTTTTTTTTTTTGCAAAGGCTCCCTGCCGAAAAGTCAGTTTCGCCTTCTTCCACCCCGGGAGGGGTTCCTCTCTGCCCCCGCTCCGGGAGGGATGCTCAGAAGCATCTTCTGCCAAGCTTCGTTTCGGGATGGGAGGGGACGACGGGGACTTGTCCCGGTGGCCCTGGGAGCTGGCGGGGAGGACGGTAGCCGCTCCGGGGAGCGGCTGCCCCGTCCGCGGGGCCCGTTTTTGCCCAGCCCCGGAGGAGGGGTGCGACGTGCCCTGCGGCCGGGGATCACCCCGCGGCCCCGCCGCTACCCACAGCGGATTTTACCGGTGGGGAAAGGTCCCGTCTGTCCGTCCCTCGGGCTCTCCCAGCCCCAGGCGGGGAGGGTGGGCTGCCCGGCCCCGCGGTCCCACCGTAACCATTGCCTCCCTGCCCGCCAAGCCACGCTCTCCGGTGCTTCCCGGCCCCCGTCCCGCTCGGTTACCGGAGCTTGGGACACGGACCGACCGCCCGACGGATCTCCCCAGAGACACCTCACTTTGTGTGTGTGGTCCCCCCCGTGCGGGGAACAGCGGGGTCCCCTCCCCACCTGGGAGCAAGCAAAGCGGCTCGGGGCTGGGAGGGGGACGGGGGGGACACCCCACACCCAGCCGCGAGTTCCCGTGGGCTGAGGGCTCCCCCTCTCTGCTCCCCTCGCTCCAGCCCGGCCAGGCTCCGCGGTGGCCCCGGGCAGAAGCGGGGGACCCCGGCGTGCGGCTGCCGCCCCCCCGGAGCCCCCGTACTCGGGGCACCGGCACGGCGGGGAGTAACATTTGCCTTCAACGCCGAAAGTTTCTCCCCAGTAAGGACTCCTCTCCCTCTCGCTCCTTCCCATCGCTTTTCTGTTTTTTCCCTCTCCCCCTTCCTGCCAGCCGGACCCTTCAGGGCAGGCGGCGGAGGGAGGAAGAATGCTTGGGAATTCACCTTGCTGAGAACGAAGGGAAACTCCCTTCCTCCAGCCAGGGTGACACCTTGGCAGGACCCCGGTGGCCCGGGCCCGCGGGGCTCCGTCGCCTGCCCGCCGGGTCCCGGCACCTGCCGGCGGGGCGGCCCCGGGGAGCCCCGTTCCCGGCCGCGGGGACCGGGGAGGCAGCGGGTGACAAGCCGGGACTTCCCGGAGGGAAAGCAGGCCGGGAAGGAGGAGAAACCAACCGCTGGTGCCAGGCTTTCGGCGGGGAAGGCGGGGAGCGGTGCCGAGGCTGTTCCGCGGGGTGGGCAGCGGGGACCGTCCCGTCTAGCTCGGCGGGGAAAAGTCCCTCCGGACACGGGCCCGGCTCCTTCCCTGCCTTTTGGGGAAAGGCAGAGCCCGAGTGGAGAACCAGCCCTTTCAAACACAAGCACGGACGAAACCCCCACGTGTCCCGCTGGGGACCCGCCGCGCTCCGAGGGGCCGCGGGCAGCCCCGGCTCGGGGGGCTCCGGGGGGGGGACGACTCCTTCGCCGCCTCCTCCCAGCTCGTCGGACGGTTTCACCCACTCGGGAAAGGGTTGAGGGGGGTGGGGGTGGTCCGTTCTTTTTTTTTTTTCCTTCTCTTTCGGACCGGCGTCTTGCGGCGGCGGGCCGTTTGGAGGGCGGAGGGAAGGGAAGGTGGTGCGGGTCTTTGCCCAGGTTGCGAGGGGAGGATTGTGTGCCACTGTTGATTAAACGCTCTCCCCGAAAGATGGTATCCGACATGAGATAATGAGGCTCTGTGACCGGCCCCAGGTTCCCTTTAAGTTTTCCCATGGACTCGAGCTGTCGCCAGTTCACAAAACGACAGTGTAAGACAGCACCACGCTACTCAGATCCAATTTACGGCGCACAAAAGCTGATCCCCAAATCCCCACTAACAAACCGGGACCCGCAGACAATTCCGATAATGTTTAGTTTTTATTCATTTCTCGACTAATTAACTGGAATCCCACCTCCTCTCCCCCCCTCTTGACAGTGCCCAATTAATCCGCAATGTATGTCAAAGGTCTGGAACCCACTGTAAACTGCTAAACCTTTGCAAAGATTTGTGTGTCTCTATATTGATCTGATTAGGACCGCGATGCTTTTTCCTCGCTATTACTGCGTGCAAAATGAAAATGTCGCGGTTTTTTTGTCCCAAAAGCTTTACTTTCCCCAACTCTAATAGGATTTCTCTAAGGCGCCTTCAAACCTCCCTGGGTGTTCGTGAAGAGGCTTGGGTTTTGTTTTTTTTTTATCAGGGACTCCAAAGGGAATCAAGCGAAATGAAGTTATCTGCGAGACAGGAGGGGAGCGCGTGTGTGTGTGTGATGGGGGGGTTTAGACTAAATCTGGATTCGCTGGGCAACGTCCCGTCTTGAAAAATAAACGGGAGCGGGGAGGGATAGGAGTGGGATAAACCTTTTTTTTTTTTTTTTTTCCGGGGTCGGGGGGAGGCAAACCTTTTGGGGGGAGAGGCTCGGTTGGTGCCACCACTGGGGCGGACTGGGGAGCGCGGTTCCTCGGCGGAACGGAGCGATCCCCGCCGGAACGGAGCGATCCCCGCCGGCCGGGGCTGCCGCCCGCTCCGCTGGGGCTGGGGGAGCTCGTTTCTAATCTTCGGAGGGAGCGAATATAAAAGAGGAATTTATTAGCTTTCAGGCCATCAGAGGAATAAACATTGATTTTATTGACCTAATTATGGGCCAAATGACTCCTTCCATCGATCACGTAAAATACTTCATTTGGAGAAAAACAGGCGCGGGCGCCCGGAGGCGGGGAGGAGAGCGGGTGGATGTGCTGCAAAAGGGAAAGAAAAGCAAAAGCTAGAAAATGTATGGAGGGGTTTTAATGCAGTTAACGTGCCCGTCGCGCTGGAGCTCAAGCCCTGTCTCCCAGACGTTACAGTGCGGATGTTTTGCAAACTAAAGCTTTTATGTCGAATTCCAATCCGGCCAGTCAATTTGGCTAAAATAGCATTAAACAAATGGACAGTGGTTTATTTATATTCCCCCCCCCCCACCGCTGTATTTTATAGACAGAGGAGAATTACTTGAAATGTATTTTACAAGCACAAGACAACACGTCGTTTCAGCCCGAGAGCGGCGATTTCGCGTAATTAGAGTAGGCTCGACACTAATAAAGGAGCAAACAGGCTCTTTTCTTTAGTTAAACCCGGCTACTGTCCCCGGCGCTTTCCTGCGGGCTGGGATCGTCGTTTTGTGGCGAGGGAGGGGGCGGAGGGCGCACCTGAAGGCACCTGCCCGGGGAAAGGGGGCAGAGAGGGGGGGCTCCGGGGCGACCGGCTCCTTTCCTCATCTTGCCAGGACGAGCAGGGCTCATGAAACGCAATTATTTTATTCCCCTCCCCCCCCCCCGCCTTGCTGGTGGGTGACAGCGAGACCTGACTTAGGATTTATTTGCTTGAGGGTTTTTTTTTGGGGGGGGGGGGGTTGCGGGACGAGAGATGCTTTTGGCAGCGTGTTTGCTCCCTTCTTGTGTCACCTAAAATATTAGATCTCGTACGCCTGCACCTAGCCTTAAATGTAGGAGGGGGGTGATGGCGGTGGGTGTTTTTAGTCCAGCTGTTTTGTAAGACTGGATCTTGCCCTCCCCGGTCCCTAAGCTCGGCTTAGCGCTTCCCTTGCCCCGCCGCGTTATCCCTCCCTCCTGGCGAGCTTTGCAGCTCGGGGGCTTCCTCCTGGGCTCCTAACTCTTGACGGCCAAACTCTCCCCGCCCGGATCTGAACTCCCCACATCCCCCCCCCCCACTCCCGGGACCGGTTCTTCTGCGTCACCCGCCGTTCCCCGGCGGAGGAGGCAGAGATGCTCCCCTCCGTGGCACGCATTGTCTCTCAGCCCATAAACGCCTTGGCTGTCACTTCTAATAGCTCTTTTATTGCAATTCATTAAGAAGAGCGGTTCCGCTGCTCCACCCGTTGCCCCCCCCCCCCAATTCGAACCCCGGGGCAGAGCCGGGGTTGGGGGGGGGATCCCGGGCCGGGTCTCCCAGGTGAGCCCCGCTCCGGCAGGTGACAGCGGCCGGCCGCGGCGCCATCCCGTGGCCGGGAACCCACGGAGCTCTCCGCGGGGCCAGCCCGGCCCTCCGCGGGTCCCGGCGACGGGGACCCCCGCGCCTTTTCCCCACCCGCGGGGGGAGCGCGGAGAGCGCGGTTCACCCGGCGTTCACTCCCCCCCCCCCCCCCCCCCGGCTCCCCTCCCTCTGTCTCATTAAGATAGGGCTTTATGCAGAACATCTGTAAGGAAAGGCAAAATAAATGACAACACTTTTACACCACTTCCTACTTAACTTTTCTTTTTATGTGGCTGCTTTGGATTTTCCGACGCTTTGTACTGCTCGAATCTTGTTTGGATGTTTGTACATGTAATACTCTGCCCACTTCAGCTCTTGGGACGGGCTTGTCTTGTATTCTCTTTCTCTCCCCCCCCCCCCCCCATCCCGTGTCAGCGTGCAGACCGAGTCTTTCACAATATACTCTGCTCGCTTTGCTGTCGGGGGGAAGAGCAGCAGGATTTGTGCTGCCTCTGTAGCCTGCGCCAGGGCAGGGGCAAACGGCTACACAAGTGGCGGGCATTAATCACGCCTTGTCTTTGCAGAAGGTGAGCTCCGTGCACGGTGCACCCACTTATTCGCTCTTAAAATCCCCCCTTCTCCTTCCAGCCCGTCGCCTTCCTGTCTCCACTGAGCAGCATTTTCCCCTGACCTGGGATCCGGACAATTGTCCTAATGGTATTTAAAGAAAACACGGATTAAACATTCATTACTGCTTTTTCTCCCGTATTTAGACTGTAACCTCAGAAACCAGGGTGCCCTGTGCACGGAGCGTGTGTCAAACTTCACTTAAGGAAGAAAAAGCTGTTGGGGGGTTGGGGGGGTGGCTCCCACGGCCCCCCAGGTGATTTGGGCGCCTGAACGCACTTGATGAACTCGGGAACCTCTGAGTTGAAGCCCCCAACCCCCCAAGAACTGGTACTAAAGTAGTGAGAAAGTGGCTCTGCTCACCGGGAGCGCGTTCCCCTCCTTATCCAGAGGATCAGAAGGGATGCCCCGGCTCCCCGTCTATTTTATCCTACCCCATCTCCCGTCTAACTGGAATAATTTCTGCCGCCGCCGCTTTTCCGAGACAGCCGCTGAGCGGTTTAGGCTTCCCTTTAAGTCCATGCCATTAAAAAAGCGGCTGCAGCAACAGGTGAGTGGGGATTTTTCAGGGATAGGAGGTGGCGGCCGGTGGCCCCGGGGGGGCTGCAGGCACCGAGCCGCCCAGGCGCGCATCGACCGCGGGGAAGGATGCTCTGCTCCGCGGAGCCCGGCGCCGGGGTGAGCCCGGCGGCTCTCCAGGAAAACCTGCTGAGAAAAAAAAAAAAAAAAGAAAAAAAAGGCAAACTCCCCCCCAACTTTTCCTCTTTAATCCCAGTTACAGGAGGGGGAAGGATCCGCTTCGGGAAGCGAAGCGAGAGCTGCACAAATATTGTTTACACCTGCGACGCGAAGCTGGCTGTATTCTGCTCCGTTCGGCTTTAATTGGAAATCTTTTCCGTCTGCCCCAACTCCCGGATCATCTGGGTTTAATAAATTTTCACAACACCCCTGCTGCTCTAGAGAAACTCTGTGGCAGAAGTGGGCTCTGCCCGTGTTTCTGAATCCCAGCAGAAGAGTAATTACCGTAGGAGCAAGAGTGGCCTGGGACTTGTTTTTGGTCCAGGGGAAAGGGGAGGGGGGGACACGGGGAGAGAGAAACCTGGCCATGAAGTGGGGGCTGTAAAGCTTATATATGCGTGTATACACAGACACGCACATATAGAAAAGCAAGGAGCAAGTGCAAGATCGAAAGCAGAGCCTGTCTTTTTCTGCAGCCACGTGTGCCATTAAAAGCAAATAATTCAAAGTACTTTTAAACTATAAAAACATGGGATCTTTCCCTTCTGTTACTTTTTTTTTGGGGGGGGGGAATTCAGATCCCGTCTCCCCTTCTCAGATGACCTCGAAGGACCGGTTTTTTCACTTTCCCATGTGTGCGCGTTTGCGCTTTCCGGAAATCAATCTAAAGTTTGTTCAAAATACTAAACTAAAAACAGCGCTGCAAAACCTCCCACGCCCTAAAGAAAGAGAGGAGCCACCCCCCCCCCCCCCTTTTTTTTTCTGCTTTATTTTTTTTTATTTCCATCTTTGTGCTCCCCACGGAAAAAATCTCCGGAGAGTTTTGCTGGATCGTGTGGGGATGTGTGAGCATGTAGAGAAAGGAGGTTTCTGGTGAAGCGGAGCGGGCTGCCGGTGCCCCGACGTGCCGGAGGGCCGGGGGCTCTCGGCGGGGCTGCCCGGAGCTCCCGGGGGTGGGGGTCTGGGCTGCCGACCCCCCTCCCCTGGAACAGCTCAGCCCCCACGGGGAGTTGTCCCCTTGCAGTTGGGGAAGCGGTGAAGGAGGAGAAGACTTTTCTCCTTCCAACACCACCTTCTGGAGTGCCGCTCGGATGGAGCCCGCAGCTCCTTGCCCTGCACGTCGGGTGTCGGCTTTAGGCTGGCCGAAGGAGCGAAATTCACTGCTCTCCAAAAGTTTCCCAGGGCTGAGCTCTGGCACGTTTCGGCTGCTTTTTGCAGCCCCCGTACGAAGACAGGGCGGGTGAAGCTCTTCCCTCGCCCTGCGCAGGCAGATGCCAGGGGTCAAACATACAGAGGGGCTGCAGGGGAGGGGAAAAAAAAAACCCCACCACGTTCCCAGCCACCCCCAAACCTCCTAACTGGGGCATTGAAAAAAAAACCCTAAAGCTCTTCCCTCCTTCCCCAGAAAACCGGTGGGGTTTTTAAATTTCTTTCGCTGCGCTGGGGATAGTTTGGGCTCTGTTTCACGTGAGAGGGAAGGAGTGAAATGAAATTGCAGGGGACACGGTCACGCCGTGGGTTCCCCACCGCGGCGAACCGAAGCTCCTCCGCTGCCCAAACGCGTCGGGAACGTCCCCCGTTTAGCAGTTTTGTGGTTTTTTTTTTTTTGAAGTCCTGCAGCCCCTGGAGGGAGCGATGCCGGGCGTGGGGTCCCACCGCCCCGCGGGGACACGGCTCTGCCCCGGCCCGGGCGCTCGGGGTCGGGGTGAATTTTCTTGGGCACGTCAAGGGCTCGGGGCTGGTAAGAAACATCACGTACAGGCAGGAGTTGTCCGCTGCCTCCTCTTCTCTTTCATGTATCTCCTGCCTTGGGGTGTGCGTGTGGGGGTTATAGCTCTTTTTAATTGAAACCTAGTAAGGAAAATAGTAATGGATACCAGGCTCCGATGGAGAATACGTGTCCGCGGCTACATGATGAGTGTTAGTTCAGCAGACTTTAAGAAGCCAATTATTCTTCTCTGTCATTTCTCTATTGACAGCAGCCCCTATTAGATTTACCATGTCCTTTTGCAACAGCTGGTCCTCCCCCCGCTTCCCCCCGGGCCGAGGTATCAATCGATGGCCGGGTGACTTGGTGGCATCTTGAAGCAAACGGGAGCAAAGTGCGTGTCAGCCTCGGTGCCAGAGGCTCCCGGATCCCTTCTTTGCTTTGATGCAACCCGGCGGCTCCCCGTGTGCCCGGTGGGGCTCAGCACCGCTCCGCAGCCCCGGGGGATGCTGCTGCCCGCCCGCCCACCCCGCGGGGCCGGGGGCGAGAAGGAGACCCCGCGGAGGGCGGGGAGGGGGGGGGAATGGAGATGGGAAAGGCTCCGGTTCTGGGTTGTTAAAGAACACGGCTGATGGTCAGAGCAGATAAAATCTGTTTCTTTGCCGAGTGCCTTGTTCTACTGGGTCTGGAGGGGGGGGGGGTAATGCCGCATCTGGAGAGCTGGAGGGCTGCTGCGGGAGGAACCGTCCCTTCTCGGTACTGTTGTTGTGGTGTGTGTGTGTTTAAATAATTGAATAAATGTATCCACTCCTTCCCTCTTTCTCCCTCGCACGCAGACACACAAAGACAGCATTGAAAAGATAGATCTGTTTGACTATAGGAAACGACAATTAGTGCTACTTCCTGAGCGGCAAACTGTATGTATGCGCCTGGCTATTTAAAAAAAAAAAAAACAACCCTTATCCAAATAGTGAACTCTATTTACAATTTCTGCTAGGCCAACAGTGGTGGAAGCAGAAGGATGGGTGTAGAGAGGGCGAGGGACGGAGCAGGGCTTTCATTTCGCCTCTGCCAGCAACACACTGGTGAGAAGAACAAGACTGGGGGGGTGAAAGGGCCGCCGGGGCTGTGTGTGCAGTGGGTGATGCTTTGTGGCAAGGAGAAACCGAGTGGTACAAAAGCGGCTGGGAAAGGGTAAAAAGAATGCGAGCTGGGGAAGCTGGAGGACCAGCCCCAAACCTTGCTGTGCCCCGAAGTGCCCCGGTCGGTGAGGCCGGGCCTGGCTGGGAAGCGGAGGGGAGAGCTGCGGGAGGTGGCTCTGGGTGCTCCTTTATTTTATTTTCCTGTCGGTGGCAAAGTGGAGGCGACCGGAGAGTGTCAGAGCCGGCTGGGGATGGGGACAAGGTGAACATGGGTCTCGTGGGGAGGGGAGGAACTGGGGCAGGGCTGGCGATCCGAGCCCGAGTGATGTTTGTGAGGGGAGTGAAAGATCATAATCTTGGAGCCCTGATGTTTGGGCTCCCACCAGAGTCGGCGCCTGGCAGGAGTGGGGGCGAGGCCGGGGGGGCTCAGGA
Organism: Buteo buteo; assembly: GCF_964188355.1. NCBI lineage: Eukaryota > Metazoa > Chordata > Aves > Accipitriformes > Accipitridae > Buteo > Buteo buteo. The sequence continues at coordinate 41,435,736 of NC_134181.1, read as the reverse complement.
GGAGCGAGGAGCCTGGCAGAAGCAGGCAGGGAAGAGCAGCTAGCTGCCAGCGTTGCGGTGACCCTCGGCTGGGGGGGCGGTGTTGCCTGACCCCACAGTGGCTCTGCCACGGTCAGTGCTGTGCTGCTCCCACCGGGCTGGGATGAGCTGTGCCAGGGGCACAAGCAGCCTTTCCCAGAGGGTCACATCCCAGCGAGGGCTGGAGGGTGAGAAACCTCTCCGACTGCTGCTTTCCTCTCTTTTTCCCCCCCCGGTGCTCCAACAAGGCATGTATAACGCTGTCTTTGGGCTCCCCCCCCATGCCCTGCAAAGCCCTGAGCTCGGCTGTGCTGGGAAGGGGACCTGACTTCCCTGCTCCCCCCTCTCTACTTCGGAAAGATGGGAACAGCCCCTTTGATTGGGCCCAGCCTGCTCAGAGAGATGTGTTGTTTTTCTTCTCGCTGTTTCTAATTGCCTTCCCGTGCTTTTTTGGACCTGGGCAGGTTGTTTTGCAAAGTTTTCAGGCCAGGCTTTCCGTGAAATTGAACTGGCAATTGGAGGAAGGGCTCTGCTGAAGGGAAAGGCAAAGAGTTGCTGTAGTGACCCCCCCCACACGCTCCCCGTAGCAGTTTATATAGTCTGACTACATAGACTCGCTCCCGAAGGGACCCGCTTCATTACACTTGTGGCCTGCGGTACCACCCTGGGATGGAGCTGTGTCAACACGGCCCCCATTTACCGACACCTTTGGCTGGGCTGGGGAAGGGCCTGCACAGGGTGGGGAAGAGTTTCCCTCGGAAGAAGCGTGTAATCGCTGCTCGCCAGACGCCCCCCGCGCTCCAGCCAGTATTTACAGCAAACCTGCCAAAGTAAACCAGCCCGCTGCGTTTCATTTCGGATAAACATAGCGCGGCCACGGTGGGGTGTTGCCTTCCGAAGGGCTGGAGACGGAGCAGAGGCTGTGGCGCCGGGGGAAAGGGAGGGAGGAGAGGGATGAATCCTGCAGGGTGCGGGGTGGCTGGCAGGCAGGATGGCTCTGGGCCCCTTGGGATGCTTGGGACCGGCAGCGCAATAAGGAAATGCGTAGCTAGGATGCAAAACCCCACTTAGGTTGTGCACGTTGGCCCTGCTCACCCTGCAGCAGGGCTCGTCCTCACCTGCAGAGCACCCAGCACACGCAGGGGGTGCAAGGGACACCTCAGGTTTTGCTGTCGGAGCAGGGGTTTGCGGTGTACCCCAGGCTGCGAATCCCTCCCGGTCGCACACGTCTCCACGTACGTGTGTGTAGCACACACGCAACCCCTCCATGTGCACGCACGCACACACACACCTCAGAGCTGCTCCCGCAGGCCTGGGAGAAGATGTGTGGGCCTGAAAAGCGGGCTGCCTTTATTTTCCTCTTGCCTCCTTCCTCCAGCTGGCTCTTCAGGCCACCGGGAGAGAGCCAGAGCCTCTCTCCTCCCACACCTCCAACACACACGCACGGGGCAGGCTCGCTGCGTGCCCCGAGCTCTCGTGCAAACGCTAAAAAGTTGCTTAGGAGGGTGAAATCTGAGCAAGCGGGGCTCTCCCAGCTGCTCAACCACCAAAGGCCCAGGGTCTGGCCAGCTCCGCTTTCCCCTCCGGCCTGGATTGAACCAGGGAAAACCCAGCGAGGTGCTGGCGATGGCGGCATCAGGGAGCGGAGGAGAGCTGGGGAAGGTGGGAGCCGCTCCCCCCCCCTCCCCGGCCTTTAGCTCTTTGCGCTCCGAGATTAGAGAGCCCCGGCCTGGCCGCTCTCCGGGGAGACAGCGGAGACCTTTCATGCCTCTTTGAAGAGCCAAGATAGTGTCGGCCTTGGTGCAAGCCCAGCCTGCAGACGGGCCGGGAGGCGCGGGGGCAGCCGGCTATCTCAGTGGGCTATCACCCTGCCTCCCCCCGCGACCAGCCCCATTCCCACTTCCACCCCGCTCCCGGCACTTCGCCACTTTTTTTTGCCCTTTTTTTTTTTTCCTTACCCCCCCTTTCCACCCCTTCGCTTTGCCATTCATTTCTGCCGGCCTCCTTATTTATTTATTTCTGCGCCTCGCTTATTTATTTATTTCTGGCAAAGAGGCGGCTAACAAGTAGCGGGAAGCACTGGCCAATATTTAACTAAGATGGCTGGCCATCAGGTCCCTTTTGTTTGCTTGCAAATTAATCATCCAGCGCGCAGTCGGCGCCAGGGTAGATTTATCACACACAGAAGGGGGAATGAGGCGGCCGAAGGGAGACAAAGACTGTTCGCACCTTCCCGCTTTTGATCTTAGATTAGTGCAGCCTCCCTTCATAATACGAGTCTCCAGGGGGCTTCGTCGGGGAGGTCACTCGGAACTGGCGGAAGTTTGCACGCCATTAGCCAGACGCTGCAATTGGAAATCATAAGCGGCAAACATTTTATTTTCCTGCGCGGGTGGGTGCCGAGCGCGGTGCAAGGTGCGGGGCAGGCGCGGAGAGCGACAGCGACTCCTGCCTCTGCCGCGGCGCCGAGGGCGCGCACCGGCGGGGCGGGCGCGGGGGTCGGGGTGCGGCGGGGCTGGGAGCGGCCGCGCTTGTCCTGCGGGAGCCCGCGGGCACCTCCCGGTCCCCGGGAGAAAACGGCGGCCCGGCTGGGGCAAATTGCGGCCAACTTCTTGAAGCCGCCGGGCGTTTGTTGTGGGCTCTGTTAAGGGTAAGGCGTAGGGTTTGGGGGATCCCACCACGGCAGCGGCTGGAGACAGGAGCCCGAGAACCGGTTCGGAGCAGAGGCTGCAGACAAGACTCGCTCCCTCCGCTGATAACTAGCTGCCGAGCGCTGCGCGGGTAGCCAAGCTCCTGGCTTGGTGAAACACATCAGACCTCCCCCCCCCCCCCCCATCCTCTTTGAACGCATTACTCCCGCTTCCTTTCCTCCCTCCTCCTCTTTTCTCTATCCACCCCCACCCCCGACCAAAGGGGAGATATTTTGGTGAATGCAAAGCGATCCTAGACGCTGGTTACTACAGGGACTTCACCAAGCTGGCGCCAAGCGCTCTTAACCATGTGCGTCAAAAATGCAATGTTAGAAGAGCTAATCACTTTAGAGGTTCCGCTCCCATCTGCGCGCAGCCAGCGCCGAGCCCCCGCGCTCCGCTCCCGCAGGATTATCTTCCCCTCTTTAAAACCTGGGGGGGTTGGGGGGGTGTCGGGAGATCCCCCCCCGGGAAGAGATCCGGCGCTGGGATATCCCGCCTGCCACACGCGTGGGCGCCCCGTGCCCTGCACGCCCACGGCTCCCACGCCATGCACACACGCAGAGCCCCCTCCCGCTGCCCAGCCCTGGTCCCCCCCCGCAGGAACACAACTTCCCAGGAGGATCCTGCCCGGCTCTTTCCCTCTGCGTGGGACCGCCGCACGCCCACGCGTGATGCTTTCCCCGTGGGGGGGTGGCTGGCTCCATGAGAGCCCGGGGATGGGGGCAAGCCGGTGATGGCCCCCCCCCGGGCCGGCCCGGGCGCAGGGAAAGCCGCACTTCCCGTCTCCTCCCCGCGCACCTCATGGAAGAGGAGGGGTGTGGGAACGTAACCCTCTCGGCGCCGGTGCCAGCCGAGTGGCCTTAATCCCCAGCGCCGAAGAAAGCAAAAAAAAAAAAAAAAAAAAAAAAAAATTAAAAAAAAATATTTTCTAGCCCCACCACCCCCTCCACTCTCCCCCCCCCCCCCAAGATTTCGGCAACCGCCGGGCCCGGCGCTAAGCCCGCCTCGCCGCAGCCCTGCAGCCGCCCACGACAACAATAATAACGGCGGCCGCGGCCGCTGGAGCAGCCAGAGCCCGAGCCAAGAGCCGGGGGGGGGAGACCCACGGACCCCCCCCCCACCGGCTCCCTTCCTGCTCTCCCCACCGCCCCTAGATTTTTGAGGAGAAGGAAAGCGCCCGGCCCCCCGGCCTGGAGGTTCTGTCTCGTTAAAAGAAAGCTGTTTTCCCGGGGGGGGGGGGGGGGGGGAGAAGGGAACGAGGGAGGTGACACGAACCCCCGGGGGTTGCGGGGACCGGCGGCAGCCGCGACGCGGCGGGGATGGGCGCCCGAGGTGGGTCCGGAGCTCCAAGGGGGGGGTCACCCGGGGGGTGTGTGTGTGTCCCCCCCACTTCTCCGTTACGGGCCGGGAGGCGGCTGCCGGGGCAGTGCGCGGTACGGGGTGGGGTGCACCCAAACCCGGACCCCACCACCACGCGTGGAGCCCCCCCCGGTCCCGTGTCCCCCCCCCCCCCCCCCCCCCGCGTCCTCGCCGCCTTTCGAGCGCTGCCAGCAGCCGCTTGCTTTGGAAGCTCCTACCGGGGCAAGGCGGCCGGAGGAGAGAGCGCACTGGAAGTGCCCAGCCTGCCATCTCACCGGGGCCGGGGGGGGGCGAGGCGACCCTAAGACCCCCCCCCCATCCTCCCCCTCCCTCCCCAGCTCCCCCCAACGAGAGGCGGGTGCTCCCGGCCGCCCTCCCCGAGCGCTGCCCCGCTCCCTCCCCTCCGATCCTGTTGACATATTCACACGGCCCGGAGTACTAGTGATGCTTTGCTGCAGCGTTACAGTTTCCGACACCTTCTTTTTATAACTCGGCTCTGTCCCCCTTCCACTCGACCTGTCAAAACCACGCCTATGGAGCCACACAATTGGTCCGAAAGCGTCAAAGAGCCAATCAAGGAGGCTCCAGCTCCCTTGTAACCCACAACACATCCATACAATCTGGTGCACGCAGAGCCCAGACTCACAGGGAATTCTCAGAGCTGAGAGGCTCCTTCTCCCTCTCTCTCTCTTTCTCTTTTCCTCTCTTTCTCCCCTCCCCTTTTTCTCTTCCTTTCTCTTTCCCTCTCTCTTTCTCCCTCTCTCCTTTGCTGGAGCGCTGCTGGAGAGGAGACAAGAGTGTAATTCTTCCAGATTTTTTTTTTTTAAAGGCAGAGTGAAAGAGAAAGAGAGGGGGAAAAAAATAAAAAAAAAAAAAAGGAGGAGGGTGAAAGAAAGAAGAGATCCTGATGGAAATCAGGGCACCCTGACCAGCTCCTGCTTGGAGAGGGGGAAAGGCGAGGCGGAAACGAGATTTCCCTACAAGTTTTTGCTGCTGAAGGTTGCTCAGGAGCCTTCCTCGGTCGGCGAGGGGGGGTGGGTTTGTTTGCTTCTTTCTGCTTTCCCTCCCTTCCCAGCCTCTGCTCCGCAGCCTGACCGTACGGAGGAAAGGTGGAGGGGTGGGGGGGAGGGGGGGGGGAGAGCCAGCCACCCAAAAAGAAAACCCAGCTTCGAGCCGTCACCCTCCGCCACGAAAGAAGAGAAGGGGGACTGAGACTAAGAGAAAGAAGAAGAAGAAGAAAAAAAAGGATCTCGGCTTGTCCAGCCCTTCTGCGGCAACAGGAGCAGACAGCGAACCCGGTGGATTTTTTTTTTTTTCCCCTTCTTCGGCGTTTCTTTTCCAGCGCAAGGACTTCCACTCAGGAAAAAAAAAAACAAAACCAACCCAAACCGCAGAGACCGAACACAAAAAAAGCAAGACTAATAATGAACAATCCTGTTAATCCGCTGTCCCGAGGGCTGGGGATGTGCCCCGGCTCGGGAAGTTGTAGGCTGTAGAAGTTCTGCCTCTCCCCCATGTACTGTGCTGTCTAGAGCTTGTTTCCCCCCACCCTATTTTTTGGTGCTTTATTGCTGTTACTGTTATTATCTTAATTTTTCTTCTTCATGATGTGCTGTTAGAAACCACTCCGGGACTACTCCAGCAGTAGGAAGACCGAGGAGTGGAGTGGATGAATATACCGATGAGAGATCCAGTAATCCCTGGGACAAGCATGGCTTATCATCCTTTTTTACCTCACCGGGCACCGGACTTTGCCATGAGCGCAGTGTTGGGACATCAGCCTCCCTTCTTCCCGGCTCTGGCTTTGCCTCCCAACGGGGCGGCCGCCCTCTCCCTTCCCGGGGCTCTGGCTAAACCCATCATGGATCAGTTAGTGGGGGCTGCAGAGACTGGTATCCCCTTTTCTTCTCTGGGTCACCAGGCAGCAGCCCATCTGAGGCCTTTAAAAACTCTGGAACCAGAAGAAGAGGTGGAAGATGACCCAAAAGTGCATCTGGAAGCCAAAGAGCTTTGGGAGCAATTCCATAAAAGAGGCACGGAGATGGTGATTACCAAATCGGGAAGGTAGGTTTGGGTCGGGGGTTCCTGCCTTCCCCCCCTCCTCCTCTGCCCCCCCACCCCTCAGCCTCTGCACCCCACCTGGCTGCTCCAGCGCAAGGCTCTTTCACCGGCGGCTTTCTCCATAAAGCTCTTTTCACCTGGAATTATGGACAGTTTTAGGCAGCTGAAGAGGCGAGCCCGTCTCGGGCACCACGCTGCAGGGAAAAGCTCAACCACGAACCGGCCCTGCTCAGCGTGTGCAGGGGGCGAGGGGGTCCCTTCATGGTTCAGTAGCTTAATACTTGCTGGATGAGCCTGGTAGCAGAAAGAAAATAATTTGGGGTTGGAAAAGCAGCTGGCCTGATTTCAGCCTGGCTACCCGTAGTTTTGCTTCCTTAGGAAAGAGAAGGGGGCAGAAAGGCAAAAAATTATTTGGAGCGGCGTCTCGCTGCTGGCGAGGCAGGAGCTGCAGGAGGGCAGATAGGCTCGGCTTATCAGTTGCTTCGCTTGTGCCTCTCTCCTTTGCTGGGATCTAGGCGTGCATTTGCGCCGGCTAATTCTATCTGGAAAGGCACAAAAAGCTTGACAAAAGTCCCCAGCGGTTCTGCAGCCGCTGCCGTAGTGGCAGGGAGGGTTTTGCTGCCTGTCCTTGCATTTCTGTAACCTTCGCGTGGGAATGAATGAACACGCACGGCGCGTCCACCCTCGGCATTTCTGCTTTTTATAGGTCTACCCATCCGAAATCCCTCTCTATATTCGCTACTCCCTGACATCCCTGCTCTTTTACAACTCTGCCTATTGCTGCGCTGACACGTAGGGAGAAAACCCCCTTCGCACCTGGGCGTTTTTCTAAGGGACTCTCTTAGAAACCTCCCCAGCAATTTGCGTGTAATTTGCCAGGAGAATTACTCGAGGAAGCCACTCCTGAAAAGCCTTCTTAGATGGCCTTCAGCTGCCTTGCTGGAGCTTCACCTACTCGCAGAGCACCAGTTGCAGGCTACAGGCTCAGGAGAAAAAAAAAAAACAACTAACTAAGAGCAAGGAGGAGGGGGGAAAAAAAAACCCTCTCCCGTTTTACTGCTTTCCCGAAGTTTTCTCTGTTAATTGTGGTCAAAAGTTTTTTTGCGCGAAAGCCTCGGCGAGCATTAAGCGCTCTTAACGTGTTGCAAAGTCATGTGTTTCCTTTTAAGTTGAGATTGCTGAATGCCAACCGCTCGATATAATAAACAGCAAATTTGTGGTATCCTGTTGCAGTTTCGAGCTGGACTTAGGAGCGGAGGGGAGCGGGGTTTGCAGGGAACCTTCTGCACCAAGGGGGGATCACCGGGAGGCTGGAGCCTTGGGAAAGCCACGGCAGCCACCCTGTCCTCACTGGAGGGTTGTTTTTTTTTCCCTCCTCCTCCTCTGTAAAGTGGAAAAACTCCCCTCTCCGCTCTTCATCGGTGGACTAGGGTTATACTAATGCGGAATATTTATTTTATCGGGGTGTGATCTGGTCCCATTTCTTTGTTTAGCAGGCGAAAAGGGAACTAACGAGAGATCGAGAGCCCTTAAACGAGGCTTTGCTGTTTAGGAATGGCAGAGGGTAGGCGCCTGCTGATTTCTAGGCAACACGTACCTCTCCCCTCTGCCTCCCATCCCAGGGACCATTTTTTCTCCTGGAACTTATAAGCGTTTGAGAAACCTTTTTGCTGGGGGGGGGGGGTATGACACACACGCCACTTCTCTGCTTCTAAGAGCTGAAGCGATTGCTCGGTAGACGCGTTACCGAGATTCAGGAGCTTATTTAAACGCTGTGATTAATTTTATTTTATTTTGGTCTTGTCTTTTCTTTACCTCCCACCCCCCCCCCTCTCTGCCCATAGGAGAATGTTTCCTCCATTTAAAGTGAGATGCACTGGACTGGATAAAAAGGCCAAGTACATTTTATTGATGGATATTGTGGCGGCTGATGATTGTAGGTACAAATTCCATAATTCCCGGTGGATGGTAGCCGGCAAAGCTGACCCTGAAATGCCAAAGAGAATGTACATCCACCCGGACAGCCCGGCCACCGGCGAACAATGGATGTCCAAAGTCGTCACCTTTCACAAGCTGAAGCTCACTAACAACATCTCTGACAAGCACGGATTTGTGAGTGCCTTTTACACCTTCCTTTGCCCCCCCTTTTCCCTTTCCCTCCCTCCTTGCCTGCCTGGCCGGAGCGGTGGGTCCCGCGGGGGGGGATCTGGCCGGGAGCGCAGCGGCTGCTCGGCCGGAGCCGTGCCCGCAGCCCCAGCGGGCTGCCGATATGGGGGGACAAGGGGGAATAAATCCCCCCCTTCCACTCACACGGGGGACGCGCATCTGTCCGCTTCATAATATTCCCTCATTTTTCCTGTTGCTGAGGTCAGGATTTAACACTCGAGGTTATTCTCTAACCTCTCCGCGCCATTCAGCATTAACTTCAGAGATATATTTCCAGCACGGCGCAACTCGATATTTCTCAGAGCTGTGCTGACTTTATGTATCTATTTTTTTTTTTTTAATAAAGTCGATCACACTTTTTAAGCGTAGGAAAATGATATGCATGTGTGTATAAAGGGCTTAAAGGCCTAAGTACGCAAACATTTAAATATATATTAATCTGGATAATGTAAAGCAAGCCAGAGTGAAAATAAACAGGGACCAAAATCAGAGGTCAAGTTGCCCATTCATGTCTATCCACTCCTTTACATTTACTGGGTGTGCAGAGATAAAAACTTACCCTAAGAGTGAAATCAAACAAACCTGCTGATAAGTGCTCTGACGATCCTTGCCATTTCTTTCTATTCCTGGGAAAGCCTCCACCTCGGAGCCGGGGGTTGCTGGTGGTGGCCGCGGTCGGGGGATCTCTAATGTGCCGAAGATTGCATTTGCTGGCTGTGATTTGATTAGACGATACATTTTTGCCTTTCGTAGAAGGCCTTAAGTGGATTGGGGCGAGCAGTTAGACCTAGCCAAGGCTCTCGTGGTGGTGTTGCTATTATAGCTGCTGAGGCTTCTTTACTTGATTTTAAATTTTTTATTTTTTTTTTTTTCCACTTTGAAATCAAAAGACATTGCGGCCAGAGCCCAAACAGCTTCTCCCCCTCTCCTAGGAGAGCTCTGCTGGGATTCCCCCCCCCTCCCCTCTCCGAGAGGTCCAGCGGAGAGCCTAACCCCGGCGAGCTGGAGCTGTCAGTGCTTTTTTTGTTGGATGCTGCAAGGCGTGTGCGTGTGTTTGGAGTGTGCTCGGCGGGGAGGAGGAGGAGGAGTGAGGGGAGGAAGGAGAGGGAAGGCAAATTAGGAGGAGAAAGTGCCGATGGCTGGGGGAAGTGCGAGGGGGTGCTGCTCCAGCTGACCGTCTTCTTCCCCCCCCTCTGCCCTCTCTGCTGCCGGCCGCTGCCCACCCCCGCACCCCCCCCAGACCATTTTAAACTCCATGCACAAGTACCAGCCCCGGTTCCACATCGTCCGAGCCAACGATATTCTCAAGCTTCCCTATAGCACGTTCAGGACCTACGTTTTCCCGGAGACCGAATTCATCGCAGTGACCGCATACCAGAATGATAAGGTAAGGAGATTAAGAAAGGATTTGTTTTACGTGTTTTGGCTTTTAAGAGAGCTTTTACTCTGCATTGTTCCCTTAAAAATCACAAAGCCCATCCCGCTCCTCTCTTTCTTCCCCCCCCCCCCAAACCTCCTTGATCTAACTTTGGGAAGGCGCCGGGGGAGGGGGTTGGGCACTTCGCTCCCACCGACCTCGGGGTGGGCAATTAAAAGGGGGGGGGGCTGTTTAGGGTTTTTTTTTTCTCTCCCCGCTATGGGGAAAGGGGTAGGATGAGGTGGGGATCGCTGCTCTCGGTGTGGATTTAATCTAAGAGGCATCGGGGGAAAAAAAAAAAAGAAAAAAAAAAAAGAATCGGCTCCGTGTGTCGAAAGACAGAGGGGGGAGAGCAGCGGGGCTGGAGATTTTGTAATTCTTCCTGGCCTTTGTGCTGTTTTAGCTCCTTTAACAGCAATTGGCAATAAGGCTGGAGCGCACGTCTGGTTCCTATTATTATTATATTATGATATTTTTTTTTGCATCCTGCAGTGTTTTATTATTTTTTGTGGTGCAGAAATATGCTCTGATCAGAGAGGGGTATCTCGCTTGAATTTAGCTGGAAGGTCTGAAAGAGCCAGTGTGAGAAAGTTTTGCAGCACTGCAGACGCTGCCTTTCCATTTCTGCTGGTTTATTGTCACTTGCGACCAAGGTGGTATATTTGGAAGAGTGGCAAATGGTGAATTTACAGTAATTAAGTCAAGTGGAAGGAAGCGAAGGAGCCAAAAAAGGGGCTTTGATTTTTTTTTTTCCATCTAGAAATTATTACTTTGCGTGCGTGTGCGTTAAGTGCAGAGGGTCGGGATGTGCAGCGCCCGCTCGCTGCAGCTTCCCCGTGCCTCTCTCTGCCCCTTCACATCCTTCACTATTAAAAATCAAGGGGTGAAGGGGGTGGTGGTGGTCATGCACCTCGGTTTCCAAAAAAGCTGCTTCTCCCTCGGGGCTCGGGCTATTTTCCTCTCTTTCTGCGGCCGGGCGCTTGCAAGGAAACGGAAAGAAACGCGTGTACAGAGAGTAGACTTTGCTTTGGGACTTATCAGCAGGGCTGTTCGCCCTGGTCTATCAGCTGGGGCTGGCTTGGTTGAAGGACAGAAAGGAACATATTTGTCTGATTGCCATGAAATCGCCTGGAAAGCGGCGTGCGGGAACGGCGGGGAGCCCTCGGCTCCGGCGTTGGGGCACCCGCCTCGCCGGCAGGTCAAAAGGCAAGGCCAGGATCACCTGGATTAAAAGTCCTGCTGGTTTTTAGCAGTGGGTTTTCCTGCTCTTTCCTGATCCTGCGTGTGCGGCGAGGGCTGGGGGGGGTAACTCGGGAGCCGGGGTCGGTCCTGCCCAAGGAGGGGTTTGCTTCTCGGGGTCCCGCTCTCCTCTCAATTTGGAGGGTTGCGGCACTTCCAGCCCGATGCGGGAGCAGAGCAGCGGGCAGGCGGGATCCCCATCCCCATCCCAGTCCCCATCCTTGCCTCCTGCATCCCATTATAGCGAGGGGAGCCCCCGGCCGGGCTTGGAATCCACCTCTGCTCAGGCACGGGGAGTCGCGGGGTGCTCCGCACCCCCCCCCCGCCCCAACCCTCCAAATGCAGAAAGAAACAGCCATTCCCTATGATAACCTGAATCCCGAGGAAAGCCCCAAGCATTCACCAAAAAACTTACAACACCCCCCCCCCAAAAATCAACTGGCTCCTGGCACCCCCGGCGCCCCAACACACACGCACACGCGGAGCATAATGCGATTATATAAAGTATTTTATTATAGCAAGGGGGTGGGTATGATTCCTTTGCGGTTTAATTACGGCATTTAAAGAGTTTTAAGCGCAGGCATAACTTGCATGGATCGCATTGCACGGCTAAATTAATTCCGATGCGGTGGCAGCAACACGGGGCTCTTTCATTGCCACCACAGCCCGGGTCACCGACCAGTCCGGCCGGGGGATTGGGTGCGAGCTGCCTCCAAACCAGCTCAGGAAAACACAAAGATTCACCCCAAAACCCGGGACCTTTGCCCCCTGCCCTGTCCTGCTCCTGCTGGGGTCCTGCCAGCACTGGGGGAACTCGGGAGAGGGGTTTTTTTTTTTGCTGTTGTTTTTTTAATACAAAATCTCCTTATTTCTGCCCCAACCCCCTGCCTATTTTTTTTTTTTTCTCCATCCTATAGATCACTCAATTAAAAATTGACAACAACCCCTTTGCCAAAGGTTTTCGAGACACCGGGAATGGAAGGAGGGAAAAAAGGTGAGTCTGGATAGATTATATATAGGCGCCTCGTTTGGTTTTTGCGCGTGAAGCTCAGAACACGAGCAGAGGTCAAAATCACCTCGCCTGGCCTCCAAACCACACTTCTCCCCGCCAAAATTCATAAGGATCTTGTCGTTAATAACACCAAACTGATTGCATGGGAATTCTTTCCTGCTTTCCATGTTTATTTTTTACATCGCAGGGGATGGTTGGCCAAAGGGATGGTGGTACATTAAGCAAATATCACCGGAGAAAGAAGTTTCCCTTCAAATTTTGAGAGGGAATATTACAGTATAGTTTGTGTCTGGGACTGGGAAAGAGGGAGAAGTGAGGTCAGAGCTGATCGCTGGTTGAATCTCCTCTGGTATTTTCCCGGGGACTGTATCGAAAAGACTAAAGTGTGGAGGAGAAATATATAAATAAACTGTTTTGACAGAGGTGTCTCATGAATATGGAAGTAATTAATGATAGAAGATTCTTTATTTTTTCCAAAAGCAGCAGTTTGTGCCCCAGGTAGACAGACGGACAGAACTCATTTTAATGGGACTCAAGATTTTTATTTTTAATAGTGGAGAAAATAGAGAAAGGGATGATTTTTTTTTTTTCTTTGACGGGGCATATGTCTTTGTTTTGCTTTGTTACAGCAGACAGGATATTTTAGCTATTTGCACTCAGGCTTAGATAATGAATAAATCTGTCTGTTCATCTTTTTTTTTTAACCAAAAAAAAAAAAAAAGGGGGTTGTGTGTAATATAAAACAAGAGGCCTTTCTCCCTGCCCAGCACTGAGCCCAGCACACACACATACACACACGCACGCCAGCTCCTCTTGTCCATCAGTATGAAAATAAAGCCAACACTGGAGCCACAGGACGGAAATGATTTCTAATTTCTCTCTAAATATAAATAGATTTTTACTCCGGGTTAATTGTTGGTGAAAAGATTACATAAAGTGCCTAACAAAATAACCACTTCCTAGCAATCTTAGCAACCATTAAGATGGCTCATATCTCTGGAACATCCTCGCCTTTTAAAAGCTAATCTCCAGGGAATGCTTCCCTCTCCCCTCCGCCCCTCGTCTTTAATATCTGCCCTTGCTGAGAGCTGCTCACCGCTTCCAAGAAATCTCCTCTCATTAGCAGCCAAGTCCTGCCTGCGAGAAATGCGTTCCCCCCTCGAGGGGACCTTGGCCCTTAATTCCCCCGCTCGAGTCATCCCCAAATCGGAACTCCAGAGGGGGCTGGGGAAGGGATGGGGGGTCTCGGAGGGGGGGTCCCGGGGGGGTGCCGGGGTCCGCTCGCCCAGCGGGTGCGTGTGCCCGTAGGAAGCAGCTGACCCTGCAGTCCATGCGGGTGTACGACGAGAGGCAGAAGAAGGAAAACCCCACCTCGGACGAGTCGTCCAACGAGCAGACGGCCTTCAAGTGCTTCGCCCAGTCCTCCTGCCCCGCCGTGCCCGCCGTCGGCACCTCCAGCCTCAAAGGTGAGACCTGCGGCCCCCGGACCCCGCCGGGTCCCCTCGGGGGGAGCCTGGGTGCCTGCTCCGCGGGGGGATGGATCCTGGCCTGCGCCGCTGCCTTCTGGCACTGGCCTGCCTTCTCCCCTTCCTTCTCCCCTTCCTTCTCCCCTTCCTTCTCCCCTTCCTTCTCCCCTTCCTTCTCCCCTTCCTTCTCCCCTTCCTTCTCCCCTTCCTTCTCCCCTTCCTTCTCCCCTTCCTTCTCCCCTTCCTTCTCCCCTTCCTTCTCCCCTTCCTTCTCCCCTTCCTTCTCCCCTTCCTTCTCCCCTTCCTTCTCCCCTTCCTTCTCCCCTTCCTTCTCCCCTTCCTTCTCCCCTTCCTTCTCCCCTTCCTTCTCCCCTTCCTTCTCCCCTTCCTTCTCCCCTTCCTTCTCCCCTTCCTTCTCCCCTTCCTTCTCCCCTTCCTTCCTTTATCTTTCCTTCTTTTCTCTGTTTTATCTCTGCTCTCTTCTCTCTCTTCCCTCTTGCTTCTTTCTCTTCTTCATCTCTTTTCTTTCCCCCTCCCTCTCTGTCCTTCTTGCTTTTGTTATCTTTCCTCCTTTCCTCCTTTCCTCCTTTCCTCCTTTCCTCCTTTCCTCCTTTCCTCCTTTCCTCCCCCTCTCAGTCTTTCTCTCACTCTCTTTCTCTCCTTCTCCCTCTCCCCCCGGCCTCCCTCTCCCCCTGCCGCACGTTCATTCCTCCCCTCCTCGGTTCAGAAAGGAGCCAGCTCCGAGTCAAAGGAGCAAAGACAGACCACGGGGCAAAAGTTCAGAACTGGAGTCACTCCATTAATATTCCACTCTGAATCTGTTATTAGAGGAAGGATCTTTCCCCTGGATACAGTCCCGAACTTTGTTATAGAAAAGTCGCCCTCGATTTCTCTCGGTGCGGGGTTGGGAGCTGTCTGCAGCTCTCACATGTATTCATCCATCCAGGGGCGGGGGGTACAGGGGGAGGAGGAAACAACCTCTTTTTTGTTGTTGCTTTACTCATTTGTTTAAAGTCCTGCCGAGCTGAGGGGAGGGGACCCGAAAAGCAAACCAGAGCTTCGCACCTGGGGCGCTGAAATTAGGAGATGAAGTGCAGAGGAATCCAGCGAAGCTGTGCATGCGTTTGGGGAGGGGGAGGAGGGGGGTCCGGGGGGTGATGGAAGTGGGGGGGGTGGTCTTCAAAGTTTGCCCATCGAAAGGGCTGAAAACTTTGGAAAAGTTCTTGGGAGACACGTTCCCGAGGCCCTCCAACCCCGTCTCCCTGCCCCCCCACCGGGGGGGTGTCCCCGGGGACTCCCCACCACCTGGGCACCACTGGGTGGGTGTATTTCTTTATATAATAATAAAAAAAGAGGAAGTTTTTACATCTAAAGCTCTGGCTGGCTAGGAAGCCTCTCTGTCCCCTCTCCCAGCCCAACGGGGGGGATTTCGGGACGTGGGGTGCCGGATCCCAGCCCCGGGCTCCCTTTGTCTTGCAGATCTCTGCCCCAGCGAGGGAGACAGCGATGCGGACAGCAAAGACGATCCCTTGCTAGAAGGCAACGAATCGGGCAAAATCAGCACGACCACCGCCACCACCCCAGCGCCGGCCAGCTCCGCCGCGGCGGTGGGAGACGACCCCCGGGAGAAGGGGGGCAGCCCCTCCAAAAGCCACTTTTTCCCCAGTGACTCGGTGGGAAGTCGAAGCCGAGAGAGAACGGAGAAAGCCCCTCCGGACTCTCGGCACAGTCCAGCTACTATCTCTTCCAGCACCCGGGGGGGAAGCCTGAGCGGCGAGGACCTGAAAAGCCCCCTCAGGGATGGCCCCAAAGTAGATGAGAACCGCCTGTTGGGTAAAGAACCCTTCGCCCCCCTCACGGTGCAGACCGACAGCACGGCCCACCTGAGCCAGGGACATTTGCAAAACCTCGGTTTCCCCCCTGCCCTGGCGGGCCAGCAGTTCTTCAACCCGTTGGGGAACGGGCACCCGCTTTTGCTGCACCCCGGGCAGTTTGCCATGGGGGGGGCTTTCTCCGGTATGGCCGCTGGTATGGGTCCCCTGCTCGCCACTGTCTCGGGGGCGTCCGCCGGCGTCTCGGGACTGGACAACACGGTCATGGCCACGGCGGCGGCCCAGGGACTTTCGGGAGCGTCGGCGGCTGCTTTGCCTTTCCATCTGCAGCAGCACGTCCTGGCTTCGCAGGTACTGCAACCCCCCCCCCTCCGCACCCCCCCCAAACCCCCCGTTACCCCTCTGGAACAGGGAGGGTGGCTCCGTTTCGGGGGAAGGATGGGGGCAGCAGGGCAGGCTCCGGCTTTTGGGGGAAAAATCAGAGGTGGGAAAGCCTTGTGGCTGGGGCTGGGGGGGGGCAGAAATGACCCAGCTTGAACTCCCGGAGCTTTTCCACCCGCCCCGCCGTCCTCTCGCTCCTGTGCTCCTTATGACACTGTGCTGGGGCCAGGCCTCTGCCCCCCACCCCAACTCTGGGGGGCTTGATGGCCCCCCCAGGGCTGTCCCGGTGCGGGACACGTTGCAGCCTGTGGAGCAGAGCCGCCGTCGGGGGGGAGATGCCCTATGGGGGGGGTGGCTGTACCTGCAGGGACTGTAGGGCCACGATATTCCCAGCGGGAGGGGGGGGCCGTGCAGGACAGACCCTTGTCAGGGGCTGCTTTGGGGGGGGGTGCAGGTCTTCACCCCCTCCGTGGGCAGCAGCAGCAGCTTGGCCGCTGTCAGCTCTCCCACCGGCGTGTGGGTGGGAGGGTGGGTGCTGCCGTGGAGCATCCCCCGGGGTGGGGGGGTGGATGTACAGGCCGGTAACCCTTTCCTTTCTCTCTCCTCCCCTCCCGCAGGGCCTGGCCATGTCTCCCTTCGGAAGCCTCTTCCCCTACCCCTACACCTACATGGCGGCAGCGGCCGCAGCCTCCAGCGCCGCCTCCGGCTCGGTGCACCGGCACCCCTTCCTCAACGCCGTACGCCCGCGCCTCCGTTACAGCCCCTACCCGCTGCCCGTCCCCCTGCCCGACGGCAGCAGCCTCCTCACCACAGCCCTGCCCGGCCTGGCCGCCGGTTCCGGCGATGGGAAAACCGGGGGGTTGACCACCAGTCCCGGTTCCGTGCCCCTGGACTCCGCCTCGGACCTCACCAGCCGCTCGTCCACCCTCTCCTCCGGTTCCGTCTCCCTTTCCCCCAAACTGGGAGCGGACAAGGAGGCGGCCACCAGCGAACTGCAAAACATCCAGCGCCTGGTCAGCGGGCTCGACCCCAAGCAGGACAGATCCCGCAGCGGCTCCCCGTAACCCCCCCCAGCCTCCGGGAGCTCATTTCAAATCAGTCTCGCAGTGCACTTTGTTTGAAAGAAACCACATCCTCCACCCCGCGAGTGTTTTGGTTTGGTTTTGGTTTTTTTTACCCCCCTCCTTTATTTTGTTTTTTTTCTTCCCCTTTCTATTTTTTTTTTTTTTTTTTAAATATAAAATCCCCCGGCGTTGTGCGCGCGCTTAGCAGCAAAAAGGTATCTGGTGAAGCAGGGGGGTGAGGGTAGGGAGAGGGTCGGGGATGGGGGAGCGGAGCCGAGGTGGGAGAGCTGGGTCGGAGGCTGCTCGTAGGGAGCAGGCTGGCCCGGCCGGGTCACCGGTGGGGTTGTGGCATCCTCCTTTTTCTTTTCTTTTTTTTTTTTTTAAACTGTGTAAAAAAAAAAAACCAACAAAAAACAACAGGAAAAAAAAAAGAAAAAAACACCTAAAAGCAAAAATAAAACAAAAAAAAAAGCAAACAAGCATATGAATAAAAATTAAGTAAGAGAAGTGATTTTTTCTTTCCAAAAGAGAAGTGTGTAAGTAACTCGCATATCGGTTCTTCAACAGTTGTTTCCTGGGCGGGTTGTTAACAACAACCCCCTCAGTCAATATTAAGGGAAGCTGTGTGTTTAAAATATTCTTGTGATGTCTGAGAGCCAGTCGGTGGCTTTTTTTGCATGTTCCATAGTAGTCTGCTTTTTTTTTCTGGGGGTGGGTGGGTTATTTTTTTTATTTTGGTGGGGTTTTCTTGTTTATTTTTAATGCTCGTTTCAAATCCCAGGGAAAAAATTAATAATAATAATAATAATAAAAACAAAAATAAGACCCTCGTCCCTCTACCTTAAACATCCTCCCTGTAGCAACCACAATAAGAAGTGTAGTTGGAAAGAAAAAAAAAAAAAGGTGAATTTATTTTATCTAAAAACCTCTGTAGCTTGACTGTAGGTTTATCACAGCTTTCCCTCTTTAATTGTATATGCAATAACAAGGTTTAAACATACTGAGAAGAAGAGAAGAGCGGACACTATTATTAAAACAAAGTATTTATGTAATTATTTGATAACTCTTGTAAATACGTGGAATATGAATACTCGAAATTAAACTTTAATTTATTGACATTGTACATATCTCTGTAAATACGACTGCAGCTGTCTTCTTTTTTCCTTCTGTTTTTATTTTTAGTCGTTTTCATTTCAAGGTCATAATTCCTTTAAACATACACCCCGACCCAGAGGAGAAATACCCCCATTTCCGAGGGCTCACTTTTAAATCGGAGTTCACCCCAGAAAACCTGACCTCGTCCTTTTGTAAAGGAGCCGAATGCAAAAGGCAAAACAGAAACAAACAAAATTAATCAAAGACCTTAAAAAAAAAAACAAACAAAAGAGAGAAAAAGAAAAAGCAATGTGCCATCGTAGCTTTTAATCCTCGATTTCTTCAGTGTTCAAAGCACTACTTTCCGTAGTAAATGTCAACAACAAAAAAATTATATACGTTAATGCACGACAACAGGCTTCTCCAGTGGCTTGAGAGAAAAAAGATGAAGATTCTAGGATTTTCTTTACTTTGTATTATTTTTCCCCATTTCCTTGGTGTGTCAAAAACCAACCCCACGATGGAGTTTTACTACTGTGCTTATTGTTGTCTTTGTTTGAGTGAGTGCATATTTTCTTGGCTTGAAAGTCAGGTGCTCAGAGCTGGTTCAAAGAAAAAAAAAATATGAAGGTATATTTTGTGTTATATAAATGTTGAGAAGTTCTTGCTATTTTTTTTTCTGTAATTTTTTTTTTCCCCTTTTAAAAGTCACTGAAGTTTCAATAAATTTTTATTGAAATGTCTTGGGCGTACTGTGAAATGCCTTCACCCCAACCCTCCCGAAAGTGCCTGGGAGGATGGAGGGGTTGACAGATATATATCCCTCTTCTGCCTTTCTCCTCCACCCCCCAGCCCCTTCCCAATATTAAGATATTTCTCCTGGAAGGAGCTAGTACGAACCAGTCGGGATGGTGTCGTTTGAATTGTTGGTGGGGAAGTACGAGTTTTAAGCAAGCTGTTTAATGTACCTTTTCCGTCTTCAGCCCTCTCGCTTTTAAAGTCAATCCAGAGGCTACTAAGTCACCTCTTTTAATGGAACAATATTAAGTGGCGTTTGAAAAGTTAATGAGAAAGGCTCAGCTATGCTTTTATCTGTCATAAATTAATAACGCAAAAGTGAAGAATTAGAGAATAGATCGGTTAAATTTTAATGCAGTGCCCTCCTCCAAAGTTTCCAGGTAAAGTGCTCAGGAGTTGATGGTGTTGCTGGGCTCGTTTTCCCTCCCGTCCGGGCAGAGGAATTGGCTTTTCCAGTTAGTTATCACCTGGAAATACATGGGTTGGTTGGGGTTTTTTCCCTCCCTTGGAATCGTCCCTTCTCGCCCTTGGGCTGATGATACGTTGAGATTAAGCTGGAAAATGGCTGAAACGGGGACAGGCATCCGGGCTGCAGGCTGGACCAGTGGCCTGGGAGGTCACTGAGGAGAGAACGCAGAACTGCCAGCCCCTGCCTGGACCTTTGCCAGTCCGTGAGCACATCCCTCAGCAGAACATATATATTTCTCCTTGTTAAAGAGATTTCCCCCCCCCCCCCCCAACAGTTAGTGGCCCGTATATTGGAAAGTGATTCATCCTCCGCCAGTAATAAATATTATAAGGATGTACTTCCAGCCTGTATCCTGGTTTATACTCTCCCTGCCCCTCGGCCCGTGGCCCCCGGCTCCTGCACTGGCAAGATAAATAAAAAGCAGTTCAGGGGGTGAAAGGGGCAATAAAGGGTTTTTTCCCCCCGATTTTTTAACAGGTTCTCAGCAGCACTGCCCACCCCCCCCCCCATGCGCATCAAACCCAACTCAAGTCCCCTTCGTGGGGGAACGGGACCCTTCCCATTTCACCTTGGGGTGCGTGTGTGTATTTTAAATCCACGGTGCTTGCAGCGGGGGAAAGGTTTGGGCTGAGCAGGATTTTTTTTCTCTCCTCCCCCCCCCCCAGGGTGATGGCTGCTAGAAATCTCACTTTAGCTGATGCTCCTCTGAGCTGGCCTGGGCGAGATGGGGGTTTTTAGGGCTAGAGGTGGCGTCGGATCTCCAAAAAAACATTAAAACCGACCCCCCCACACCCACCCCAAGCAGCGTCTGCAGGCAGCCAGCCTTCGGGCTCCAACCCCACCAGCCGGTTTCCACCCGGATCCTCCGCTCGGGTGGGAGCTGGAGCGGCTCCGGGGGAATGGGGGGGGGGGGACGACGACGGGGACCAGCCCTGGCTGCCAGCCCCCCCCCGGGCTGTAAAACCCATCCTTCCCTACACCGCTCAACTTTCTCCTCTGCTCTGAGCTCCGGCCTTAGAGGCAGCTCAGAAGCACTTTCCCGTGTGTTACAGCCCCCCCCCCGCCAGCTCTCTCTCATTTATTTGGCGTCAGGAATGATGGAGAAACCCTTTTTTTTTTTTTTTTCTTTTTTCTTTTTTTCCCCTCCCCAGCTACTGGTCCCCCAAATCTTTCTTATAGAGGGAGAGCGCTTTCGGTCCGTACAGGGGCGGGGAGGGGGGAAGAAGATTTTTGTAGTTGGCGAGGAAATTCACTGCTGATGTTTAGAGAAAAGCAAACACCCTCCCAAAACACCCGCCCCCCCCGGCGCCCTCGCTTTCCTGCCGGTCCAGGAGTCCGGTAGCCGCTCCGCTGGCCAGGCAGCCCCGGGGCACCGCAAAACCGGAGATCACCATTTATTTTATTTTATTAATTTTTTTTTTTAAAGGCTGAGGGTGCAGCCTGATTTATTTAACATATTCCCCCCCCTTCTACGGGCCTAACGCTGACCTCCCCCTCCCCATGCCCTTGCAAGAAATCCGTGGACCGCAGGTGTAACTCTGACTTGCAAATGGCTTTATCTCTTGTGTATCTTATTTGTATATAGTAACGTTAATGAGTAACTCTTGTGGCGCTTGTGGATGGAGGTAAACAGCGAGCAATCTCGCTGGATTATCCTGTCTATTACTCACCTGGCGCCTGTCTTGATATCCTCAATGGTTTTATGGCTGATGCAGGCGACCCGGCGCTGGGTGGGGAGGTTGGGGGGGGGGGGGGGGGGTTGTCCGGCTGCGGGGGGGTCCGGCGAGGCGCCGGCGCCATCTCTCGGGCAGCCCGAGCAATGCCGAGCGGCCCCCGAAGGCACCCACGGCCCGTGGGAGGGGGGTTATGGCACCCACGGCCCGTGGGAGGGGGGTGATAGTACCCACGGGGGGGGGGAGTAGGGAGATGAGCCGGCATTCCCCCCCCCCCCCGGACCCCCAACCGGGCAGCGTGGCGGAGCTCGCCGCAGGCTTTCCTGCGAGTTTCACCCACGGGTGTTTTGGCCCTGAGTCCACGGTCTTTGGGAAATAGGGGCTGGGGCCGCACGGCCAGCCACGGGTGGGGTGTGGGGGGACACGACACACTGACACCCCCGCGGTGCGGTCACCCACCGCCGCCATCCTGCCGGCCCGTTCGGCCCACGCTCCGCTATTAGTTAATTATTGATTGATTACAAGTGAAAATTTATGACCCTCTCCCCCCCTCCCGGCCCCCCCTCGCACGCACACACGCCTCTGCCCTCTGCAAACACTCCGAGGGAGGCGGGTTGTTGGTTTTGGCCTTGACAGCTTCCAGGAATATGAAATATTTAAGCCCTTCGGTCGATCTCCCGTACCCTGGCCGCCCTGGTTTTTGGTGTTTTGGGTTTTTTTTTGGGGGGGGGTGTCTTTCCCCCATTTTCATGTCCCACCTGGAGGGGGTGTCCCCCTCCCCGCACACAGCCGGCGTGCGGGCTCGGAGCACGCCAGGCCTCGCAGATCAAAGGGACCTCTCCGGCCTCCGCACAAGGGGGAAAAAAAAAAAAAAAAAAAAAAGGTTGATTTCTTTAACGATTGTTCGTAAAAGTCTTGGAAGCAGGGACCATCCCGCCTCCTCCCTCGCCTCGGGCTGCAGGATTGTACCGGGAAACGATTTTGGGGAAGGCAGAGAGAGAGGGTTCGGGAGAAGGGAAGGGAGGAAAAAACAACAAAAAAAGGAAAACAAAAAGAAAAAATAGAGGAGTTACTTGAAATTTAGCAGCCGTGTGTCTGCAGGAACGCACGCACCCGCCCCCGGGAGGGGGGACAGCGGGGCCCGGGGCCGCCCTCGGACGTGGATCCCCCAAAATACCCCATAAGAACGGGGCCGAGGTGACCCCCCAGCGCTTTAGTGTGGCCGTGGATGTGCGGGGGTCGTAGGCAGGGGGTACCCCCCCACACCCCCCCGTTTCTGCAACTCCTGCTGCCGGGAAACCCGGTGCGAGGGGTTCTGCAAACCGGTCACGGGAGTCCGCTGCTCCACGCACGGACCCGCACTGCCCCGGCCAGGGCTGAGAGACGGACGGACAGACAGAAGGACGGACGGAGGGTTCGTTGTCTCGGGAGGGGAAACGGGCTGATGGGGTGATTGCCTTGAGGCGCTGATGCTTGCCACGGCGGAGGATCGGTCCTCTCTGCCCACCGGTCCCTGTCACCCCGGTGTCCCCCCCCGGGGTGGGGGGCAGCCGGCCGGGCGGATCCGTGCTGGAGGCGCCGGGACGGCGGGCTTGAGGGGAGAAACGGGGCGGGAAAAAAAAACCCCAACAACAAAAAAAACCCCAAAACCCAACACCAAAACCCCCAAACCCTCCCTCCTGCGGCACCTACAGCCGCTCCTCGCAAAGAAACCCCGGTCCCCGGGGGCGCGGTGGGTCTGCGGAGCCCTCAGCCCCTTGCAGGCTGTAGAGGAGAGCAAACAGCCCCACACCAGGGACATTCCAGCCCGTGGAACTTGGAGGCTCGGATCTCCTTATCACCCTGACCCGCCGACCTCTCCCCGCTGCCAGCCCCTCCGTGCATCCATCTCCCGAGCGGGGCCGGGGCGGCCCTTCACACCTGAACCTTTTTGACTGCCGGCAGAGACAAAAAAAAAAAAAAAAAAAGAAACCAGAGGCTCCCAGCTCTAGAGAATGATGTTTGGATGTTTTGTGATTTTTTTTAAATTAATTTATTTATTTTCCAGCCAGCTCCAAACTTCCCACGTGCTTCTCCCCCAAACCCCGCATTATTAGTGTGACAATTAAGGCGTGTAAAAACACGGCGAGGCGAAGCCCTTAGCTTGAAGTGGCCGTTCAAGGCGATATTAGAGCTCCTAACTCCAGGTTTTCGACCCCCGGAGGGCTGCGGCGGGTCCTCCCCGCCCGCTGCGGGCAGGGGTGAGCCCCGAGGCCGGGTGAGGGGCTCTGCGGGGCTCGGGAGCTGCGTCCTCCTCATCTGCCCCCGCTCCTTCTTGGGAGCTCAGCCCGCAGGCATCACCTTTGGGTTTGCCCTTCTCTAATCCACTTTTTTTTTTTTTAATTTTAAAAATTATTTCATTATTCTGGAGAAAATATATTTTTTTTGTAACGCTCTCAACCGAAACAGAGTTCGACCTCTAGCGCAGGTAACCGCGGCCATCATTCCTGCTGAATTTCACGTTGGTCTCACTAAACTCAGCTTCCCCTCACTCGCCCCAAATAAAGCCCTTCCTAGAGAAGGCATTGGGAAAAAAAAAACAAAAAAAAACCCAAACCAAACCCTGATGGCAAGCGGGCTGGGTTGTGCGGAGCCCGACCCGACCCCACGGACACCCCCGGCCCCCTCCCCTCTGCCTCCGGCTTCTCTCCTTTCCGAAGTCCTTTCAAGCTTTTATTTCCTTGCTTGCCGCCAAAGCGCCACTGACAAAATAAAGTTAACAAGGAAATTAGCTCGACAGAAAAAAGCCAGTGGGGCTTTTTCCCCCCCAGACCTGCTCCTTCCAGTGAAGGTACGAGCGGAGCGGCTCCGGGGAAGGAGGGGGGGGCCGATCGAAGGAAGGGGGGGGTCCGGGTTGGGGCATCCCACCGACTGGTCTGAAGGATCGGTGAAATAAGGAGCCTTTCTTGGGGCAGGGAGGGAGCTGGAAGGGTTTGCTCCAAGCTTTTGTGCA
Source organism: Buteo buteo (assembly GCF_964188355.1). Taxonomy (NCBI): domain Eukaryota; kingdom Metazoa; phylum Chordata; class Aves; order Accipitriformes; family Accipitridae; genus Buteo; species Buteo buteo. Next base: position 41,412,001 of record NC_134181.1, on the reverse strand, counting down.
AAACTTGGAGTCACGTTTCTGGCCCCTCTGCGGGGAAGGGGGTCCCCGCCGCCGCAGCCCCCCGCGATCGCGCTGCCCCATCGCGCTCCTTCGGAAATTTGGCTGGCAGGATTATTTCTCTTCTGCCGTGAAACTCTTCCTAAGCGCTCTCGCATTTATTTTTCACAGGTTTCTTGAAAAAAAATTTTTTTTCCAGCTTTCCCTTGCTGTCCATCCATGGCCTTCCCCGTGGATTTTTGAGGGGCGCTTTTTAACCCCTCCGCTCTCCTGAGTCCTATTTCAGCCGGTTTCCATTTCTCCCGGCTCGAAGCTAAAAAACAAACAGGGAAAAAAATATCCCCAAACCTGAAATACAAATACAAGACGGGTCGGGAGGCTCCCCCGCTCCGCTTGCTGGAGCGGGTGGGGGGTAGGGGCTGCCCCTAGGAAAAGTGAAAAGCTTGTTTTAATGGGCGGTCATTGCTAAATCTCACCTTAGGGCCAAAACGACTCGCGACCCATTGCCCTCCTTACGATGTATTTATTTGTCTCAGTGGCACCAGCCGTCAGTCATTAGTGGGGGGGTTAACCCGAGAGCCGCACCACGGTGGTGGTGGTGGTCTGGTGGCTCTTTGGTTTGTTTTAAATATGATTTCTCAACAGGAACCTGTCCAGAAGCGGAGGAATAACCCGCGCCCGGCAGGGCTCCCTGGTGAAACACGACGGGGAAACACGCGTGGGAGCGCAGCGAGAGACGACCCCTCCGAAACCGCGGCGGGTTCGGTCCGGGAAAGCGGGGCTTCGGTTTGTACCCCGAAGGGTTCCCTCCCGGGAAAAGCGGCGACTTGGGCCGGCGGAGACTGTATTTTTAATGAACCTGGCGCTATTTTCCCCATCTTCTTAACAATTACGGAGGAAAAAAAAAAAATAAAAAACCAAACCCAGAAGCCCAAGTGCGAGAGCAGCCGCCCGGGTCCGCGGGCAGCCGGGCGAGCTGTCGCCGTCCCCGGCGCAGCCGGGCAGCGGCTCCTGCCACCCGCTCTCCGACGGCTGTGTTCACACGCAGGCATTGCTGCGATTACAGACATGCCGTGTGCATAGCTCCAGAGCCTCTCCGTAGCTGTGTATTACTTTATTTAGATATAGCTCCCTCCGTACATAACATGTATAAAAGCGCTAAGCAGCTTTATGTATTTCAAATATTTATGTAGCTCAAATCCGTGTATATATGTGTCATTCTATAAAGATAATGCAAAGAGAGGAGGCTCTACGCGCATTCTTTTCACTTCTCGCAAGACGTGTGCGGTGTGGGACACCGGGCACGGTGTGTCCCGTCCCCCACAGCCCCCATACAACCCCCCCCCCGGCTTTCCCAGGCTCCGTCCCGCCTGGCCGAGCACAACCGTACACCCAGACTGGGGCCGGGAGGCTTTAACTGGGTGTATTGGGTATCTGCGGCTCGGTTAGCTTTGCGTTATCTTCGCTATCGCCTGTCCTGGGTAAATTAATTGCTGCGAGCGGCAGCTCGCCGAGCAGCCCCGGGTTCTTTCGCCCCAACCCCCGGGGCAGGTTTGGGGGTCCCTGCCCGTCACCCCTCGAGGAGTGGGGAGCATGTAGGAACCCCCCCCGCTCCGCTGCCAGCCCGGAGCCTCGGTGCTTGTGTTCACACCCCTTTTACAGCCGGCTTTCTGGTTTGTTCCCTCTGCCAAATATTGAACCGGGGGCGGGATGGGGAAGAGAGATAAAACATAAATTTCAGCCTCTTTTTTTTTTTTTTTTTTTCCCCTCCAGCTCGGCATCCCGCGGCTCCAAATTTCTGCTGTCGGGAGGATGGCCCGGCGGTGCCGGAGTCTTTCCCTTGCGACCGGCTTGTCCCCAAGCGCTGCCCCGGCTGACTCCGGGCATGGGGCAGAGCAACGCAGGGAGGGAGCTCCAGCCTCTCCTCACCTCCCACGCCATCCCCCAAATCGCGAAATAATGAAATGAGGGACTCGGGGAAATCACGGCAGCAAGGCAGGACCTGGATACCCCGTGCCAGCAGCCCGCATGGTTAGGAGGAGGAGGAAGAGGAGGAGGAGGAGGAGGGTGCCTTGCTGCTGGGGATGCCCCCCGCGGCCGGGGTCGCTAGAGCCGGGGTCCTTTGCCGGGGCCGGGGCCGTGTCGCGGCGCTAAGCCGCTCCTGGAGTGCCACCTGGTGGGGACAGCCCGGCAGCACCGGCAGGGAGCGGCTCCTGGACCCCCCCCATCCATCACCCCCCCCAGGGAAGCGTCTCCCCAAGGCTGGCGGGGGGGGGGTGTGTGCAGGGGCTCCCCAACTGCCTGGGCGTGAGAAAGGCTGAGGATGCAAGTAGGGGCATGAAAAAAGAAAAGGTACCGGTCGAAAGTGTTTCTTCTGCAGGGTCTGAGAAAGAAGAGCTGGTTCTGGAAATCCTGCGTGCCCACCCTCCTTCTGTTCACTTATAATCGGGGAGGGGGGCCGAGACCATGTGCACAAGACTGCCGTCCACACCGACACGGCGGCTCCGGGTGCTTTCAGCGGACTCCGAATGAGAACCCTGGTGCTGGGCATTCAGAGGGAAGTGGCATTTAGGCCTGGCATTTTTGTAGGAAACCTCCCCGCGTTTTACAGGTGTGTGTAGCTGTGCTCTGAGAGCAGGCGGGCTCTTAAAATGAACCGTCGCCTTCCCCCAGCAGCACCCGCGGGCTGGTTTGCGTGGCACAAAGCCTCCCTTGCTTTGTCTCCTTGGGTTTCTGTTACCCTCCCTCACATATCCACAGGCACACATGTACTGAGCTATTTTGCTTCCGTGTTTTCGTCTTTTCTCATATGCTAGCCTCACCACTTGCTCACTCATATACATTTACAAATGCCTGCAAGCACAAAACTAATCTTTTTTTCATACTTTAGTTTTATTCATATTCTTCCAACTCGTCTTAGACTTTGTGCTCTCTCTTACACACACACACAGAGCTATTCTTCATGAGCAGTTTGTCTTATTACATCCTTATTTCATTTTTCTGCCTCCTCCCTCATTACAAAACTATTCTGCACCAGAAACTGCCATTTCGCATGAAACACTTAGCTCTGGGCCGGAGATCAACTTGCTTTGGTGGAACCGGGGGGCACTAAAATGTGAGAACAAGGATGTAAAAGCAGGAAGACATGCATCAAACTTCAGGGTAAACAATGGGAATGATATTGATTGCCTTTTAATGTGCGGTGGTCACACAATGGGGAAGAAAGCCTTCCCAGGGAAAAAGAAAAAAGACACTCTCCCCGCTTAAGAAACTGGTGGCAGACGCACATGTTTCAGTGCAACTTCTGGACCAGTGCAGAGGGGACCTTATCCCAGGGCTTCTGTAGGGAAGTGGCTTTCCAGGTCTAGCGGAGCTTCCAAAGAAAGTGCTGTCCTACTTTCCGACTGTCTCTGATGAGTGATGAGAAATGCCCATTGTCTCTGCCCAGGCTGGTGCGCGCTCTCATTAAGGCCCCTGAATTGTGTGTGTGCATCTCGGCGTCAGAGCTGTTTGGCAGGGAGGGACGAGCAGGGTTTCTGCGGAAGGTAATTCCCGGGTTCCAGCGGCCTGAAAGGTTTCTGAAGGAGTTAAACCCTTGGAGTCTCAATGCTTCCAGGAGCGGTGGGTAGGGGAGACAGTGTGATGGTCCTGCGACTGTATCGCAAATGTTTAGTGAAGCTGTGTGAACAGAGCTCGGGGGGAATCCACAGCTGCGAGGGCAGCAGTTTCACTGGGAGTAGAAGGATTAATTTGAGATTTATCAAAGTAACCCCACTTTGCTCTTTGGGTGGCGGGTTCTGATCCGAATTGACAGGGGTTAGGTAATCTGGAAAACAGCCATCCCTGCCTTTCCTTAATGAGTTATCTCAAGTCGAAATCACTTTGTTTTCAGCGAGCATGGTGTAACGCACAAGAAAAAGTGTCAGGAAACATGAAGGCACAGCTGCTCTTTCCACTTGGGTAGCTGCGATCGGTTTGAATAATGGATATTCTGTTCAGCTCCTTCGAGGGGAACTTTGGGTCTCCAGCTCCTTGCTGAGAGGAGACACGCTGATTTATCATTTATTTATTAGATTATAACCCTGTTTTACGGGTAATCAATTGCTGCTTTTTTGGCTTCCTCTTAAATCACATCACCCCAGTGTAATCAGCGGGCGAGAGTACTCCAAGCGCACAGACGTTTCCCTTTGAAAAGCATTTTCCACCAGATTTTTAGGTGTTAATGTGAGCAACTGATGGAAGAAATAACAGGCAGGGTCTGATTTGGCTGTGTACTCTGGGGTCGGGCGAGCACCCTCGTGCCCTTGCCATGAGGACACAGTAATGGAGGGTGATGTTTTCTAACCTGCTTTCGTGGCTTGGGGAGCTCGGTGCTCTCCTCTGAGCACTGCGCCGGTCAGGCTCACCCCGCTCTCTTGCGTTGAAACGCGCTGTGACAGAAACGACACCCATTTTGGGGCTAAACCTTATTTCTCTCAAACAGGGGACACGCACACACACGCTCTCTGAGCTCAGACAGCGAGGGCTTCGAGGGCTGCCCTGTATTCCTAGCACATCGCCTGAACACCCCCCAAAAATGCCTCCCCACCCTTGAGCGGGACCCGACATGTCGTCGGCCGGCGGAAAGCTTCGCCTCGGGGCCCCGCACGGCAGCGCTGGCGTCTCTGCGAGGCCTCTCGCTGCCTGCTCGGCGCGGGGCTGCCCCTCATGCTGCAGACCTCGGGCTTTGCACCCCTGCAAGCCGTTACCCAGCAGGAGCAGAGGGAACCTGCTGTGATTGATTGAGCTAAAATTAAGGTGTGAACTTGCTGCAGGGAGGAAGAGGGACCTGAGCCTTTATAAGCTTGGCTCAGGCCAAGCGAGGGTCTTTTCCAGAAGGCTGTGGTGTTGAAGGAGTCGTGAGGGGACCCTGCGGTGGTTGCAATGGGGAGCTCTGGATTCACTCTGGAGGTAGGAGGCTCGGTGGGAAGCGATGGGGATGCGGTGTAGGCACGGTGCTGGAAATGATTGCCGTGTGGTTTCTTTGTTGCCCTTAAGAGCTGTGAGGTGGGTGGTTTTGCTGTGTTAGATTGCGCCTTCCCTGTGGCTCAGAGGGCTCCAGGGGCTTGGCACTTCTGGTTTCTGCTACCGTGGGGACTGCTGTGATGAGCAGAGACACAAGCAACATGATTTACATGGAACTGAAGTCTGGAGGAGAAAGCTGCTCTGTGCAAATCTGCAAGTTGTTGTGTGTGTGGGTTTCCTTCCCTGCTGAGGCTCTTCCAGACTTCCCCTTGCTTGTCTGTGGGACTCAAACCAGAGCTGAGCAAGCCCAACCTGGTTTTTGGTCCCCTGCTGCCAATGTGTCCTTGCAAAGAGCTTGTAGCCAATCTGGTCTGCACCTGAAAGTGGATGTGAAATGATTTGAGTTATACATGGGGTCCTGTGGTATCAGTCTCTCGTGCTCTTTGATTTTTGGAGTTCCTTGGCTGGAGAACAAAGGAGGCGGCCTGGATTTGGGGAGGATGTTGAAACTCAGGGGTGACTGTGGCAAAGATTCTGCTCCAGAGTCGGGAGTATGGCTGGAAGGGAAGGAACTTGATAAACTAGTGACACGCTGCCTCTAGCTGGCCTGGCAGCCTTTTATCATCCTGCATTCATCTGCCAGCCTGGCTGGTCCGTTCAACACCTGCTTTCTTATGTGAGAAGTCCCCAAACTACCTACGGTGTTTCTTATTTTTAAGGACCTCAGTCAGGTAAAGCATCAATGTGTAATTTTCCACTCTTGGCAAGGCACACCCCGGTAAATCTGGGACAGTCATCTGCTGATAACGATTGCCACTTGGGGCTGTGGGTGCTCTAGGGCAAGTACTGTCAGTAACCAGCATGCAGGAATATGGTAGTAGTTGTGATAGGAGCTCCTGGCTATTACTCAACACTATGGTTGTCTTTGGTCTGAAATGGAGTAGAAATAAATTTTTTTTTTTTTTTAAAGAAACTATTCCCAGGGAACTGTGATCTTTTGGCTTTAGAGCAACCTGTTACCTCCCCTAGAGATTTAATGTAGCAAAATGGAAAAAAGCTTGGAAGGGTGTGGAGGGACAGACTGGATGGAGCTATCTGAATTTCTGGTGTCTGTTCTTATTAATCCTAGCTATCCCCCTGTTGTAGCTTGCAGCTTTGGCTCAATATCATTATTTGCCCCTCAATGGGTGAGTTTCCCTGTGCCCAGCTTGGCCAGCCAGCTACCCTTTCTATCAAAGGAGGTTTAACTGCAAAATGGGCTGGGAACTGAGTCAGTGACTTATGCTGTGCCTGAGTAGAGACCTGAATCGAGGTCTCCAAAGCTGGACTGAAGCCTGGGTTGTTCAGTTTTGATTCCCGCTACACTAATGATTGGTGTGCTGGATAGCCTCAGTTTCCCCCCTTCTCACTGTAGTGTGCTCAATGGCCTGCAAAACTGAGCTGGGCAGTCCAGCTCCATGTCCTGGCTCTGCAGAACATAGGGAAATAACTAGCAGACCATCTGCTAGAGTTACTAAACGAGGCTGTGCATGAATAAGACCTGTTTATGTTGGTTTTACTGGAAACAAGCCTTACTCCTGCAATATTTCTGAAAACCTCTTCCTGAGGATACTAGGGCTTGGAATTGGGTTTAGCTGCAGCTTCTGGTGGTTAAGAACCTGTGTGCCCTGGGATCTGTGCTGTGATGGAAGGAGATGCCCTCCTTCAGCGTGTCTGTGATCTGTGCTCGTTGACTCTAGAGGCTCCTGGGATAGTGGGGCTCCTTGGCTGTAGATACAAGTGGGAGTGATCTGAGGTTTTATGGGGTGAATTTGAGGATGTAATAAGACTTGTGGGAAGGACTTTCCTCTTCCAGCACTGCAGAGAATCAGTGGTGTGGGCATGAAAAATGCCAGTATCTTGGATCAGAGGGTTAGGCAGTTTAAATGCATGAGAGTGCACCAAAGAATGGACTCCTTGGCTTTGGCTAAGCTTTTTTTCTCAGCTCCCTTAATACTAAAGTTTCCAGGGTGTGGGCAACTGTCCTCCCACCAGCAAAATCTGGTGCTGCACAGGCTGCTGGTTGTGTTAGGAGCCACAAACTTGCAAAAAACTCCTTTCTTATTGGCAGCATGGCTACACCTGACTGTTACAGCTTTCTCACATATGTGAGCCTTAAGCTGCAAGTGGGCTTGAATCACAAACAGAAGGGCAAAGGCTTTGCCTGGGGGCCTCCCTGCAGGTCTTGAGGGTGATCAGCCTTTAAAGGGTCTGAGAGGAACAGAAACATCTTGTATGTGGTATATACCATGTCCCCTTGGGTGTCTGTGTCCAACAGAGCTCCAAGACAGGTTATATCTTGTTCTTTAGGCTCTCGGTCATACAGACTGCTCTTTGGTGTGGAGAAGGTGATGGAGGTAGTACTGACTGAAGAATGTGAAGCCTATTTTGGCTGGGTGACCCAGTTCAGGCAGGACCAAACTTCTCCTGCTACTTGGGATTAAGAGAAGCTCTGCCCAAAATCAGGGAGAATTGATCTGGAAGCTGACCCCAGCTCCACCCAATTAACCTGTTGTCTGGTGCTGGAAAAGGGTGGGTAAAATCAACCTGATCTACAGTAGGGAACCTCCAAGGGTCAGGAATACAAGACTGGTGGGTAGGTACATGAATGATGCTTGCTGTAGCTCTTGCAGTCACTCACATTAGCTACACAGACACAAGGTGGGAAAAGCAGGGCTCCAATAGCTGCATGTAGCTCTTGGTGTTATTCCTGGAATAGTCTCAAAGTTAAGATCTGCATTACTTCCTATTGGGCAGGCATTGCCAAAAAGTGCTTTTCACTTCTGTCTTGCTCAGGAGCAGCTCTCTAACAGGAACCCTGCTGCTGGTGTACCTGCCTGTGTTGGGAGAGGAGGTAGTTCTGGGAAGAGTAGGTCCCAGTCTGCCTACTGGCAGGAAAACTGCCAGACCATCCTGAGCACTTGACTCACTTGATGAGGCTAAGGACTTGCTTCTCTCCCACTTCTGTGAGGGAACATAACTGATGGGACCATTTAATCCCTTCTGGTTTTGTTCTAATCTCACCTTCTGTGTTATGGGTTCTTCAGCTTCATCCAGCTGCTCTTGTTTGAACCTGATAAAGATCTTCCAGAGGTCCATCCTGATTTGATATCAGGACTGTAGGAGACACAGACCCCACTTCTCTGACTAGTTCTAGTGCTTAATAATCCCTCTGAAGGGTCTTATTTGCCACTGCAATCTTCACAGTTGTAGATACTGCTTCTTGTGCCTTTTGTCACTGGGCTGCAGAATGTGCTCATCTTTGCCACAAGGCAATACCAGGTACTTGATCACTGAGGAAATAAGTATTTCTTTTTCCAGGAAAACTAATGCACTGGACTTGTTTTTCATTTGCCAGACAATGAGATCTTATATGTAGGAGTGAACAACACAGCCTCCTAGGCTGTGTTATGTTCCCAAGAGTCTACATCTACATAAATGTTGGTGAAAACTAGAAGTATAATAATGTCTGCTGTCTTCATGTTAGGAGCCTATTTTCCTTCCAGAAGCACATGAGGAAGGAACTGCACAACTGTTGCCAATCCATTGTATAAATGCTGGCCTCCTGTTGACTTACTGATGACCTATCAGTCCCAGATGGTGAGGAGGGCATTCATTATGGTCATGTCTTACAGCTGAGGGCTGAAGAGCCAGTTGCTGGGCTTACAATGGGTAAATAGACTCAAGACCTCTGCCTTGGCACTGAGGGAACAGAGCAATGGGAGGGGGTCGAGACTACAGCCCTGGCTGTTCTTGGGCTCAGTCTTCTCTGCTCTGTGAGAGGTTGTGCCTAAAGAAATGGTGTTGCTTCCCTGGTGAACCCAGCAGCACTCTGCAAATAAATCTTTTCCAGTCCCTCCTGACATCTCTTGCTACATACGAAGAGCAGACCTGGCCCGAGTCCCTTGTTGCAACCTGTGTGCAGGAGTAGGGCTGCTCTCATTCTCCTGATCCATGCCGTGTTAGTGACTCGCATCTGCTGGGGCTGGCTCTTGGGCCAGGGTCTGCAGACATCAGTACTTTGCTCCCCTGCTGTGTGGAGGAAAATCATTGGCATTTCACTGATCTGATACTGGTGTAGCCTCGTCTAGGTTGAGGAATGCTTTTTCTAGGCTTGGGTGGGATTTGTGGAAATCTCTTTTCCCATTTAAATCGCTTTAGGCAAAAGGAGGTTATTTTTGACCCAGGGCTTAGTGCACAGGAACAGGTATATAGGCATTGTGTGAAACGTAATTTGGAAAATGCCTGCTTTGGCAAAAGAATGGATGTAGAGGCACAGGTGTTTAAGTCCTTAACTTTGAAGGAGGAAAAAACCCCTTGTAGTTAGCAGTTGTGATTCTTCTGACTTGGCTGTGAGGTGCTAGGCTTGGTGACCCAGATGGCTTTCTCACCATTAATCAGCCTGCTGCCTTGGCGAAAGCATCTTTTTGGATTAAGAAACCTCGTATGCTCTGCATGTAAAGGTAGTAAATAGAGGAGAAAAGGGGGCATATGCTGCTCCTGGCCTGTCAGAGGAAGGGCTTGGTGCTGGGGATCCTGGTTTGCGCTTCGATGCAGAAGGATGCGCATCAGGCTCTGAGCCGAGTTTGCATAAACTCCAGGTGAACGGGCTTGTGTTTGAAGAAACTATATTAAAATATGCCACTAGATGGCCCCAGGAAGAAGCCGGTTCAGGCTGCGGGGCCCGAGGGAGAGGAGGTGAGGGCAGCCTCCAGCAGGCACCTGGGCTCCGCATCTCCCTGCTCTGGGGAAGGGCTGGCCTGAGCAGGCTCCGACTGCTGAAACACCACTGGTGGGGAAGAACAAGGGGAGCACTCGGGGCTCCCCCACAGCCTTATCTTTCACGGCACCTTCTGTTGGGTCTTGCGCCATCGGAGCACGCAGGTGTGGTGCCTCCTCCTTGGAATGGCGTGAGCTGCCTGTTCTGGTGTCGTGCCCTATAGAAATGGCGTGAGCTGCCTGTTCTGGTGTCGTGCCCTATAGAAATGGCGTGAGCTGCCTGTTCTGGTGTCGTGCCCTATAGAAATGGCGTGAGCTGCCTGTTCTGGTGTCGTGCCCTATAGAAATGGCGTGAGCTGCCTGTTCTGGTGTCGTGCCCTATCTCGGCACCCATCGGTGAAAATGGGTGGCAGCCCAGCAAACCTGGCACATGCAGGCAGCTCTATAGCCGGCGTGGAGGTGGCATATCTGAGTGCTACAGTCCTAATCAGGTTGGAGAATTAGCCAGGGTTCTTGGAGCCCTGGGTAACCCACAAACAGCACCCTCCATCGAAAACCAAACTAGCAACTATGCCTGAAGTTGCGTGTCGGGGTCGATGACACATGCAGCCCTGTGATGAGTAAACCCCTGGTGCCTGCTGGCCTCAGTGGTGGGACTTGGGCTCAGGGCTGCTGTTCAGGAGACTGTCTTCTACCTGGGATGCTGAAACAAGGTGCCTTTCCTTTCTGCCAGTGTGCAAGGGAACCTTAAAGGCTGATTTTGCGAGAGGACACTAAGTGTCTTGTTCTGGTCATAGTTATAGTTGTTACTTCAATTAGAAAGAGGATGCCAGCTGGATATTTTGGTCCTGGTATAACTCCAGGTCATCTGGAAGGAAAGGTGGTAGCTGTGCTCATTTTTAAGGGGGCAAGTGGTCTTTTTCCAGGGTCAGGAGGGGAGCGTAGAGCCTGCAGTGTGCTTATGGCCCATACTTCAAACCTGAGCCTCTGGGAACCAGGAGGGATGGGAAGCTGTGGATGCTTACAGCTGAGCAGTGCTGCTCTCTGGGGTGCTGATGAGCTCCTGTGGAGGCTTTAATGAATGGAGCTTCACTGATGGATGAGATAGGGAAAATCGCTAACCTGGGGAAGTGTAAAACAGCGACTGGGCCATGCCGTAGAGTGAACCTGGCCTGGTGGTCCTTCAGGAGGAGACGGCTGCTGCATAAGCCAGTTAAGAGGGGAAACGCAGGTAGGGAAGGAGCTGTCTGGAGCTGCCACAAAGTCAGCTTTCTGGGACGTGTTGGCACAAAAGTCTGCACTAAAATGAGATCTTGGAGGCTTTGCAGAGCCGCGGGCAGGTGTGAGCACTGCCAGGGAAGGCTGCGGGGCAGAGTTCCCTCGGGGCTGCTGAGGCTTCTTCCCTGCCTCGCACCTTGCCGCCGGCCGGGGAGGTACCTGTTCTCCTGCAGACAGGGAAGCTGCGTCCCTCTTCCCTCTGATATGGACTTCTTGCGGGGCCCGAGGCGAGCGGCGCTGCTCTTCCAAGCCAAGCTTTGCTCCCAAGGCAAGCTGGAATGGGTCCAAGGGTTTGTCTGGTTTCCTTTCTAGGTTTCCTCCCCTGTTTAGTGGGATTAATAACACCTAAGGGTGTCAGAGTTAATTACTCATCAGGTTTCGAGCGCTCCGAAAAAACCCTGTGCAATCTATTGTTTGAATTTACAAGACGCTGCTGCCTCCCATCTCCCAGAGGAGTGACTGGTGATGGACTGAGGTCCCTTCAATGACTTTGATTTTTGAAGGACGCAGACCGAGGCCCTCGAAAGATCCTAAGAGCTGTCTGTCATGTCTGCTGATGCCAGCAGGAATTGATGGTGCACAGGAGGGAATCGCTGTGCTCTTAGGAGCAGTCTGATTTAAGAGTCGCTCAAAGAGAAAGGATGAGGGCTCCTCCACAAGACCCCTTGCTCAAAAGAGCCAACCAACCTTTGGCTGGAAACCTCAGGACAAGCTGCAGTTTTGTACGTGGCCATTGGCTGTCGGTGGTAACACCCCAGGACAGAGCTCAGGTCTTTCAGGTGAGAAATGCAGCTTTCAACCGATGAAATCCATTCCTGTGCTTGAACCGGTACAACTGAACCTACTCAGTTTGGGACATTTTATCCAGGTTTTAGCCACAGGACAAATATTCTCTTATTGGTCTTGATACAACCAGTGTGAGCTGCAATAACATCTGCTAGGAAAAGACATCCCAGGTAGCCATAGATAAACACAGTTAAGCATGGCTCAGAAAAGGATCAACAAGCCTGAGACACTTTATCTCCGTAGCAAGGAGTTTTTTTCCCTGAAAAGCTTCCTGTTACCCCTGCCCATGCCCAAATATCAATTCAGAGACTTTATTTTCCTCCCAGTACTGTTTCTAGAGAGCATCCTGAAAAATAGCTGTTCACCGAGTAAATGCCCTCTGACAGATAAACCAAAACCTGCTATTGAGCCATTTTGGGCTGAGGATTCAGCAAAGCTGCAGTACGTTGGGTTTTGCTGCTTTTATGTCAGGGAGGTTTAGTTCCAGTTGAACCATCGTAAGTACCTGCTGAGTCAATCTGTCTTGCCGCTGCTGTGTTTGATGGGAAGTGAAATGCACTGCCTGACACCTGCTGAAGTTTTTTTTACTTATGGGAGGAGGAATTTCTGGAAGGTGAAATGCAGAAGAGAGCAGGAATGATTCCTGAGCGTTTGGAGTCGAGCTGAACCTGTTCTGTGGGGTGCAAGTTTGGCTACAGTGCTTGAACGTTTGCTCAGACCACTAGCTTTGTGGGGTTAGGCAAGTGAACCTACCAACACATTGCTGTGAGGATTTTACTCCCAGACTTTGTTAGTCTGGTTGCTGCTGAGTTTATTAGGTGGCAGTGGTGGTAGGTGTGGATCCCTTGTGATCTGGGCACTGTGGGGGATGTGTGCTATGAATTCACCCAGCTAATTGCACGGTGCATCTTGAGGCTTTTGGTATCTTGAATTTCAGGCCTTTTAGCAATGTGGGGAATTGAGGAGCGTTTTGTGGTGTGCATGATGGATGCGGGAGGGGGAAGTGGGTATTCAGTGGGCCCTTTGGGATGGAGAAGAGTGTGGATGGCTATGCCTGGCGGAAATTGGGGTGGCGTTGCCTGAAATGGCTCCTTTTGACCTTATATTCTATGTCATTCCCACCCTATAGTACCAGCATGACAGCAAGGCTGTCCAGTGTCCAAGTCTTTACTGCCTTATTCCTGGGAGCCCTTGCAAATATCACTACGAGGTGGGGAGAAAACAATTGGAAGGATGGAAAAAAAAGAAAATACCTCTAAATACTGACAGGGTTGCACCAAAGGACCCCGCTGCACGGCTGTTTGTGCACGGTGCTGGGGTTTCTGGTTCGGCTCACTGGGCTGGGGAGTTCTGGGGCAGGAGAGGAACTGGCTGTGCTGGCCCTGGGCGGCTGTGCCATGCCTGGGCTGGAAGAAGGAATGCTGATCCGTGCCAACAGCGCTGCCGGTGCAGCGGCTTCTGCAGCAGAGCTGTTCCCAGGCAGGGGTAGCATCTGCCCCGCTGCTTCTGGAGGAGCTTTGGGAGAAAGCTGGTCGCTTCCCATCCCCTGCTTGACTGAGGGTAGTTTTGCCTGGGGGGGATCCCAACTGATGGGTCTCACCCATCTTTTTTGCAGATTGCTTGGGGTGGGATGCAACCTGCTTGTAATGCCACATATTCCTGTGCTCCCGAGCTGCAGCCTGGGGTCAGGGTAGGGGAGGAGTGGGTCTTGCTTGCCCCTTCTCCCCTAAAAATGGGTGTAGAAGGCTGGTCCACGAGCTGGTTGTAAATCGGTATGCATGAGGAAGGCAATTTTTTGCAAGTGAAACCTGCCCTAACCAAGCCCTGGGGGAGGGAGGAGAACTGCAAGTGTCAAGGTGAGACGGAAGAGCAACAGAACGAGATTTAATTTCCTTCCCAATAATTTTCTCAAGCTGTATAAACTTTCCTTATTTAAAATAAATACTCCCTGAAAACACATTCTGTGTCAGTGGCCCTGTGAAAACACCCCCAGTCACAACCTGTGCCTGTCCTTTGCTTGCAGCCTCAGCCAAAAGCCAGCAGTTTTACATTTTGCTCTATTAACTTGAGCTGTAAATTTCCTTGTGCAAAGTCTCCCAGGCTGTGGAATGAATTTAAGTAAACAGGGCGTACAATAATAGACTTGTGTTAGGGCAGGTTTTTCAAGTGGCCTGTAATTCTTAGAGTAAGTTCTTCTAAATCTCCCCCTGTTACGGTGTGTGAGTGTGTGAGCTTGTCCAGAAGGTGGAGGAAGTCATAGAAGAGACCTGGCTGGTAACCATCTCTGGGATCCTATCTGTGGTCCAGAGAAGAGCATCCAGTATTTGATAAGCAAAGAATTCGGGTGAGACAATCTCTTGCCTGGCATTTCATTACGTTCTGTGGTTCAAGACCTCCATACTTAGTTTTTTCTCAATGAGAGCATCTGTGTGAGATGCTTATAAGGACTGAGTTTTTTCTCCTTGTCCTACAACATGCTGTACGCAGACTCTAAAATCGGTTTTCAGAGGGCGTTTCAAGCTTAACCCCTAAAGAAGGCACCCAAAATTGTTTGTTTGCTTTGGAGACTATAGGATTAGTTCCGTCTCCGAATTATTCTCTGGGCCGGGGTGGGTGTGGGGGGAAGACAGGAGGAATTTCTCCTGTAAGAGTGTGATGGAAAAGAGTATTCTATTTCAGGTTTGTGGGCATCATTGCTCAGACTCCTGAAATTCTGCCTGCTCTGTGTACAGAGGTACTGTATGTTTCTGCCTCGTGTTGCCAAGGAATCTGAAGGGGTTCTGGAGATGTTATGAGGTGTTCACGTTTCCTGCTGGGCCAGCAAAGCATCTCTACTGTGAATGTAACCTACTTAGATCATTGTCCAATCTTCAGCTAAAAGCAGGCTCAAGAAGTACATGATCTAGAAGGTTGCGAGTGAAGAAAGACTGATCCCACTTTGCAAGCTAGGCAGTTTTCCTACCCGATGCTTCTGCAGTAGATTCTTGCCATTTTCCCCATGAACTTGCAGTTAAAATGCACATCTGGTTGGTGTCTGAGTTGTCTTGTAAAGGGTACTTGATCATTAGATAAAGAGGAAAGGAACTTCTGGCTTATAGACAGCCCTTTCCTGAGAAAAGAAGGTTGTAAGCAATAACTTGGCATAAAAGCCCACAAATAGGGGTTTCTTTAGACTCCCCTGGGTTTGGCTATGTTGTCTGGTTATCTAACCTTTCACCAGCTGCCTCTTGTAAAACTGCAGGCAAAGTGGTTCTGACTTCTGCTAAGCTGTGGGGGGAAAAAAGCAAGAAAACATCTTTAAGGCCTTTATCCAGAACTCAGTAAAACCAATGGAAAACCTCTGTGAGTCCGGGGGATACTGGATCACTTCCAAAGCGTGGAGAGCACTGGAGAAAGGTTGAGCCCAAGCTGTGTTAGATCTAGAAGCCAAGGGAAATTCTCTGCTCCTGGGAGTGGAAAAAAGTCTTGGCAAAGTCTGGATCTTAGTGCCAAAGCAAGTGATTGACCCACAATGGTAGAGGTTGGGATTTAGGGGGATAGGAGGAGGATAAAGCCTTGTGTACTGGGGTACTTGAGCAGCTCATGAACTGGGCATTTCTTCTTGGTTTTTTCATATATCCTCCCTTGGATAAAAGGAGAGTGACTGATGCTTCATGAGTCCTGCTGTTGGCTTGGCCTCTGCTGCAATGTATCTATTGCTTCTCTTTGAAAAAAGTGTTTGGACCCCAAACTCCCACTTTCCTCCCAGTAGGCGAGTGATACTGCAACAAGGCTTAACTGGGGTGGTTTTGCACAGCTAGCCCCAAAAGATGTTGAGCGAGGTTCTTGTGGGACTCCTTGGTCCTGTACCTGCAGTGTAACTGGCAGCATAAGAACAAATTTGCCCAGCTGAAGGCAAAGGCTTTTAGATAAAAGAAAGTGTTTGCTTTGGCATTCAGAAGCATGGAGATGCCACAGGTGGAGAATTGCCAGTTGGCTGATCACCAGCCACTGTAAAAGTAATAAAAGGTAATGTAAAAATGTAGTGTGAGTCCCGTTGTTCCCCCCCCCCCCCTTCTTGACAAACTTTACAACTGGCTGTTTTTTGAGAGGAGGAGGGAATTCTCATGGTTTTAAGCAAATCATAACTGACTCAGCCTAAGCCCAAGGGTAGAATGGCGAAGGCTTGATGGATTAAGTGTCCTGGAACAACTGGCTACACAGCTCTTTCTTGTTTTCTGGCTGTGAGGATCATCCTTTTGATCAGATTCTTTTCCCTACTGCTTTCCGGGTTGTAAATCCAGATTAGTCATGGCAGGGTGGCAAACAATTAATGGAGTAGGAGGTTAAACCCTGGGAGTGTGAGTGGTGGCCTCTGGGAGTGACTGTACCCTGGTGGCCAGGTGGGGAAGTGAGGACATCTTGAGGCCACCCGCCCATGAATTTGCTATTTGGAAGGACTGAGAGCCTGAGACTCCTACAACAATTCATATTTCTGTAGTTGGCTCGGGGATGTGTCTCTAGCTGTCCCTATTAGTCATGACCTGCTTGACTGCCTGACTTCCAAGGTCCTGAGTCTTGCTGCAAGACTCAGACTTGTGTCCCGTAGCCGGGGGAGGAAGCTGTAGTTTGGCCATTTGCCATCTCTCCTGTGTATTTGACCTTCATTGCTTCCCGCCTGTGTTGCCTAGGTCATCATTACCCTCAGGATCCACTGGCTAACTAGGCTTTGAGAGCATTAGTCAACTGCTGCTCAGCTCCTCTTGGGTACTGATGATCACTACTGCAAGCTGACTTTCTTGCTCCTCTGGTCAGAAAAGGTCCAGAAAACTGGTGTGTTTTTATAGGCCTCTGAAACTGGAAGAAAACACTGCTGAGTGACTCCTCGGGTCTCTAGTGGCCATGAGGAAGTGGGCTGCCAACCTCAACATGAGAAGGCAAAGGCTTAAAATGCAAGGGACAAAGTATCCTGATTCCCAGTCAGCTACGCTGAGGGATGAGCAGTGGCGTGCACAGGAATGCCACAACTCTTTGCTTGTCTTTGGTTGAAAGCCCTTATCAGCTGCCATACTTTTTTGTCAGACTGACAGGCTCATTTTGAAGGCCAGTTAGGGTTATACTTCCCTAGCTTCAAATGCAACTGCTACTACAAAATGATCCATGTCCAAAGGTGGTGTCTTTGCAAAGGATGAAATGACTGTGCACAAATGTGGTTGCCTATTGCATGTCCAAGTCTGCTGAAAATGTTATTTTAAGGAAGTACTTTAAAGCAGTAAACTTGCAACATAATCTGTTTGGGTGGGATCCTGAACCTGTGTAGCTCACTGCTGGAGCTAGTGAGTGGTGCTGTGTGAATCTGCAGGTTTATTTGCAATGAACTGATTTGCCTGATTAAGGTGGCTTATGAACACAGCTGCTGCTTGGTGCATGGCTTTTGACATCAGTAGTGTTATACCAGGGGTGAAATTGGCCTTCCCTATATTGTTGCCAGTTGCAAGAATTTATCATCCACCTGTGCTCTGATTTACGTGTGTGTAAATCCCAAGTAACTCTATTAACATCAATAAAGCTGCTTGAATAGATCTCTATCTGAATTGCGTGCTGAAGACTTCTCATGTTGCTGCTAGCTATGCAGGTGCAGGGATGTGGTTGGGTTCAGCTGGGAAACATGATGCCATCCAAGTGTGTCTAGCATGCAAACAAGAAGAATATGCTGAGCTGAAACCACATTGCTCGTTTAAAGGGATGCTATCAAGCTTTCAAGAGAAGATTTCTCTTTGCCATCTTAAAATATTTGAACAGGCAGGAATTTCCAAAGAGTGTTTCCTTGGTCACTTGGAGAGGAAGAAGATGTCCTGCTCCTTTGTGGTGGAAGAGATAGTGGACAGAGGAAAATGGGTTGGTCCCAGATCGGTTTTGGTGACAAAGTTGGGGACAAAAATGAGATGTGTTTCTAGTCCTCATTTATCTCCTCCACCTTCACTGTACCTATAGCTTAAACAAGTGTGTGCAAGGACAAAGAACAGTAGCTTGCTTTTTAGCAAGTGTTTATTTTGTGGGCTTTTTTTCCCACAAATTGTGGAAACTAGAAACACAGGGAGCAATGTTAAGGACGTGGGGTGGAGCAGTGCCACCTTGCGCTGTTGTATGTATTTTGAGGGACAGAGGAGTCAGTTGTCCTGTTTGCGGCAGCAACAGAAATGAAAAGTCACCTGGAAAAAATCATCACAGGGAGATGAGGTAGCTTAGCCCTTGGATAAGCTCTTCTCGGAGCTCGTGGCTGTCAACCCAAAGCATATGGGGCTGATGGCTCTTCTGAACCCCTTGTGATGTTACTAGAGACTCTTAGAGAGAAGTTGTCTATACAATTTCTGAACCCCACTAACCTTTTTGTGACAGTGAGCTCTGGTAGGGAGACTTTGGGATTTTTGGGTTGCTTGGCAACTTCATGGATTAAGGTGCAAAACGGTATCAACTGGGATTGGTTTTGGGAGTGTGAAATGCAGCTTTATTGCCTCTGGTGGAATTTCTCCTGATTAGCAGAAACAGAAGGATCGAAATATAGCATTCATTCAAGGTGGTTCATTTTTGGAAGCGTGTGTTCATGTTTTGGAGACTCCATCACTTAGCTAACATTTGATAGGTGCAGGGGAGAAGGAAAGATCATCATTGGCAAGTTTGTTATGGGTTGGTTTTTTAGGAGGTTAAGACAGTTGGCTCGTTGGAAGGAAAGGTGGCATCTCATTTAAGAAAAAGACTTGTAGCATCCTGCTCTTTTTCCACTGCTGGCCAGGTGGAGGGATGTTTGCTGCATGCTCTCAGCTGGTGACAGTCTGGGGAGGAGGAAGGGGATGCCAGGCTCAGACTCTGGGGATATGGGTCATCTGTGTTGCTGTGAGGCTGTAGGTACTCAGATGGTCTCTGCTATGTCTGTGCATAGCCACCGTGTCCTACAGGTCTCCCTTTTGGCCAACTTCTCATTATATTCAGACATCTGAAAATGGTCAATGGTGGGGTGGATAACTTGGCTCCATTTTTTTTTTTACCACTTTTTTGTCCTGACGGTAAGGTGTCCCTCTGAGCTGGAAGCGAGACAAGACAAAAGATGAAGCCAAGCACCTTAACCCCCAAATCAAACCATGGCTCTCCCCATACTCTTCATCCCATCGAAAACTGTAATACTGTCTTTGGCATGAGCAAAGAGTGTGCTTTTAGGTTGTAACCTTTTGAGTTGGTAGTTCTTTAATGTGAAGAAGTGTTGGAAAATGTCAGTTTGGATCTGATAGTCATCTACCTTCCAGGGCCCCTGAAGCAACTAGTGCACTAGTTGCAGTTCAGGTGTCTCATGTGTCTATTTTTCATGAACAGGTTTCCCACCTGGTCTGTGTCTCCCATGGCAGACCATAGCTGTAGGTCTCCATTGGGTATTCTGGCTGTTTTTCCCACAGGCTAATGCAAACTACCATAGGAGGTGGGAAGTGGGCAGGAGTCTGTCATACAGAGGGAAACGGAGGCCTGACTAGAAGCTTGTCTGCATCTACATTTGGAAGGACTTTTTGGAAATAATGCTTTTTGTCTTTATATTTTTTTTGCATTTGGGGAGAATGTGTTGCAGACAGCTTTCCTTGGGGATAGAGGGTGGAGTGGCTCTTGTAGAAATGCCACCTGTAAGGTGGTGTGAAGAAGGGGACCATTACAAGGAAGAATTCCTTTCCAGCCTTAGTACTTTTGTAGGTGTATGCAGGCTTTCTAAAAATAGCCTCCTTACGCTGACTGAAAATGGGATGCCCCAGGCATTTGACTCTGTGCAGCTCCCCTCCTTCTTTCCCTGCTTTTGAAGTTGAATGCTTATGGATGTTTTTTAGCTTATCGTAAACCCATCACAACTGGCAGTACTCCACTGTTCCAGGGTTGAGGGTTTTCTTTCTCAGCCTCCACCCATGCATGTACCTCTCAGGAAAAGATCACGTGAAATCCTCTGCCTGCCTTAAAGACAAAATTGTCACTTCTCCATGCCTTAAAGATCATGCTTAGCATTTATTTCACTAAGAAAATTTCCCACCTTCTTAAGGACCTCAGACACTGGCTATGCCCTTGATCTCAGCAGCTCCTTTCCTGTGACAGACTAGTTCTTGTGGCCTTTAGTCTCCCCACTGAACCCTTAAGCTTGTCCTAAGGGGCTGGATTGGCTTGTGAAGAGGACCGTATATCTTGGAGTCCTTCTGGTTTAAGAGTTTCTCTCCCAGAGATCACAGGGAGAAGAAAACTTGCTGCTGACACCTGCTGAGATTTAAGGAGTAGTTGCACCATCAGCAGCAACAGAAGCTGAAGGTGTCCCATACTGACCTCGCTGTCCGTGGGGCATGTTAGGGGACACATCTGGCTGGGCAACAACCTGGTAGAAGGAAAGGACATTTTGAAAATGCCGTTTGGTCCGTAGCGTGACCCTACAAGTGTGAGGCTGGTGCAGAAGCTGCAAGGCACTATGAGGTGGGCAGTGATCCAGCTGGTGTTGCCACCAAGAAAATGTAGCTGGAATAACTGGGTGATTTCAACAGATCTGTGCTGAAATGTCTGGGTTGGGTGTGCATGTGAGCACTGAAAAACTCTAACCACAGCTGGAGGCTGGGAAAACACAGTGGGAAAGATGTGTGGGCCCATTATACCTGCCTGGTGTGGGCTATTGTCCTAGCTAGAGTCAGGACCTTGGGTCTGACTGCTACAGCTGGGCTTAGGGGGCCTGTTTTATAAGCTATTTTTCAAGAAGTTGAGGGAACTGGTTTCTGCAAAGGTGTGTGCTTCCAAGTGGATTATAGCTGAGGCCTGGAGAGGTGCGCAGCCTCCCAGCTGGTGCTGTGTGTGGCTCCACAGGTGGAAGTTGTGTGCAGAAGCTGAGACATGTGGACTGACCACAGCTGGAATGATCTGTTGAAAATGATTATGCTCTCCCTGCTGCTTATCTACAGGTGACTAGCTGGTGCCCAAGGTCTTGGTCAGCAGGTCTGAGTCAATCCTCATTTGTGTGAGGAGCAGACAGAAAAGACCGCAGGTGGGCAGCATGGTCATGTGGTGCCTCCTGAAGCAAATTTTGCTGAACTGGCCGTGTGGATGATGGGCTGCTTCTCCACCAAGCACCTTGCACCCCAGAGCAGATGAACTCTGTCATAGCTGCTGGATAAGAAGAGGTCCCTTCCCTGGAGAGGAGAGCGGGATTTCCCCAAAACTGGCACCCTGATCCAAGCGTGCAGGCTTCAGGCTGCCAGTCTCTGCACACAAAAGCATACAAGGAATCTCCTGTGAATCCCCACCACGCTTTCTAGCATGTTTCTATCATGGGAGCCTTTGAGGAGGAGGAGACACGGGCAAGAGAGAGGTGGAGATGTATGCAAGGTGGTTTGTGTGCTTGCTTATTGGTGAAAGATGCTCAGAGAAAGGAAAGTGTAGGGAAAGAGTTCAGGCAGAACTAGTGTGTGGGGTATGACCTTTTTGGAGGGATGATGTTTTGGGTATCTCACAGGGAAAGGGACATCCCTGCAGTGTCACAACAAAGCAGCCCTGCTCCATCCTACAGATACATGTAAGAAAAGCTCTGGAAGAGGGTATGTGCAGGTGGAGATGGACCCAAATCTAGTTGAATTTCAATGCTTTGTGACTGTCCGTGTTGCTTCGGGTGTGTGTCCATGGATTGCAACAGGCTTGTATAGCTGTGCCAGACCCCATTACTGTGTCCATGTGCCCCACGTAGCTGTAGAGATGGGTGATGTCCATGGTGTGAGCCCCCTTTACTGTTCAGGTGAGTGGTGATCACTGGCTTTGCAGGGATGTCATTGATGTTAGTTCTTAACGAGACAGTATAATTCACAAATCTGCTTTGAAATGGTTTGTCTTTCTAAGTGCATTGCTCCCTGGGTCAGGTTTACAGATAACATCAGTGTCTATCGTTAAGGGAAGAATGTTTTTTGGTGGATGGTGCATTGCAAACAAGACAAATAATAGCAATCCATGCAGACAGAGGTAATTAAAGTGACAGCCACACTGATAAATAGCTAAGTAAATGGATAGGGCGATTTACTAATGAAATGAGTATAAACGGATATATGGACATGCAAGATGGGGAAAGTGACAGAAATATGAATTTGGCATATTCCCAAAAGGCGCTCTCAGGGCTGCTGTGCATGCTGTGCAATGATTGTTAGTCAAACAAGGCTTTGAGTCCTAAATCATGAAGTTGTTACAGATTGCAAAGGCGTTTTTTCCTGTGGCTAGACGGAGGATTGATCCATAACTGGGGTAAGAGTGCAAATTCCTGCCTCTCCAAGCAGAAAGAGGCAAAACCGGCCAGCTAATCTCAGTACTGTGCCAGTGACTATAGGCCAAAGAGCAAAGTACCTTCAAGGCAAGGAGATAGCAAGTAATTTGAGGAAAAGTCTAGGAAATGCATCTCTTGTGCTTTAGTCCTGTACTTAGTCATGCTGTGAGGTGCAGGGGGAGTTTGGGAGTGTTAGAAATGGGCTGAAGTCAAAGTGAGAGGAGGCAGGACTAGGATGTCCTAATGGCCAAGTTGTTATGCTCCCTGCAAGTCCCAAAATGATGTTGAAGTGCAAGGATAGTCCTAAAGGTGGTGTAAGCACCTATTTAAGGCTGAGAATCTGATATGTATCATCCTCTCCTGACCCCAAGCAAGGGAATCTTAAGCTGCCTTGCTTCTGGGACCAGTGCAAGAATGATTTAAGCTCACACTTAGACAAATATGAGTTTCAGATCTTTGGTTATACACAGCCTGGCTGATAATTAGCTTGCCTGTCTTGTTGTTTCTCCCCTGTTCTATATGCTGAGAAATAGCCAAGGGTTTTTGGCAATATTGGTCACCTTTGGAGCAGAATCTGAATGCCCAGCTCATGATCCTGCTAGTCATTGCCAAAATGCTTGACAAAGATAAATATCAGTCTTTTAGTTGCTGTATGTTTATCTAGTTCAAGCCATCTGATGCTACATGAAGAGGCTACCTTTGTAGCCTCTTAACGCCCTATATATATGGCCAGCTGATTGTACCTAGAGCAGTCTTGCACATGCAGCTGGTTTTGGGGAACGGGGAAAAAAAAAAAATCAGAGTTGTGCTGCTTTATGAGTGGAGCTTGGGGTTATTCCTCTGACTTAATGGAATAGGCACACAGTGCTCTCTGCTAAGCAGTACTTAAACTTCATGTGCTCAGGGTGGGGAAAAATGATCCTTTAATATTAAAATTAGGTGATGATTCTTTTCCAGAAATAGTATATGGTGTATGTTTGGAGGGTACACATTAGTCTTCATTAAATTGGCGTCCTGGAAATTGGGGTGAACAGAGGTGCGGTGGGGAGGTACTGGGAGTGGGAGGAGATGGGGCAGCGTGTAACTCTGGCTCAGTAGCACGTGTACCCTGCTCCTTTGTGCAGCTCAGAGAACATTAAAAGTGGTGCCTGTTGGGACTTGAACTTGAGTTTTATGAAGGGGTAAGATGGAGGAGGCAGGAGAAGAAGGCAATGTAACTTCCCCGGAGGCAGCATTTCTGTTTAGAGGCTGCTTTGTTTTGGTGTGCTCTTCCCTCCTTGAGATTAATTAATTTGCAATGGTGGGGAAGCTTTTGAAGGCTGCGTAATGCCACAAGCCACATGTCACTTTGTGTCCTGCAGGAAAGGCAGATAAAACAAATAGCATGTCAAATTGCTCTGAAGATGGAGGCCTGCCTCCCAGCCTGTGTGGTTATTTGCATTTCCAGAGAGGGAAATAGCAGGTGTAAAAGCATCCTCCCCTTGATGCAGAGCTTTCAAACAACTGCTCCTCTGTGGAGCTGGGCCGTGTTGTGCAGAGTAGGCAGGCTTGTTCTGGGTCCATAGTGCTAGGACTCCCTTCCCAGGTGTGCCTGAGTTAAGCCCTGGTCATGATGATGTCTCAGCTACTCCATGCTCTTGCCTGACATGTGAACAGTGAGTACTAAATACTACCATTTGCAAAGAGTGCACAATGAAGCAAGCGAGTGTCTTGCACCTTCCTCTGAGAAGTTTGTTTGCTTTGATTACATGCTTCTTGCACGGAGAAGAAATCAGGTATGGTGATCTCCCCAGGTCAGGAGCTCCTCTGGCTTCCACTCAGCCTCTGCAGGGTGCGGTCCCTCTTCTTGGGTGTCTCTGTTCAGATTGCATCCCTCATCTGAGACTTTGTACAAATTGAGAAGAGCTTAGAAGCATTTTTCTTCACCAATTTAAACTTTTTCTCCATCAGTTTTGCTCTACTGATTCCCTTCTGGACCAAGATCTAGGTGTTCAATGTGCCAGACAAGCGGTTCAAGAGACGACTTAAGAAATCATGAACCACGACCTTAAGGATTTTCCAATATAGCTTTCGGACCAAAGAGTTGACAAAGCCCAGTTCTGGATGCCTTAAAAGCACCCCTCCCATGTACTGTTTATTGTGATTTTGCTTACTTAAGATAGTATAAAGCTTTTCCTGTTTCATGGTTCAAATGTAGAAACAAGTGGATGCTTTTGCTTGTTAATCTCTAGAATGTGTGACATGATTTGTCTTCAAGTGGTAGGTAGAAACTAAAGCTGGAAGAGGATTTTTCAGCCCACAGCTTGTATTTCGCACACTGAAAGATTGGCTAGAATAGTCAAAACCTCACTTTTCCTACAAGGGCTGGATCTCCTCTGGGCCACACTGCATTATTGTATAATAGCGCAATAGGGTTTGCTTCTTTCCTCTTAGCGCCTTTTCCAAATCCCTGTTAATGCTGGGGCACAGTGTAAAGTATATGATTGGAGGTATGTATATGTGCCACAAGTAATGCAAGGCTTGCTAACTGTCTAAGCATGGAATTTAGGAGTCTAATCCTTATGTAAGGTGCAATGCAATAAACCACTCCAATTACAAAACATTGGCGTGCACATGCTTATTTCTGAACTTAAGCTGAAGTCTGCCTGCTGAGTTGGCACAGGCTGCTTTATTCCAGAGTAGTGGTGGTAGCAGCGGTGAATCTGTGCTTCTCATTCAATTTGACCATAAAGCAAGTGTTAAGAAATCCAGGATGCAAATTTTGTCTTCAGTGGTTCGTTGTGCCCTTGAGATGGATCTGATGCAAACAGTCTGCCCTGACTTCTTGGTCTTATTATATCTTTCTCATGCTATTGAAGAGTGGAGTTTTTTGTGCCAGGCATAGTAAAAGCATGACCTGTGCCCCAAATCCTGGTGCTTTCATGTCAGAGCACAGTAAATGTTTGCAGAGTTTTGGTGCCTAAATAAATTAATGCTGGGTATTAAACTCCTGTCAGCTGGGCTTTGCAGTGAGAATGAAGTTGCTTATCCCTCTTTTCTCTTACACAAGCTTATTTAGGTGTAACATCTCCCTGTAAAGAGAAGGAATTTCTCCCAGTATAAGACCTCTCAGTAGAGATTGAATTATGAGGTACATAGCATTTCACCTCTATATTACATATGTAATACTCTGACACTTTAGGATATTTTAAAAAGTCACCCTTTTAACTGAACTATGTGTATTTCATGGCAGCATATTTTACCTCTATATTTTGAGGCAAATTTTCACCTCTACATTTCACCTCTATATTTTGGGGCAAGTTCCTTTCTCTTGAGAGCTCACAACCCTGGTTAATGACGCAGAACTTGCCTGTTGTGGCAGACTCTTGTCCCTAAGAGGCATTGCAGGGCCATAAATGATACTCCTTCCTCTCTTCATGGGTTTGCCCATCATGTGGAGAGTGGAGGAAGGGCTGAGATGCAGAGCTGGTGGGAAACACGGCTGAGGGTGGTGCAGAGGCGATGGGTTGCTGTCTATAGTTGAGCTGTCGTGCAATGGGCACCTAACTGGTAAATGTGCAGGAAAATGTGTTGCCGTGATGATTCCTGCCAAAATATCCTTGACCTGTGCCAGGCACTACTAATAGGCTGCTGGCTTTGCGGCACGGGCTTGTTTTGAGTCCTCAGTGGCACAGCCATGCCTGCCTGTTGGCTGCAGGTCCTGGGAGGCTTTGGCAGTGCTACTATAACACCAAGATCAGAGGAGAAAAGGGATCAGGAGTGAAAATGGCTGAGCAAGTTGGCAGCAAATTTAGTATCTTGTTGCATTTTCCTTAGAGCTAAAGGAATTGCCTCAGATGTGGAGCGTTGGATGAGCCTAAATTTTCTTTAGGGCTGTTAAGGTATAGTGAAGGCTTTTTGCAAAACCAGGGCTCAGGTGATAGCCCAGCCTTTCTCCAGGCTGGTGTAAAATCTTCCATGCCTGGACTGTGTTTCAGCTTGAAGGGAGCACCTTCTGAGTGCTGGGTTAATATAGCAGTGTTGGCACTGGAGCTCACCTGTGAGCTGTGGGTGTGTTCCCCGTCAGTGACAGCTTGATACTGTTTTATTGTCTGAAATAGGGATGGGTAACAGTTGTGGAATTGACAAGGCTTAGCAAAAATCAATAGCTATATTTTTCTTTTAGCAGAACCACCTATGAACCTCTCTTTAAGGCTGGTTTCATTTCCAAATGCAGAAAACACAACACTACTTCTCATGCTCCATTGGCTTTGAAATGCCTTCCCTGTTGGGCAGCATGCTATGATGTGAGATGATGTGGTTTTGCAGTGCTCCCTGCTGCTTCTGTGTGCTCCAGGGGAAGGAAAGGAGCTCAGCTGGTCATGTTCCCCTTCTCTCCAGTTATTGAAATATCCTCTTCTAAGTGATAAGGGAACACTTGAGGCCTCACTCTTTGCCAGGTATATCGTGTCCATTTATCTTCCATAAAATGCTCTTGAGTTTAAACTCTCAGTTCATCTTCATAATGCCCATCACTCCTAGCAAAACAACATGTAGTTACAGACTCAGTAGTAGATGATGGAAAACAGGAGTGCTCTGCACAAAAATGACTTCTAGATGCGTGTACTTCTAGTGCTGGGGCTTATTGCTCCTCTTTTGCAAATAAGTCATTAATCATAAAATAAAAGCTTTGCACATAGGTAGTACTCACCTGGAAACTCTTCTGGACTCCAACCTCATTTGTGGTACTCTTGGTTCTTTTGATATTTGCTGGCACTATGATATGCCTGGCAAGCAGACAAGAATTGACAGAGCTGTCTTTAAGAAAATATGGACCCAGGTGATAGCTTCAGCCTGTTTAGTTATGCACTGGGGCAAAATGCAAAGGAGAAATACCTGTGCCATGACAGAACTGGTTGTACTGTTATTGCTTTGAAGATATCTGCAAGATCTAGCTAAGGAGTTGGGATAGGATGCATTGTCTAGGAACTCTGTATGCAGTTTGAAGAGTTCAGCAGATGGTACAGCTTATGACAAGATGCTGTGAAAGTGAAGATCCTTACAGGGTTAGGGGGGAGCTTAAGCTGGCCATTGAGAAGCTTGTAACATTAAACTCCTACCCTGCTGGTCTAGAAACCTCAAATCACATTTGAGGTGGCAACAGTGCTAACTCTCAGTAAATATGCCATCTCATGTTAGGTATTGGCCTCATTCATGGGAGGAGGTGAAGCTCCTTCAGCCGGCTCGCCGCCTCCAATGTGCTGGTGGGAAGCAGTGATCCACACTTTGCCTTAGTTTCCTCATATGTGGAGCACTCGCAGCTCATTTAGAGGAATCGGGAGATATAATTAGTGTTTATGAAACACTTGGGGATTGCGTAAAACAAATCATAAAAAAAAGGAGCTGTGCCAGAGTGCCGACAATATTTACACAACATCTGAAGGCTGGCTGTGTTGGACTTTATCATAAGGAAATATGTGTGGGTGCCAGAACTTAAGCAACTGTTAAATGCATCCTTCTGGCTCAGCCGTGCCATCCATGAATCCTGTGGGAACGCTCAGTCCTCGAAGCTTAAGCATAATGTTGTTGCTGTTTATCATCCAAAGCTTTCTGAAGGGGCAGACCACCTCACTGCTGCTTGTCTGGAACAGGGATGATGAATCCTCCGGGAAGCAAAAATATTTAAGGATTGCAAAAGTGGCCTTTTTTCACCTTGTTCTCGATTTTTCTGCTCTTGGCTTTCCCTCCTGTTCTCCTGTACTGTAGTGTGTTGGGGTGGTGAGGGTTTAAACCCTCTGCTGAAACAAACTTGAGTGGCTTGCTTTTAGCACGGAGACTTGTTCTCCTTTTAGATGGCCTCTCCAGTTATCTAGAAGGAGGCTGTATCTTTCTCCAAAGTGTTTAAAGCCTAACCAGCAAAGGCTATTACTGCCTTCATTTAAAAGCTGAGATTGAAAGACTACTCAAGGATACCAACAAAGTGTCAGAGCTAATTCCTGCCCATTAAGACGAGGCCTTGGATTTGGCACCCTCATGGTACAACGGGGTGCCTGATGCTCCGCTTCCGAGTTGTGCCCAGTGCACTCAGTTTGGGGCAAGGCACAAAAGCCCAGGCTCCTTGCAGAAGGATGCTTTCTGGAGTCGTTACTACTGAGCCTCCTGGGTTTGAACATCGTTTTTCACCTTGATTTTGCGTGAGAACCAAATGGTGCCTTTTGCAGCTGATAGGCTTTATCTTTTTGGAGGATTTTCCCCCGGAGATGGGGGCCTGTGTTGCAGGACCATCTTTGGCATTGGAAGGTGCTTTTCCAGGAAGGGTGGGTGATGTACGTTAGGATCCTCAGATTAGGGAAATACAGCCAGGATGGAGATGTGCTTCTTGTTTCTTGTGCTTGAACTGCCCAGAGTTTCACTTTTTTCACTATTCCTCTGCTCAGTGCTTCTTGCCATGATCTGATACTCAGTTGTCTGCTCCACATATTAGTTGGTTGTTTATCAGTGACTCCTTTTCTCCACCCAATTGTGTATTCAGGGTGACTTTCCGAAGTGTATTGGCTATCATCCAGGTAAGCATGGCATATCCCTGCCCTTTAATAGCATATATGGGATCAAGACATCCTTTTCAGCCCTAGCATGCTCTTGTGCAAATACCAGTAGGTCAACAGCAGAGTGTCTTTCAAAAAACATTTCCCAAATGAAAGACAAGAAGTCTCTGTGCTCCTGAAAGCTGGATTTTCAGAGACTTGTCAAAGGCCACAGGATATGTTGGGAAGGAAGAAAAGGGCTGGCGCTTGCAAATTCCTCTGGTCTTTGAGCTCATTCATATGATTTAAATGTAAGAATATGGTTTGGTTTAGCTAGAAGAGAGAGATTTATGGCTTTTGTAGGAGATAGGCTAAGCAGACAGAGCTGAAAATCCTTTTGAATTTCAAACAAACAAATGCCGAAGATAGCATGTTTTATTATCTTTTAATTGAATGGTGTCCTGTGTCTCCCATAGACTGCAGGTGAGTGCTTGGAATACTCAGTCTGTTTCAAAGCTTTTGGGTTATATTGATCATGGGGGTAAATCATAAGGGACTTGCAATGAAACAAATTCATTCCTTCTGTACCTTTTGGTATATTCCTTAAGAATGAGGAAGCTCTCCCTTCCTGGAATTTCAAATGTCTTTAGATGTTTGATCAGATCCCATGTGAGGCCAAGGGGTATGTTTTGGCTCTGCATTAGATTTTTTGCTTTTCTTGAAGTTATTAGAGAAGCGCAAAGTCCTGGCAAGAAGTGCATTTCTTTACGTCCTGCTTATCACCAAAACTCACGTCTGGGTTTCCAACTTTTAGTGGAAACAAAACTGGTGTCCTTTTTCAACAAAAATAAAAGGTGAACTAAGGCAGGTCTTCCTGCTCTTCTCTATGTGGGGAGGAAAGGATGGAATTGAGAGGGAAAGTGAGGTTTGATAGCATTTCTAATCAAATCTGTGGTCTGATGATTTCCTTAATCTAAATTAGTGAAAACATCCACAAAGAGGCTGAGTCCAAATGTATATGCTCCAGGGAATTCAGAGCCCTCTTCTTTCTGAAAGTTGGGACTTCTGTAAGCACGAGTCTGATGAATTATGCTGGGCATGTAATGGCAATGTAGGTTGGCAGCAGGAACTATTGGTAGCTAGGGCTTAAACGGACTTGAGCAATCTTTCACTCATAGCTGGATGCCACTGTTAAAAATACCAGAGCCTTGAGTGACAGCTAAAGCCTATTTCTCATATTGCACTGGGAAAGCAGCAAGTTTTAAACAGAGCAGACGGAGGAATGCTTATTGTTTTATAAGACAGGATTTGCTGTTAAAGGGGTATTGGCTTAGCATTTGTTGCCTTTATCTTCTCTGGAAGCTCATTGACTTCAGTGGGAATGAAGGACAGAGCAAGCTGTGTAACTTCCCACCAAACCCTGTAAAGCTCAGTGTGGCTGCGGCTCTGCGCTGGCAGTTAGGTATTTCTCTCAGAAAGGAATTAGATTTGGGTCTCCCATGCACTGGATGAATATTTTAGCCACTAGCTATGATACAAAAATGGTTCCAGTAGCTGCAGTATGTGGAAGGCCTAGCTAACCAGTATATGCTGGGATTTCAGGCTGGGTCCTCTGGAACCCATTTGTGTTCGTCTGTAGTAGCTGGCTCTTGTACGAGTCTGAGTTGAGTGTACAGAAGCTGTTCTGCTTCTGGCAATATTTCCAGCTGCATCGGGGAGCGTATCGTGAGCTCATGTGACAGCTGAGTAGAAGTTCTTCTGGATCACAGCTTTAGCTTTGACTGTCCAGGTTTTATCCCAGATCTCTTCCCCCAAAATGCTGGGACAGCACTTCTTGTCTTGGTTAAAAAAAAACAAAAAACCAAAACAACAAAAAAACCCCCGAAAACAAACCAAACAACAACAAAAAAACAACTAGTAAAAATTTTGATTTGTGTGCGCTTGGACTCTGGCTTAGTCTCACTAATTGGGCTCCCATGTCTCCCTGTCAGGAGCTGCTTCAGGGACTCATACTGGGTAGAGTTTGTGCCAGTTTAGTGATTCTTGTATTGCTGATTTGGCAGGCAGCATGATTTTCTCCATTTCTAGTCTCCCACTGCTCTCCCCATCCCTCTTCACCTTGGCGGGGGAAATCCAAACCAGAGAAACATAATCACTCAGCTTTACAGCAGAAAATATATCTGAGGCACTGAATGCAACTTGGTGGTATCCTTTACACCATAGGTGTCAGTTCTTGCAACATGTTTGCAACACACCAAATTAAGTGGCATTTCTTAACAAGGACTGGGGTATAAACGAGCGTAAATGATCACATAGCAGGTCTGTTAGCTTAGAAATGGATTTAATTCTGTACAAAGTCCTCTGAAATACTAAGACAGGGTTTCTGAGCTGGTCCTTCTTGGAGAAAGGAAAGGTGAACCGGGGCTTCATGCTTCTGTCGGAATTGATGTCTCAGTTTCTTGACTCCAGAATATACTGTACATTTAGACATGTACTGACTCAAGAGACTGTAGCAGTTTTCACACTTCAGGTTGGCAATCTGCTCTTTTGTTTATTGAACACTTTTGGTTTCAATTGGATGAAGTCTTCATCTGTTATCTTAAAGGCTGGCATCTACAACAGCTCTCAAGCAGGTGCTGTCTTCTGCTCTGCCTGGATAATTGCTTTTCAGCAATCCATACAGACCTTTAAATCTCTTGATATACTTCACAAGTTTGCTGTATGTAACACCTGTAGTTAAGTCTGTCTATAATGAGCTCCTTACCTATACCACGTTCATTATTATTTATTAGGATCATGTCAGGAATGTATTGGTATTCTCTAGGTGTTACCCAAGCTCTCAGCCCTGCAGGCCATATTCTGCTCTCCTGATTTACAGCAAGGACTCTGTCCCACAGAAATAAAAAGGCTTAATTGTGAAATAACTTCTTCTTGGTGAGATCAGTGATTTGGTGTTCTGTTTGGAAATTACCTGGGCGGAGAGCTTTTTTTAAAATAAAGATCACTTCAGGAGCTGGGTTAGATGGAACAAGAATTTGATAGTATGAGCTAATCACTGGTTAATATTCAGATACATGGCCATACTGCTGGTTATTAAGGTGGAGCTGAGGTAATAACACTACTGGTACCATAAGGACTTGTTGCTATATCTTTGTGACAAGGTTAATTAGGCACCATATGAATTTCTAGGTGGTCTGAGGAAAGTCAGAGCTAGTTATTTTTAGAAATGCTTCCAAACTGCCCCTCCAGAGATGAAAGAGTTGGGTTGTAGTTCAGCTTTTCCCCTGAGATTTCAAAGTTCACAGAGGCAGAGGGATCTCTTAGCTAGTTTATCATAGCTGAGCTGTGAAAATGGGAACTGTGAGGGAGTGAACTGGAGAAATGAAGCTGTGAAGCTTCTGTGATATCAGTATTTAAAAAAAAAAAGTATTCACCCAGGATATGATGAGGGGGAGACCATCTCTCTCCAGGGAGGAGAAACTTCTCTCTTGAGGATACGCTCTGTTGCTCATCCTTGTGGTGTAGGTGCAGTCTTGTTACTAGATATGTTTTGTCACCGTCGGTAGCTTTATTTTTTTCCTGCTGGCTTAGCAAATGCTTCTGTGGGACTACAGTTCCACCTTGAAGTTTTCTGGTACCTCCAGGGTGAAGCCAGAGGTTGCAATGATGTTATTGCAGGCAATGGAGTGGAGGGCTGTCCCAGGTGCACTAAAAGCTGGGCTCTCTGAGCAAGCGTGGGGCACGATCTCCAAGATATATACGACTGCTCACCAGGAGACTTCCCTGCTCAGAGGCTGTTAATTGATTCTCTCTTCCTTCCTGAAATGAAGATGCCTACATTAAGAAAGCGGTTGGCTCTACCACTTGACCCAGAGGAACATTTTGATTAAGTCGCAGTATCTCGCTGCGTAGCCGCGTCCCTGGAGAAGCAGATGGTTGCCTGCCTCCTCCGAGCACATGGTCTGGAGAACAAAGAGCTGCTTTGCTGAAACGTGCAACTAGCTGAACTGGGTGTCCCTTGCTCTGTACAGGGCTTTGCCTCTATAGCAAGCGGGTTAACACTCAGTGGACTATAAAGAAGGACTGTACCCACACCAAGACATCCTTTTTGTTGCCTGACTTTATTGGTAACTTTTTTCTTGCATCTCTCAAGGCTCAGTGCTGCCAGGGGAAAGACCAGATGCTCCCTGTTTATACATGCTTTACTGAAGTGTTCCCTTTTGTTTTTGAGATCCTCTTTGAAGCTTGAAATGAAAAGATCTTGGATTTCTGCCTCTTAGCTTGTTTTGAAGCAGTGTGGTTAGGGGAAGATGTCCAAGGTTGTAATCAATGGGCCAGACACCATCACCATCTGGGAAACTGCAGGACATGGGAATGTGCCACAGGAGCAGTGCAGCTGTGGGCAAGAGGACGGGTGGATGTTCTTGGATATCCTCTGGTAAAACATCACATTATTGGGGACACACTGCCAATGTGGGGTGTTCAACCAGCTCCGAGGCTGAACAAGAAACTTTCAGCCCCTTGGTAGCTGAATTTGCTCATGTGACTTGAGTCACCAGTAGAGTCTTGAGAGGAATTGTAATACCGGCTGTACCCAAGCCAGCCCTTTAAAGGAAACCTCTCCCTGTGTTTGTATCTTTGCCACACAGCCAGGTGATCTGTCCCTCCAGTGTGGTGTACACCTGGAGGTCTGATACTGGGGGTGGTACCTCCAGCTCCAGCAACCATGGGAATCCCTGGTCTGCTTAGTAGTCCAAGCCATGAGTCACAGCATGGTGCGGGGAGAATAGAGGAGTATAGAAAAACTTGTAATTAAAAGCAGGGATGTTCAAAGAAGCCTCAAACAACCGAGTATGTGAGCCTAATTGCAACGTCTTGATACTTGAACTCCTTGTGTTATATCCGTGACCACTCTGATTTCCTCTTCCATGGATGCAGCTTATTACTGGGACTGTCCTTTTGTCACCGTTGTGTATTCGGCTTGCAGGGAGCGCAATAGCCAGGGCAGCAAATTGCCTCTGTCAGAACGCAACCATTGTTCGTAGGGTAGATTGCAATCAGGACAGTTGTACTGGAGAGAAGCCAACTGAGTGGTGGTGTCCTGGAGGCAAGGTCTGAGGAGAGGCTGGGAGCATGTCTGGTCTCAAGGTTCTCGCTAAGCCCCCCCCTCCCCTTTCAATACAAAGTCCTTTTGGGGAGCTCTGGTTTCACAGGACTTGAATTCCAAGGCGGTTTATGGCATCTGCTTTTCATCTCTCACCTGGGAAGTCTCTGCTGGCAGAGTAGATGGAAGGGCTGTGGGTGAGCTCGGCATGCCTGCCTGCCTGCCTGGGGCCCTGCGCTGCCTGCGAGGAAGTGTCTGGTCTCTTCCAGCTTTGGGTGGAGTGAGAGGCAGCAAAGGGAAAACACCTTGGCCTATTTATGCCAGCAGTGAGTCTGGCAGGCTGCTGCGAGCCGTCAGAGCTGCGCTCTGCGTGCGGTGCCTGGGGAGCACCCGCGGTGCCGCGGAGCTCATCTGCTCCCTCTCACGCTTCGCTCCGGGCTCCCCAGGTGACTAAAGGATGCCTCTCCTCCTTCCGATGCTCTCCAGCCAGCTGGTTTGCAGCAGGGCTTTGCAAACGGCACGGCTATACCTGAAAAATGGTCCCAAGTCGGTTGGGCTGGGCGCTGGCACGTTTAAAATCTGGATGCAACCCAGTGCAAGACAGCCCCTGTCCCGAAGGGTTTGGTCTGTTTTCACGCTCTGCCTCTCGTCTACTTGGTGACGCAGCAGGGACTTGGCTGAGGTCACGTAGCTGGTTTTGTGGCCGAGGAGGACGAACCTGCACGGAGGGCCGGCAGTCCTGCCGGGAGCTGGGAGACAGAGCTGCAAATAAAGCATCTTATTTGTCCTGCCCCCAGCATTGCGCTGGCAGGGCAATGGCTTAAAGCGGTGCCTGGGAGCACCTTGTCTCCTCCCTACTTGTTTTGCATGGCTGGAAAAGGCCCAGCGAACGTGGCAGTTTGGTGACGAGCAGGGCTGTTTGCATGAAGCCGGGTTTCCCTGGGCGCGTCCTCTTATTCCACCTCCAGCCTTCACTGAGGCAGAACTTGGGAACAAAGCGCATTTTCTGACATTTCCAGGGCTCTGCCTTGCACAAGAACAAGCTTGCAGAAACCCATGTTCCTGGCAAGGGCTGAGAAGTGGGTGGGACAGCGCAAACAGGCTGGAGATGGAGAAATCCAGCCTCAGAAAGAAACTTTCACTCTGTCCTGTGATGCCTCAGGCAGGGATTTGGATCTGAGGAGTAGATCCTTCATCAAAGTTTGGAAGAAATGCATAAAACTGGGAAATTTGAAGAGTAGTGAGAGTGTAGCCTTAGGCTCAGCTCCGTGCATAGGCGCTGTATAACTGGCATTACAGGTCTGCCTCTGCGAAGGGCTTGCTCTCACTCCTGCTCCTCCCGGGTGGATTTACTGTTGGCTGCGAACAGGCTCATGTCGAAGAGCGTTTTCCTCCCACCCACGTCACCCACAAGCAAACCTATACTTGGGTCTTGGGATTGCACTGAACTCCAGACCTGCTGAGGGGTGAAGAGCCTGGCTTTTCCCCACACCTTGGCCCTGAGTCCTGCCCTGTCTTGCACTCAGGTCAGATGGAACAAGGTCATCGTCCAACCCTGTCTACTGGCAACTGGGAATAACCCATTTCAGGCCAAATGTGGAGGATTTTGGGGTGCTGAGGTGTTGCCAGCTGAAGAAGACAGACAAAGGTGTGATCCTTTCCCTGTTTCTTGCTTGGAGACACAGGGGTAAAGGAAAGGCAAGATAAAATAGTCCTTTAAATAGTCAAACCCCAGAAATCCACTCCTTCCTCCAGCCTTACTGGATCAGAGCATGAGATGACAGGCACAAACCTAAACCCCAGTCCCTGCTTTCCCTTGTGCAGAAGTAGTCCTTCCCATTCAGGAGGACCCAAAGCAAAGCTGACCTCTCCTTTGCTGCAGAATAATTGTGTCTGCAGGGGAGGCTGTGAGGAAGGTGCTACTGCAGTAGAACCAAATTCACCCTGACCCTTCCTAGAGGAGCCAACGATGGGGGTAACCAAAAGGAACTGGAGGCTTTTCGACCCTCCTGAGTGTTTTTAGGGTCTTTAGATGGTTGTAGAGCAAAGCAGCTT
The DNA here is from genome assembly GCF_964188355.1 of Buteo buteo. NCBI lineage: Eukaryota > Metazoa > Chordata > Aves > Accipitriformes > Accipitridae > Buteo > Buteo buteo. The sequence continues at coordinate 41,376,228 of NC_134181.1, read as the reverse complement.
TGCCTGGGGTGACTCCCCCTCTCTTCCCCTCTGTTCCTTGTCCTTTGGCATTAATGTGGAAGGTGGAGGAGGGGGAACCAAACAACTTTGTTGCCCTCTCATCCTGGTATTTCACCTGTCCAGAGGCAACACAAACTCCTTGGCTGACAGTGTATAATGGAAATCTTCTTTTCTCCCTACAAGTGAAAAATTTCTTTAAATAAAAGGAAATTGTTCCCCTTAAACTGTGCGTGGCAGGGAGAGGTGAAGGATATCACAGAAAAATACCACTTTTTAAAAACAGAAAAGTGTCCAGACTGAAAGCCCTCAAGACAGGGTCCTGTTCCCATATAGAAATCCCAAGGCCATCTGTAATTTTGTCTTATTTTCTAAATAGAGGACATTGCGAGATTTTTGCATGACTATTTGTACTATAATTTTCATGGGAAAATTAATGGAGGCGTGACTGACCCTTTAACAGTGTTGGGAGGGGAATGTAAATGTTAATGTGCTGGTTAAAATGAAACTGCCTCGGCTGTACAGATGCAGCTGAACTTGTGCCAGAGAGAGCATCCCTCTCCCTCTCTTACAAATTCCTGTACTCTTTGTAAATTTATTAGATTAGAGCTGATTTTGAAGAGTAATTTGCAGTTGTCATGAATGCAAAGAATATCTAGGAATTTAACACTTGAACTGCAGAGAGAAATTTTGATTTGTATATGCATGGAAAAGCCATGTCCACGAGGGACTCTATGGGATGGATTTTCAGTATGTTAACTCCTGCTAGGTTAGGATGTGGGTGTGTTCTTCTTGGGGATAAATCTCAAGTCATGCACCACAAACAGAATGGGATTAGGTTTGGATTTAATTTGTTATCTTGACATTTAGTCTGGAGTTACTCTACTGTGAATCTGGAGGAACAAAGATCTTTGTACAAAAGGGATCATTTAGAGTTCACTGGGGACCACATAATGCTGATGTTATTAGAATTAGATAGAAATTCAAAGGCAGGGTATCTTTTCAGGCCCGTCTGCTGTGGAAATAGAGCAAGTCATCAAAATAGGCTGAAGAACAGGCAAGATCATGCACAGCATAAGAAAGGCTTTGAATGCTGCTGCTATTCCTGGGAAAAGGGCTGGGTCATACCAGTAGGTCAGCACTTCAGGTGTCCAAAACTGAGCAACGCATACCTAGATCACTGCTTGAACGTGGTACAATGGTGAAGGGGGTCTTGAAGTCTTAAGAAAACATCCTGCTATAGGGAAAGCAGGTCCTCGGAGTCCTTGTCATCTTTCTGCCCATGGCAAACATCTTTCTAATTGCATATTATTTCATATCATTGCATGTACAAGCTGCGCTTTTTACCAAGCTATCAGATCTGGCACCCCTGCAAGGAGACTTTCGCCACGGGCTCCCATCCCAAGCCTCTCTCCCCAGCCAAAGCAACGCCTGGCTGCGGTTGCAGCACCTCTCTTGTGGTCCTCACCCACTGCCCTCCCCGGAGAGGCCACAACATGCTGAGGCCAGATAGAAGACGTACGATTCCTCGCTCTGCGCTCGGGAGGGCACGTTCCCAGCCTGCAGCATCACTCCTTCTCCCCTCTCTGATGGAGAACCGATGCTCCTCCAGCCGTGGTCCCTGTTGTGGTGCTATTTGAAAGGACCCAACCCCGGGGTGATGTCCTTGAAGAGGATGGCTTGTTTTGCCTGCAGTGGCCAGGCGAGGGTCCTGTTAACGTGTCTGGTGCGCAGTGCAAGATGGAAGTATTGCTGTTTAGGAAGGGATTAATACTAAGAGGTTTGGCTCCTTGGTGGCTCTGTCAGAAAGCAGGTGGAAAAGAGACTTTTTCACGTAAGATTTAACGAGGTGGTGAAAGTCACTGCTAGAGGAGGTGAAGACCCAACTTAGTCTTGAAAAGAGATTATACCTACTCCGAGAGGAGCAACTGTGCAAATAAACGTCATGGCCTGGATACAGCCCCGTATCTGGCTGTCCCTAAGCAAGGGACAGGTCCTGCCAACATCCCTGGGAAAATCATTCCCCCGTGTCCCCCTCGGGCGCTGGGCTGTCCCTCGGGTACCGGGGCCGGGGCTGCAGCGGGGAGCGGCGGCCACGAGAGGGCACTGAAATGATGCGGATTTCGGGGCGATGGGCGGCTCTCCCAACCCATCCCAGGGCCGTATGTACCAGCAAAAAGATTCCCCCCCTCACCCCCCCGCCTCCCTTAATCAGAAATCGGCACGCTGGCTCTTGGAACAGGGCCGGAATGGCAAACCCCCGTGTCACTGCCTACTTATTTTCTTTCAGACAGGGATGGTTTTCTTCCAGCCCTAAGTTTGGCAAGCTTTTACAGTCCTGTTGTGTTTTGCTCATCATCCTTCAGCGCGTCAGGGAGTCCTGTTAAGCTGCAGCAGCACGGGTCTTCACGGGAGCATCCCGGTTTCTCTATCCTGAACGCTGGAGATGAGACCCTTAACTTAGACAAAAGGGATATATGGAGGAAACAAATTCAAAAGGATCGCTTTATCCTCTCCAGCTATGGGATTGAGATGTATTTCTGTCCTGGTTGTGAGGCTGCAACTTCTGTCTGGTTTCTTTTAATTCACTTTAAGCAGGGGTTTCTTGGTCCAAAATGGTGACGGGGAGAGGTTTCTCTAAGAAGTAGCTGCCTTGCCTGCTGTGGGAACATGTCCTACCTCAGCTGAGCTGCAGAAGAAATTCAGAAACAGTTTGCAGTTGAAATGTTTATTTTCCCCTTTCACTTTGACCTTGTTTTTATTCTGACTCAATTTTGTGCTGATTTTTGGACTACATATTAAAGTAAAAAAAAAAAATCCATCTTGGAGTATTTCAGAATTTCCATTCTGGAAAATATTTCAAGATCTTGACTTTTATTTTTCCTTTCAACCTGAAATCAGGAGGAAATTAAATCAACACCCTGGCTTCTCTTCTGGAGACAAAAATCCTGTTTTCTGATCTCTTCCTGACACTGGCTTTCTGACTTTGCTGGTGTGTTGAACTGGGATGATGGCTTTGCTATGCTGGAACTCATTCCCAAGCAGTGTCTCACTTCATCCTCTGCCTGGCATTTAGTGCTAAGACCAAGGCAAACCTAGATGCAGGTTTGAGTCCCCATTGAGATCCAGACTTTCTGAGTTCTGCAGATGGGAAGTCTCTCAGGAAACAGTGTTATATCTGGCATAATTTTTTTTTTCTTACAAAAAGAACCCATGAGCTGGGGATGGAGCAGGGATATTGCTGAGAACTTGCAAAGTATAGAGAGGCAATGGTTTTGACCTCTGTAGGTATGAAATGTATTGCAAGCTGCACCAAAATGGGGACTCCTCCAAGCAAAACAGTAGCTTAGATATTGCTAAATAGCAATTGTGGTGTACAGAGGCTAAAATCCTGCCTGGTCCCCAGCAGTTCTCCTCCTTCCCCTGCTGATGGCAGTGCTCTGACTCCTAACCCCGCTGCGCAGAGGGACCCTCGCTGCAGCCCAGCAGAGGAGTGATCTCAACACACTTGGGAACTCACATACAGCCCAGGATAAACCTTTAAAGGGGGGGAAACGACTTGCATGATTATTTTAAAACTAGTGGTTTTCCGTAAGGGCCGAGAGAGAGGTGGTGTGCTGGCAGACTGAGCTTTTTGGGGGGCAGAATTTGTTTGTAGCCCTGTGTTTGCAAGCTCTTCTCTTCCTCGCTTCTCCACCCAAAGCTGAGGGCTTCATCGCTGGCTCAGCTGGCTGGTGGGAGGCTGGCACCTGGCCCGGAGATTTCCCTTGGTGATCAGCTTGATCCTCAGCTCTTTCGCATTAAACCTCCCTGAGATCAGGAGAGCGCTAGGTCCTACAGGGAAGGGAATCCCTGTAGTACATGCTCACATCTCCCCTTCTGAATGGGACTTGGAGAGGGAGCGTGCCGCAGGAGAGAAGTGACTTGGCTTTGTTGGTTGTCCCATTATTCATCTTTAAATGAAAGAAGTTTATTCCAGTAAAAATATGGCACCAGGGTTGGACAAGTTGCTTGAAGCTGTTTGGTTTGTGTAAAACTCAAAGGACAGGTACACTCTGAAGAGGTCTTTTTTCCAAAGTATGAATCTTCAGTTCCCAGTTTGCAATTTCTTTCTCCTCAATGTAGTCCTTTATCAAATACTGTAACATTAAAGCAAGACCCCTCTCAACTAATAAACCGAGAAATGGGAATTTCACTTGCAAAATAAGGATCTCTGGTGAAGCTTTGATAATTTCATAATACTAAAGAAGGATTTTTTTTTTCCAGTTGGCAAAACCCAGTACTTTCTGCAAACAAGCAACAGAAGAAAAGACAGAGTCAGCTCTGAGCTGTGAGGTTTAAATCAAAACATGCACCCTTAAAAAAAAAAAATCTTGGGGGTTTTAGAGGCCCCAAGAAGGAGGAGGGGCAATTCATCTGCCTTGGGTTTAAGCTGGTGGCTTGGGTTGTTCAAAGAGATAGCATGTGTGTGGGAATACTTCCCCTGGTAAATGAAGATATTCACTCATCAAAGTGGAAACCTGTCAAATGTGTGTTGCATAAAGGGGGAAATTCCAGGCATTCTTGGGGAAATTGCAACTTTGGGACTGCAGAATCGAGCCCCTACTGGGTGAAATGGTTGGAGACCATCATGGGAGTTTGTCTGGCGCATGAAAGCAGGCTTGAATGAGCAACAAGAGCCTGATAGTGGGTTGTAATGTTCCTGCATGAGGAGGGAAGGAGGCTTTTTCTGTTCCTTATGGACTGGAAATTTCTTCCCAGCACAGTATTGCAGTCATACTGATAACCACAGCTCCATCTGGCCATCAATTATTCATATAGACTCCAACACCACTGGGAGTCTGCACATATAAGAAGCAGCAGTGTTTTAGCTGTTAATTGGATGGGTAAGTTCCTCTCTCCTGAGGGCCAAGGTGAACTTCCCATTGACCCCAAAACCAGTTTTGGGAGGCTGGAGCAGAGCCCAGGGTGCTCAGGGCAGGTGGCTTTGACCTGCCTTCACCGCACTTGCTCTGCGGAGCTGGTGGGCTGTGGATGCTTCCAGGCTTTTCAGAGCCATCTGGTGAAAGAAGGAAGGATGGATCCCAGCCTTGCTGAAATCAGTGACATCCTGGCTCCCATGGGGTATCACCCAGCCTAATGCCTTGGTGTAGTAAGAAGTTTCTCCTTCCCATAATTCCTTTGAACCTCCACTTTGCGGGAAGGGGAGAGTGTCTGTAAAAGAGTAGTATTGGGCAGCTCTTGTCTTCTGCTTGCTCTGTTTCAGGCTGTTGCTGACTCTGAATTGCTCCCACAGCCACCTGCATCACCCTGACTGTCAGTTGGCAGAGATACATGACACTAAAAATGGTCCCTTTTGCACTGAAACCACCTAATAACCCCAGCCTGTCATATGCTGATGCAACTGAACAAAAACACCTGAAGGAAGGGAGCCATAAGTATTTCATTGTGCTGTGGCAATGGATAGAAAAGGGGACAACTAGGCTGATATGTCGTGAGCAGATGCTTGGTGATGCTAGAGATGGGCTTGGAGGGTTGGGAGCAGGTCAGGGCTATACCCTGTTGTGGTGCCATATGGTTGCTATCTAAAGCCCTGTGCTATTTTGTCAGAGTTTTCCTTTAGACACCAAGAAGGGAAATGTTCCAGGTGTATTGCCTTTGTCTTGGGACTTTCTTGGTCATGTGTATGTGGTGGTACCAAAAGTGCTTGTTCCTCTGTGCAGGACCCGTGTGGCACTGCACTAAGGCAGCCTTGTGCACACTTGTGTTGATTATTTTCCCCAATTTGGCAAACCACTGGAACTAAACTAGGGACAGCTGTCAGGCAAGTTTTAACATAGGTCTGATGCATGTTGGCCACCTCCTCTGTGGCCTCCCTGCTCTCTCAGGGCTCTTTTTCTTTTTGGTTTTTTTTTGGGTTTTTTTTTGCCTTAGGTGCTTGAGGATCTCCTGGCCAGCCAAAACTCAAAGTGTCTAGAACTAGAGAGCAGCTCGCTAACATGCTTCATGAGAGATGAACTGTGTCCCTCTTTGCCTGTTCATTGCAAAAATATTCCCCTGCCTTCCTCGCCTTCATCTGTCCAGTAGCCCTAAGTGGCTTTCCAAATGTGTTTATCTGGAATTCTTTACATTTTTACCCTATGTCCCATGCATGGGAAGCGGCTGGGCTCTCGGATGCACTGCGCTGAAATCAGTGCTTAATGTACATCTGGTTGCTGGCCTGGTGCGGAGTTATCTAGAGGAGACGATCCTGTTGAAGGAAGAAGAGCACAGGAATCAGGCTAGTGCCCTCAGTGAAAATGCAGGTGATAAATGTGCCCCGGTGATTACATTCCTCTTCTGTGCGTCTCGGCATCGCTAACTAATCCCTCCTAGGAAGAAGGCGAAGGAAGCAGGGAGCTGTAAATTACAGCTCGGCTTAATTGGCTGGCGCGGGTTTGCTGTGAGGCCAGGCTGGGAATACACAAAATATCTTTATGTAAAAGAAGTGGTTATTAGCAGGAGATGCAATGAAATGGGGGTTTCAACCAGTTGGTGTCTTGTGGTTGGATCCTCTAGTGTCTAAGAAGGTGCAAACTCCAACTGAAGCTTTTCCTGCCGTTGGGGCGTTCTTAATATTTCTCTCTCCCCTGTGGATTCTCCAGTGTCTAATAATATTACTAATAAGCTGCAACGTGAGCTCAACAATTTCTTTCAGTGTGGGCATTTAATAGGTCTCAGGATACAGGAGAGGGCCCTATTTTCATAAAACTTATAGGAACTGTAAGACCTCTGCCCCCTCCACCAAGCCGGGTTGGAATTGGCCAACAAATTTGAAAGTTATTGGAGACGGGGGAGATAAGTATGTTTATTTTATTTATATTTTATATATGTATCCCACGTGCAGACTGATTGCATAAACCTCATTTCTTAAGAGACCAAGCTTAAACCTTATGTTTGCCTCTCTATTGTAATAAACTTTGTCTCCTTTTATTTACCCACCTGTAGGATTTGATGATTTCCCCTTTTCCCCCACTCCTCAATTTCCCCATATCCTGTTCCCTAAAGGCTGGGGCCCTTCCCAAGAGATCATTTCATGCTGTTTCCCAGGAGGTCTGCCTTGAAGGATGCTGATATGTAGGTGCACATGTGTTATGCTTGTATTATTTGCTCAGCAGTGAGAGGGAAAAGTATATACAGAAGATAGTCTGCTCCGGTCTTTCCCAAAGGCAGTTTAGATTTGTGTGGTTTCTTTTGAATCTGTCAAAGGCACCTATATCCCCACAGGAAAAAGAAAAAACAAACCCCAAACCTGAAACAATGCAAAATAGGAGTGACACGAGATTTTTAAATATACTTAGTCCAGGAGGCCACTTTTATTGATTTGGAAAGGATCTTTCTTTCAGGGACTGGTGTTTCTGATGACACGTGAAAACCCAGCAACGCTATTTCAGAATTTGAATTCACGAGTCAATATGCTTTTAATGCTCCTTCAGTACGTGTGTGCACACAAATTATCCCCTCACATACGCAACGTTATGTACATGTTTTCCTCTCCCAGCATTCCAGCCTGCTTGGGTTGACCTTGTCTCTCTCAGTGATTTAGGTTTTAGAGAAGGAATGGGTAAGGATTTGCTTTGACATTTAAAGGCAATCCAGGTAATTGATAGCACTGGCAGCGTCCATCTCTCCCTCCATATATCTGCACAACAGTATCTATTTTTGACGTAGCTGACACGCCATTTCCTTTGGCAGCCCAAGGGCGGCTCATCTTTAAATTAAACTCGTCTCCGACCCTTCCAATCTGCGAGCTGTACAGAGGCAGACACTGGTGGGGTATATCATCTGGAGACTGTGCAGGCATATTTGAGCAGGGTGATGTATTATCAAAAGGGCTCTGCATTACTGCTAGCTGGAACCAAAACAAGCTCTAAAGTATTAACTAATGACATGGGAAGTCCCTTAGGTATCTAATCACCTTTAATGTTCAGATTTAGAAGACAACTTTAAAGGAAGAAAAAGAGATTAGCGGGTCAGGTCAGAGCACCCCTTCCCCCTCCCTCCGCCCCCAAAATACAATTGGCTTTTTAAAGTCAAAACCAGATTCATATTTCACCTCATCAGTAAATACACCATTAAAAACCGGACCTTAGAGCTTGGGTCTTGGAGCAAAGCTTTGCTGAAGTTTGGAGGGGTTTGAACCTTTGGCTTGTTTCAGAAGCAATGATGGGGTTTGGGGTCTGGAAAGCCCCCTTTGCGAGGGTTTGAGCTGAAGTTTGGTGCTGTCTGGCTACAGGAATATGAACCCCCTGCAAAATTTCAGCTGCAGATCTCCAGGTTTTCACACACGTAGGCTGCTTGATCTCAAAACTGTGTTGTATTAATCCCTGCAGTATGTTTACCTTGTGCCACAGCTCCCTACCTGGACAGAGGTGCTAAAGGACAAGCCCGTCTCATATAGGAAGCGTGTGTGGGGGGAAGGAAATACTGATTTGGCCTCCCAAGACTCAGGCCAGCATGTGGCTTGCAGAACTGGCTCTGGACTGAAAAAACCCCTCCTAGCAAAGCAAAGCTGTTGTCGGTAAATTCACTTTCTCGCATTGATGTGGACCCAGCTGTATTCTTTTGACTTAGAGCCCTACAAAGCTTGGGGTAAAGGCTTTCTCAACCCTACATGTTACCCAGTGGGCCAATTCCTGCCTCCCACACCAGTCTCTCTCCAGCTTTGAAGGAGAGAGGGTTTAGGTTTCAGCTTCTACTTGGAATGTTGCTGCTGTTTATGGCAGGAGAAGGTCTGCATGCGAAGTATGGGGAAGAAACCCCAGAGCTGGCATGACGTCCTGGGGAAATACTAGCGTTGATTTTGCAGAAATGACAGGAATTGCGGCCTCTGCCCTCACTAGAGTGAGGTCCTTTCCAGTGTCGGTTCCAAATTTGTTGCCCAGCTTTGCGTTGGGATTTCCAAGGAAGCCGAATGAGTTTTGGCAACCCACGTCCTGCTGAACTTTGCAATGTGGATGTTTGTGCTGTTCTGAGACCTGACAGTAATAAGACCTTAGTATTAGCCACATACCTCAGCCAGTTTGGATGCAGTTTGCAGGAATTAAGGTGACTTCAAAGCCTGAATTCCACTGATTTCCCTTCCCTCCAGTAGACCTTTGGCATCTAAGTCATGGACTTGGGCTTTTTGGAAATTTTTACTTCTATCCTTGCTTTTTTAAGGGTGGCCTGCAATCCTGAACTCCCCAGGGTTTCTAGAAAACTAATGAAATCTAGAGATGCTCAGCACCCCTCTAAGTCAGGTTAAAAAAACCAAACTGACTTAACACCAAATCTGATTTCTTTCTCCTCACTCTCTTCAACCCTCTTCAAAAACTGCTTAGGAACAAACCCAATAACTTTGTCGTGTCCCCATATCCTTTTCTGGTTTTTAGCCAACCTTTACTTACCTAGCTCAAATCGCTACTCCTTTCTTTTGAGAGTGTAGTCTGTATTAGGGTCAAACTTGATACCTCTGAAACACGGGGAAAACGGTAAATATGGGAGCTGGCCTCAGGTAGGGGGGCAAGTGTGACGGAGAGAAATAAGACCAAAGTCTTTTATTCTTTATTTAAAATAGAAGAAGACACACAATCACCCCCAACACAATAAAGCTGTGGAATTGTATCCAAGGGTGTGCATACATCCAGGGGTTGTGATGACATCATAAGTCACTGGAGCTCTGTTCTCATCTCATTTGTTATGATGTCACCTCCCCAGACATATTTATAACTTTGCAATTTGTGGTTCCCGATCATTTATTCTTGTTAGATAAATACACGGATGGGGGGCTTTGGTGACATCATGGTAAACCATGGGAGTGAAGCCTGAGTACTTTCTGATTGCGTTGCTGACCTGCAGCCTGGCGGCTTTCCCCACGCTCCTGTGGTCACCCGTGATGAGCGATGCTGGTGGGAGGTTGCCCTGGAACAAGGAGTGGGAAGCGCTTGTGTTTTCCTCTCCCTCTTTTCTATTAGTGCCTGTAGGCTGGCATTAGCATTATGGTACTGGCTGGTTGTTGGCTCACCTGGAGGATCTCTTTGTAAGAAGCTGGAGATGTTTCCTGGGACAGGAATCGAGGATTATGGCAGTCGGCACACAGTACCAACCTGCTTGGAGCGCTGTGCACCCGATCTCAGAAGAGGCAGCTGGGAAATTGTGCTGTTTCAGGCCTTTTCTAGTGCCTTGTGCCCGTGTGTGCCCTGGCACAGGGATAGAAAGGGCATTTTATCTGCTTGATCTGTAAAATGGGCAACTTTAATCAGATACTTAAATGGATAAGAATAGGTGAGAACCTCTTTATAGACATGGGTCAAAACTTATTATCACTTCAGCAAGATGCTGGGGGGATTATACAGGAGATATGAGAACTGCAAGTGGGTATCTGTGTTGGGTTGCTGACACGGAGCCAATCCACCACTGACTTGTGCTCCCTGTCCCTCCCTTGAGAGGAGGAGATGAAACGAGCCACTGAAAGCTAGTTGGCACGGCTGCTGCCTTCACGCTCTGCTGGAGCTCAGCCTACTTTCATGTTTCACTTTTGATTATCGAAATCCAAATTGTAATGGGAGATGACTAGAGTGGCGGAGAGCTGATGGTGCCCACCTACGTGAAAGGCAGTGGAGGGCTTCACCAAGAAAGCTGGGTGGGCAGTGGGTCTGACTTACTGCCAAAGTGGTAGGTGGTGAGCTCCCACGGAGAGGGCAGGAACGGGCAGATGCCAAGTCAGTAGAGGCTCCGAGGAAGGACTTTAGGAGGCAGCTTCCCAGCTGTATTTGCCAGTGACCCACCAGTTGTTTTCTTTGAGCATGATGCTGTTTGGAGGTCTCGAAGCATAACCAAGGCGATAGCATGGTCCCAGCTCCAGCCCTTGCCTTGCTAAATGGACCCTAGAGAATACGGGCCATTCTAGTGTGAAGGCATCAAGCTTCCTTGGGGTCTTCTGTTATCCTGGACGTGTCTAGGAAGGATTTGTTTCCTCCTGAAGAAGTCAGTGGCATGGGAAAAACTGATGGCTCCACCAGCTAGTGCTCTAAACGACGCTGCGTTAGCATCGCTCCTCGAGCTCTTGGAGGACTGTAACACTGGCGTATCACATACCACTGGCCCAGCCCCAGGGATGTCAGCATTCATCTCCCTGCATCTCCTGAGAGCGCTGTGAAAACCAGACCAGTCATGGTACAAATATCCTTAGTATTCAAAGAAGCACAAATATTTTCTGCTTCTTTATGCCAAAATCAACAAGGGTGGTTGAGGGCTATTTTCTACTGCCACCCCCTTGCTCTAGTGTAAGGCTGTGGTTCCTAAATAGGGCCTTACTGCGTTGTTTCTGTGGTCCGTATCACTTGCCTTTCTCTCTTCTCTATCTGCCAGCAAGCAAGAGTCAACCCCAGCACTGATTTGGGGGGTAACCAACGCATTTGTCCATCTGTCATGCGTCTGGGCACGTATGCTCTGCTGAGCAAGGCTGATGAAGGTGGGGATGACAAGGGGCCATTTGTTCTGCCTTGGTAGATCTGCCTAGATGCTTTAGATGCTAACTGGAGGCACGTAAATATCTTAGGGTCCCTGTGCAGACGATTGGGCTGGTTATACAATTGGTGTCAAGAGGGGAAAACTTGAATACTTGTCAGTCCCTTTTTTCCCTCTCTCTTCCCCAAAAGAGGGAGGCCTAGCTGCTGGTTTGGCTGCCAGCAATTGGGTTGGATGGATCCAGGGCAGGTTGCATCTAGGTCCAGAGGAACCAGTACAAATTTTCTGGTCCCCGGGGCAGTGCACATGCAACACAGCGTTCTTTGCAAACTTAGCACAAGGCAATAGTGGAGATGGATGAGACTCTGTGAGAATGTTGTAAGGTTCAGATAAAATCTGCAGTCCTCAGGGCAGGGTCTCTCTGCGGTGGTGTCGAGGGTAAATGGAGTTTACCCACTTAGAACGTGAGTGACATGCTGTTTATCCATTTCTCATCTACACTAGGCAATGGAAATAATTTCTTTTAATATCCTATCTTGACATTGGGAGGGAGGGGAGAGTCATCCCACAGGGGGCTCAGGAGCAGGTGCATGGGGGTCTCAGGATTGTTACCATTCCCATGGCATCAGAGGGGGTTCTGGGCTTACTGGAAAGACTGGCCAGGGGGTGGGGGGGAGCTTTTCACCCAAAATTTATACAAGGATGTAGTGCTAAGGAAAGTTCCAAAACCCTCAGGGTTATGTTGCACGCTGTGCAGAGAGCACCCTTGCTTGTGTTCTCTCTCTGCTGGCATCTTCTCTCATAATCATTCATCCTCTCTATAAACAGATTTCCCAGTAATGGTTTTCATTTTCTTTGAAGTGTCCCATTCATTCTGCTGCTCTGCCCATTCATGTGCTCAGGGTTCCTTGAAAGGAAGACAGACACAAACATCCAAAGTGCTTGAAATATGCTAGCAGGGGGAGGGGGTGGGCAGAGGCATTTCTTTTAAAATATATTTGAGGAGACTTTCATCCTTTTTACTTTTTTCACCTAAACAGTTTTTTGATTTTTTTTTTGGGGGTGGTGGGGGTGGTGTACTTTCCCCCCCTAGAGATCCCAGTGCAGCATGGGTTTTAAATTCCACCCCCTGCAATCTGTTCCTGGTGCTTTAAACTATTAATAAATTGAAAGCATGTTCTGGAGGCCGATTTAATCCAGCCCCAAAGTTAAGCAGGTGCTGAAGTGGTTTGCTGATGGGGTACATTTCTGAATTGGGGCCTTCCAGGCTAAGACATGACTGTCATCAGGGCTCGGTGGCTGGGCTCACATGAATAAAAAGGAATATTTGGCCCTGAAAATCAGGAATTGTATCTATTCTCTGCGAGGGCAGGGAATTGTAAGGAAGGGCTGGTTTTCTTCTTTAGGGCACACGTAAACCAAAAATGATGGTCGGTTGTGGCATCCCACGCTCTGTGCCATTTCACCTGCATCAGGATCCCTTTCTGCTGCACTAATAGCCCAGCTTTGAGGTTGAATCAGTGCAAATGCTGCTTCATTTTGTCCTGACGACCTTTGTCATACCTCTGCAGTGTCTGAACCTCCCGGTGCTTCCTCATGGGACCAATCTTCAGCAAATAGTCCTCCCTTGGTTGAAGAGAGGACCTTGCTCTAACCCTGGAGAACGGTGTCAAGCAAACCTATTTCATTTCAATGGCAAGGTTCTAATTACACCCTCATAGACTTGTCCCAGTATAAAAGGAGACCTTGTGATGCTGATTAAAATTAGAAGTGTGCAGACTTTCCAAGGGAGACTGGGTTCAGGTTTAGAGCAGAGATGAGACCTCAGCCTGGGTGAAACGGCTGCTGCTGCTGCTGCTCTTGGGTAACAACCCTGAGAACATTCACAAAAGCGAGTGCCCCAAGCGAGTTCTCAACTGTGCTTTTTCTCTTGACACTTGGCATTTCTGCCCACACATTCAGGATTTTGCATGGCATTTGGGACTCTATTTGTGGCCAGCTTGAAGGCTTGGGGTTCTTTTTAATTATTGTTATACAGTTATGGACTGGGGGCTTGGTGTATGGGAGTGAGAATGGGTTTGCTGTTTCTCCACCAGATTTTTGCATCAGATTGGTTTTTATTAGGACATGTTTGGCTTTGATTTCAGATTTATATGTTGTTCTGTTCTATCAAGCTCCAATAGGCTTTTTGAATCCAGGCCCCCATATAAATGGAGAATTATGATTCTAACATTATGCCTAGTAGCAATAATAATAAAGAACTGGAGGTTCATATTCACATGAGCTGCAAGTCCAAATTCTCTTTCAAGGGACTGAACCTCTGCGTGGCTGCAGACCGGGGAGGACGCTCCATTTCAGGGGGTGGAAGGTCTGTGCCCGCTCGACTAAGAGGGGTGGGGTCTGGACCAGATTTGGGTGAGGAACAGAATTGGGGGAAGGAGGGAGGAACAAGCCAGCCCCTAGCATACCACAAATGTGTTTTATATTGTAATATCAAACATTGGCTTATTCTGTGTTTTCTGTTAAAACAAGTCATAAAAGAACTACTTAAAGGGGACTCCATTCCTATATTTTATATATACCCACAGAGAACATGTGGAGCGCAGATAATGGTGACCAACCTTCCCCCGCCGCTTCGCTCCTTCTCCCCCCACTGCCCCATTCATCTCCGCGATCTAATAAGAAAAAGAACAGAGCTGGTGTTAACACAGGAGGGGTTGTTAATCTATTCGGAAACGGATTTTCGGGTCCAGGCATACTATTTTTTTTAATTTTTTTTTTTTTTGGACTGAGAGGGGAAAGGAAGGGATGTTCATCTTGCTTCTTGGGGCCGGAGCCTAGGGCAGGCGTGGAGCGGGGGTTCCCGGGGTGGACGTGGCCAGGATCTGGCCCTGTGGGGCAACCGGGCCTCGCTCCCCTCGGTGGGGCTGGTGGAGGAGGCTCGGTGGAGGGCGAGAGGGGTCTTTTAGTTTGGGGTGGGATGTAATTGATAGCAGGGAAGAGCTGTCACAATAGCAGGATAGGAAAGCGGCTATCCGGGACAGACCCAGCTTTTAAAAGCCCCTAATCTGCCAGTCCATGTATTAAAGGGCTGATTTGAGGGGAGGACACGGGAGGGGGGGGAAAGGGGGGTTAAAGAGGAGGCCTGACTCCTGTTAGCTCCTTCTAATGAGGCAGTTGAATAGCATTTAAAAGGGCTCCTGGCCTGGCATGAAATCTCACAAAGGAACCTCCTTATTTTAATGCACGCAACTGACTTTGCTTTACAAACACTTTTATAGTGTCCAGACACTTACAAATCGACCTTCAGTGATTCTTGAGTTAATACGAAGTCTTGGGAAACATTAATGCGCTATTAAAAAAGAAAGTCTCTCAATAGATCTTTCTAGTCTTACAAACACGCTCAGAGTTCTTGAGTACTCAACTCCGGGTATAAAAATGTAAAGTCGTTTAAGGCTATTAATGGGGGGAGGGAGCCGATCCTGCATTCCTTGCCCGAGTCTCATTTAAGCTATTAACCTCCCGCTTGTAGGTTGGTGGTTGTTGGGTTTTTTTAGTTGTTTGGTTTGTTGTTGTTTTTTTGTTTTTTTTTTTTCTCCCGGAGTAAAAAGCAACGGATTTTTGCTTTGAGCAAACATATTTAAACCTCGAAGAAGGGCTTGTGTGTCGGCAAGTTTATCTTCCCCCCTCTTCGATATGTCAGTTGCTTTAATAAAAAAAAATCCTGTATTACCTCTCCCTATAGACCTCGGCTCTCTAATTACAGAACAATGCGGGGAAAGAATTTTAGGGGTCCCATCCTGCCAAGCGAAAAAGCGGAGGGGATGGAAGCGGCGAGATCGGGTCCTGTCTGCAAGCAGCTTGGAAAATACCCCTTTCCCTGAAAAAAAAAAAAAATAAAAAAATCCGTGCAGCAGAAGGGAAACGGTTTAAATTGGCAAGCGAGATTAATGAGCGATGTAGAAAGAGCGAAGTAAATCGTAGTGGAATAGCTCAACGCGGCAGGAAGTGTGTGTGTGTGTGTATATATATATATATGTGTGTGTAGTGTGGGTATGTATATAATATGTATAGCTTGCGCTGATGCCGTGTGAGAGATACTGGAGTCTGGGTTTGGGAGCTGGGTTTCCCAGGGGGGTTTGTCCCACAGACACGGAAAGGGCCGGGGAAGGAGGAAAAGGACTGAGAAAGGACTGTTGTGATGAGGATGAGGGCGCTTTGGGGACGGATTTTAGTGTGGGAGGGAGTCGCTTTCCCTGCCCCCCCCCGCCGCAGCTCCCCGGCAAACCCCCGGCGTTTCCAACGGTGAAAACTCGTTTCTTAATATATATATATTTTTTTTTCCTTTG
Organism: Buteo buteo; assembly: GCF_964188355.1. NCBI lineage: Eukaryota > Metazoa > Chordata > Aves > Accipitriformes > Accipitridae > Buteo > Buteo buteo. The sequence goes on along the minus strand of NC_134181.1, from coordinate 41,360,392 downwards.
GCGGTGGCAGGACCCCGTCTGTGGGACGGGGGGGGCTACCCGCAACCACCCCACCGGCGGTGCGGGCAGCGGTTGCCTTGCGGGGGGGGATTCCAGCGCTTGGGATGGGGGGGAAAAAAAAATCCCAACCCCAAACCACCTCACTCTCACGGTCCAAATTATCTCCTCTTAGCACTGGGCTCCGATAAGGCCGGGTGCTGCCAGATAGAGGCCGAGGGGGGGGCGCGGACCCCCGCGTTCCTCTTTTGTTTCGTTTTCCCCCATCTCCCGGCTCTCAGTTGGGTTTCTTTTTTTTTTTTTTTTTTTTTTTTTTTTCCCCTTTCTAGGGCACCTCAAGGAACAAAGAACCAATTTAAAACCCGGCTCTAGGGAAAGCGGCAGTCCCGTCCTAATGACCGGGCGTTGTTTGTGCGGAGCCGGCCGCTCCGCTCCGCGCACGCTGAGCGCGGAGCCTCCGCTCCAGCGCACGGCGGAGGGGAAGGGGGAGAACCGAGAAAATAAACAACGCTCCGTTTTATCTCTTTGCTTCCCCCTCTTCGGTGAAATTCGCGGGAGGGGGAGTGGATTTGAGCATACGAACAGCTGCTTAAAATCTAATATAGACAAATGGACGTCTTGTATAACATTAAGTTTTAGTAGGCAACTCATTTATTTTGAAGCGCTCTTGCGAATAGTTTGGCAAAGAGCTTTTCTCCCTCCTGTTCCTGGAAAGTAGCTGGAGAGTTTGCTGGGCAGAACTGGGGTGGGGTGTTTGGGAAGGAAAAGGGGGCTCTGGCCGTGAAGGTGCCCCAGTCCTCCGGTCGCCCACCCCAGTGGTCCGGGCTGGGGATGGTTCCCCTTCACCCAGCCGAAAACCTGATAGGAACGACCCCCAGATAAAATCAGACGTAGAGGAAGACCGTGTAGATAAAATGTATTTTTATTATTCGGGTAATTTAGTGCTGCTGCAACCAGCTCTAGAGAATCTAACACTTGCGGCGTTTGAAAGGCAAAGCTCTGGGGCATCCCTCTCTTTAGGCTTGCGCGATATTAAACCCAAAAAGCGTGGCACGGGGGTATCTGTAGTTTGTAAATTCCTCACTAAAAGCCGATTCCGCCGTGGGAAGCTGCCGGTGATGGAGCAGGACGCTCCTGCCTCGGCGGCTGCTCGGGACGGACAGACGGACCGCTCCGCGCCTTTGTCAGGGGACGGAGAATAAGAAATTCGGCTCCGTATTTTATAGGAACGGCGGAGCCAAGAGCACGCAAGCTAAAAGCGAACCTGTGTCCAGCCAACCGTGAGGAGAGCGGCTCCAAATGAGAGGGTTAGAGTTGAGGGGTGGAAAAAAAAAATATTCAAAACCCCGCAAAACTAACTAGAAAATAAAAGATTTTATTCGTGGAGGTGTGCGCCTGGGTGCTGTCACCCACTGAGGGTGCCAGTGTCTCGTCTCTGCGGGTGAAGGAGCTTGTGCTGCCCTTCCCGAGCGGGCAGAGCCGCCGTCCTCCGCCAAAGTCCTTCCCGGGAACGGAGCAGAGTCTCTAGGGCTGGATACAGGGGGGAAAAAAGCAGAAAACTGCAATGGTTTGAGAGCTTGTAGGGATACTGGGTCCTTCTGCTTGAGCTGTTACCTTCTCCTGCCTTCCACGTTTATTTATAGGGACAAAAATCCCATCGTTTGCCTTGAATTTTTTGTTTAATTCGTTACGTGTACGTATATATTTTTCTGCTTCGTACTAAGGCGATCTGGTGAATTACTAGAAGGGAAACAGCCCCGTCCCCAGGATGGTTTTCTGCCTGCTCAGGGGTTGGTTTCTCGTTTTCCTTCCCGCAAAAACCAATTTCTTGAGTTCCCGGTGCGGCAGCGGCGATCGAACGCACCTCTGGGCTTTACCGCTCGGGAAAAGATGCGAGCCGGGGGTTAAAATACGGGTGGGTTTAGGCTGCGATCCTTCGGGTATTTGTTTTTTTTTTTCTTCCTGGTACTTTTTTAAAAATTGATTTGCCCCATTTAGGAGGGGGGAAAAAAAATACAGCAACGCGCAGCGTGATTAGAAATACGCGGTTTTGGAGCAAGAAGGGAAAACAGAGCGGCGAGAGCTTTAGGGGAGGTATAAAATCCCCGTCCCCTGTAACTGTACGGGGCTGTTCAACTACCCTTAGAGTGAGAGATGAGAATTCAAGCGAAGCGGAGCCCCGGGAGCCGGGCTGCCGCGGTTCCCCGGGCCGGGCAGACCCGCGGAGCAGCCGGGCCGGGGGGCCGGGAGGTGATTTATTGTGTGTTTTGTTCGAGACGGTTCCCCCCAAAACCAGAAACAAACCCTTGAATGTCCCCGAAAGGCGAAAACCCCCGGCTCTGCGGCGGGAGGCTTTGCTCCCGCAGGCGGAGAGGAGCCGGCGCCCGCTCCGCGCCCGCGGACGGTGGGCATGGGGGCGGCGGGGGTTCCGCGGGGACGGGCTGGGGGTTTTCTCTCGCTGCTCGGAGCTCAGGGAATAGAAATTTTTTTTTTTTTTTTTTTTTTTTACGCCCAAACCCTTGGCTTGGCGGGGGAGGAACCCGCTCGCTCCTCTCGCTTTAGGTCCCGACTTAATGAAATTTTACCGCTGAGGGAAGCGATCGAGCCTGCCCCAGCACCGAAGGTGGCTGGACGTGTCTGTTAGCCCTCAATTATAACTCCATTAATTTCTTGTGCTCACGGTCAGCAGCGCGTCCGCGGAGCGGGAGATCGCCCTGCCTGCGCGCCGGGCAGCGGAGGCAAAGCGCGCAGCTATTGCCAGGTATTATTATTATTATTATCATTATTATTATTATTCCTGCTCTATCCGCCGGTGCCCGCTCCTCTCCGCGCATCCCAGCTCCCTCCCCGGCGCTGGGAACGGCACCAGCCCCGAGGTGTTAACGAGGGGACTAAAGGCCGAGGCTGGGCTGCGGCGTGGAGGCGCGGAGCGGGCGCGGAGCCCCGCGGAGGGGAGCGGGGCGGCCGGCCCCGCACCGCCGGTAGTGCTGGAGGAAACGCCTTGGGTTTCTTTACGGGCTCATTTTCTCAGAGGAGGATTTTACTGCATGCGTAAAGAATTTTGAAAAGCAGTGGTAAATATTTTCTCTTCTGGCAAGTTATTTATTGGCATGAAGAGAGGATTTTTTTTTTTTTTTCCTCTTTATAAAGCTACATGTGGTGACCATATAGGATCAGAAATAATGTGGCCTTTCTGGTTTTGAAGAACTGCTAATGTCATTAAAGGTCTTCCTAACACGCCAGCTAGGAGTTCAAAAAGCCTCGCCTTTTATCCTGGGCATATATTTGGTTGTTTATAAAGTGCAGACTTCCTTATGCTTCAAGTGCATCAGGAGGATTTCTTAACTCTGTGGAAGGATCTGTTTTCAACTATATTCTTCTTTGGAAATCGGACTGTTTAACTAGTGTCTTTCACACTTCTTTTCTGGCTGCTATTTTTATACATTCAACCACAGAAGAGGTTCCCGCACACAGAAGCAAACAAAGAATTTTCCCCTCTGCTTCGTAGAACAGAAAATAGCTGCGCCGGCCACTAATTGTCCATTAGTGCTAATAAGTGGCTAAAACAATATTAGAAGATAACCCGAGCAACCTGTCTTCTTTATTTTAATTTGACTTACTGAAGTCGGGAAGGTTTTGACGAAGACCCGACTAGACGTGTCCAGGGAATCTGTGTACTAAACTTTTGGACTGTTGATTTTGAGGGTCACTTATCTAAGCTAAGTTCAAAGTGTCACCTGCTTTAATCCCTTCTCCGTCATGCTCGGAGAGACTCCACACAGCACACAGTCTGCTTCTCAGACCGCCTGGAAAAAAAATCCTCTGTCTCGATTTCTTACCCCCCCCCCCCCCTCTATTTTCCCTCACAAATACATTAGGAATTTCTCCCCTCGATTCTAGACTCTTAGGAAAAACTCATTTGAATTCAATTATTAATATTTTCCGGGCATGCTCTTTTAGTGTGCTATTTGTAATATATTAGGATGAATTATATGTGTTTTTTTTTAAAAAAAGAAGAGGGGAAAAAAAGGGGGGGGGAGTGAAAAACAGGGAGAAAGAAGGCCTTTTCTGTTAAATAGAAACAAGATGTTCAAATATAGAATGTATGAATTTGAAATCTGGTGTTTTCCACTCTTGAATGCTGATGGCGTTAAAAAAATCCACTTTGCTGCTTCTGCAATTTAAATCCTTACGTAGAAACATAAATTATCCACCAGGATATTATTTTTAATTTAAATTCTCTTTCCTGAAGGAGTTGTTTTTAACTTCTCTTTGGTTTTCCTGAAGATTTTTCTTTTCCCTCTGATTTAACATTTTCATTAATTGAGGGATTCTTAAGCTGTGTCTTGTAAGCGGTGTTTTTGAAACTTTGACAGAAAACAGTTCACTTGTTTTGTTTTGGTTTGGGTGAATGGTTTTGGTGAAAACACATAGTTTTGAAACAACTCGGAGGGAGTGGAAAACTTGGAGCTCCTCAGGCATGTCAATGAACAGTGTTCACACACACACACACTCAAAAAAATCCCATGTTTTTTCAATGAGCTCTTGAATGTCAAGCTCTGCACTAAGGCTTTGGAGGGGCAAACCTAAATTTATGCATCTCCAGCCGGTTTTAGGCACCTAAATAGAAACGGAGCCGTTCTCAGAAGTGCTGAACCCTCGCAAATCTGGGTGAAGACAAGGAGGACAGCTCTGGTTCATCGCCCCTAAAATCTAGTCCCTTTTCTTTTGCTGCCCACATGTGACTTCAGGCACTTGCACTGACTGTTGAGTTCAGCTGCCTTTATCGTCTCCTCTTAGAGAAGACCTGGAGAAGCAAGGAAAAGTACTTCTGTATTCAGCAAAGTAAGGGACTTGAAGCACTTGGTGAACTTCAAAAGGTTTGAGAGCAGTAGGGCAACACACCTGCTTTATGTTAGATGCATAGATGGTCTGAGAGGAACCACCTTGGCCACTCAGCTCTGCATTCCTGGGCAATCCCGTAGCGGGCCCCAGAAGGGTTCTCGGAGCATCCACGCCACAAAACACCTCCCGCTGCCCCGGAAAAAACACTTGAGGGCTGGTAGGAGAGACTCACCGGCTGCCAAGCGGTGGAGGACCCCAGGACCAGAGCTAGGGGACCTTGAGGGCTCGTGCTGTTGCCAAATCTTGGGCTCAGCCGTATCGAACGCGCACAGGTTTTTTGGTATTTTGGTTCGGTATTTTGTCTGTCAGAAGAATCCCCTCCTGCCATTTCAGGCTAAAGAGGCCGCAGCCCTTGGGGGGGTGGAAATGAAATTTCTAGTAAAAATAAGGAAAGAGTGAGGAAAATCACCTTCTTTATGCCCACTGGGAAATTCTTTTGGGAAAGGAAAGAGGGATTTTCCTGTTACTCAGAGCTGGCAAGTATCAAGGCAACATATATCATGATTTCTCATGGGTGTTTCTAGGTTTTGGTGGGTTGTCTAGAAATACTGGGGTCCTGGTGCAACAGCTGAAGCTCTGCTGACATGTCCATCCTCCTCTCCGTTTTGGCAACTGATGTCACCAAATATGTGCCCTGTGCCCCAAGAGATCAGGAAGGTGAACGGGAATCGAGGGCACAGACAGAATTACTGGGGCAGGTACATCTGCTAATATGTCTTAGTGGTTTCATTGACTTTTCTTTTTCTTTTTCCTGTAATTTCTGATTCAATCATTCTGCTATCAGCTAGCTCTAGAGATGGATGAGTAACACTAGTGAGATAAAAGAGTCAAGACTCCCTTTCCTGTGATTTGGCTGCTTTTTGTTAACAGTGCTCTGAGTGCCATTATTTCCCATAAAAGACATCTGGAAAATCATCGACGTGTGTTGGAGAAAGTGGCTCTTCTCTGCTTTGTACTCCCCTTTGATCCAACACGGAGCACAATTCACTGCCTCTTGAGATCAATAGCTCCCATCCTGGGACATTTTTCATTCTCGTATGCTGCGGGTGATTTGAACCACTTTAAGAAAATATGAATGTCAACAACTTTTTGTCTTAGAATGTGTTTATTTATGAATTTGTGACAGCGAGGCCAATGCCAGGAAGAGAATGGCATGGACCAGCTGGATAACCCCACGGAGTACAACCGGTTGAGTTGTTCCTCTGAGCTTGGTTGGCTTCACCTTTGTAATACCACCCAACTAAAGATTCACAAAAGTATGGGTGGCCGTGGCTGTGTTGTATAACCTCGTGGTAATCAAAGCAGAGACCTCCAGAGCTGAAAGCGTCAACTGCTATAATTTGAGTTTAAGCTGCCTACCTGAAGTAGTGATGGGTTCAAAGCCTCTTTGGACTGGATGCAAAAGGGGGGACCAGAGTGGGAAGGGTTTTGTTGGGCGCTCAGGTTCAACAGAAGCATTAAGTTGTGTTCTGGTCTTTTTAACCAAGAGCAGCCAACCTGTGGTTTGTGAGCTGCATGCAGCTTTCTGGTACTTCGGATGTGGCTCCTGTGCCAGGGCTTGTCACGGTGAGGCAACGGTGGGCTGAGGCTACCATTGGTAAGCCTGGTCTGGCAGGAGTTAGGGCTGAAGGGGCTGGCGTCAGACCCAGTCTCGCGTTCAGCACAGCCTCGTTCAAGGATGGATCCCTGGGATCTCAATCGCCATGTCCCACTGGTGACCTGCTCCCAGAGTCTTCCTCATCCCTGTTCTTTGATTCCTCAGTAAAGAGACATCTGGATGGGTGAGAGTGGCTGTGTTGTGCCTTTCCATAAGAAAGCAGCTCTCGGATATGTGAGAAAGCCTGAAGGTACTGAACAGAAACTTGTGACCTATATATTCAATGAATGGCTCAGTTGGATGGACTTTGAGATGCTTGTCTGCTCAATGCCTCTGCTTTCCAGCACTAAATCCTGTAGTATTCGACCTAAAAGGTCCTGCTAATATGAGTAGGATCAAGCACAGGCCTACAAAGAGCAAGGGAGGTCATTATTTTCACAGGAACTGAAAGTCGGACCTTAAATCTTCAGAAGAGAGCGGTGCCTAGAAACCAGCTGTCTAATATATCTGCTGTGCTAAACTGGTAGCAGGGAGGGGAGAATAAAAATGTGTTTTGCAGTATAATATTGCTTTGTGCCTCCAAAAAGGCTTCTAATTTTATGTTTTAAAGGCAAACATTACAGCTAATTGAAGAGCAGAGAGGAAAAATGGATCTCCTTTTCTAAGCGCCAATAAGACTGGGTTCTGGGCCAGTGGTTCTGTGAGAGGTCTCCATTTACTACCTGTCCTAAACCTCAGGTATTTCAGAAGGAAAATGCCTGCCATATATTAAAGAGAAAAGTCATTAAATGGATGTCAAAAAAAAAAAAAAAAGGAGGACAGAGAAAACCCATACGACTGAATTTATGGCTTGCTTAAGAAGCACAAGCTAGCACTAAGAAAACATGAATGAGAACAAGGGGGCATCCACGCAATGGAGAAGGCATTTGCCACTTGCTGCCTTCCCAGCGGTGACCTCGGAAGAGGTCTCCCAGGCTGGCAATGTCACTGTCCCATCTCTGCAGCCCAGACCCTCCTCCTGCCTTTCCTCCCCCCCCCCCCCCTTGAACGGAATAACCCTCCTCCACCTCACTGGGAGTTGGATTAGGCCCCATGCCCAGAATGTCGCTCGGTTTTTATTGCTCCGGTGAATGCACCCATTTGCCTCTGGAGGAAACGGGGCTGAGCTCGAGCAGTCCTGAGCCAGCAGGAAATTCAAGGCTTTGTGGGCATCCAGGCAGGAGCCAAGTCAAATGAGCAAGAGGCAAAGCGAATGCTCTCAGGGACAGCGGATTGGGAGCGGGGGCTTGGCTTTGGGTAGGAGGATGCAGGAAGAGGGCGATGTGGAATTTTAGCCATGACCTTGATGGAAGCAGGAGGCGTTCAAAGCGTTTGGCGTCACACCAGCAATCAGGCTGGTCACCTGGCCGAGGGCTGCGGGTAGCTTAGGAGATCTGTCTGCAAAAAAAGAGTTGTCCTATTCACCCAGGCTCGTGTTGTCCCAGAAGTCCGGGCAGAGCTAGGAGCGAGAGGCTTCCTTCTAACGCGGTGAGTGGGAGTACGAGGTGGGCAGGAGGCGGGCAAAGACTGTGGGTTTGGCACCGCTGTCAGCTCCTGTTGAACTTTAGGCTCTCCTTTTGGACATCCAGGGGTTTGCTTAAGGAAAAGAACTGGAAATCCTGTCCTAGAGGGCATCTGTCTTTCCTAACCCATCTCCTTCCTGTCTCCGGATTCAGCAATGGGATGCTGCGGTCCTTCCTTGGGACCAGTCTCACAGACGGGCTGAACCATGCCATGGGGTGATGGCTCTTCCCAGTTCTGCAGGTTCTGTCTTGCAGGGACCCACATACCTGGTTTTACAGCAGACGCCGTGCAGCACTGCTGCTCCTCCTGCCTACCTCCCTATATCTCAGTATACAAATCATCACAAACTTAGGGGGTTTTAGGGGGAGAGAAATCAGAAATACCAGTGTGGAGCAGTGACTGCCATTCCATGCTGTGAAACTTGGTTCGTTGTTTTTTCTCGTTAGTTTTGTGCCCGCTTTGATGTCCTAGCTCGGCTCTAGTGTCAGCCAGCCACTGTGGAGAGGGGTGGGTTAATCCTTGCCTTTCCTCGCCTCCGTCTCCTCAGCTCCCGACACCTCCTGCATCCCTTGCACCAGACCTAGCAGAGCCTGGCTGTGGGGTGAACAGGTTCAGCCGGCTGAGCTGATGGCAGATGAAGCACATTAGAAATATGGCAAAGGAGCTGGATTTTGTGTCAGATCACGTACCGAGCTTGACTGCCTTATGGCTGGATCCCTCGTGGTCTTGATCCTCTCTCTGCCTTCGAGTGGCTTTGGTACAATCAAGCCAAGGGAGGCTGTTGCCAGTACTCTCTCTGACTGTGTCACCAAAAGACTGTGGAGGGGAAAGTGGGAGACAGGATCAGTGAGAATCCTGTTCTCAACTTGATGGGATAGGCAAAGAGCTTGGGAGAGAGCAGATCTGTTTCCTCCTCCGCTACTAGTATGTCCCATGGCCTTGGGCACCTCACCTAATCTCTCTGCGCCTGCCGTGTCCCATCCTTCTGCCTCGCGAACTCCAGAGAGGCAGGGCCGGCCTCTCCCCGTGTGTTTGTAGGATGCTTCCCATGGTGGTGTCTGTGACGGTGTGGCCTCTGGACTCTATCACCGCCCTACTACTATTAATAATCCAGAGGATTAGAAAGATAAGCCACTTACAGCAAGACTCGGGCTTGTCAGTGCTGTCCACTGACTTGTGGTATCTTATAGGTGGGGGAGCTGCTCCGGTCTGTTTATTTACAGTCTATAACTTTGCAAATGGTATAACAGCGGCTCAGGTTTTATTTCTTTGCAAACCCCTCAGCGTAGGAGACATCTGTGCTGACAGAATTATCTTTTTCTTTCTTTTTTTCCTTCCCTACAATGGTGCCTTTAATGAGAGCTGGGCTTTAATTGGTAGCTCAGGTGGATCCCTCCCCCTAAGCTTGGGGGAGATGCCTGACAAGTTGTATAGAAGTAATATACGGGCAGACCGAATACATGTATTTCAGCTATGAAGCACGGTATGTCATATATTTCTTATATATTTCATCCCAAAGAAGCACAATTATTCTGTTTACATATAGGTGAAGCACAATAAAACTCTGCCCTTTTCCACGTGCTGACCTGCTTTATTTCAGCTAAAGGCAGTGGTTGCTCTGCAGTTCAGGTGTCCCACACACCGGTGGTGTGGGACCCGCGGTCAGGCAGGCACGGGTCCCAGTTGGGCTTAGCTCTGGCCACATCGCCTGGTCATCCCCTGCAAGCGGGAGGGCTCCGGGCTCCTCTGGCTCTGCATGGGGATGCTGGAGGCTTTGCCACGTAGGCGGGCTGTAGGACTCCCTGGGGTCATGGCAAGGTGAAAGTTGTTTATTCCATGGTGGAGGATCTAATCGAAGCCGGGGTTGTAGGGACAACCCCGTGCTGACTGATCTCCCTCTAGGGGCACTTTTCCTTTTTTGATGCAGTACTAAGTGGATTTTGTCTCCTGGCTGATACAAGAGATTTTTTTTTCCCCCGCACAAAGAGTCATGGTCTTCCTTTTGCAGATGGGGAAAATGAGACACAGAAAAGCAAAGGACAGGGATGGGGGTTTTGAGAGCCAGCCCGTTGCTCTGTCCTCAAGGTCCACTGAGTTGTCCATGTCCCTGTGCACCACCTTAGCATGCAAAGCCAAGTGGTAGCACAGGGCTGCTGCTCATACAGGCACAGATCCATTCCTGGTCCTTCCTATCGCACAGGTTGAGTGTCCCGGGGATGAGGTTTGAATGAAGTCAAGCGGAGAGTTGCTGTCCTCAAGAATCCAAGGATTTATGAGATCCTCCAGTTCCTTCCAGCTGCAGGACCTGACTTAGCCCTACTCAGCAGCCAAATTGTAACTCAATCAGGCATCTCTGTTTCTTTCCTCTTTCCTCCTCTCGTATTTTAGCGCAAGGGGGATTTAGGAGAGATGCTGTGTGTGGGGAAGAAGAGATGAGGTGTATGTAATGAGGTTTATATGTGAGACAGATATTACCTGGGAGCAGCACAGCCAGAGTGAGTTTGAGGCTTTTCAGCGCTGCAGGACAAACTAAGCTTGTCAGCCACACCAGAGAGGCTGCTTGTGCCATGGGGAGGGAGAGGAGGAGCTGGCAAGGAGTCCACCGGGGCTTGGCTTGCTTTTTCTGCTGGAGGGCTTGGGCTTTTTTTGCTGGGGGAGCTCTTCAGCAAGACGTGGCAGCTCGTTGCCCTCCACAGCAGCAGCCAGCCTGGTTCCCTGGGGCGCTGGCACAGACGACAGCTCTTTGCTTGCGTGGCAGTCTGCTGCCAAGGCACCTGCTAAATTGCGTGTGCTTAGAGCCAGCCTTCCGTGTTGCCCTTGCTGCTGGTGTTTCTGCACCCTCTTTTCATCCTTTGCCACTAGTCCAAGAACGGTCCCTGCCCCACCGGTGAGAGCTCGGCTCGTAGTTCCACTGTGGCTCTCCCGACCACCACAGTCATGCTGCATAAGGTGTTACTCCACGCTTTTGGAGAACAGCTTGACTTGTGGTTCCTCCCTGATAAGCAGAAAGCCTACTGTCAGCATGGGCAAGGGTGGACCAGCCCTTCCGTGGTGTGAGCCCCCTCTCCCTAGCGATCTCCTCTGCAGTAGGAGATCTTAAAAGCATGTTTGTAAAGGGCAAATGAGCGGTGAGTGAAACTGAAGAAAGTTGGTTGCCAAAGTGGAGAGGGATTTTCTGGTGTCTAGTCCAGTGACCTTGCTGCGTGTGTAGCTTTCGTAACGATGCTCTCGTTTGTGGATTGTCTAATGTCCAATAGTGTGGCTGAAGTCATATGGCTGTCCCAGTGAGAGCACTGACTTTTTCCTCTTCCACGTTGCATATGAACTTTGTAAGAGCGACGGCAGGCTGCTAAACGTGGTGGAAACGGGACCAAACACTCAACACAAGAGAGACAAATGAACTAACAGAGGCAGGTACATGCACGCACGCATCTCCTTTCTTTAGGGAAACAGGCCAAGCACTGGGGTCTTGCTCTGCAGAGGATCACACCAAGCTGGAGTCCTTGGGAATGACCCTAGATCTTATGACCTGTAGCACTGGATGCTGTGACAGTAAGCACATCCCTAAGAGAGATGGCTTTTCTCCCACAAAATAGATCTAAGAAGGTTTTTAGTTCCTTATTCTCCAAGTTTGCTCCAGGGTGGTGCCCATTTCTGGACAATTTCCCACAATTTCTGGATCCAGATTTTAGGGATCTTATGGACACCCTTTGTTGGCATCTCCCTAGACCTGACTCGTCTTGACCCTGCGGACCCAGCCTCTCCTTCCTTTCTCCCCAGTGTCTCCAGGCTCTCGCTGCTCTCCTCTTTGATAGCACTGGCACAAATAAAATAATCTCAGGGCTTCCCCGGTGCGGTAGACGCTCTCTGACACCCAGCCTGACCCTTCCTGCAGCCGGCTGGCAGTTTGACCCCGCAGCATGCAGGTACTGCGGCTGGGAGAGGCAGTCCCCTGCGTTGGGAGCCGCGTGTAGGACTCTTGCGACAAGAGCGGTGTTTACATGAAGCAGGAGGCATTGGGGTTTTTGCGCTGGGATTTGGGAATGTTCTCCCCACCCTGTTCCTCCTGAGTAGTTGGTCAGAAATGTTTATCAAGGGCTAGAAAGGAAACCTGTGTGTATAATACCCCAGACCAGAAAGCCAGAAAAAATCTCACTGAAACCACAGGGTCAGCCTGGCAGATTTGCAGCGCTAATTTATTGGTGGCTTAAACAAATAGAGGCAGATTTGCACTGCTACCTCCTCCTCTGCCATCCCGCACTGTGCTCCAGAGGGCAGCTGGGGCGGGAGCTGCCTTTGCTATCGGATCACCGGGGCTCTGCCCGCGGCCAGCTATGGTGGGGCTGTGGTCCTGGATGGTCCTTCACGTGGGTGTTGTAAGGTAGCAACGATTTCTGGCGACTACCCTTTCCTTCCCCTCCCTCTGAAGGAAAAAAGGGGACTGAAGACGTAGTCTCCTCATCAAGCTGCTGAGTTAATTGTCCCCGTCCACGCTTTCAGCCTGAGGTCGACGCAGGGGAACGCCGTTTAACTCTGACCCCGTTTCCTTTCTGGTGACGTTAATTCGCCTGACCTTGTGTTTGCCGATCTCGCGTTCCCTTGCAGCTGACAGGCGGGTGTGAAGGAGGCAGGCAGGCAGGAGGCTCGGGAAAGGCAGGGCACGTGCTCCCACCATCCCGCCGCTTATGGAGCGCGCGGGAAATAAGTGCCGCGCTCCAGAGCGGGAGCAGCAACCCGTTGATCCATGCTGAGGGATCCGTTGTTCACATTTTAATTTCAAAATGGGAATTCTGATCCCAGGTTCCCCTTTGCTATGCTGAAGGGATGTATCCTGTGTAGGGGTACTGGGTCTCCTAGTAATTCACATTTTAGCCTCGTCTGGGGCAGACTCACCACTGGGTCTAACATGGGCAGAGGCAATTTGCTGCTGCTGGATAGTTAGGAGCAGCTTAATGCTTAACTCAAGTTTATGTTGATGCTTCTGATAACTTCCTCATTGGGGGTCTGTCTGCCTCTTTAGGATCATAAAACACAGCCCCTCTTGTTTCCTTGGACCTCACTTCCCATCTGCTGTCCCTCGCTTGTATGATCCAAAGATGAGTGTGGCAAGGATGAGGAGAGGCTCAGATATTTAAATATGTGGTGTGGGGGGATGAAGAGGTCAGGTCAGTGGCCAACTTTGAGCTGCTCACCAGGCTGTGGCAGTTAGGGTCTGTGGTTGCCAAAACTTCTGCCGCATGTCTCGAGTCTGCTTTTGGGAAGGGATGCTGTGGCTTTGCCAATTTTGCCAGCAAAACTAACTGTTTTCCCTTCAAAAACTAACAAGTCTTGTGGACGCAGCTCTATTGGTATGGATGGACGTGTTACATCTCACAGGGCGCCATGGGGTGCTGTGGGAGTGGATCAGTCCGTACGGAGTTGGAGCAGAAAGCAGCATTGCCATTGCTTCCAACGGGAAGAGTCAACAGCCTTATGGTACCTTGGGAAGGTTGCCCGTGGGGGAGAGGGTGCGTGGGTCAGCACTGACCTCTGCGAGAAGGTGACTTTGGGGCCGGGGCTTCTGATGTCTCTCCACCTCCGAGTTACTTGTCTTTGCAAGAATTACAGGTCTGTGCCCAGCTTATGTTAGCAGCCCACTGTAATCTCCCTGAAACCCAAACAAAAATGAGTCTTTGGACCTTCCTGCAGAAAAGAGGAGCATCTTTGTTCTCAGTTTGTCTTTTCTTTCATTTTGTTTCTTTTCTTTTCTTGTCTCTTGAAAAGAGAGCCCTTTCCTCCCTGCAAGGTGCTGTCACTAAGCTCGCTTTCCCAATTCTGAATCTCAAGAATGTGATAAACCTTGGTTGATTTTTCGAAACGGCTTGAACTGGTGTCAGGGCCATCTGCTCTCCAGGTCATTATAAGAATTTGCACCGTAAAGCTTTGCCATGTGTTCTCTGTAGATTACATACACCTTTGGCTGTGCTCTTGTTGTTAGCTGCTCATTATTGGTTGGTTTGAAAAGCTTTTCTTATAAATGCCCTGTGTCCTAACCACACGTGTTGTATCAGTGGTTTTATAATGACCCATTTGGAATTATTTAGCCAGGGAACCTTGCAGTTTTTCCTTTCAATGTGTCCTTATAAGATGCCCAACTTCTACAGTTAGTCTATGAATGTACCCACGCTATTAGATCCACTTGTTTATAATAGCAACCAAATGTCTTCAAATATTCAAGCCTCCTTTTATTTTTTACAGCACTGGCAATAAGCCTTTACATGTTAACTCTTGGCCTCTCTGGGTAACCTCTTATTTAAAAGCAACTTAATTGACTTTACCAGGCCTGGGCTATTTTTCATTTCTTCCTAGAGGACTCATTACTGGAGATGGATGTTTATAAACTGGATCTGGATCCTTCTCTCTCTCTCACTCACACACACACACACACACAGACACACACCCCCCATTTTACCCCTTCTTGCCTGTTTACATTAGCAGGCCATAATATCATATTCATGGCTTCACATGATTTGGCTAAGATTTTTGTAGTGGTGACCCAGTGTAAAAAGAAAAAAGCAAACAGTTAAATAGCAAGTGCTGAAAGGGATTTGTATGTCAATGAAATGGTCAGGATTAGAATAGAGGTTTGATTCTTTGAAACAGGTAGGTTTTATACTGGTATAATTCTTTTGTGTGTGAGTGTGATGTTAAACAGGTGTAAAGTAATGGTAAACTGGGTCCAGTGTTGGGGTTTTTTTCTTCCTTCTTTGCCTTTTGGAAGCAGTGGTATCATTATGATTTAGGAAAAAGAAATGAGGCAACTAGAAGCAGATTTTAATCAAGCTACAGTCCTTGGCATAACAGATCCTCAAAAGTCCAGTGTCCAATAACCTGTAAAAGCTTAAGGCATGAGTACTTTGTCCGTGTAAGCCTGCCCGTCTCTGTAAGCAGGACACACACTTAAATCCACAGCCTTTGAGTATATAACGCATCAGACCCTCAGCCCATCCTGTATTGCTATAGGTTTCCTAGTGTCATTGGATCCATTCTGATTTCTGTCAGTGGAACATGTGCTCCTTTGTGCTCATGTCCCTGCTTCAGTTTAAATGCACAGACCTGTTCTGACAGAGGGGCTCTGAACACCCAGTACATTTGTTCGGTACCTAAGCTCTTCTGCTAGCACGTGTGTAACCGCTCGGAAAGCCTGTGCTGCTTCTTGCTTTGCATCCATCTATACACCCTAAAATGGCTATCGGAGGTGAGAGAGGCAGAAACACCTATTAGGCTGTATCGTTCATCCCCTTTTTTTCCCTGTTTCCACTTTGTTACCTGATCAATTCACTTTTTATTCATGAGCTTCTGCCTCATTTTAAGTCTCCAGTCAGTGGGGAATTGCAACACCTTCCATTTTTCTCAGACCAGCAGAGCTTGTGGCGAGGATTTTCCTGTTTATTCATCTTAAATTTCCCCGTGCTTCACTGCATCTTCTCTTCTTTCCTGGGCTGCTTACTGCCAGGCTTTTGCTCACCCAGCAGGAAGGAAGAGTGGGACCGTGTGCTGGGTCCCCACCAGAGCCCTGTCACTGCTGGGGGGAATGAGCCAAGGGGTGGGCAACAGCCATGGGATCCCAGATATTTGGTGAGGGAGAGCAAGTAGTTTTTCTTTGCATGCCTCACCTTTATGCTCATCCTCTCAGATTCCTCATGGTTAGGAAGTGTTATTTTCAGATGCTCCACGAGATGCCCGTGACGGAGCTGAGAAGGAAAGGTGGGCAGTGAAGGTCCAAGATTAGCAGGCTCTATCATATCTACTGTGGTCCAGTATCTTCTGCGTCACCACCACAAATTCTGAGTGATCCAGCGGTAACGGATTGAATTGACGACACATGGGAGAAGCACAGGGAACCCACCCCAAAAGATGTGGGGGTTTCTCTGCACTAGCTGTGCGTAGCAGCTGATGATTCCTGCCCTCAAAACTGAGGGTCCTTTCTGCCCTTTTCAGCATGAGCGTTTCTTTCTGTTCCTCTTAACCTTTCTCTGGGTTTTTTGGCGATTGCCCAGCAGCAGGGTGCACGTCCCTCGTATCCCACCTCCCTGTGTGAGCGGAGCTCCTGCTGCGGTACCTGCCCTCCCGGCACTCCTTACTGCAAACTTCAGGCTAACCTTCTGCCCCATGCTCTCTCTGGGACTAATAATTTATTTTTACTGGATTTTGGATAAAACCACAGTTGAAGAATCTGGATTTTGAATAATCCTCCAGCCACCTTTCCTCGAATCTAATCCTCACAAATAATTTTGTGCTCTTTCTCTGTCCTTTCTTTTTCTGCTTTTCTCTGTCCTTTCTTTCCGCTTTTCTCTGTCCCTTCTTCCCCCCCTTTTTAATCCTTTCTTGCCTTTCATGAGTTCCCTTAACTGGGTAGCATCTGCCAATTTTATTAATGGGCTGTGTAATCCATTTACAGGGTCATTAATGAAAATACTAAATAAGGCCAGACCTAACAAAAGATCCTTGGAGTACTCTGCAAGATACCTCCCACAAGTGTAATACTTGGCTTACTGCCTTTCTGGCAGGTTTGAATCCACAAAGCAATGTTCATATTATTATTATTATTGTTATTATTATTGGCACTAGGTGATAACTAGAAATCCAAGCCAAACCCCAGGTTTTGCGGTGATAGGCATGGTGCACATATGCTCCGATTATTTATTGGAAAACAGCAGAGTCATAGTGTGATGGGGGTCCTCGTTTTGTCCAAGAGCTACATGAAGAAGAGGCAGTTACTGGTCCCAGGGCGGTTACAGAATGAAAAGAGCGACCTAAATGAAGGATGGGAAGGGTGACAGCGAGATCAAGGGCACTGCTAAAGGCTTCGCCCTCTGACAGTAGCCATGCAATAGTCCACGCTGCCTCTCAGTCAGATAGCACTTGTCTCCATCTGCTTGATTTTACCTTCCCCATTAAAGTGCGTGAGTGCTGGATACCTCATGACCAGCTTCCACTGCCCCAAATTGCCATTTTTGTAAAATACTAAAATCCAGTATCTTTGCGGGGGGAGAGATATAAACCAGCCTGTGTCTTCTGGACTGCTACTGCTCAGCAGGCAAGCAGAATGCCTGATATAAAACATAAGCAGAGGGGATTCAGCTGACCCACCGGCACTTTGCATCAGTGCTTGTTTCTGCTGCCCTGTTATTCGAATGAATACTCAGGTTGATTTTAAGATTTCTGAGTAGATCTCTAGTTGGTGCTCAAATGAAGGGGATGAAGAGGTGAGCACAGTGTACAGTAGATGGTAGCACAAAGCTGTAGGTAATCTGGAGAGAGAGCAGAGGGGGGATATAGCAAAATACCCAATGAAAAAGATGCTGGTGGGTGATTTTCTGCAAGGAAAGTATGAATTTCCAGAGCTACTCATGGCACTGGGATACCCAGCTCCCGGTCAAAATCCCACCTTTCAGGTTTTTAAGAACTGAAGCTAATTAAGATAAATGCCTGTATATGTAAAGTGTGCATCCGATGTGTGAAGAGGTATTTGTGTGCACACACCCACAGATGTTTGCTGTGGATTATTTTCATACCAGCACATATATCGAGCTTTCTGCATGCTGCAGGTTTAAGGCCTTCAGTTGCGTTTCGGGACACCTACCGTAGCGCGCGTGCCTGTGTATAAGATACTTGTATATAGTCTCCTTTCCAGGTGAATTTTCCACAATATGTATGCGTATAGCAGAACCCCTATGTGACTGTATAGGGAAAACAAAGTCTTTTTGTTACTTTGCAGCTCGCTCTGAGCAGCTTTCGGGAGTCCCAACCTTGCAGTGCTTCTTGCAGACCCTTAAGTCCAGGCAAAAAAACAAACAGAAAGGGTTAGGGGTTGGAGGGCGGGGGAGAAGGAGACGTTTCTATTGAAAAGAAGAAATTTCTGACCATGTTAGTTTTATTGGCCTGGAGGAACCCTATAGATTAACAACCAGCAACCCCCCCCCCCCGCCCCAACACAGACACACACTCCTTCACTGCCACCCACCCCCACTCCAACCCGGAGACCTTAAACAATCCGGTAGAAGGTGTGACTTCAAACTTGGTGGTAGGGATAAAGAGAAAGGAAGCCGGAATGTAAGCACTTGTGTGATGTGATTATTCCCAGAAATGCCTCGACATCTCCCCGCTATCCCGGCCCGGCTGCCGGCGGTGCCGTGGAGCTTCGAGTTAAGGTGCTGACCGCCGACTGCAGAGACACTGTGATACCTTATCGAGGAGAGGCATTGGGTCCCCTCGTAGTTACAAGTGGAAATAGGGCCGGTAGCCAGCCCAGCCTGCTGCCGGGGGCACCGCGGCCTCGGCATCCATGAGACCTCTGCCGAGCCCCCGCCTGCCACCAAGGTAAAGGGGGGCTCCCCTGGGCCCCCCCCCAGCTTGCCCTTAGCTTGGGTGCCGCCCTTCGATTCCCCTGGTCCAGGCTGTAGGGTCGTGCCCGGGGTTGGCATCGATGGGGTGGACACGAGCGGGGTCAGCTCTGACGGGGGAATGCGGGGGGATACCCCGGTGGGTGGGCGCGGGTGGGGTCGGCCTGACGTGCGTGGGGCGGACCCGATGGGGCGGACGTTGGGCCCCCTCCGCCCGTGGGTGCGGAGGGTTTGGGGGTGCGCTGGTTGGGGCTGGGGGTGTTCGACGGTTGCCTCTGGGCTCGCTGCCCTCCGGGTGTCTGTACCCAGCAGAGGAGTTTGGGGGTAGGTCCGGGGCTGCCTCTGCCTCTGTCGGGTTTTTGGATGCGAGTGTGCCTAAAGATGCTCTGGTAGAACTTGCCTGGTCGCTTCCCAAATGGTTTATTATTCATTTATTCACCTGAAGTGATGCCCGGTTCTCCAGCTCTGATCCCATATGTCAGGAGAGAAAAACAATACGCTTATTCTCTCTTATATTTTTTCTTTCTTTTTTTTTTTATTTAAATGATTTCATTTACAGGGGAGGTGGAAGTGGGAGAGGGCTAATGTATAACAGGTGTTTTGATTTCATGTTACTCTTTGAAAAGCAAATCTCGCCACTTGGACCCTGTATTCACCCTTGGTTGGTGAAGAAAGTAATAATAGGAATTGTTTAGGAATTCATCAAAGAAAAACCCACCCCCTTTCCCCGCCTCCCCTTTCCTGCACCGTCGGTGGGATCCAGCACCCTCCGATTGTAGATGGCACAAAACTTTGGGGTTTGTTTTTTTTAATTTTTTTTTTATTATTTTTTTTGGAGGGGGGGGCCGTTTTGTTTTCTAAGACCCTCTTTGGCAATGTGCGCTAGCAGCTTGTCACGGAGGGTGAGGGGCTGGCTCTTCCCTCCCGACAGGACGGCTGCGAGGGATGGGGCGGGCAGGGCGATGCGGCTCCGCGGGTGCGGAGGGCAGCTCCCCCGCGGGGAGCGCGCAACCTCCGCGGGCTGAAGGGCGGGCAGGACCGCGGCTCCGAGAGCCGGGGACACACTCGGGGGTCGGGAAAGCTGCTACCGAGCACCACCAGGGCCCTTTCGGGGCTCTTTCCTGCCTTTCCCCGCTGCTCGTGTCCAAGAAGTAGCTCAACATAAAAAAAAATATATATATTTCTTTCCTATTTCCGTCTCCCTCCCACCTCGAAAATAATGAAAACCACGATTCATATAAACCACGGCCCGGCTGTTCCGTGCTCCCAGTGTCAATGAAGGGCCCAAAATGTGCCTGGCTGGGGGCTGGGAGTGAGAGGGGTCCGAGGCGCGGCCCCGATGGCTGCGCACCTCCAGCCCCCAGGAAAAAAAACCAAAACACCAAAAAACCGAGGTCACGGAGACCAATACAGGGTATTTGATTTTTGGGGCCATTTTAGTGAATGTCTTATCTACCGGGAAAAGCGCGTTTCGATGATTTTCTTGGTGGCCGAAACCTCGAAGGTGCCTCCCCACCCCTTTACAAATTTGTAAAAACTAAAAGCGGTGGTAGGGCTGAGGTAGATCGTTACAGGGGGGAAAAGAATGTCTTTGTACTGGGGTTGTTTGGAATAAAAATGGTGACTGGAGAATTAACATCGAGTCGGTAACGACTCCGTCACACCGGGGTTTTCGGGGCTGGTTTTAAGACGGGCTTTTAAATGCGCCTAAACCGCGAGTATCTTCTGGCTTATATTCGTCCATGTCAGGATAAAATGGATTCAGGATCCTAAATGATGTCCACTCCCCAAACATCACAATTAACCAAACATCTGGCATTTCAAGAGCCCGATCCTGCAATCGGTTTCACGGCTTGCTTTGATGCTTTGGGAAACGTGTCTCTGCGCACAGTTATTTGCAAAATTTTATTTCTCCTGCCTGATCCTGCTGTAGGTGCTTGTGCACAAACAAACTCCCGGCTGCCATTGCTGCCTGCTCCGAGAAAATATATTTTCCTGGAGCCCAGGACAATTTCCTCCATCCTTCTCCTTGCGAGGCTGCTCCGCCCTGCAGAAACCCCGGATAATTTCTCCGGACAATCTTAATATTCACCACGAAGCTGAAGGAATGAACCGGTCCGTTCTTCCTTCGGCTTTAAAGGTTGTTTCAAAGCTTTGATTTGAGGGCAGGGTGGTGGGAGGGGGGGTCTCCGCACCCCTTTTGAAGAGGCAGGGAGGAAATCAGAAATGAAACATCTTCCCTCCGAGATGGAGAAAGTCCTGCGAAAACTCTTCAGACACTCACACCCGCCCGGGAGCTCTCCCTGGCAAAAGGCACGGCCGTGTTTTCTCCAGCAAGTGCATTGCGAGAGCTCTCTGGAGCGGGAGATATTTCTTTTAAATTATGGGGAAAGGAAAGGAGAAGTGCTTTCTGTCTGGAAAACAGGGACTTCGCCTCCTTTTCCAAAGGAAAAAAAAAGGGGTTTTGTTCTTGTGTTGAAGCCGTTGTAATTTATCTCTCGAGCGGCTCTGATTTCGTAGCCATCGCGATGATGGTTTTTAATCCCGAGCCTAACGGTAGTCCGGCTTTGCCCGAGGCCAGGCAACTCCTTCCCCTCGCAGCCCGGCCCCGCGTTTGCCAAAAAAAAATGGGTGTCTCGCTAATATTACCAACAAACTCCTTTATTTCCCCCTCCAAATTGAAGGTTCAGTGATTCTTTCTAATGCCCCCCCCCCGCCCCGAAATACCGCATCAAACCCAACCTAGCGCCGCCGTTAAACCTGGTTTTGCTGGGAGTCACTTCGGGCGCGATTTGGGGGAATTTCTCCCTTTTACGTATTTTTAGAGGAAATCTTTTTCTCTCCCATTAGACACACAGAGTCAGCCCTGAATTTCTTCCCCCCCCCCCCAGCCCCGGTTTGGCTGGGGACACCAGCGTAATTTAAAAGCAGCCGTGCGCAGCCCGAACAAAAGGAGCCGTAAACCGAGACTATAAGAAAGTTGTCGGCAGGGACGTAGGAACCACAAACACATTTTTTTTCCCCTAACCATACAATGTGGAAACTCTTAAAGGGCGCTATCTGTAGACATCTTGCAATCACTGGTCTTCCTTGTCATCTGAAGGAGAAAGGGGAAAATATATTAAGTGAAGACACACTTTAAAATTACTTATACATTTTAAACATGCTGGCAAAGGGAACTGCCTGATAAACTCTTGCCCAGATTTCCTTTTTCTGGGGTAAATTATTTCAAGTTGTTACACAAATATCTCCCTCCTCTCTCCTTGCCCCCCCCCCCCCCGCCTTTTCCCCCGGATTTAATGCAAACGAAAACAAGCTCCTGCAGCCCCGCAAACAGCCCGGGCTTGGGGCAACGGCAGGGCCGGTCCTGCAGCCCCGGGTGGGTGCAAACACCCACCTCAGCTAGTTTTAGAGGGCACAAAAAAAAGAAAAAAATAAGAGAACGGTGATTTAAAGGGGTTAAAATGCTTAATAACAAGCCGGCACACCGCCTGGTTCTGCAGCCAGGTGGGAGCGGAGCTGATCCCGGCTGTGCTCGGGCCGGTTCCCCGGAGCCAAAATGAGCCGAAAGCAGTCGGGGCAGGGAATTCTTTCCCTCCTAACGAATTTCCTAGCCCGGATTCCTGTGCCTGACGGCGAGGGCTTCAGCCAAGAGCACGTTGCCGCCTGTAAAGCCGCCAGCTCCAAACAAGTCAAGCGGTGGAGGTTTGGCCCCGGAATAAGCGGTGCGACTTTCCCACCGTGCGAACGCGCTCCCTGGCTTTAGTAATGGGATTTATCCGGGAGAGAAGAGCGATGTTGAAAGGAAGGGAGGCTCTGGCGATGTATTTGCCTTTTTTTTTTTTTTTCCCCTCGTTTATCTGGGGTAACGTTAGGCTTTTTTTTTTTTTCTCTTGTTAATAAAAATGGGGAAAGGCTCGGGATTTGGGATAGAAACCGGGCAGGGGGATGCGCTACTTGGTGGGGGATATAACTTTTTGGAAGCGGGGAAGAAATCGGGCAGAGAGGAGGATGGAGGCAGTGCTGCAGCTCCTCATCGGCGGTGGGAGGAAGGATCCGGCCCCGATCAGGTCCGGTCACACGCTGAAGGGGAGGGAGGGAGGGAGGCTCGGCTTTGCTCCGGGTCTAAAACCGTGCGGCAGGATCGGGCCCTCCCTTGGCAGCGGGGTCTCCTGCCGCCCCCCCCCGCCCTGCCAGCATCTTCAAACGGCGGCCGTCGCACAACCTGAGGGTAATGGGGGGTGGAGAGGGGGGCTTTTTTCTTTTTCTTTTTTTTTCTTTTTTTTTTTCCCCCTTAAGTCTCTTTCAAGCTGAATTTATGTTTGTGTGATGAAATGCCCCTCTGTGTTTAACATTCCCAATGATCATTTGTTTCCTTAGCTCCATTACTCCTTTATGAGAGCGCCTTTCGCCCGGGCATGTTTAATCATAACCGCTTACGCAATATTTTCTTTGGGATAGATTCACTCAGCCTTATTACATATCAATTATTTCCTTACAACTTCGTTCCACACCAGCTGCTTTGTTATCTGGGCCTGCCACCCCTTACCCCCCCGGTGTGTGGTGGGAAGGGAGGGAGACGTTTGTTTTTCCTAGGATAAAATACTGCTAATAATAATGCAGATTGAGTGGAAGGAGAAGGGGAAAGCGGCAGGGAAGGGGGGGAGAAGCCCCGCACCCAGCTGGGCTGGGACCGCAGCGCGGCCGGGGATGCTCCACGATGCCGGGGGCTGCATGTCCCTGCCCCAAGCAGGACTGGTGTGGGTCGGGGTCCCCTTCCCCACCCTAGGGGTCCCCTCCCCGGAATGGATTTGAGGGGGGGGGGTTGGGAAGGGTTCCCCGTTTCTCAAGGCACCGGAGCGCGGCGGTTTTGCACCCTATTTTGGAGCTGTTCCCCCGTGTCTGAGCCTCCCAGGCTTCGTGCTGGTGCAGAGGAGAGATTTTCTTCTTTACAGTTCCCTGCGGGACCTTTACCCACCCACTGTCCCGCCGTCTCCTCCGCCAGCCACCCGCCTGGAAAGGACATTTCGAATCAACTCAAGCCCCCCCCCCCCCCCCGCATCTCTTCCCCCCCTCTCCCACCCCGGCTGGGGTTAGAAATAATTTCAGTGTAAGTTTTATCGTGATTTTACATCGTAAACACGCTGCCAGACTTGGCTTCTCTCTTGCTCCTCTTTCCGACGCCGGCGGCCCTGGGGTCCCCCGGGATGGGGCTCTCCCCCCCCCCCCCCAAGCACCCAAGGGACGGCTGCCTGGGTGCTCCCGGCCCCCGGGGGGGCTTTTCTCTTCGCCCTGGTCCCGGCTGGCGTGAGAATAACTCCATACAGAAGGGGAGAACCGGGGGGTCCCAGCGGATCTCCCATCCCTCGGTTCTCCCTCCTCGCCCTCTGCTTTTTACCCTTTCTGGCCCAAAACTCGAGCGGCAGCATTTTGTTTCCCACCTGGGGAGTCTGCAGCACAGCCGCGATTTCTTTTCTTTTTTTCACTTTTTTTTTATTATTATTTTTTATTCCCTCTGATGCTGAAGAACCTGAGATCCTTTGGTTAAGCTGTGTCTTTATAGGGGAAATATATATATTCCTTTATGTGAGCTATAAAGCTGCTCTGGGGAAGCGAGAGGGGCCGATGCGTGTTGTAGAGCGGTCCCGGTTCACGCACGATCGTGACTTGCCGTGACAGGGACCCTGAACTGCACCATCACTGTGACAAGAGCAAAGCGGGGGGGACATGCAGGTTTGGAGGGTGTCAGGAGTCCGGTCAGGACATGTTGGGGAATTGGGGGGGTTAATGCTGAATTTCCTGGCTCTGGTGAGCTGGTCTCTCCATCATCTTTACGCGCACACACGTATATGTGAACAGATGACTTGGCACTGGCAAAAAACACTTAAAATAATGCCTCTGCCTCTGGCCAGGCCTGTGTAAATATCTCACTCTCCCACATGCCCGCCTAGCTTTTCCTGATGCTGCGTTACTTGATCACAAATACATAATTTGCACGAGTGTGTGTATACACAGGGCTGCTTTGATCTCGGCGCAGAAATGCCCCCCCTCGCTTTCGGAGGGGCTGCAGCCCCGAGAACAAAAGCGGAGAATAAAAATGGTCAAATAACACATTTTCAAATGGGAAGCGTGTGTTGGTTTCCTCGAGTAGTTCTGGCACTTGGAAGTGGGGGGGGGGAAAAGAGACTTTATTGAACATATAAATTTAAACTTAGTTACCGCTAACAGTTGCCTTATAAAAGGGGTCCATATAACCCACATCAATTTTTTATTTATTTTTTTTTTCCTGGAGTCCCCAGGCACGTTTCCCAGCGCACCCGATCTCTTGGCAGCGCCGGCCTGCGAGGAGCGGGGCTGGCTGCGGGCTTTTGCAGGGGGAGATGTTTATTTTTCAGTCATTGTTGGCTCCCTCCCCTGGATTATTTTACTGCTGCAGATTTAAGCCTTCTACTTATTTCTTGATTCTCTGGCAGCGCTTTCCGCGAGCGCTCCCAGCTCTGCGCTTTCTCCCTTCGCCGTGTCTCGGGGTGGTGAAATTACAGGGTATGAGGGAAATGTGTAAATTATAGGGTTTATTAAAATGTAGGCGAGCGCGGCTCTCTAGGCGAAACAGATGCAGGATGGCTTGAAGTCAGCCGGCCTGACAAACTGCAGAGCAGGGAGGCAGGGGAATCATTAGAGGGGCATTTCCCGCAGGGAGGGAGGAAGCAGCCCTGGGGTGCGGGGGGAGGCTTTCCCTCCAGAAGCCCCCCAAAAGCAGGGCAGATTACCCCCGGGTAACACCAAGGAGGTTGGTCCTAGCAAGCTGGATGAGGCCTCTGAGTGCTCAGCCCCTGCACGCCGCGTCCCCTCGCTCCCAGCCCCCGGGGGGGTCCCAGCCTTCCCCCTCCTCCTCTCCCCACCTGGCCACAGACCCGGCCTTGAAGGCGATGATTTATTTAGGCTAAAGCGTAATTCTCAGTTTATAGTTTGGCTTCTCTGATATTAACCTCAGTCGCTTTTATGTTAATCTTAGGGATGATGAAGGGACTTTCTGCGGCAGGAGAAAGCTCTCGGAAGGACCTCGGGGTTTAGGCACTGAAACTCCCTTTCCCCCCCTGGCCCAGGGAAGAGCAAACCAGCAAGAAACGGGGCTGCGATGTAAATACAAAGTGGGGAGGGGGAGAAAAAAGCCCCGGACGAGGTGGGCTTGGTGCTGCCCTGACCCCCTGGCAGCATTCCCTGCAGCAGGGACTCAGAGCCCTGCCAGTGCCTGGGAGATGGAGGGGGGTAAAGCAGGCTGAGATGCCTCCAGGAGGGTGAGGGTTCACGGCAGGAGCGTCTCCAGCTTTCCCCAAGGTCAGGTGGAGAGCGGACATCTCCTCCTTGGCAGGGCCGAGATACACCGTGCGTTCACCTTGCTGCTGTGTTTTCGGGAGCTGTTGTCATCCTGCAAGAGGGCAGACAAATATCCAGCGGTCCCTTCTCCTGTTGCAGGACGTGGGGGGCTGGCCCACACTCATACCATCACCCTTCTGATCATTGTCCTTGTCGCTGCTTCTCCACAGACCCGCAGTTTGATGGGGAAAGTTGTCTTGAAGACAATTTCTCAGCCATGAGCGACTTCACGCACCACCTCCTTCCACGCCTGGGGCCATGATGTCCCTATGGCAGCGTTTGTTTTCACAGAAAGACGTTAGGAACGCCGGCTGTGCTGTTTTAGCTGCCTAGATTATACGCTTCTGTATATGGCAATAAGGCTTAAAACAAGGTAGCGAGTCAGGCAACCCTGCTCAGACTACTAGGATGTCCTCTGTGAATCCCAAATGGTCCAAGGTAAATAGTTTGAGCATTGCTAGCAGCGTTACTCTTACAGTCCCTCAGAGTTTTACCAGCCCTGCCGTACCGCAAGAAGCAGGGTACAGTCTCTGAGCCGCAGAAAATCATACAAAATCTCACACGGAAAAGTCTTGCAACTCTCTTAATCCCACAATATCGATCGCTACCATAAAAGATCCTGTAATGGGAATTCTGGGGATGTTCTCTCCTATCCATCAAACTAATGCGCCTGAGCCTTTTTGCACCGCTCTTGTTTCAACACCTTGCGGAGCTGATGAAGTCTTTATTTATTCACATATTTTCTGTTTGTCTTGGAGGGTGTCAGGTCTTGGCAGAGCAGCAAAAAGCAGACAGAAAGGTTAACAAAGGAAAGCGTTATTTACTAATCCCTTTGCGCGCTCTATTTGAGGTAACTAAAACACGGTAACAAAAAGAGTAATTAAGAAGGGCATTGAAGTATTTATTCAACTCTCAACTCCAAGAGCCCGGTTTGGGGGTCTCAACCAGACTGTTATATTTACCACGATGTGGCCATCATCCCCTCCTGCTCCTTGGTCCGTGAATCAGTGAGAAAAGGCTGCCCACCTCTCCCTCAGCCTTCTCGGTTGCACAGCATCGGTTGTCAGTCTTGGCTCTCAATTTATGGCCTGAAAGCTCATCTATAAGTGCATCTGCCATTTTTCCGCCTTTTTTTTTTTCTTTTTCTTTTTTTGTTTCTAGCTACTACGTTAATTTAAGAGGAACACGTGGAATAGGAAATGGTCCTTATGCAGCTCTGGGAGAAGCCCTCTGTGAGTGGAAGAGGAGACAGGTCTGGGTAGTAGGGACTGGAAAAGCAGCTGGGTTTTAAATAATAGGGATGTGAAAGAGCTCAGACTGAATAGTGGGAAAGGGAAAAGAGGGCACGTCAGTGGGGAACAGGAGGAGAGAGCCTCCTCTGGGGAAGTCCTTGCTCTAGACAGATGCAGGAATTGGTGAGAGCTTCGTTTTCTTATTCAGTGAAGTTTCCTAGCTAAAATGACTTTGAAAGACAAGCGGATTTGCAAATAAAGGACTGTCAAAACCAGCTCCTGGGTTCAGATTTCTCCCTTTTTCAAAACAGGAATGGGAGTCAAAAGAGGCTGGTTGCTGAATGGAAATGTGCCTAATGCGATGTGGAGAGAGCTTATGCACTCAACAGTTGTATTCTCGGTGCAAATAGGGGGCTTTTGTGCTGTTTGATATTTCAGCAAAAGCTGAAGAGGAAATGAAGCAAACCCGTCTGCATTTCCAGAGGGAATTCTGCAGCGTGCATGCTAGAAATCTCTCTCTCTTTTCCCTTGGACTTTATGGCTATTTTTATGTTACCTTAGATCGTGATCCTGGGTTCCTTGGTTGCTACTTCTGGGGTGCTATTATTATTCTTAAGAGTATTTGCTTTCTATTTTTGACTGTTGGCTTCTTTTTCTTTTTTAATGCTTTTTTTTGAGACAACAAGGTTGCCCCTTCTCTTTTGCTGCTGGCTCAGCCTGAGGGGGAAGGAGACCTTTGCACAAATGTCTATATTTTGCCTCTGTGCTTATCTCGACCATATGTAATTCTTCCAGCGCTCTACTGATTTCCGAGACACACGCGATGTGGCGAGTGCAACGCTCATTCCTCTGCGCAGAGGACCAGGGGAGCGGGTTCATGTGTTTGGAAACATCAGGACAGCTGGCCAGGCAGTAGCTATCAAGTGTGAGGGTGATTAACTGAACGGAGGCCTGTAGGCTGGAGGAGCAGAAGTACCGGGCTGCGAAGATGGAAGAAGGCAGGTGTCAAGTGTTGGCTCTCAGCTGCGCGTGGAGCTCATGTTATTCCATGATCTAATGCCCAGGCTGGTCACCCCCTAGTACTGAGCTTAGATGTTCCCCAACTAATGAGCTAAACAAAGCAAAGGTGCCAGCTGAAGAGTCTCTGGTTAAAATTGTCCTGTTAGGGCTTTGGCTGTGCTCATAGGACGTGTAGGCAATATTCCTGACTGATGTAACTGTCGAGAAAAGAGCGTAAAAGGGTAGTTGTGTGCGGGAGGCAGTGATAAAACAGGCGTTATTCAGCAGGCGGGAGATCCTGCCTTGCTACAGAGCAGGTTCGAGCTTCTGCTGCTGAAGTGTAGTGGCTCGGACAGTTGCCGATGCTCTCTGCTTCCCTGGGCTGCTCCTTCTGCTACGGATGGATCCGTCGGGTTCTGACCCTGTTTCCACTCCTGCACCAGCCTTGCCCATCCGTGTCACGTTCCAGAAGAAGAAAAAGGTCACGTAACTCGCTCATGGTTTCTTTCTTGTGCCATCTGCGTTTGAAGTTACTGCATTTTGATCACCGAGTCCACTTTTGCCGCAATGGTTTGCGGGTTCAAAGTGTCTCAGCAGCAGCTCCGTTGTCACAACAATTTTTTGCTTCCACAGGACAGAAGCAGTGAGTTGTCCCTGCCTGGGCAGCTCTTGCCAAACTGCGTCTCTTGCCTGGTTGAGGTGGGTTTGGAGGGATGTGAGGTTTGCTATCTCAGAGCGAAACCAGTGTGACAGCTGACATGTGAACCGGGCACCACGCACAAGTGCTGTGTTTACAAGTGCGTATGTGCCAATATGAGTATTCGCCGTGTGCTTTTTTCAGTCCATTGTAACGATCCCTGTTGAAAGAGCAATGCGTCTCTCTCCTGTCTCCTGCTGTGTCTTCAGTTCCTCTTATGGCCACTTGGGACTGGAGATCTGTTTTATATACGAAGATGGAAAAGGCTAAAGGATTTAATTGTGCGATACAGGGAGGACGGATTGAGATGGGAGTCCTGAGAATTCCCAGCCAAGTCTCGGCGGAGGCGCAAATGAAGCAAAACTGAAGCAGGCTCTTTGGAGGGGAGGGATTGCTGCTGGTGGGATAGCAGCAACAGTGGTACTGGCTTTTCCATTTGAAAGGAAGAGCAAGGATGTGGGAAGGGAAGAGGTATACGAGCCCACTGTGGGAGAGCAGAGGCTGAAAGGAGGCCCCAGCATGAATTCTTCCCTTCCCGCTAACTTAGAGCGTTTTCTCTATTCTGTACAGAACGTGATACTCTCTTAGGAGTGACCCTGCTGACCTCCCGCCTCCTGATAGGATGGCGAGTAAGTGAGTGCAAAATAAATGGCACCAAATAGACCTTTTCAAAGAGAATGAGGGAAATAAATCAGGTTATTCTGGTGCGGCATTGACAGCATGTCAAAACAACTCCCCAAAGCGTGAAACTTGGCTGGGGAATGGTAATTCCACTGCCATGATACTTACATGCCAGATGTATGGCTTATCATCATGTCTGTCTGTCTGTCTGTCTACCTGTCTGCCTACCTGCTGTTCCTGTAGCATCCATTCTTTAAGCGCACGTATCTCCAGTTCTGGAGAAGGAAGTGGGATCTAAATGTGTGAGCTTTACTCAGGGAGGAAAGCCTGCTAGACTGTAATAGTTGGTGACTCAACGTAGCAAAATAATCTGCTAGTCAATGCCGTATAAGATTGATGGTTATATTTTGCTTACTGCAGAAGCTCTGCGGTCTTGCCGAGACACGTAGATGCTAAGGCAGGTGGGTGATGGCAGAGCCTAATGGATGCTGCAAACTCAGGCGGGTACTCAAGGCTAGTATTACCCAGACCACCTTTCCCCCTTTCTAAGGAACAGCGACAAACAGATCTAGAGCTTGTCGTGCCAGAAAAATGCATTGCATCGTATTCTGCTGAGACCAAGCCTTCACAATACACACAGAAAATCACTGCTCGGTAATTCCACCAGGAAAATGAGAAACGAAATCCAAACACGATGAACACCTCCAAAGCCCTCAACATTGATCTGTGCTGATCAGTCAGAGCTGACGAACGAGGTGTAAGAAATCAGGCTAGAGAGCTCCACACCCTCTCCTATGTGGTTCTCTGGACACACATCGCTGAACTTGCTGTGTACAGGAGTCTTTGAGAGGGAATGCA
This sequence comes from Buteo buteo, assembly GCF_964188355.1. Lineage (NCBI taxonomy): Eukaryota > Metazoa > Chordata > Aves > Accipitriformes > Accipitridae > Buteo > Buteo buteo. Next base: position 41,330,161 of record NC_134181.1, on the reverse strand, counting down.
TTTGTGGATTTCATGCCTGTGAGCTTCATGGTTACCCCAGTAGGAGCAGAATAAAGAAGGCTTAGAAATGCTGATGAAGTTAGTTAGTATACTGGAACATTCCTGTAGATTTCTCTAAGTTCAGAAAAACTGTAGAAAATTATACTCCCTAGTAATTTCCAGGGCTAAAGTCTGAGCTCACTTCCAGTAGTGCAGCTGCTGTAAATTTATACTAATTAGCAGTAGTCTGAGTAATTTGGGGAGTAGTTAATATTTTGGCATTTGTATGCTTGTTTGTTTTTCTCTTTGGAGGATTAGGGGGAAATATATATCTGTGCTGCACATTGAATCTGGTAGCAGGAGGGGGTGTTTCTGTTGCCAGTTTCGGACCAGATTTCCCGGTGGTGCAGAGCGTATTTGTAGAAGTGGAGTTCAGGACATGGCCAAGGACTTGAGCACACAGACCCCTTTGATCCCAAGCAAGCCTTATGGCTTAGCATCAGCAATTCTGTCCATTGTATTTTGTGTTTCTGGAGGTGATCTCGAAGCTGTCTGTGCGCTCTCTAGGTAGGGAAGTGGGGGGGTCTAAAAGAGCTTTAAACAAAATCGCTGCCGTCTGTGAGAGGAGGATGAGACGTGAGTAGCGGAAGAACTCACATTAGGCAGGTATGAGTTCGGGATGGTGCCTCATCCATAAAGTATTCCTGATCCACAGGCATCATTTTTGCCTAGGCTGGAATTTAGCAATTTAGGACTGAGTTGCTAGGCAGGATGTCTCTTATTTCTGTTAACCATTCCACTCTTGGAAATGACCAGGGCGGCAGCAGCATCTGTCCTACTCTGTCTGCATGGAGACCTTAATAATATAACCAGGGATGAAACAGGTACCCAAATACGTGCCCCTGTGTCACAGAGTGGGAGGCATTGTGCTGTATCGCTTTCGTGCCTTGTTTGGTTTCAAAGGTCTTGTACTTAATGTGGATGGATCTGTCCTGGTTATCTGTTCTGCAGGAGTGCTGGAGAACCAGCTGAGGTCAGACTCGCAGCGCTAAGCTCATCACATGTATTCATCAGGGTCAAGAGGTCTAAAAAGTAGAGAGCTGGTTGTTTAGGCTCTTTTTGTTATTGGTGGATGGGTGAGGGCAAGCCAACCCTACTGCTGCAGGGAAATATCTTAGGACTAGATAAAACATCTTTCTTCTGAGTTCAGACGGAGCCTGAGGTAACCAGCGTGGTCTAAATGCCTAATCGAGGGGGTGTGAAGGAGGGAAGGGTCCCGTGCAACCGGTTAGTAGCAAGACAGGAGCGGAGCCCAGGTTTCATAATTTCCCAGTCCCGGGAATTCCACCTTGTTTATTATCCTAATATCCCCCATCACCTTGGTTTATAAGCATCACACTTCAGAGAACGGGGAGATGTCACACACGACTACACTGGGTGTGTAATTGCCTAGTAGTTGGATGTCAGAGCCCTGCTACTGGAAGATAAGGGAGGGGTGACAGAGTATGAGGAGGGACCACCTGCCTCATCGAGTACAGGCGCACACAATTACAGGTGACCATGTAATAGCTGCTTAATCCAGAGGGGTCCCCAGAACATCCACTGCATACGCTGCAGGCCATAAAACACTTCCCAACACCCTATAACAAATTTAAGACCGTTAGTACAAAAGACCAAAAGCCACAAAAACTCGAACGTGCAGGAGAGATCAAGGGCATTGCCAGTGTCCCGGGTCCCGGCAGTAGCAGGGAAATTGTTAGGTGAAAATGTCCAGATGATCTTAGGAAGTGGACCATGGCCCACCCTACAGAGGAAAGCAAGAAAACCTTACCAGTCCCTGCCAAATCTGACCCGAGGGGAAATTCTTTCCTGAATACAGGCCAAAACCCAAAGTAATTGCACATGTACTCTTTAAAAATGGATTTTATTTAGGAGAAACACATTGTCATCATCATCCTGTAAACTGCGCCAAATGTGTGCTAAGGACTTCCCATAGAAGGAGATATGGAAAGGCTATAGTTTTTTGCAGAAATGCTGCGATGAGTGAGGTACCTCCATCCCACAGCAACCTGACCGGTGCTAGATGGAGGATGCTCTGTGTAGATACCCCAGGTTTCCTGGGGAAAGAGGCATTAGTTAGCTGGAGCTGCTTTTTTTTTCTTGCGGGTGTCCCCAGACAGCTGTGGTATATTGGACTTATGGCTTACAAACAATGTCAGTCTTCTGAAAGTAAGACAAAGCTTTTTGGAAGGTTTACTCAGGGTCCCGGCCTGAGGAACCTTGCTCTGTCCATCGTGGCTGATTTAGTATAAAGCAGCTACTTTGTGCCTCCGATGAAATTCTCTCTGATGCACAGGGCTTGTAAAAGTCCTAAGTACCACTTAAATCCAACTAACGGATACTGAAGGACTTGTTCTCATGGCAAATTTGCTTCTCTTTCCTGCAGTCCCAACTGCAGAGTTTCTCTCTTTTCCTTCTCTGTTCTCTTTGATTTGACTTTCTGTTCTCAGTAATGGCAGTAATTGCAGTGAGAGCTATCTAGGCTGCAGTTTAACCATGTCTGTAGAAGCAGCTGGATTTTAGAGCGTTTGCCAGTGAGACTTACCCAAATTAGAAGGCTGCTGAGTTTCCAGCCTTACTAATGCAGCCAGCTCTTTGCTCTGGATAGAATTAAGGGAGAGGCTGGGAGGGAATGAATAGAGGCTCACTTGTTCTCTTACATCCTTTTGCAAAGTTGTGTGATGCCGAAGCGCCCTGTTTCCACAGTGGATGAGCCCACCCTGGGATCTCAAAGCACTTGTCCTACCCAAGACCTTAGTACTAAGTAATGACATCATGAAAGATGTCTAACTACTCCACCATTTTACAGATAGACCCACAATTGTTCAAAAAATGGTCCCAAAATTGCACACTTTCCATGTTCCCAGGGATCAGGGCAGACATGACCCATCTGGGACCATCTGCGAGCGTGGGACGTGCCGCTGGCCCTGCGACCGCCCGGTGTAATAAGGACACTTATGCACTAGGGACTGCACAGACACCACCGAACCAGTTCAGAAGCTACCGAAAGGGATGAGCAACAGCTCTTACTCCCAGGGTTTCAAAAAGCTGCCTGAACGTAGGTGTTCACATCCTACTGAAATTGAAGCGGACACCTAACGCTCTTGACTTTGCTTCACGACGATGGTGATGCGTGCAAGGAACGAGTAGTTCCAGCTCGGTGGGGAGAACAAGTTGGGGCAGGGAAGACCCCAACTAGGGATTTCTTTAGGGTGATGTCTTAGCCCTGCCACCGCAGCGTTTGCCAAGGGTGGATCTGGCCTCCCTGCTACGTCCCGGTGACCTTGTCTCTGTTCTGGCTGTGCTGAGGAGCATCTCTGCCCTCAGGAGGGTGGCTCGCAGGCGGCCGGGGCAGCGGCCGCTGTTTGGAATCCAGCGGCGTGCTGCTCCTCTGAAATCTGTGGCAGAAAAGCTTTGGCAGAGGGAGTGCTGTGAGCAGCAGCGGTGTTTCCAGCATGCCGGGCTGACCGGCAGTGACGATCCAAGACAGGGCAACTGGTTCAAGGAGCCGCAACTTCACGCTCCTTCCTGGCCCTGAATCTGCGCTGGGTGGACATCTCAGGGCCAGCCCTGCTCTGAATTCACTCTCAGGAAGCTCAGGCTGATTTCTGGGCACGCCGAGCTTTCTGACAGCTTGAGTTTGATGGGAGCCTTGCTGCAGGCTCCCTTCTCATACCTGGAGAAAGCCAGGAGGAGTGTGGTCCATGCTCAGCACTGGGTGCCAGCCCTCCCACCCGCCAGACCCCTGCCCGGCTGCCAACGCTATTTCTCGCGCAAACCCTCCCTCATCCAGTTGTCGTTACAAAAAAATAAAACAAGATTTAATGACAGCAAACCTGTTAAAGTTGAAGAGCCGAGTGTTGCTGAGAGAGTGTTGGCATCTGTTTTTTTTAATAGGAGGATTTTATTTATATCTATTTGGAAGGAGCAGGTGAAAAACAAAAGTCAATGTTAAGTTAAAGCGTGCGTGAAAGAAATAAAAATAGCCCAGGTTGGACTAGGTGGGGAGAGGAAGAGGTTGCACTATTTCCATTAAAAATGACATTTAAATGGAGGGTGAGCTTGAAACCCTGACAGGACCATGTACATCTCCTTCGAAGACTGCTCCCGCAGAGCCAGAGCGGCATGGCTTTCCCTCCTTGTGATCACTTGCTAATTTGTGTGCCCCTTTTGAGTGTGGGAAAAGCTCACTGAAAAGAGGCATCACAGGCTGTTTTCTGAAATACTCATATCAAAATCAACTCCTACAAACCACTCTCCTGCTGGAGATTTGATTTGGGAACTGACTGATGTGCTTCTCTTTGTTCTTCTCCGTGAAGAAAAAAAAGTATTAAAGGAGGTGCTCAGGTGCCACTCCTGTTTCTGAAGATGCCGTGAGGTATTTGTCTGGACTTCAATAAAGCTCAGTTCCTCCATCCTTCAGCACCTGCTGAGCCTCAAGGCCAGGTCTGGAGCACATTCGCTGGGATGTGGGTCCCAAACCAATGCATGGTGGGGTTGGGACTTTGCCTGTTCCGTGGGGCTTGTCCTTGCCCAAGCTCCTGGCTGCAGAGGGTCCAATGGGATGTGAACGGCTGCTTCTCCTTCCAAAACCACTCAAGGGCAATCATACCAAAAAAAGTCACGGAAAGGCAAAAGACATGAGCGCAGGGGGAAAAAAAACCCAAAACAACAAAATAAAAAAAACCCCAACCCCCCAAAAAACCCTCCAAATTCCCACCTCCTTTCCTCTTCTCCATGATTTTAAGCGGATGGTTTAAAGCTGTGAGACCTGTTTTCACTCAAGCGAGTGGGGCCATCCTGCCGGTGTTGCCATAGCCCGGCAGAGCCGGGTCCATCCCCATGGGCCCCAAACCCAGGGGTAGCTGAGATGGCTGTAACCCCAACCTGACGGGCTCGGCCAGGCCGGGCAGAGCCCTCAGCAAGCATTAATAACCCAGGGGAAGGTTCACGCTGCTCTGGCCAGAACAGGCCTTGCTGCTCACCGAGCCCCGAGCCAGTCGTAGGGGTCAAGCTAATGCTGACACTGGGGCCTTTGATTGCGTTTGATTCATGTGCGTACACCACTGGTAGGTCAGATGGGCCGTTAATCCCCGCATCCCTTCCCCCTTCCCCAGAAAAAAAAAAAGGAAAATGAGAAATAAGTTTAGTGGGCGACTTCCCGGCTCGCTTCAAGGCTTGCGATGCGAGCTCGTTGCAAGTCTGGGTGTTCAGAAATGCGTTTCCTCCATGCTTTGGGGTTGTTTTTTTTTGGTAGCCTGGTGACTAAAACGCATTGGAGCGGAAAAAAAAATCTCAGCTGATGTGTGGAGCGAAGCCGGGGCTGGTGGCAAGATGGTTGTAGTGTGTTTCAGGGGGACCCTGGGAAGCTACGGGAGAAAAGGGGTGACCCCGCTTTGCTGTTTGCGTTTAATCCCGGGGATTAAATTTGCATTTAATCTCAACACCCGGTGGGTTGGAGGAGGCAGGGTTGGTGCAAAACCGCGTGCATCTCCACCCGTCGTCTGTCTGCAGGAAAGAGCTTTCACCCTGCTGGAGTGTATGTTTGTACGGGATGGGGAGTTTTTTTTCCAGCTGACAAAAAGTATTTGGTGTCGCAAAAAGACCTAATAAGCAGTTTACGGGGGCTCTCAGCTGGGTTGTGGGGACAAGCCCTCCTCAGTGGGCAATCCCGAGGGAGCGATTCCTGTGGGGTAGAAGGGGCTGGGAATCTTTCCCCAGCTGCCCCGGAGGGTCCCCCCCCGGGGTGTGCATGGGGGGCCGTGCTGGCAGCTCTGCCCTTGGCCCAGGGCTGTGGGGTTTCCCCTTCTACCCCAGGTTCAGCGTGTGCGGATGAGTGGGAATAAGGAGAAGCGATCTCGGGGGATTTGGGAAGGGAACAGCGTGGGGAGCCGCAGCTGGGGGGGGTGTGTGTGTGTGACACCCCCTTTGGAAGCTGAAAATAGCGTCTGCCGGGCCCCGGCCTGGGGAAGCTGCTGTGGGCAAATGACCAATTAGGGAATCTTTGTCAGATTCGGGAAAGCTGAGATAAGTCTCTTTTATCAGCCTATAAAAATACCACTTTCACTTATCTGGAGCTACCTACGCCGCCCAGCTGCGGGAGCCGGACGGGGGGAGCGGAGCCGCTCTGCAGACAGAGGAGGAGTTAGGGATGTGCTTGACAGCCGGGGGGGGCGGTTTGGAAAACCATTTTTTGGTGGAGAACGAGCTCTCTCCCCTCTTTCCCCCGGAGCCCGCCCAGGGCGGGGGGGGGGGGGGGGGGGGGCCTCCACCTCGCAGGGCCTCGCTCTTTCCTAAAATCTTGTTTTTCCTTCTTATTTTCCACCCTTTTCCCCGGCATCATGCCGGGGGGGGGGGGTGTTGGTGCTCAGCCAGGCGGCAGAGAAGCTGAAGAGTTATTAGAGCAACGCCGATGGCCTGAACGGGGAAGGAGCACCCACGGGCACGGGTGGGTGCCACAGGGCTGATAGCATGAACCCACGGGCTGCAGATAAATACACCGATGCGAGTGGGTAGAAGCTGGCCCTGTGCCCACTTGTCCACGTATCTTCCCGTATTTACATCGAAATAACCTAGATCCACGCAGCCATCCTCACCTGTAGCTGCACCCCGAGGCCGTGGGCTGACATGTCCGTGGGTCTGGGTGTTTTCTGGACACCCAAACGCATTCTGCATCTGTGCATCTGCATCTGAAGGCATCTCCGTATGGATACCCACACGCAAACAGAGGATCAAGACGTGGAGAGAGTGCTAACATGCATTCCTACTGTGGGAAAACATGCTGCACTTTGATTATTTTCTCTGTGGTTTCCAGGCTGTTTGGGCTGTAGGAAAACGATCAGATAGAGCCTGGAGGGGGAAAAGAAACCCATCAGGCAGCCCAAATCAAATCAATGCTTTCTAGGTTTTTGAGGGGGGGTGTTGGTGGAGAGAAAAATGCGGGGAAAACCATGGTTTTCGTTAAAATACCCCAAGCAGGTTTGCTCAGGTGTGGGGCTCTCCCTTGCCCCCCCCCGCCCCGAGGTCCAGGCCCACGGCACACACCCCTGCTAATTTTTTTTTTTAAGGTGGAACACGCAAATCTGGCTGGCACAAAGTTAGACCCTCTCCACGAAGCCTTAATCCACGGGGGGGGACACACTAAATCTTGGCTATCGTGGGTGGGGGTAGACGAGGGTGCAGTGGTTTTTTCGGGCTTGGGCAGGCAAAGGTTTACACCGGAGTTTTTCTTGCGTCGTTTCTCTTTTGAGGAAAAAACACGCTGGTGGGGAGCGGGACGCTGCCATGGGGGGGGCCGCTCAGGGGAAGGGGCAGCCCCCGGGGCAGCCTCTCCCATCGGGCCGGTACCTTTCGCATAGATTTGCTTGGAAGGGTTTCCAAATTCTTTTCCAAATATAGCCCCCCGGGTGGCCGCCTGCCTCCCCCGGGTGCCCTTCACGGCTCTGAGCAGCAGCCGAGGGACAACCGCGACCCCCCCCCAGCCATGCCCGGCAGTCGGGAGAAAACCCGGCGTGTGTGTGGGCTCCCACGCAAAACACGCGTGGAAGCTGCGGGGCCGAAGGGGGGCGCCTCCCGCCGCTGCCCTCCACTTGCCCAGGGTTTCAAGTAGGTTTTTTGGGGAGGGAATGGGATGTTTTGGTCCCTTCTCCCCTGCTGTCACCTCCGGTCCTTTCCCGGCAGGGGGGATTTTCCCCGGTGCCCTGCCACGGAGACAACGAGAAAGGCTGAGGATTTCTGCTCTTACCCACGCGGCCTAACCCAAACCTGGGTATTTTCACCCAAAACGCCTTGGAGAAAAGGGGGGGGGCACTGCTGGTGGGTCGGGAAGCGCTCATCTCCCGTGGGGGGTCACACACACTTTTTTGGGAGAAATACCCCCCCAGCACTCCTGTTCCCGAGTGGGACCTGGGCTGGGGGAAGAAGGCAGAGGCTGGGGGGGCTGGATACCCCGACCGGTATCTGGGGTGGGGGGACACCTCCGCAACGAGCCCTTACGCTGGGAACCTTCAAAGATCATTTTAACGGCGATAAATGGGATTTCCACACACACCCCCATTATAAAAGGCTCCACCTGGGATATTTCTCCCCCATCACGTTTTTATAGCGAGATCAAGGACAAACTGGTTGCGTTACGTTGTGGTGGCGGGTCCTTTTTCTTTCTTTCTTTTTAATTTTTTTTTTTCCCCCCTTTCCAAATGCTCTTCGGGGTAAAGCTCCGAGAAGTTTGCAGTTCTCCCACTGCAATTAAGAAGGAGAGGGAGCGAGTTCTTGATTGCTTCTGCTCGTTCTGATCGCTTTGGAGGTGGGGAAAGGGGGGGGGACGACGGGCGGGAATTGATTTTAGATTTCTCTTTTATGTCGGGTCTGGTTTCTGGTGATTAAATTTCTCTCTTATGTGGACTGAACCTAGGGATAACTGATTAATAACATGCCACTTGGCGCCAACACGGGGTCTCGAGGCCTTTAATCGGCAAGATGCACAAGAGAACAGAGAGAAACACAGAGCAGGACAAAACTCCACCAACTATTTTAGCCTGCTGGTCTCTGCCTCGGCGGATTTTTTTTTTTTCTTCATCTTTTCAGTATTTCCTGCTAAACTCGTAAACTTTATTTGATTTACAGCTATTTCATGAACCTGCTTAAACTAACATGTGTTCCGTCTTGTCCAACTGAATCATAAAAAACAATCTTGGATCCAAACGAGATTTTTTTTATTTTTTTTCTTTAAGAAACGAATTATTAATGACAGAAAATAGGCATTGTCTTGAACGGCGGCTACTCCGGCCCCGGCAGCCGGGGGGGGAACCGGGCTCGGCTCGGCAGGTCCCCTCCGGGCTCCACCAGTGGAGGGGTTTGCGCTGAGATTTGAGCCCTTCTTTCCCCTAAAAGGAATTATTCGTTGGAAATGAACGATTTCTAAGCGTACAGTACCCAAAATATGCTCGCAAAGGTCCCTGTGCTGGCAGCCTGCAGACACGCACCGGAGCAGGTAAACACGCATATCTGTCTCAAAAAAAACCCCCAAAACAAAACCAGAACAGTCAGGCACGAAATAAGCTCCTAATATTTTCTCAAACGCGTGAAAGCAGGATTTTCTGTGCCCACAACCACTTCTACACCTGGACCAAAACAGACAAGCACGTTTCCTGCTTAATATACGTGGAACAGGTATAAATCTATGATGATGTATATACAGATGATATATATATATTCTTCTGGGCTTATAGAAAATCGGTTCACCAAACCGAGTGCCAACACCAGCATCTATTCGCACCCAAATATCCAGCCCCGTTCTCCACCTCTGTTTGCGTGGAAAAACACTCCGGGAAAGCTACCTGCAGCCCTCAGAATTAGAGCCCCTGCGCTGCGGGCAGCAGGACACGGGGGAGACCCATAGCTCGCAAATATTGCTGGTATTTCCCCGCATGCCCGTGGGTCTCTGCCCCTCGGAAATCGATTTCTCTTCTGCGTCGGTTCCCGCGGAACCATCCGCGGCCGCGCAGCGCACCCGGGGTAGTGCGTAGGGCCCTAAGATTCACAATTTGTGGCCTCATCCAGCCCTGGCACAAGGGGCAAGTCCCTATCGGGGGAAAAATGCTCTTGTTTTCCTTTTTTTCTTCGTCCCGTGGACTTTTTTTTTTTTTTTTTTTGCACTTAACGTTTGCTGAAGACAACAACAACAAAAAGGTCTTGGGAGCTGTTTAGGTGATTGGTATAATCTGTATTTTCCCCGCGCGGATAAAAGATGGTTTTTTTGGATGCCCGTGACACCAACACGAAGCCGGGTTAACGCGGTTCCCGTCCGCGGGGCTGGGGGGGGCGGGGGGAGCCGCCTCCCTGGGAGCATCCCCGGCTCCCGAAAATTGTGTGTATCCTGCGGATATAAAGGATAAAACGGTCATAATAGATCGGCCGGGTTCGGCTTTGGCTCTGCGTTATTTAGGGTAGGAGAAAGCAAGCGAAACGGGGGGGAAAAGCGGGGGAAAAAAAAAGAAGAAAGGCGGCGAGATGGATTGGGAAAGAGGGAAGACAGAAAGAAAAATGAGGGAGGAAGAAAAGTTTGCCGGGATGAGGGAGTTGTGTGGGTGCCCCGGGCTGCCCCCCCCCCCCCCCCCCGCTGAGGTCCCCGGGGTGCAAGCGGGGCCGGGAGCTGGTCCTGCCCGCCGGGAGGGGGGGGGGGAAAGGAAGGAATAATTACAGGTGTCGTTTGGGTGGCCTTTTTTTCAGTGACTGACCCCTTTCCCCACCCCACCCGATCCACCCCAGCCCCCCCCCGGCTCCCCCTTCAAGGTCATTACAAGATCACTTTCAGGGAAAGGCACGGGGCGCTGAAGACTTTCCCCTTTTTGCCCCCATTAACTTTCTTCCCAGGGCCAGAGGGAAGGCCTTATCTCCTTTTATTTTCTCCTTCGGGCCGAGATAACGCCCTGATTGACACCCTGTTTGGCAAGAGCAGATTAGTTTTTCTATTCCGGCATCGATAACGGGCCCCTCTCCATCGGGAACATCGGGGAGGGGGAGCCGATGGGCAGCCTGGGACCCAAAAAATCACCCGGACTGGCTCCCTGAAAGAGAAATCCAGCCTAATTTCCCCTTGCCCCTGTGCCCACAGGAAAATTTGGGGAAGGGGCCGAGACCCGGCTCCCCCGTGGTGCGGTTAATTGCGGGGGAGATGCTTTTTTGGAGGCAGAAAGGGGAGAGAGAAGGGAGCCCTTTTGCTTCGGGGATGCTCCTAGCTTGAGTTTGGGACTCTCTTGCCCCTTCCCCGCTTGGCATCTGGGAGAAAAAAGGGATTTCCATCCCACGGGCACGCGTGGGAGGCTCCGAAGGACAGCACTGCGCCCGCGCCACGCGAGGCTCTGCAGCCCTGCCTTTGCCCGGCTCCTTATTTTTCATTTTCGTCACCGTTTTAAAGCCTGGAGTTGGCCTGCGAAATTAATGGGCTGAAGGGAGGGGGGAACGGGTTTTAATTGCAAACTTTTTCTTTTTTTTTTTTTTTTTTGAAGTAGCCAGAAGGGCGGGAAAAAAAAGGACCCGAAACCACAAACTTTAAAAGCAAAATGCTGTTCACCTGTAATTGAAAAAAAAAAAAAAAAAAAAGAAAAAAAGCTCGACCCAGGTATGTAGCCCCGAAGGCTCGTCTAAGCATACAAATTCTAGACCACTAAATGTAGGTTTTGTAATGGAAATACTGACACGAGGAGAGCTGTATTGGCGTTCCTTTGACACAAACGTCTTGCTGATAAACCCTGAAATCAATGCAGTCAGTCACTGCCCCAGTAATTTTGGGGGAAAAAAAAACAAACCAAACAAAACAAGTGAATAGACCAAAATGTTTCCAGAGAGGATGATTATTTTAAATACTTGTTTTCTCCTAGGTGTGTATTTCGCCAAAGGGCGTATGCGGCCAACAAAAGGGAGTTAGAATTAAAAGAGAGAACGGGTCGGCGAGGGGAAGTAAATTACCTAAAAATGGAAAAAGGGGGAGGAATATACGTGCTATGGGGGAGCTAAATCTCTGGGGGAAAAAAAAGAAAAAAAAAAAGAGAGAGTTAGAAAGCCCCTAATGCCCAAGTATATATGTTTGATAAGGCGGGGGCTGCCCGGTCCCTGGGCAGGGTGGCTGCCGGGGAGCCGCAGGCTGCGGGTGGAAGGCGAAAGGCTTTTCGGTTTGGTTAAGCCGACCCAAGAAGTGATTTTAAAGGGTGTGCAGGGGTTGGGGAGGGGGTGCGAGGGGGGAAGAGTTCATGCTCGGCACTATTTCTTACTGCTGACACCTCGACCCCACTGCAAGCCAGCACCCCGGCCACCCCCCCACCCCCCCCCGGCTCCCTCCCTCCCTCCACCTCTCCAGGGTAAAATCCGAGAGGAAAAACCTCGAGGGCGAGTGACACCCTCCAAAAGTAGCAGGAGGACAGAGGGGTTGCGCCGGGCTCCGGCCATGCGGCCCCCAAAAACGGGGACTCCCCGCGATCTGAGGCCCCGGGGATGGGCGGCGGGGAGCGGGCTGCGCGGGCCTGATCCTGCGCTCCTGACTGCGGCGAGGAGCTGAGCAACAGGGATCGAGCTCGGGGGGGGGCTGCAGAGGGCGGGGGACCCCCCCCCCAACCCAGCCACGCACCCCCACACCCACGTAGGTAAGTACCCACGGTGTGGGTGTTTGGGTCCGTGGCTGCTGATGGGCGCTGTGGTATTTCTGTGCATGCGGGAGCTTTTAAATATATATATATATATTTATATATATATGGAGTATAGCGTATAGGCGGTGTGCACACATTTATTCACTCGCCCGGGTTTTGGGTGTGCGCAGATTTGCACGCACCGAGCTGCGCAGAGGATGGGGGGCAGACGGATGCTTGCGTGCACCCAAAACCTGTGTGTAAACCATAAGTGAAATATAAATAAATATTCACGTGTATGCATGATGGATGGGGCACGGATGGCTTGCACTTGCATAGATGCTGTTGTGCGAGCGTGCACAGCGATCTCGTTATCCGTAGATCCACGCACATCCGATTTTGTGATGTGCGTGTGTGCCTGTATATATATAGACGTATATAAAGACATATATTCACGAGTATCTAAAAACTTGTGCGTTTATGTTGCACGTTCAGTCCAAAGAGAGATAATATGCTTAAACACTTGAGCAAGGAGAAGGCAACATGTGCGTGCGTTTGCAAACCGTGCGTGTGTCCAGACTCATCTATGTATGCACACCTATACTTACATATATAAATATATCTATAGCTGCATAAATATACGTGCTGGCTTTCCTCCTGCTCCTCTTTCCTCTACCCCAGGCGGTGTTTGGGGCCCAGCAGCAGCAGCAGGACCCCGGTGGTTCTGAGATCGGCTCCGGAGGCCGAAAGCGAACGGTTCCCGGGCCGGATCCGGAGCGGGGTCGGTGGGGGGAAGCGGTTCCCCGTCCCCCCGGCTGCAGCCGCCTCGGGGGGGACCTCAGAGGGCATGGGGGGGTGCGGGGAGAGGTTTTCATTTCTGATTTGGGGTAAGCCTTCAGCAGGAAGGTCCTAATCCTGCACCTCTGGGCAGGCAGTGCCAGCCTGGCTCCCCGCGGGAAAATGATCCTCCGTGGAGTTTTTCCCCCCATCCCGGTTATTTGGGGGGGACCCCGAGCTGAGGAGCGCGGCGGGATCCAGTGGGCAAATCGGGAAGGGGGGGTGTTCCTCCCCGACCCCCTTTTATTTATTATTATTATTTTTTTTCCCCCCATCCTTGCTGGTGCTTTTTGCTAAGGGCCTGGCTTCCCCCGGGGGTCTGCAGAGCTCGGTGGTGGGGGGAAGAGCCCAGCCTGGGGAAATGGGGTAAATCCAGGCAGGATTTTGCCGGCCGGAGCCGGGCTGGGGGTCCCTGCCTGGGAACACTCACCCTCGGCGGTGTCCAGCTCCTGCAGGAACTTCTTGCTCTTCCTTAGGTGTTGCTCTTTATTTTCTTTCTCCCTAATTCTCCTCCTCCTCTTCCTCCTCCTCTCTTTTTCTGTTGGAGGAAACAACGTTTTAGCATCTTTTTTTTTTTTCTTTTTGGGGGGGGGGAACCTTTCTGTGGCGGCCGCGAGTGCATCCCAAAATCCCTCCAGGTTAAGGGAGAGCTGGGACGCAGGGAAGCGCCGGCGGCTTCTCTGCAGCCACTGAGTGCACTTGGAGGGATTTTGGGGGGTTTGGGTGCGTTTGTTTTTTTTTCTTCCCTTGTCAATGTCATTTGGCAAATAATCGCCTCGATTTACTACTTTTCTTTCTTTTTTTTTTTTTTTAATCAGAGCAAATAATTGGTTCCCGAAGCACACTTGAATCTGTGCAAATAACCAGGTTATCATTTACTATATATAGCCCAGCGTGCTTGCTTTCAGAGGCGCCTGAGCATTCATTTGACAAGTTTCCTGCTAGCTCTAATAGCATTATTAAAAAAAAAAAAAAATTAAGCTGAATAATACCAATACCGTTGGATTAACTGGGCTGCTCCTGGTGAAGGGGAGCTTTGCTACTGGTTTCCCCCTTTTCCATTCCAAGAAAGAGCGGATTTTCCTCGAGTTTCCAGCGACTCCGTGCCTGCTTGGGTGATACATAGTCATACGTGATATATACCCCCTCACACCCGCACATATCCATAGGCATTGTACGTCTCGGTGTGTGAATATATATATTTATGGGTATCTATCCACACACGCATCTCTATATGGAGGTTGCACACACACAGCCTCCCTGTATTTTGCATTGCACGGAATGGATTTCTTTGGGGAAAAAAAAAGCAGGAATCTCACTGATAGAGCTTTAAAAAGAGGAGAATAATACAAATTAACCTTCCATTACTGCTGCAGTCAACCATGACAGAATAGGCCAGTTGCGTGGTTGGTGACGTCTCCGTGTCCTATAGGAGCAAAGCTCGTGAGATAGCAGCTATCGCCTTGAACTCTCTTTATTTTATTGGAGTATGGCTGGTAATAAACAGTAATATTTAATTTGTCTGAGACCACAAATCGGCTCCTAGCTGGAAGGCTCCTTCGCCTTGACATTACAGTCCTAGAGAGCCTGGACTTGCCGTCCTTTTCCCAGCTGCTTTTTTTTTTTTTTTCCTCCCGTCTTTCTTCATCCCCCCCCCCCCCCCCCCCCCAACCTGCAGACGGAAATAAATTCGATTTATTTGCATCGTTTTCAACTTGTCTTCAAGGTGTTTGAGAGCTAGTTTGGCATTGGAGAGGTGAGTGCTTTCCCAGGCAGCGGCCGTGCTCGGGTTCGCTCTTCCAAACTTCAGAGATTTTCACTTTTGCCTTTCTATCTGCCGAGGGGAGGGAAACTCGTGTTCTCTCCCGCTAGCAGCTGCGAGAAACCTTTCCCCTCGCTGCTTTCATTTCCTTTTTTAAGGGAAAACCCCATTTCTTCTTGAATGCCTCGGGGGATGCTCCCGAGGTGCGGAGCGGCTGCAGCCACCGCGGCCGCTCACGGCGGTCCTGGCCCGGGCTTTCCCGCAGCCCGATCATCGCCTGCTTTATTTTTTTTCTCTTTTTTTTTTTCCTGTTTTTTTTTTTTTTGTTCCCCCCCCCCCCCTCGATTTGCACCTTTCAGAGCAGCTCCCGGGAAGGCTTTACCGGAGCCGCCCGCTCGCCCCGAGGCCGGGGCCGCCGCCGCCCGCCTTCCCCGCGGGGGGAAGAACCGCCCGGTTCCCTCGCTCGTTTATTTGTGTTTGGAAGGGCTCCACGGCTCCTTTCCCCTCTAAAAATAATGAAATATGGGACAAGCTTTGTTCTGTTTGTTTAAGTAGCGTTCTCTGGCTTATTCTCTGCGGCTACAAGTGCAGTTATTTTATTATTCTTATTTGCAACCGTTTACTGTTGGCTGTTTCTTCTCGAGGAGCTGAGCTGGCGCGCACATGGAAAGGGTTTGGGAGATGCCAAATTACACCCCCCCCAGGTTCCCCCCCTCCCCAATAGCCGCTCACCCCCAGACTTTTCCCTTCCTCACCTCAAACTTTCAGAGGGCTCCGGTGTTATCGCGCCCTGCGAGAGCTGGGAGCGAGGGTGGATTTGCTGAAAACTTCCGCGAAATTGCAGAAGAAATGACCGAGAGGCAGAAAAGAGTGAAGGATTGGGGGGGGGGGGACGGACGACGGGGACGGGACACACCGCCGAGAAGAGGGTGGGGGCAGGAGGAGGAGGAGGAGGGTGGGCAGAGCAGATCTAAACCATGCCATTTATTCCGAGTCTTATCAAAAATCCGCCTCGCCAATCTGGTTCTCTTCAGCCTGCAGAATGCGACAGGGAGGCTGTTTACCCTGCGCTGACCTATTCAACTTTACCCTCCAAATAATACATTAAAAAAAAAAAAAAGGGGGGGCGAGAGGGAGCGGAGGAAGATGCAGATAAACCCTACATCCCCGCTCCTCGCTGACGGTTTGATTATTTGAGCATTGCAAAGAACTCCGGGGGGCTGCGGCCCTCGGCCGTGCCGGTGGGGGCCACGGGGCAGCCGAGCTGCCGGCCGGGCTGAGGAAGAGGATGGAGAGGAAAGGCGGAGGAAGGCTCTTGGATATCTCCAGCAGCGGGGACAAGGGCCACAACCCCACGCACGCACCCTGGGGTCCACCTTCGCTGGGTTTCAGACCCGCTCCGCCGCGTTTCATCCCTTTTTTAATTTTTTTTTTTTTTTATTTTTCCCCAGGCTATACCCATGAGGCAAGCCCATTTAGGGGGGATTCCCCCTTATCCCCCCCCCCCCAAATAAAAGGCCTCTGTGAGCACTAGCAAATATAGAACTGGGTTTAAATCCACACCTCTAGGCTGCCTTTGAGGGCGGGGGGGGTGGTGCGAGGTTAGAGGAGCCAGCGATTTATTTAAAGGGGTGAGGGAGGGGAGGGGTGGGGGATATTCCCAGGCGCTGAATTTTCTCTTTGGTTGGGAGAGATGGATGGAGGAGGGAGGGAGGGAGCGGGGAAGGAGGTAAGGGGGGGGGGGGAGGGTTGCTGGGGAGTTTGATGATTGTCTTTGTGCCTTGTTCTTGTTTGCCGGCCAGAAAAATAGGCTGGAAAAGGAGGTTTTTGGGGGGGGGGGGGGAGGAGGGGGCGGGAGGGAGGGCTGTGTGAGAGTGAGTCTCTCCGGAGCAGGATCCCAGCTGGTTGGGCAGTGGGTCCCGGCACTTGGCGAACGGAGCTGGACGAGCCCACGTCACCTCCGCGCTCCTCTCCGCAGCGCTCCGCGCCGCCACGGCGGCAGCGCCGCGAACCTGCCCGGAGGAGCGGCGGCTGCCAGCCCGGCCGAAACTTTTTTTTTTTCCCTTCTTTTTTTTTTCTTTTTTTTTTTTTTCCAAGAGGGTGCTGTTTTCTTTTTCTTCTCTCTCGTCCTCTCCCTCTTTTTTTATTACTATTATTATTTTTTTTTTCCGGTGGCGAGTAGAAAGAGCGGGGTGGGGAAAACTGTATCTTCCCGATCAGGCTGAGAAAGGGGTGGGGGTGGGGGCTTTATCTTGGTCTCAGGATCCTTTCTAGTGCGTCTGACAACCTGGAAGTGTTTGGAGAGAGCAGGAGAGAGAGCGAGAGCGAGCGAGAAGCAGGCAAGCAGGCTTGCATTGGATAGATTTTTTTCTTCCAGGCTGGGTTTTCACATGCTGATCCGCAAATAAATAAATAAAAGGAAATATGCACACGAGAAGCCTGATCCCATTGTAATTCCCATTGCAAAGGGGGAAAATATACACATACATTATATATATGGAGATGCATTGATTGCATGGAATTCAACAAGCAAGGTAACAGCTCTTCCATTGCCATGTATGTCCGTCGGTGTCTGTAAATCTGTGTGTGCGGGTGTGTGACCGAGGGAGAGCGAAAGTGGCTGGCTGGGGGCATTGTTAGGCACAAATTGCCTTTGCCGAGGAGCTGCGAGGCCTCGGGAGACGTGGGGTGCAGGGGAAGGGGGGGGCTGCTCTCCCCAGGCGGTGTGTGGGGCTGGGGGGGGCCGGGGAGAAGCTCGAACAAAAGCAGAGGGTGGTTATTATTTTTTTTTCTTTCCCCCTTCCTCTCTTTTTTTGTCCTCCTGCAAACCCACTTGGTGCTACTTTAGCAAGGCAAGATGCATTTTTCATACAGCCACCGCGGCCTGGTTCTGTCAAGCTCCATTTCTTCTCAGAAGCTCTTTAAAGGGGAAAAAAAAAAAAAAATTAGAAGCCACGGATCGCCAATTGCTCTTAGTTGTTGGGTTGTTTTTTTGCCGTCACCCCTCCCTTTTTTTAAATTATTATTATTTTTATATCTGCTTAATTATGGCTCGACGCGGAGAGCATCGGGGAGGCTCGCTGGAGCCAGGCTGCCCTGCGCTACCATAGCTGGGTCCCTCTTTGTTTTAATAAACATGCTTTATTATCTTTTTTTTTTTCCCCTCGCCCTCCCCCCTAACTTTGCCAGCTCAGGGGGAATAATAGCTCCAAGCTGGAGGGAAATCGATTAAAAAATGGATAACCGGCACTTCCCAAGCTGCAGCAAGAAGAAAAAAAAAAAAAAAAACAAACCCAAACACAACAGTCCAGGGGAAAAAAAAAAAAAAAGAAGAGGAGGAGGGGAAGAGAAAAGCCTTAAATGGTCCCTGGAGCTGCGGCTCTGCCCCCGCGGGCTGTGCCCGGGCCCGGGGCAGCGGCTCCCGCGGCGGCCCTGGGCTCCGCTCCCCTCCGCGCACTTTCCGCGCACGTAGCGGTTTTGCTTCGCCCTTCAGTCACTTATTGCCAGGCGTCTGGCTGGTGTGCGGTGGGAAAAGAGCGTTTGGGAAGGGAGGGAGGGGGGTACGGGCCGTTTCTGTACGTGATCTTTAGCTCCAGAGCTGTGGACCCGGAGTCCCTTCGCTTTTTGTCCTTTTAAATTATATATACCTATATGTATGTATTACCCACCACTAGCAGGGAAGATCATTTTCATCCCCCTCCTTTCCACTCCCAATTTTCCTCGGCGTTTAAAGGAGAATTGCCTCTTTTTTTCTTATTCTTTTTTTTAAAACGGCTTTTAAATACTGTTGCAGGGAGAAGGAGAACCTTCTCGTGTACTTAAAAACAATATTGCCTCCATATGGTTGGCCTTTCAAAAGTGAATCCCCTTCTTTGAAACATGCAAGAGATATTTTTTTAAAGCTACTAAAACTCTAAACTTCTTAAGAACAAAAACCTAACAGATAATTGAATTGCTTTTATCTTTTTTTCCCCCTGCTTTGAAACTTTTACCATTCCTGATAGAGCCTTTAAAGCTACGTCAAAATATTACTTTTAAAACTTACTGTGGTTACTCGCATCAGATGTAAACCGTGTATTTTTTAAGCTCGTTTTTTTCTGCTGGTGCAATTTTATTCTAAATGTTATGGCTTAGTTCACTTCAGCCCCAGTTCCACCCCCCGTTCACCAGCCCGAGTGCGCGTTACCTTGCACAGTGTCTCGACCAATTGATTTATTTGCACTTTTATATTTTCATTATCTCGTCCATCCTTCGCTTTACTTGCAACTATCCGGGGTGGGGGGGAGAAAAGGCTTTTTTTTTTTTTTTTTTTTTTCCGTAGGGGTGTGAGAAGTTGAATTTTCTTTGAAAATGGGGTTATATAAAGGGCCTCGCGTGTCGGTGGTATTTGCCTGGTTGAAACTGGAGTGGAGTGAAAGCTCCCACTTCCATGGGAGGAAAGTGGGGGCTTTCAGGCCCCTCGGCCGCAGCGAGCCTGGGGGAATCGGAGGTGTTCAAGGCTCGGGAGAAGCTCTGCCCCCCCCCCCCCCGACCCCCGACCTCCAGAGTCACTTGTGTGATGAGTTGGCCGGTCCACGGCCCCCCGGTGCCTTGCTCCCCGTGTCCTGCCAGACAGACCTAAAATACGCTGTTTACCTTTTCCAAAAGATGTATTTAATAATACCGCCTCCCCCTTCTCCTCCCTCCCCCCCTCCACCCCCCCCCAAATCCTATCATCCCTTGCGGGCTGCGATAATAAATAAAAGTCTTTATTTCTCCCTCTCCCAAAGTTAAAGGGCCTTGTTCCCTCCCCGAGCAGCTGGAAGTGAGTTGCGGGCAGCGCGGGTTTGTCGGGCAACCCTGCCTAGCGCTCCGGCTTGCTCCCCATTGCCTATGTGTGTATATATATATTTTATTAAACGTCAGCGTTGACTTATGCGTCTCTTATCTCTGCTCTCTCCCCGATGTGTGCCTGCAGTGGGGGATTCAGCGAAGGAAGCTCGTAACATGGCGGATAGCGAGGAAGGCTTTGGGCTCCCGACCACGCCGGCTGACTCGGAGGCCAAAGAGCTCCAGGCTGAAGCCAAGCAGGACGCTCAGCTGGGGGCCACCAGCAAGTCCCCCACCTCGCCCCAAGCAGCCTTCACCCAGCAGGTAAGGACCCAAGCTCCTCTTTCTTTCCCCCTCATTTTTTTCCCCCCCTTTTCTTTGCCTTTTTTCCCCCCAAATATCAGCTCAGCTGGGTGGCTGCTGCAGCTCTGGGCGGCCGATGAGTCATTTTAGGCCCCACGGGAGGGAAAAGTCTCACCTGATTGTGGGCCTCATCCTGCTTTAGTGTTATTTGGGGTCGTGTTCAAGCACTAGACCCGCGGGGAAGCGCACGGGCGAATATCGGGGTGCGTGGAGGAGCACGCACGGAAAAGCACCCAAAATACCGGAGCGAGGCACCCGCTCATGCAGCGGCAGGCGTGCACCCACCGGTGTCCACGCGTGACCGTACAAATGCACACGCGAACACACAGACGGCCGCGTGCGCGTGTATATATTTGCTCTGCCTGCGCATATTTGTATAAGATATAAACATACACGTATATACGCACCCCTCGTACACCCGGGCGTACGCATGCACGCGCAGGTACGGCCCCACTCGTGCCCACGCAGCTCTTCCCGCACCCACGCAATGGGCTCGGATGACAGGTCAGGGGTGTCATGCGTGGGCACCCCTGTAGCGATCCAGGGGTCCAGGCCCAGCGGGGGCTGTCACTGTCCATCACCCCTCGTCCCCCGCCCCAGGGGAGTGTCGCGTGTTACTGGGACACGCGTGGGCTCCCACGCAAGACTCGCCAGCCGCAGCTCCCGGCAGACCTCCAAGGAGAGCAGGCCTTGGTGGCAGCAAGCCGGGGACCCCCCACCATCTCGGCTTCTCCTTCCTCGCCGCCGGGTGGGAGCCGTTCCCCCCCGGTGCTCCGTCCCAGCCAGCTCAGGGCATCCCGGGGGGGTGAAAAGCAGGGAGAGGGGCTTTTCCACTGAGATCGCTTCGCTTTCAGCAGCTGCCGAGCCCCTCCGGAGAGCCCGGTTTATCCCCTGGCAGGTAAATCCTCGGGGGGAAACCTCTGCCTGCCGTGGATGCCAGCCACGGGGGTGCGGGCAGGAGGGCCGGTGAGGGCACGGGGACCGGTACCGGGCTTGCCCCGAGTCTTGGGGTCCCCGTGTATATTTGAAAACCCACCCCCAAAAAGTTCGGCTGGGTGCTTCAACCCCATTTTCAGTGGGGGGACTATATGCTTGGCTTGGGTGGGGGGAGAAGGGGGGTGTCCACTGTGTCTCCCACCCCACGGTGGAGGGATATGTCGTCCCCACGGTGGCATCCGCGGTACCAAGCCCCGCTGCCAGCCCGCGTGGGCTGGGGGGGGGAGGAAATAAAATGAGTGGGTGAGGGGAGCAGGGATGACACTCCACGCCGCTCCAGCCTGCAGAAGCGGAGCCGGTGGGTGTAAATCACTCACGGGAGGGGTGTAAATCTCCTCCGGCTGGCTTCGCAGAGCAGGAGCCGGCTCCGGGTGCTCCCTGCTTTCTTCTCCCCTTCTCGGGAGCACCGAGGCCCGCAGGATCGTGCCCCTAGCTCCCCCCCACCCCAGCATCACCAGGCTCCAGCTTGAAATCTCCTTCTCCTCGGCTTTGTAAACTCACAAGCGGCTGAATTTTCCCAGGAATGCCCCGAGCCCGGTCTTTTTCCCTCCGAGCTTCCCACCGGGAGCGTGGTGGTGGTGATGGGGGGGGGGTCCCGGCCGCCCCCGGAGGGATTTTTCCCCGCACCGCTGGGGACTGATGGTTTGTGCCTTTCCTCCCTCGCAGGGTATGGAGGGGATCAAAGTGTTCTTGCACGAACGGGAGCTGTGGCTGAAATTTCACGAAGTGGGGACCGAGATGATCATAACAAAGGCCGGGAGGTAAGGGGGGGGGCCCTGCGTGGCTGAATCTGCCTTCGTTTGTGCGTAGTTTTTTTTTTTTTTGGGGGGGGGGGATCGCCCACGGGAGGGAAGGGAGCACGCGTGTTCGCACAGCCGCGTGGGTGGGGGTGCGGGTCCGCGGCCGCAGCCCCGTTTTCCCTGGCATTGGCACGGTCACGCCTCTCGTGTGCGAGACCCCCCCGGGGGTGTCCGTGGGGGTGTGTGTGCCCCCCACGGCCCCGGGAGTACCCCCCGAGCCCTGCCCGGCGATGCCCCGGCAGGGCCGGGTCCCCGGGGCGGACGGCAAGCCCTCCCTGCGAGCTTATATTCAGCAGAAATTGTTTCTTCTGGCTTCTTTCTTAACCAGAACAGTTGGATCGTTAATCCCAATTTCAGGCCTTTGGAAACTTTCCAGGCGAACGCGAGTTGCAACCACTTGGCCAAAAGCTAACCTTGTTTAGAGCAGCTCGCTGGGCAATTTTATTATTATTATTCCTATTATTATTTTTAATTAAAGGAGCAGCTCGGCCCTTCTATGATTTTGCAACGCCTTATGCTGTTTACAGAACTTTCTCATTTATTTTGTGCACACCGAGGCCAATATATCCAGAACACCCACGGCACCCCATTTAAAAGTATACGTGGTCTTAAGCTACTGTTTATATACTGATAGCAAAGCTGTTTAAATGCATAGATGTGTCCGCAAATAAATAGCATGGGGATCTAACTGCGTCCAGATACGCATTTCTATATGTGTGTGTTTGTCTGCGTGGGTGTGTAGAAAAATATACAGCCTTGCAAATCCAACTTTATTGGGACTGGGCGTAATCGATTCCATGACCGGCTTCGTAAACCTGATCCATAGATATTTGTATGTGCACGCGTGTATATTTGAGGGCGTTTGAGGCAACTTAATGTTACCCTTAATATTAATGCATTGGAGGACTGTTAAACCGAAGAGTGCTTAAGCCAGCGAGACCCAGTAAAATAGTCTCTCCAGTCCCATCGGCAAACTGGGGGCAGCCCGAGAGAGGCTCTTTTCGTTGTGCTTTTAAATTAAAATCCTCGGAGGAAAGGGGGAAAAAAACCCCTTCGCGCATATAAATAGTAGTAGCTTTAGATTGCGAGGGCACAATAAACAACGCAGAGTCAAACTTTCATTTTGCTCTGTCATCTGGTATTTGTTGTGGTCTTCCAAAATTTGCCTGAAGAGGGAGGAAAAAAAAAATAAAAAATAGAGAGCTGGTTGTGTAAAGTTTTAGCGAATAGATCTGTCTCCCGGCTCGCCTTCCCCTTGAACCTCGCTGCTGCTGGAAAAATCGGTTTTAAAGAAGGGTCTTGTGTCCGAGGGGACGTGGTGCAAAGCGAGGGGAGAAATATATGGGGAGAAGGGGCTGGGGTCTCCCGACCCCCCCCCGATGCCAGGACACGGGCTGGGCGAGCGGAGGGACGTCCCGAAAAATCCGAGTTCACAGGAGGGGGGAAAAAAAAAAAAAGCAGCGGACGGAGAGAGACATAAACCACCTTGCAGAAATTTCAAACAAATATCGCGGTGGACAGAAAGCTCATCTGGAGAGCAGTAAAATAGACATTTACAGTGCGGGGGCTTTAGGGGAGATGCGGGATAAGTTTCCTTATTTATATAATTCCCCGTGTTTATTGTTGGAGAAGTCCCTGTTGTTGCTGGTCAGGTGTTTTCGATAGAGTTACAGATAATTCTTCAGGTGGAATTCTTCTCCCTTAAAACGTTCAAGTGAAATCCTCCCTTTCTTCGGTGGTAGCTGCCCCCCCTCTCCCCAGCTTTTTCGAACGGAATTAAGCCCCAGCGCAGATGCCCTATCGCAGAGATAAGAGCCCGAGCCTCGGAGGAGAGGGCAGTATTTTTAGAGGTGTGGGGTTTTTGTTTATGCGTGTTTTAAGTCCAGGGATACATTTTCATCTGCTTTATTTTTAAATATTTGGAAAGCTCAAACTAAAATAACATCAGTGTTTTAAGTCCCTGCCTTGCAGTAATGGAAAATATTTCGAAAAGCCCCTGTCTTCAGTGTGTATCCGAGTGTTTCCAAGTATTTGTCAGGTGTGTTTGCTGATGTCTCTGTACGCGCGTACGGCTGCACACAGATTTCGTGTTACACCTGAGGGCTTGTAGGGCTTTTTTTTTTTTTTAATATGGGCACACAGAGCCGTTAAGACACGTGGGGGGAGATTGAAATATATGTATTTTAAATACAAATATTTATAGAAATATATATTTTTTAACTTTTTTTTTTTTTTTGGCAAATCTCCCCTCCTGTTCCAGTGGCTTATGTAGAGAGGGAAGTAACTTGCTTCCAAAAGTTCTCACGATCAGGTTTGTTCAAAGAAGAGAGAGTCGAAGTCTTGGCGAAACAAATAATTAACAAAAACACGAATAGACAATCAGGCACACGACTAGGTGAATAAATAACCCCGCCAGCCTCGTCATTATGATTCTGCCTTGATAAATCGCCTGCTTCGCTTCAGCTGGGACCTGGGGCGGTACCCAGCGGCACCCAAGTATCTCCCACATCCCAGGGGAAGGGTGCCCCTATCCTCCGCCCCAGCCTTTTGGGAAGGTCCATCTGAGAGTGTGGTGTTGCCCTTTTATTAAATGACCCCCCCGGCTCCTCCTTGCAAACACACACAAGCGAAACCACCTTGGAAAACTTTCTCTTCTCCGCTTTTATACTTATGTACTTTTTTTTTTTTTTTAATAGGCGTATGTTCCCCAGTTACAAAGTGAAGGTCACTGGACTTAATCCAAAAACTAAGTACATACTGTTGATGGATATTGTACCAGCGGATGACCACAGATACAAATTTGCAGATAATAAATGGTATGCATGGGGGGGGGAAAGGGGAGGGAAGGGAAATCTGTGTCGGGCTTTCTAGGCTGGCCAAACCTGGGTAGCACAGGTTGGGGGATACCCTTGAATCAGCGGCTCATCCTTCTTTTTTGCCCTGCAAAGGAGAGATCTTGGGCTGCAGGGACTTCACCTGAGCCTCTGGGGATGCTCCCACACTCCTTGGGAGAGAAATGCATCAAAAAAAGCAGAAAAGCCTGTCGTAATTAGCTAATGATAACCGTAATCCTGTTTGACGATGAGATTACTGGCTATTGTGGAGCCGATCGTTTAATTATACTAAGAAAGGGAAGATCTCCGGACAGGATAATATTTGAGGATTGGTACACGGTCTGTCCTTTGCTCCTGGCTTGGGTGCCGGTAATTGGAGGGGGGGGGGGAAGGATGGGGTTAAACGGGAAAACAGCGAGAGCCATCTCCGACGGGAAAGGTGCCAAAGAGCTCAATTAATTCCCCGAGGAGTGGTTGTAAATGCCTTTTCTCCCTAAGCACGGCGTGACTGTCCGGCCCCGTGTACGGGGATACCCGAGTGGGAGAGACCCCCACGGGAGGGGATGGGTGGGTGGGGGAGCAGGACCCCACGGCAGAGACCCCCCCCACCCCAGAGCTCAGTGCCTCTGTCCCCACGCAGGTCCGTGACGGGGAAGGCAGAGCCGGCCATGCCCGGGCGGCTGTACGTGCACCCCGATTCCCCGGCCACTGGTGCCCACTGGATGAGGCAGCTGGTTTCCTTCCAGAAACTCAAACTCACCAACAACCACCTCGACCCCTTTGGACATGTAAGTACCAGGGGTAGGAGAACGGCACTGTGCCCACGGAGGGCTACCGGGGACCCCACGTGTTCCCACGGCATGTCCATGCGTTGTCTTCCCCACCGCTGCCAGCGCTGCTAAGGTCGTGGCAATGTCACCCATCCCCAAATCCGTTGTGTTGGTGGGGTGTTGTTTGCTTCCCTGGGAGGATAGGGTGAACCCCAGTGAAGGACCCCCCCAAAAATGGAAGCATAAACCTTAAACCCGAGCTATTTCGCAGCACTGCGTGGGAATGGATTACAGACCCCAGGGACTGGAGTCCACGAGTGGGTGAAACACACCTGGCTTAATTGAGTATTTAGCGACCTGGTTTTAGCCTCATGGAGAGTCTTGGAGCTTTAAAATCTGCTCACTGCCTCTGTGAATTTAGCTAACAGGTAAAATCAATTGGGCGTAGCTATTAGAGGAAATAGGACCTAAACCCACGTGGATCCCTAGATCCAAAAAAAATGAAACAACAATTAAAGACAATAAAAAAAAATTGAAATCCCGCTAGAGCTTCTAGGACATAAAAAGGTCTTTGCTAGACTCGTGGGGCCGTGAAAGCTTGTGTGAATTCTGCAGCCAGAAACAGCCCTCCTTCGAAGGTCTCCAAAGATGCGTGTTCCTATGAGCAAATATATATGAGCATGTATGAATAATATATATATCTATAAAAACATATATATAATTACTTAAGCGGGTATGTGAATCCAGATCCCGCCATCCCTTTCCAAGAGCATATTTTTCTCCAGTCTCGTTTCAACACTTCAGTTTCTCCCCCCTCCAAGGTTTTTTTTTTTTTTTTTTCTCTCCCCTTCGCTTTTTAATGATAGATCTTGTGCTATTAAATCCTCACACATGTGGTCGCTAAGAAGCGAGGGGGGGGGAAGGCTGCCGGGGAGAGCTGCCAGACAGGCCCCCAGCCCACCCCAAGGCCGAGCATCTTTTTATGAGCGGTCCTTTCCCCCTCCAGTTGGGGGGTTGATTTCTTTGGCTTTTTTTTCCCTTCTTATAATTTTTATTTTACTTTATTTTTGCCTTGAGCTGGGTCACAAGCACTGCTTTCCAGGGATCAGGTCCTCCCCCGCTCCCCCCTTGGGAAGAGGAAAGGGAGAGCGGGAACTCCGCAGTAGCACGGCCAAAGGGGGGGACCTCTCCCATCCCCAGGGCTGGTTTTTGGGGACCAGTCTCGGGATGGGGGGACACACGTAGGGATGGGGCCAAGCATCCCCTGCTGCGACCAGGCGGCTCTGGGGAAAAGTCCTTCTAAACAAACCGAAGGCACTGAGGGGACAATAAGGGACTTCAGAGGAGGAGCTGCACCAGGAGTCTCTCAATTAGAGTCGCTGTAATGAAATTAAACCCCATTAGATCGTTCACCGTTGATGCCTACGACTTTCCTGGATGTCAAAGCAATTTGCTTAAACCCCCGGGACGGGGGAGGCGGCGGCGGGGCGCGCTGTGGCTCGCTGTCGCCAGGGTCCGGCAGTCATTATCGTGACCGAACGGCCCCCCGCCGCCCGTGTCGTCCCCCCCTCCCCGGCCACCTTCCCCCGAGATTAACCCGGTATCGAGTAGGGACCGCTTTTTATCTTGAATACAGCGCGTTCCATCTTCCCCCCCTCCCCACCACTCTCCTCTCCCATCCTCTGCGGGTGGCTGGTGGGGGGGACACACAGAAAATCTCTCCATCCCACTGCTTCCCTCCCCCCTTCTTGCCTCTTTGCCTTCCTTGGGGGGAGGACACGACACAAAGATGCCCGTGTCGTGGTGGTGCACTGGATCACCCAGCCCTGATGGGCTCCTTAGTCTGGGGGGGTTCTTGAGAGATGTGTCCCGGCACCCTAGTACCTAAATCAGCCCTTCTGGGGGAGCCCTGAAAAGGGTGAAGACTTTGGGGAAGGGGATGGGAGAAGCTGCAGACCCCTCTCCTCCTCTTCCTCCTCTCCCCGGGCAGTGGGGGGGGGGATTCGCCACGCTGTGCCCCCTCCATTCCCACGGGATATCCTCTCCTTCTTCCCTCGCCCAGATCATCCTGAACTCCATGCACAAATACCAGCCCCGGCTCCACATCGTGAAAGCGGACGAGAACAACGGCTTTGGCTCCAAGAACACGGCCTTCTGCACCCACGTCTTCCCGGAGACAGCCTTCATCGCCGTCACCTCCTACCAAAACCACAAGGTGAGGGGCTGGGCTGGCCCTCGCACCGGCAAACCTCGTCCCTGCTCTGCTCTCTCCCTTCTCCCACCGCAATTCCTGCGGCCCTCGGCCCCCCTGCTTCTCTTCACCCCTTCTTTCCATTTTTTTTTTCTCCCCCTTTTCTCTCCCCGCTCCTTCTCATTCTGCCTTCCCCCCCTTTTCTGCCTTCCCCCCCTTTTCTGCCTTCCCCCCCTTTTCTGCCTTCCCACCCCCTTTCTGCCTTCCCCCCCTTTCTGCCTTCCCCCCCTTTTCTGCCTTCCCCCCTTTTCTGCCTTCCCCCCCTTTTCTGCCTTCCCCCCCTTTTCTGCCTTTCCCCCATTCTCTCCCTTTCCCCCATTCTCTCCCTTTTCTTTTTTCCCCCATCTCTTTCCCGCTGCCACCTTCTCCCCCTTTTCCTTTCCCACTCCCCTTTTCCTTTTTTATCCCCCCCCCTTTCCCCTTCTTCCCCCTTCCTCTCACCACACACCCACCCCATCCCCTCTGTTATTCCTGGCCACACATAAAAAGCGTCTAAAGACGGGGCTTAGGGCGAGCCGAAGGGGAATTAGCTCAACAGGATGGTTTGCTCAAAGAGGAGACGACCAACCGAGGAAGTTGGCTTTATCTTCTCCCCTCCCCGCCATCGGTCAAAGACTCGTAATCTGGCGAAGGGAGCCCGGCTCTCCCCTCCGTGGCCAGGACGCTGATAACCCGGGCTGGCCGGGCTCCGGCCCTTTGTTTGGGAAAGGGCTCCTTCCTCGGCCGCTCCGCGGGCGGCCTTGCGGGGAGGTCGGCGGGGGGCTGCGGGGTTGGCAGCGAGAAGGGCCTGGAAGGAAAGGGAGGCTCTATGCCTGAAATCGGCTCCCCGTCTGCCCAAGCAAAAGCAAAAGCAAAAAAAAAAAAAAAAAAAAAATTAAAATCAAATAAGGTTTTTCTTGGGGTGTCGCTGGGTGGACACGCGTGGGTCCCGCTGCTGTCCCCCTCTGCTCTGCCTCCCTGGGCTGCTGCCCCCCCTTCTTCCCCTGCTCAGCTTTTGGGCTTCCCCACCCAGCAAGGGAGGAGGAGGAGGAGGAGGAGGAAGAGGAGGAGGAGGAGGAGGAAGGCTCAGGGCTGGGGTAGTTCTCAGCAGATGTATTAGGGATGCCTTTTGCCAAGTGCCCCTCACTACTGCCCGCAGTCCCTCTCTGGGGCAGAGTCCCGCGAAAAGCCAATTTTCCTTCGGAAAGAAAGCAAATTCCTCCCCCAGTTGCATAGAAAGCGATTACTACAACCTTGTATTTGTACTTACAGGCAGGTAGGATGGCTCCTTTGCACTTGACAGGGTGAAATCATTGTTTTTCAAATGGAGAAAGGTCATTTAACACCCCGGATAAATCCTGGATGCTTTCCTGGGGATGTAAGTAGGAAGCTCCTAAACCTGCGCAAAATGATTGTGTTTCCTCTGTCCATCAGTTGGCAAGGGAGGTGCAGAGAGCAGAGGTAGACTGGAGAAGAAAGAGTGTTTCACCGTAGCTAGGGAGAAAAGAAAATACTTCCCTGCCCTTTAAAATAGGAGCTGTTGGCACGACCAGGACAAGCAAACTGAATCCAAATTGAGTCCTCGCCAAATCATGCCTTAAATTATAACTCCGCTGTGGATGCTATAAAATCAAGTTTAACTTCTGCTTGATGGATTCAGAGAAAGAATATAATATTAATAGAACTGGGAGTTAATAAAACAGGACACACTGCTTGCTTTAAAGGCATTTCCCTATGAGAAAACAGAACTGACTTTAACTGCTTTCCTTTGAAGAAAAATAGGACTGTTTTCTAGAAAAAGAAATTATCATGCAAATAAAACAAAAGCAAAGCAGAAACATGTAAGTACAGTAGTTTGGGAAAACTGCCATATTAGGAGGAGCAGGAATATTTGATTGTAAATCAACAACATCTGGTTGATAAGAAATGACATCTGCGTATCCGTGTCTGTCAAAACATACGCACTGACAAATGCATGAATCCCTACAGACGCACACGTGCTTGCATCCCAGCAGACACACGCACTCGCACACAGACACCACTACATATTTTACACACCCCTCTACACATTTTACACACACTTACATCCCTCCCCCCAACACGCGCATTCCTCCTCTCGCTGCGCTGAATCATTGGGGGAACAAATAAAGAGTGGCTGTAGCCCCAAGATAAAGACCCAATTGAGAAAGATAGAGCCATAAAAATAAACCAGAGAATGATCTACCCTAAATGGCATCTCCCTCCAGGGAAGGGAATAAAATTTGTAGCTTGCCCCAGTGCAGATGGAGGAGAATACCGGGGCTGAGGCGGCGTGCAGCCGATGCTGTTGCAGATGCTGGCTCGGCGCAAGGGGTAACGTCCTTCAGCTGAGTCGAGTGGCAAGTGGGGTCTTCTCCACAGGCAGAAACCCGAGTTCAGCTTTCACAGCTGAGATGTTGCTCGGCAAAGCGCATTTTCGTGTCGCAACGCAGACTGCGTTTCCTGTGGCCACAAACGATCGCGGTCCCGCTGATCTGGGTCTGTCTGCATCGAGCTCCCCAAGGAGGGTCTGCTCGTCCATCCCCACGTCTCTTTGTCAGTGCGCTACCTGTTTTTTCCCCATTGACAGCCATCTCTTGCTTCTACCCATCACCTGTAGCGCATTCTTCAAGCAAACTTTCCTATTTGCACAACCACACGGAGTTTGCGTACACCAACATATTTTACGCGTAGTTTTTATACACCTGTGTATTTTACGCATGCCTGCATACGTACACACAAATTTATACGTGTACGTATTTTAGGTTTCCAGAGCTATGTTAAAGGTGAATTATATTACAGTATTAACTGTATGACTCGGCCACAAATGCATTTGAGTCTGTGCTTACACAGCTTATAGAAATACCTGCCTGATTTCAGATCCGTCAATTTATTTCAATAGCACAGCTGCAGTCCCAATGTAGGGCTTGTGCTTATTTCCCCTGATATTTTAGACAGCCTGAAAAGATATTTAAGCGCACTGGGATCTCCCCCTCCCCAGCCCTACTCCCCAAAAGGAGGCTTAAGCTACGAAGAAAGTTTTGGTAAAGTTTTCAGTATGGTTGTCAGCAGCTCGGTTGACCACCTCCCCCCTCTCTGCAACCCTGAAAAAATACCCCAGAAATATTGAGGTGTTAAAATAGGTCACATGCACATTTCATTTCCTTGCCATTTACACAATGGGTGCTTGCAATCAGGTTGATTCCCAAATATTAACTTCCCCTGCAGTTAAGTACTATTTTGCTGTAGCTTAAATCATTGTGTTACTAGCTCGTATTTATTAGGTACTAGCTCTCTGCTTAGGACCAGGAAATGAACCCTAATAGACAGAAATAATTAAGGTTCTGCCCTCATGAGGGTTCTTTCAAAAGCAAGAATTCACAACAATTATTCTCATTAATTTTTACAACCTACTTTCCCCGTTAGCTGGACTTGGGCTTTATATTGGTTTTCCCCCCTCAGGATATCCGGTTTTATGCTGATTTTTTTTTTTTTTCCTAAGTTATTTAACATCCTTGGTAGCCCAAATTCTTTTAAGGAAACATTAGCCCCAGGTGGGATGCTATAGGCACCCAGAAATGCCTGGCTGAAGACTAATCCGATGCACTCCCAGATAGCCAGTGGGCATAGAGAAACATGCTGGTGGGCTTTCTGACCACCCCAAGAAAGACCCCTGTACTAAAAGAGGGCTGTTGAGTTGGCCAAGTCAACTGGTGCTCCAACCTGTCAAATTTTGGAGAGCTGCCTGTGCGGCTCTCCTCCAAACATGTGGCTTTTTGCCGCTCTGTCGAGGGCTTCTTGCAGGGTTGTGTAGGAGCAGCTGCTGCCGGAGGCTGGCAGGTTCTTGAGCTCGGGATGTTTTGCCCTGAGAGCTCAGTTCTCCTTGTCTTTGGTTGCAGGTAGCCACCTCCATCACTTCAGTAGAGGCTACCAAAGTGGTGGTCTGGCTGGCATCCCATGGAGTGCCTCTGTGCAGAGGGTGGACCCTGTCCAGTCCCCTGAAGCAGCCCTGCAGGGTTGTGTCCCCAAAACTCTCCCTCCCCAGCGTGGGGCCATTGGCCCCACGTCTTCTGTGGCAAGAAGGGGCAGCCCCTCTCCTTACTTGGGGCAAGCTCTTCTCCAAAGGGGCGTCCCCCAAGTGCTGAGAGAGGCAGGGTTCCCTGGAGTTAAGTGAGGTGAGACCATGTATCTCCTCTTCATCGCCAGGACTGGTGGCTTCTGTACAGTCCTTGGTCGCTTGAGGACTGCAGTGAGCTCTTCTCCTCTCTGACCCTCTCTGGGGCTCCTTGTATCTCTACCCTCAATTGCTTAGTCCTGTTCCAGGCTTTGGTGGGAGAGTGCTTCCCTCAAGAGGTCTTGTGTCCTTCACAACCTGTGTCTGAACCAGTCCTGTCTCCCTCTGTCCCTCTGTCCTCAGTCTTGTCCCTGCCAGCCCCGGGACAGAGTGCTCAGCCAGCCTTGAGCCCCCGACCCCTTTTGGTCCTTAATCCAGACCCCCTCCCCAAGCCCTGCAAAGACACCGTACCTCTCTCCAGCCTCACTCCTGCCTCCCAACCCACCTCTTTCCCCCCGCAACCCAAGACTGTGCGAGGTCTGTCTCCTCTCATCCTCCATTCTTGTCTCCCAGTTCAGCCAACAGCCTCCTGAATGAGCCCCTCTGTCTCACACCAGTACCTCCGACCAGCTACTGGCTCTCAGTCCCTCCCATTTCCTTCACTGGCTTCTGGGTTCAGCATCTTCTCCCCTCTGCCAGCAGCCCCCCCCCCTTCCCCTGGCCTTTACCTCGGGCTCCGAATCCCAGCTCCCTATTCCAGCTCCTCTGTTTGGCCCAGCCAGCCGTACATAGTCTCAGCGGGCACCTTGTCTTCACCTTTTTCTTTCCTTCCTCCTTCTCTGGTTTGGCTTCTTCCTCCACGCTGCCTTGGTTTCCACCTGGGGTATGTGAGAGTGCAGAAGAAAAAGGCTCTGTGCTTTCCAGCCTCAAGCCCAGCCTCAGAGTTGCTCCCAGCTCAGCCGGCTGCAGCGGTGGTAGGGATGGTCCTGGCCCATTTCTGGCACGCTGAGCAGGACCGTGGTCACCTGCGGGGCAGGGACAGCACGTATCCCCGCAGCACGGAGAGGTCCTTGTGTGCTCAGCTCAAGGGTGATCACCTCGACCTCTTCGACACTAAATGGGGCGACCTGAATGGTGATTTTTTTTTTTCCCCGTTCAGGCTTTTAAGTTGTCCAAGTGGGGCAGATGTTCACAAGAAGAGGGATCCCCATCCCTAGTAGAATGTGAAGTCCCTTTTCCAGAATGCCCAGCCTTTAGGATGGTTTCAGAAGTGCCTCCAGAAGAGCCCAAGAGGGTCAGGGTAGCATGTTTTCCCTTAGCTGAAGTGCTCAAAAAACAACAAAAAAGTGGGACCAGCTTGGTTGATAGCAAAATAAGTAGATAAAATGGAGCCCAAGGCATATACCTGGTGTGGAACATTGCAGCCCTAACAAAGTTTTGTAAAGTTAGAAGCAATTGAAAAAAATCTTATTATGGCAAGTGCTTGACAAAAAGTAATACTAAGTGGTAGTTTTGTTCCTGGCCATAATAATATTCATGAGCCTGTAGATACAAATACCCATATAAATACATGACTGTGCAAAAAAAAAAAAAAAAAGCGCATCTTTCCTTGACCTAACTAGACACAAAGCTAAGTTTTATTATGCTGGAGCTTAAGATGTCATTGGAAATGTCTCAGCAGAAGTGCTTTGTGGTCAGTTAGCCCAGAGAAAGGAGTGCAGACCAGCAGCGCTGAGATTTCATTTGGAACTGTCGCTTCCCGTTAAAGTGAAGATGAATCCATAGGTCAGACAAGCCCTGAAAAGTGTAAATCTGGGAGGCTTCACCCTGGAAAGTTGTTGTCTCAGAAGGGTCTGCAGCAGCTTTAGAAATCGGTGGTCAGAAGAGAACTTTGCCATCGATTTCTTTCAGTAACAAATACATAAACAAAGCCCTACAGTTTTATGCAATCTGTGCTATATAATTTAGCCCTGGGCACTCTGTCTTAATGACCTTGCAGGACGTTGTATTTTTTTTATTTTTCATGATGTAATTGTCGTTTGACTTTCTGACAGCTTTTTCTTTCCCACCCCAATGAGTTACAGTCAATTAAACAGAGTTTCGCTAAGGCAAAGTTGATCCAGAAGAAGGTTATTTCCACCCATTCGTTTGCTTTACCACCTCTGAAATAGTTTGTAAGTCAGACAAAAACCGGCCAAACAAAATACCTTCCACAGGCTGTTTTCTAAAGCAAGGATTCACCAACTTTTTCTCTATTTTCTGTTTTGTTGTGTACGGCTTTGTTAAATTTGGCTTGGACACTCCTGGCTTAGTGCTAGGGCTGATGCCGTGAGTTAGCATCCAGGGAAACATTGTTCTGAAAGCTCCTGCTGAAATGCATCTGAAGTACACCAAAGAGCTGAGAGCTAATTTAAACCCTCCTGTAGTCCCTGGTTTCTAGGTGCCTTCAGTCTAGCAGATCTCTAATTTTAAGGAGGCTGAAGTTAGCCACGTTGGGGCTTTCTGCCACCACCACATACGTTAATACCTCTCTTTGCTTGTAAGAGTGTTCCCGATGCGGGTTAGGGGACTTCTGTACTCGTAAACCAACGTATTTGCGAGATTGAGTTCCCGTACGATATTTTGTCCGACATTTTGTGGGTGATTAAAGGCTTGATTCATCAAACAGGGCATTCATCTGAGGTCCTTAAATCAGGGGCTAGCGTGTTGATGGCTCCTTCTCTGGTGAATGGAGAGCGTTGGGGACCTGCGAAGGCAACGCTACCCACCTCGGAGCCCCAGTGCCCTCTGGCAGTCCCCATCTCCCTCCATTGATTCCAGCAGGAACACTGGGAGACGAGGTTCCCAGTGCAGGCGCCTTGGTTAAAATGCCTTCGGTTAGGTTGGGATGAATCCGTCCCTTTGTACATTTGTGTGCTGGTGCCAATACTGTAAATCCTCGCTTAGTGAAGGACTTCACTTATGCAAGCAAATATTGCCATTGGGTTCGGCAAGTGAGGACAACTTGTACATTTAGCGTGCTTCAGAACACAAATTGCATAGAAACATTAAAAAAGTTGAATAATGCCTATTATTCATTATAGAAGTGCCACCACCTCGCCGGTGGAAACCGATAACACAGTTTCTTTGCAAAATACACAGCTGGTTGTCTAATTATTCAGGGCTTTTAATCATAAAATGCACCCCTGTTTTACTGCTAGAAAACAGCTCAAATGGCAAATTGGACCAAATAGATTGTTTGTTTACCCTTCTCTTTGAAATCTGAAATGCGTGACAAAAAAGCGCAATGCCCTGTTTATGTACTAAATTAGGTCCTGATTTAATGGGAATGCCCATAGGGACAAGTGTAGGGGTGGTGGGGTCTTTGCCTGAGATTTGGAGCCAAATTAGGCAAAAATGGCAAATAAACAAATGGCCTTTGGAAAAAAATATGCTATAAGACGAGAAAATAGCAAAACAATCTGGTTGTGCAGACACCTGGCGGAGTTTGCTATTGACACGAGCCGAGCCAGATTTTTCTCTTCGATTTTTGGCAAAGAGGTGAGTCCAGTTGCGTGTGCTCAACTTGGTGAGCACGAACCTCTCTCTGTTCTCCCGTCATTAATCTCGAGCTCTTTCCTTCCCGTTGGCCAACTTTCAATAGGAAGGAAGGACAGCGTTTCCATAAAATGCGGTGAGCTCGTGAAGTTCCTCCAATGGCAAACAGAGGGTTGTCTCTGCTTCTGGGCAAGGGCAAGTGGCTCTCCCGACTCCTGGCTCAGGGCTCGGACTGCCAGGCAGCGACGGAGAAAGAGAAGAAAGGGAGAACTGGTGTTGCTTCTGCCTGAATATTAGGGCATTGCAGCTAGACCACACCTGATCCAGACTCAGTCCTGCTCTGCAAAGACACCAAAGCATTTGCATCAAATTTGGCACGGCAGAGTGAGTTTGTACAAGATCAGCAGGGCATTTGAGGGTGTTGCTGGTCCACAGTTAATATTTGCTTAAATGACAACCCCTGGCTTGAGAAAACCTACTCACCGAAGCCCTCAGGAGAGGTACGTGAGGGAGAGAATTGCGTCTCTAAACAACAGAGTTGCTTTGGGTAAGGGGATGTTCTGTACAGCAGCTGCTTTAAACGTTTAGCTTAGATGTTGTAAGAGGACCAAAGTTAGGGCTCTGAGCGGGATTCATCCCAGCAAACTTTTAATGCTGAAGGTAGCCAACTAAGCGAGTAAACTAGTCCCTCTTAATTCCTTCTAGAATTAATGGAGAGACAAATATTCCTCCAGGGCGCGATGGTCAGAGGTGGAGCTGCCCTCCAAGTGCCTTAGGTAGTTAGTCCATGCAGTGCTTACAGGTGTGGGGCTGGCTGGGGAAGGATGTCAGATGCAGAGCACCTGGAGTACAAACATTTAGCTGGTCTGAAGTACAGAAAGGGTGAGCCTTATTGGTCTGAGATTTAAGATTTCAGTCGTGGCTGCACATTGATGAGAAAATACTTGTTGGCGTCAGTGGGATTTGTTCAAGCAATATGACTTTCATCCCTGGTCCTCTGGTCAGTGCACCCCTTTCTGTCACAACAGCAAAAAGAAAGTAAGTAACTAAGAAAGCAGATTTCCTCCAGAGACAAATTTGTGTGTGTATCTGCAATCCCACGAGTTAGTCATGGGACAAGCCTGAGAGAAGCGAGAGGTTGTTGACAGGAGATATTTTTCCAGTGGAGAGATCTAGAGGAAGGCCCATCTGGAGTGGTCAATGCCTGAGCTGAAGGATGACTTGAATTTCTGAAAGCTGCGTTTTCCCCCCCATCCCTATTGGCTTGGGTTTAATAAACAATATCCCCCCCTCTCCCAGGCCGTGCCTTGGACTTGTGATGAACCCGTTGCGTTTCCTCCCTTTCAGATCACCCAGTTAAAGATTGAGAACAACCCCTTTGCCAAAGGCTTCCGCGGCAGCGACGACATGGAGCTCCACAGGATGTCCAGGATGCAGAGGTAACCCGTGCCTCCGCCGTGGGGACCCGCTCAGGACCGCGAGGGCTGCCTGAGCTTTGCTTTGCATGTCACTGGTGGCTTGAGCTAAGCCAGGACTTAGTGGCAGTCCCTTCTCTGGCACCTGCAGGTACATTTTATGGCAAGCTGTTGAAATATCATCAGGACGTGGGGCCAAAATGCAGGCGTTCCCACTCCCAGGTGAACGCCTTAACTGCTGGGTTGCAGAGGCAGGATCTCACTTGTGGGTTGTCCTCTTGGCCGCACGGACCTTGTGTTTCTTTCTGACACGTCCCCATCCAGAACAACCTCTAGCTTTGTGCTAAACACATGTCTCTGCGGCTGCATGTGCCCTTAAAACTGTTTAAAGCAACGAGAGACTTGGACTAGCTCCGAAAATCTCTGGTCATCAGGCTACTGCAGAAGAGCTGTTGGGCGTTTTTTTTCCCCAGGTGGCAGCGCTTTAAAAACCAAGCTCCTCGCAGCCTTGTTCTGGGAGCAGGTTTGTTAAGGATGCTCCAGATGCCTCTGGAGATGTTGGTGTGGAGACCTGCGTTGTGCTGGTTTCTGGCTTTCGGAGGGTCTTTGGCAGGAGGGGAGTGTTTGCCTGGTCGGTTCTGGATGTGCAGAGCAGGAGCGTAGGCGCGGTGGTTTCAGGTTGAAGAAGGAAGGTATTAGAAAATGTTGGGATCTCCAGGGCCAGGTGGCTGAAGAGGCCTTTTTGAATCGCAGTGTTGGATGTAAGTACTTAAGCTGAAAATCAAGCCTAAACCCTGTTTAAAAATCCTGTTCAAAGTCCTTTTCTAAATGCCAGGTCCTGCCAGTAATTAGCTTCATGCCTTTCCCTTCACTTGGAACTTCGTCCACGTATCAAGTTGCTTCCTGGTGCAAATATTTTGCAGGAACAGTGCCATACCCATGATTATAACGAAGACAGATGTAGATGCTCAATATAGCATTTTCCATCCAGGAGGGCAGAAGCGACTCGGATCCCTTATTCTCCGGGACCAGCAGAGCTGGCTCTGGGTGGAGATCTGTAGGGACCTGCGTTGTGACCTTCTGCGGGGAGGACTTTCTCCATCGCCCGCCCCGGAGCTGGTTGTAGGTGGTCACTGCAGGCTGGAGTGCACGTGCAGGAGTTTCTCCTGGTTGCCATAGCTGGTGACCTGAGCGTGGCTCTCCGTAGCTGTGCAAATCGTGCCGGCGGGCAACAAATAATGCCTGTAATCCTGGAAACGCTTACGCCCGCAACCCTACTCAAATGGGCAAATGTACTCCTGTGTACAAACATTTTCAGGCTCAGACCCAGAAATGCCTATATATATATATATATATATATATTAAAAAATGTATATATAACACTTACTCTTCTCAATCTAAATCATCTCTGTGGTCTTCTGAATGTGCCCTGTGTTCCCTGCCTGCCCTTTCCAACGACAGCACAGATCCTGGCATATGTCAATATTTATTTATTTATGGGTGCACTACCACTTGAAATAGCTTTTCTCCCCCTCCCTCCTGTGCCAGCCTTCCAGCCTCTGCTGGAACTTGAGTAAGGATGTCCCCCCCACATTTTTGCTGCTAAACTACCCTTTCATTACAGTCAATGGAAAGATTTGAAGGTTTACATTCATCGTGGGGTTTTTTGGAGCGGGAGGGAGGAGGTAAAACAGTGAGGACTATTAGAAGGGCTTCATGCCATATGAAGAGCATGGCATCTAGCCATGCTGAGCTTGTGCTAAAAATTGCTTGGCATTTTTATGCAGGCCTGCGGTCATAGTGGATGATACAGTGAACAGAAACACTTGGAATATATAAATACACCCGCTCAGACCTGGCAGGGTTGAAAGGGTTAAAATCCACAGCCTTGACTTTACAGGATAATTTCTGATGCTCACTTCCTTAATAACTTATCCTCTGTACTGATAGCATAGAAATGACTGTGTACCTTTACAAAGATGTCTTTTTTTTTTTAAGGGAGAGCAGGATAAGATTATTATAGTAAAATAAAGACCCATTCAAGGTTGAATATATTAGACAAATATGCGCCCACCTTTGTGGCTTTTTATATATATCTGAATATATACAAAATTATATATAAAAATATATGAAAACATATATAAAATAAATTATATATATAAAAAATAAATTGCATATATAAGATAAAGAACCATTCAGGATTGAGTATGTTAGAGAAGTATGACCAGCCTCTGTGGGTTTATATAGGTTTAACATATAAATATATATTAAAATATAATTAAATATGTATAAAAATTATATTTTAATATATAAATGTGTGTGTGTGTGCGTGCAGATGTAGTGAAGTTGTTTCCCAGTGATGGACCCGCTCCCCAGCTGGCAGGTATAAGTAAGTGTATCTTGGCTTTAGGGAAGCGATGTCTATTTGTGCCCTTGGAGAATATGGTGGGAGGTACTTTCAGTGCTATTCCTTCATTATAGAGAAAGTAGCTGGAAAAAACACACTTTTTTAAACCAGCTCACAGCCTTTTGTACTGGAAACTGGTGACCTGACATTTGTCAGGTCACTGATCATCTCATTAAAGGGTATAGCCGTGGAGAGAATTAATTTTTTTGTGCCGAGGAAAGCCTCGGCGCTTCTATGTTTTCTTTATTTAAATCTCAAATGTTTCTGAATTCCCTGTCTAGGGCTATTGCAGAGGGGCATCTCCTAGCTGAAAGCAACCCTGGGAGAAGCAGAGCCCAGCAGGCAAGGCTGCGAGGCAGCGCTGGTCCAGCCAAGTGTCTGAGCTGGCTTGTGGCATCCCAGTTTTATCCTGATAGAAAGAATTGCCATCTGGCCAGCTGTGGTGGTCTCCTTGCACTTTTGGCTGTCAGAGGATGTGAGGGAGACCACTTTGCTGGGGCCGAAATGATTTCAGTCGCCTCAGAGCAGGTCTTGCAGTGGGGTGAAGTAGAAGTAGGTCTAGGTGCTGGTAGGGGCTTGGCCGGATGAGTCGTCCGTTGAACACCTACCCTTGGCAAATGGTATGGACTGAGAGGAAGGAAGACGAAGCCGGGAAGAAAGAAAACTTCCAGCGCCAAGAGTGAGCTCAGAGCGAGGTCTCGGGTGCCTCGTCAAAGACTCTCCCTCCATCTCCGCTCGCCTCCGGGCGCTCTGGCCAAGCAAGAGCAACGCGTTGGTCCGAGTGGCCTCTGGGGACGGGAGCTTTGCAGGGTGGATGGGGATGTCTTTGCAAGTCCATCCCTCTCTGGCTTTCTCCTTCACAAGGCCTCCGTGTTGTTTTTTCTCCTCCTATTTCCCAGAAGAAAAGTTAATAAGTCTGTCCAGGTAGAAAATTTCATTCAGTAGTGATATTAAGCCTTTCAGCAACAGATGACTTCATTCAAAAAGAATAGCCACGAGCTCCAGGGAGATCCAAATTCCAGTGAACACAGACTTCTGATACACGTTCGTTTTTCCCCCACTGCCTTTGTTTCTTTGACAGGATGAGTGTTCTGGGAGGACAGGTTTTTTAAAGTTTTCAAGTTTCTGAGCATGACATCAAGTTTGTTATTTCCTTGATTTAAAAAAAAAAATTAAAAAAAAAAAAAGAAACAGGAAAACACGCTAGAGGAAAATGTGTAGAGGGATGTGAGTTATGCTGCATTTATATCTTGTGGTCATGTTGCAATTGAAAAACACAAATCAGGTAAAAATTATGTAGTTGTGATGCTGGGAATTTTAGGCAACGTGTTCCTTTCGGATCTCTTGCCCCTCTGTATTGTAAAAATTCCTTTTGTCTCCACTTAGAACTTCTGCCTGTGCCAAGGGGAATTTGGTGTGGAGAGCAGGAGCAAAACACGCAGCAGAAATCCGGAGAGGGTGAAGCTTATGCAGAGAGATGAGATCTCTGTTGCAGATGCCAGTGTAGGACTTTGCCCTTAAAATTCGCCGTGCGTGAGAGTCAATGGAGCTGTACTAATAAACCACAGCTATTGGGTGATTTGGGGGCTTGTGTGCAAGTCATAGCTTTTGGGGTTTTTTCAATCTGTGACTGCTAAAAGACAGCAGGGGAGAAGTGTTTGTGGGTCTGGGGCTAGAGCCCTGTAAAAGAGCCATTCTGTTAAACCCTTTAACCAATTTCTGCTGATCATCTGCAACTCCCATTGTCTTCAGCAGTTATTATGGGGGCTGAAGAGCTTCTGGAAGTCTCGGGCCCTAGTTACTGTTCATTCAAATTAATGTAACTTAGTCTTTGAAGCTTCTTATTGGGAAAGATTTTGAGAGGAGGGATGATTACATGAAAGGGTGGCTCTTAGCTCCCTTGATGGGTATCCTGGGCCCTTTCAGAGTGAGACAAAAATCTAGAATGATCCACTTCACAAAGAGGAGTGGCAGTGCAGTTCGACGCTATGTATATGTTTTCTCTGTCAAAGATCACGAGCCATAGTTTGCTGCCTTTGGCATTAATCCACAGTAATCTTCCTGGCTCGAAAGGAATTATTCCAAAGGTTTTGTGGTGTAACCGAGAACAGAAACTGGGCCAGACGCAAAGGATATAAAATCAGTACCATGATTCAAAGCTGGCATAATGGAGAAGACCGTGCATTTTGGGGTGCCAGTAGAATAAATGAATGAGCCTCCAGGCTCCAAAAGGGTTGTCTACCCTGACATACCAACATCATGTCAGACTGACAGGCACCACTCTGACTAATGCAAATAGGTCTCGGTCCACTGCAAACAACCTTGTTCTTCTTGCATCTTCTTGTTGCATCTTTACATCCACTTTCATTTCCCATGTTCTGTCACTGAAATCTCCCAAGAGCCACATGCTGTCTGAAACGTTTTCAGTGTGAGACTTAGAGTTATAGCATCTGTTAGAGAGATGATGCTTTCCTCTAGCGAATGTCCCCAAGGAAATTTTCCTGGTCAAAGCCCCAGTGGAAAATGTAGGCTTGAACTGTATTCTATAGAATTTGATGGAATTTAGATGAAATCCAAATTAAGGCTCTGCAGACTTCACTGGAGGGTATCCACAGGTCTTAAAGTGAGAAAGTCAGCTCAAGAAACACAGGGTAGCTGCAGTTTCCTCCATTGCCCCTTCTTCAGGGGATCTGCCCAGCAGGACCGGATCTGCAGAAGCTCAGCCCAGCATGTAAAGGATGCTGATGCTGTCTCTGTTGGCCAACATCCATTCTCCAACTCTTCTCTTGTTCCTCTTACTCCAACGTGAACAGTGGTATTTGTCTACAGGAATCTAGCTTTTTATTTGCTTGATAATGATAGCTCTGGATTTCTAGCTGGTTCTTTCCACTGCTGGTTCTTGGGGTTGTTGCAGCGATCTCTTTGGGCTGCACTGCTCCGATGAGTGATGGAGGCACTGCTTGTTAACATACCATGCATGCACCCAAACCAGGGTTATTGGATCTCTTCGCATTCTGGCAAGAAGGTCAGGACATTTGATATGTTGGTGGAGAATGCTGCAGCGAACAGCCCCCCATAATTCTCAGTGAACTTTTTGACTTACATTACTAGACATCCAGCCTAGGGTATTATTTTCTGCCTGCAGTCCCCATGTACCGAGAGCTCACATTTGATCTCAGGGTAAGACTGAGGGAAGTACTCAGTAGCTCCTCTCCTACCAAGTCCTTTCCTGCTGTAGTTTATCCACTTCAGACTCTCCAGACAGCCTCTTGAGAGTGGTTCAATTTTAATTCAATATGCTGGAAATAAGCTGAAATGAATGCACATTGAGAATTGACAATTGTTTTCTGGTTTATTTTTTTCCTGGGAGTTGCTGTATTTATTCCAGTCTTTTTTTTTTTTTCTCTTCCTCTTTCTATATCTGTTATGGCTGACTTCCATTTCTTTCCGAGTCTCAGCAGGAAGGACAGCAATTGGTGGCCTGGGAAGTATAAACCCGAATGCCTTTGCATTAGATTTGCACATCTGGAATTGGGGTCT
This sequence comes from Buteo buteo, assembly GCF_964188355.1. Classification (NCBI taxonomy): domain Eukaryota; kingdom Metazoa; phylum Chordata; class Aves; order Accipitriformes; family Accipitridae; genus Buteo; species Buteo buteo. The sequence continues at coordinate 41,287,631 of NC_134181.1, read as the reverse complement.
TATTCTGCACCACTGTGCTGGGTGGGTGGAGGGGACAGGACTGATAGGACGGCAAACGTTTATCCTTTCGTAGTGACTGACCAAGGAGGAGTTAAAATCTGGCAATTTGGAAAGAGTGGAGGGGAATCACTGTGTTTGGCCACTGATATACCTTTGGTCAGATTTTAGACTAGGAATTGTCATTGTGAATGAGATCTAGTCAGTGCCCAGCTCGGGGCTTCAAAGGATGTTGTAAGAACTTGGCAGCAGCTAACCACGGGGAAATCCTCTTCCATATCATGCGTCATCTTGACCTTGAACAGATATCAGCATGATCCTTGTGACCTGACATTTAATAAGTCTTTTGAAGTCTTGTTACCATGAGCTACAGCAGCTCTGGAAAACGTTGGTATATAATGCTTTGTTGCAGAAATATCAGAAGCATCTTCTAAAATAATTTGCCTAGGGCCAGTAGGGGTTGGATGCTTCAAGAAGCAGAAGCTTCCTGGTTATAAACCAGGGATCTTCAAAGAGTTTTTTGACAAAGTTTTTGTCTAGCAGTTGCATTTACTATGCATTGGCTGCACTTCAAAGCTGCATGTGAAAATACATTGAAAATTATTACTCTTAGTGATAAGAATATTTGCTCCTTTGAATTCTTTGCTAGAAAGGAATTTGTGGCGTAAGTGATCTTACAGAGCTCCTGAGTCTGTCATGGTGAGGGCGTCATTTGGCCAGGGGAGGAGGAAGATGTTGTGAGAGAAAATGAGACCGAGTTTGCTAATTCCGCCTGGTAGAGGTCTGATCTGGGTGGAAGTGCTCGGGAAATGCAGGAAGGATTCACTTGTGAGGCCTGATCTGTAGGGTCGGGGTTATATGATGAACTCTGGAGAGGAACGCGTGTGCTGTTAGGAAAAGATTATGCAGAGCCAGTGTCCGATCCTATGGGTCTGCGAAACATCTAGCCAGGTGGGAGTTAACAACTGAGTCCGGACTTCAGGACCGAGTGCCTTCATGATAGACTTGGACCTCATCCCTGATTTCTTCCCCCAAGCTTTAATGAAAATCAAAGTAATATTCTCGTCTGGTGGCCCTTCAGCTGGAAGTCTGGTGGTGCAGAGAGTGTACAGCACCTTGCGCAATGCGGCTCCCCCCTTCCGCCTCGTCCCCCTCTGCTATTGTAATGCACCAACTACAGTAACTGAATATTCATCATTAGCCTCCAACAGACTTTAAATAGACCAGTGACAGCTTCCTTCCTTGTAAATTCTTTCCCCAACCAACTTTTTTTTTTTTCTTCTAATTTTACAATTTTTAATGCAAAAAAAATGTAGCCCATTAACACCACCACGTAAAACTAACTCACATTCTGGCCCAGGAACAACAGTCTCTTCCTTGCTGTGGGGACAATTTCCTATATTGCCTGTGTAAGTCAAGCTTTAACGTGCTTTTTCCCTTCCTACTTTGCTACAATTTATTTTGGACAGCAAAATTTCTGGACACAACAGTCGTTTTATGCCAGCGGTGAACAAAACCTTTCATTCCATTAAACTGTGGCCCAGGATTACAACCAGCTATTTTGGGAATAGTGACTTTTAGGCACTGAAAAAAATAGGTTCTGATACATTTTTAAGGACCGAAGGACAAACTAAAATGGTAGCTGTGCACACTGCATATTGAGTGGGCTTAGGAAACAGTATAAATGTTTCAAGATGATTGTTGCTTTACAAGGTACCAAAGGTATGTCTTTATTCGAGCTCAGCTCCTATAAGGAAGAAAAAGGTAGTAATACAGAGATAACTGCCTTTGTGCATAGAAAAATGGTGAAGTAAAAGAAAGAGAATATTTTAGATATTTAGTTAGAAAATACTTTCCTTCCTCTCCCTCCTCAAATAGTTGATTTTTTGGCAAAAATAGCACCCAACATGTTTTGACTGAAATGGAAATATTTCAGTCTGGAGAGAAGTCATTGCAATACCTCCTGGGAACTGCTGTTGGGAAACTTGGTGTCTCCAACCTGTTCCCGGTTCAGTGTGACTCCCTGCTCGTGCCATGTCTCCCGCAGAACACCACGGTCCTCTCTTATGGCCACGGAGGCTGCCGTGTCCCCTGGGAAACGCATTCTGAGAGGAATTTGTTCCCCAGTGCGCGATAGGAGTGTGGGATCCTGACATCACCTATGTTGGCACTCAGGGTAAAAATATTGCTGTTTCAGGCATACAGCTCCATTATGGAAAGAAAATATTTTTTTATCAAGAAAAAACAATCAGGTGGTCAAATTTTCCTCCTCTCAGCTCTCCATTGAGAAAGAGAAACTGTTGACTTAGGTGAGAAGTATCTGGGATGGGGATGGCTTCTTAGTGTTTGTGTGGTGCTTCGCACAGCGAGGGTCTGATGTTGATGGGGTCCCTGTGAGCTACTGTGAGAATTTACTGTGAGAAACCCCCATGCAGATCTAATCCCATATCTCAGAGACATCCAATTCTTCCCTTGCTGAAGCAGGGAGAAACTGTGAAAGGAGTCATCTCTATATCCTCCAAAAAAGCCACAGAGAACATGATGTGGCATTATGCCATGGTATGTTCCTTCTTCTCCTCCATTGTAGCTCTCAGGTACACCACAAAAAAAAAAAAAAAAAAAAAAAGAGGCTCTGTCATTTCTTGGGGAATTGGGCATTGGTGGTGTTGGAGCTGAAGAAGAAGGAACCAGCCAATCCATGCAGCAGCCTCTAATTAGGGAGGAGAGCAAAGGGCAAGGTCCATGGGTCACCTCCCTGTGGATTGTCTTCTTGGAAGGGAAACATGGTGGGGATGCAGCTTTGAGGTGTCATGCTGGCGCTACCTCCGTGAGGGTTGCTGTGTGAAAGCGGAGCATGACAGGAGTAGGCAGCTTAAAACCATGACCTGGTAGGTCTGGGAGATCCCCTAGAATCTGGAAGATCTGAAGGACATCCAAAAAGTTCGAAGGCCACCCATGAGGTTTGAAGGCCATGGCTCTTGACTTTCCTGAAAAGCTGCCCTCCGGCAAGAGCTCCTGGGGTGGAAACGTTAGTGCTGGGTGTCCACAGGCAAAGAGGTCCTCTGAAGCCCACCACATACCCTGGCATCCACTGCTGTCTTCTGTAGCTGAGGGATAAGTCTCTGCTTCCTCCCAGTCCGTCTCTCTTTTGCTCCTCGTACGCAGCCTGGACTTCGGTTCTGGGAAAAAGCTGCCTGGTCAGCCAGCCCAAGTGGTTGGAAAGCCGTGCTCCTGCCAGCGCTGCTGGGAGAAGCTGCTGGGCTTCCAGGGGAAGAAACTCCACCTTTGGAATAGGCTCTCCTTGGCAAGCCACCAGTGCCCGGGGTTTGGAAAGCTTTCGTGGCACAATGAGAGACACATTTATTTGGTTTTGAGCTCCTGGGTGAGTTTCCCCTCCATTACAGCTCGGTTGCTGATGTTTCTGGCAGCCACCGCAGCAGTGGTTTGGATGAAAGCTCCCTGCTGTGAGTAGGTTTATATAATTGGTATTGTTAAATTTTGTAAATAAGTTTCGAGTTGCTACAGTGATAGGTCTTCTCTAAGGGGCATCATTGGAGATTCAGGGCTCCTCTTCCACGTGTAGGTGGCCAGGTGAGCCCGTTGATGGGGTTTAAGGATCTGCCCTTGCTCCAGCATAATAATTTTGTGCAGGTGAGTAGGGTACCTCAAAGCCAGCTTGGTCCAACGGTTATAGCCTCAAAGAAAGCTTGTGTTGGAATCTGGGCTCTAGTTTGTGGCTGCTCTGAGCCTGGTGGCACTTCGCGACGTGCTGTTGTACTACCTGATCTTTATGCATTTTAGCAAGCCCTTGGGTTCAGGGAGCACCCAGCTGTCTTGGAGACAGCCCAGGAGGAGGCTTGCACATCACCCGAAGTCTCTGAGACCCCCTACGCAGCTTTGGTTCTCCCCGCTGCTGAGCAGGAATAATCTCGTCCAGCCACGTTGCTGATGTGCTTGGAGAAATGTCTCCAAAACACACGCTGTGTGTAGGGTCTTGTAGGAGAGGGGATTTCCAGCCAGTGTTGGCAAAGCGTCCCTGCTTCAAACCAGATTTCAGAGCAAGGGAGTAAACCAGACTTTCCATGAGTGCTCACCCTCCTAGCCTGGCCCCACTGAGGTGTGGGGCACTGGTGTGCATCAGGTCTTGGTGAGTTATTTATTTCTCTTTTCTGAGTGCTCCGGAGTGGAGCTTGTTCTCTGGTCCAGGGATCTCCCATCCAGGACAACCAGGCTGGCAGACCCTGCAGAAAAGGAATTAGGACAACTACCATAAGGGGGAAAAGTGGACCTAAATATTTAATCCATTGCTAAGTCAGCTTGGCAGAAGTAAGGTTTTTATTTACACATGTGCACATCCAGATATACAATATAAATAGTATATAATTTGTAAATGCTATAATAATATGTAAATACAAATCTTGTGTATTTCGCTATAACTGTACGTATCTATTTTATGTATGGGTGTAAAATAGCAGTTGTGGTGGAAGAGGCATGAATCTGAAGGGAAAGATACTAAAAAGAAAGTGAAATAGAAGAGTGCAGCATGGATAAAGTGTGACAGGGCTGCAGTCTTCTGGGAGGGATGTCTCTCCCTGAAAGTCTAAACAAACACCATTACACTAATGTGCTGTCTTCATTTATTAATCCACCGATCTATTTATTAATTGATTGCTTTTCTGCCTTGTTTCTTTTTTTTTTCTTGTTTCTTTGCTTTTAGTAAAGAGTACCCGGTTGTTCCCAGGAGCACAGTGAGACAAAAAGTGTCCTCGAATCACAGCCCCTTCAGTGGTGAGACCAGGGTCCTTTCCGCCTCCTCCAACCTGGGCTCCCAGTACCAGTGCGAGAACGGGGTGTCGAGCACCTCCCAGGACCTGCTACCGCCTGCCAACCCCTACCCGATCTCCCAGGAACACAGCCAGATCTACCACTGCACCAAGAGAAAAGGTCAGACCTTGGCTGCTCCCCAGTCGGTGCTTTCTCCTTCCTACCGGGCTGTCAGTGGTGGTTTCTGACGTTTCCCCTTGCTGAACAGCCCCAGCCCGCTTTACGGCGACACTTGAGGATGAACAAGGGATGCAGGTTGTGTGCTGGAGGCGGGCAGCAACCCCAGGCTGGATTAGGAAACCACTCTCGCCGGCGTTAGCCTAAAACCCCATCTCTGCTGCTGGGCTGGGAGCGAGGTGTTTGGAGGGGTGGCAGTACCTTTCACCCACGTTGAATCCACATTCAGTAAGATAGCTGGTGCTGGAGATAAAGATGACTTATCTGTCTCCCTAGCCCCTCAGACAGGGTTAATCTCTGAGTGGAGATACCTTGACAGCTTGGATTTTGCACAGTTTTCAACTAAGACTATCGCAGTTGGGAGACAGTTGTCTGTCTGCAGAAAGCAATTCCACTTAAATGCTCGGTCTAATGAACGGGGCGTGGGATTGAAAATCATGATATCCATGTTCGTTCCCCTCTGGTGCGACTGACCTGCTTTGACAGAGCTTGAGGGATCAAACTGTGAGGGCTTTACACTGACTGCTCAGCTCGTCCTGGCGTGAAGAGCCCCATGATATCGATGGGATAATTGTTCTCAGGCAGGAGCGAGGGGTCTGCAATCTCTCCCTTCCTCTCCCAAAGCAATGGGAATGCTTAGATGCAGACACACTTGCAGGACTGAGATAGCAAAAGCCTCAGATCAACTCCTCCCCAGACACTCAAAAGAAAATGGGGAATTTCCAGGGCTGAATGCAACACTGTGGGGTGGGCAGGAGGTGGTTACTGCCTACCCCTGTTCCCCTTTCTCAGGATTTAGTCTACATTGCATGGGAAAAGCTAACAGGAGTCGGCACGCACCATGGCATTTGAATGCACCAAGAATTTCTTCAGGCTGGTAGCCTCTCCCCACAGCAGATCCCTTCCTGCTTCCCTGCACGGTCCTATCAGTCGGCCACATGTCATTATTTTTAGTAACGTAACCCCTGGGGCGCTAGGATGTGCCATGTAGACACACAGTCTAAGGTAGCGGATGCTGGGAAGTGCTGGCAGACGAGGCAGGAGGGGAGTGGAAATCTCTCTCACATCCTTGGTGAATCCCCTGAATGTTGCAACGTCACACTTGTTGTGTACGAGTATATATGCAAACTAAAAAAAGTTGAAAAATCTTAATATTTTCCTGAGACTGAGCTAAACAGTGGAAAACAGGCATCATTTTCTGACTCCTCCAGCTGAGCAGGTGACCTTCGTGCTCATCTAGAGTGTATCAAAGCTGTGATTGGAAATGGTGATGCTAGACTTGAGGTAGCTGTAAGGTAGGGAATAAGGAGCTGCAGTGGCCTCCCAGAGTGTCCCCTGAGGTCAAGGTGGGGTGTGTGCCCCTTGCTACCCCCGTGCTGGTGTGGGACTGTGGGTGCGAGGTGCTGGGACACAACCGGGCTGCTGCAAAGCCCTGCTGTTGGCAATGGAAAGGCAGGTCCCCTTCGCCCTTGGCATCCCTCAGCCTGCGATCCGTCCTCGGTGCTCCTTTGCCCTGGGAGCTGAGCTTTCACCGCTCCTCTTCCCCTTCTTTGCAAAAACTAACCAAAACAAGCTGGCCCAAACGGTAACAAACCCTTTGGACAATCTCTGACTGCTGCGTGTCCCCGCACGGCAGGGCAATTCATCATTCGCCTCCACATTGTAACATGATAAGGAATCAACAGAGGTTTCCTTCCAGTTTTGGGATTCCCGCTAAGTGGTGTCTCCATGGGTGGTTTCCCTCAATCCCCCAATTATCTCACTTCCTCTTATTGTCACAAAAGAGACGACTATCTGCCCTGTAATAAGCTCCCCGGCCCCTTTTGGCCTGCGTGGCCCTTGCAAAAGTGCAGGAGACTGGCAAAGCGAGTCCTCGTCTGTACGGCTGATGGCCCCTCATTATCTCTACGATGGCTTGAGTGGCACAAGCAGTTAAGGGCCTTTTATCAAAGCCGCCAAATGCTTTAATCAAAGAGAAGCAGTGTCCTGTCCGATACCACCGGCTTCTTCCGTGAAGCTGTACGTCTCAGGAGCCTGAGCCTCTGCTTCCCTCCCTGTGCCTTTTTCCCCCTCCCCATGCATCTAGTAAATCGAAAACAGCCACCAGGGCTTAAAGAAAAGAAACACAAAGTTAATGGGAAACAGAGAGCCAACATAAGCTGCCAAGCAGCTCTTTGCAAAGTGAAATTAATTAAAAAGAAAAAAAGTCACTAGAGATGAGTAATTCTGTTCAGATAAATCAGAACGTGATCCAAGGTTTCATCTCAAACCCAGGCTGAGCGCGGCACTTTCTTCTAGCACTGAGCAAGGATCTTCACTGAATTTGGGAAAATAACCTTACCTATAATATTCCCCTTTTTCTTCCTTTTCCAGCCTCTCCTTTCCAAGTGTAATATTAGGCTTTCCCTCACAGCTCTCCTGCTTTCCTACTTTCCTGCATGACTTTTAACAAGCCTGACCATCTAAGAAAACATGAAAGGAAGAGTGTGTTCACTCCTGATGCATCTTTGTCCATTTTCTGGACTGGAAGTTTTATTGGTTTCATTGGATCATCAGCTCCCCAAACATTGACTCCTCTTCAGTCCGTTTAGGATTTATCTCAAACAGATTATTTCCTTTTCGCAAGGCTGGGGTTACAGATAAGTGCTCGCGGGGGCAGAGGGCAATTCAACTGGGTTTGAGACCAGCTGGTGTCTGTATCTTCTGTAGCAAATGCCACCACTGTTTTCCAAGATAGTCTCTCAGATATAGCTCCTTCCAGCTTTGACATCTCATGATGTTTCTCTGTATCCTTTTTAATCAGGAGGTCAGGCCTTGGTTTAGGCTTAGTTAAGAACAGGTCTGTATTTGAGCAACTCAAAGGCACCCTATTCAACTTCTACTTCCTTGGTGACCTAAGACAAAGATTTAGCTCTGTGGTTGACAGTGTTGTTCTTAGCTGTCAAGTCAAGATGGATTCACTCTGGAGATCTGATATGGAGTTACATTAGGGGAGAGCAGGAGGGCTGCGAAGGGATGTTATCTCTGAAGGCTCCTCTGTTTCAGGGAGGTGATGCTCTCCTGGGTGAGGAAGGAAGGAAGGACACATCCCAGAGCCCCAAATCTGGCAATTCCTGGTGCACAGGTGGGAGCGTGGGGTCGCCGCGTTGGGAATGACCCCGGTGTGGTGCAACGGGATCGCTGCTCCAGGCACCTTCTGAACATGCTGAATGCTGGGGAATGGCAGTCTTCAAGGCGAGAATCATCCTGTGTTGTATCCCAGCTCCACACTGAGATTGCTTATGGCATTTCACAAAGTCACTGGTCTTGAGAGGGTGGATTAACTCCAATTCTGTATCCTACGAAGGAGCGGCCTCAGTTCTTGTTGTGGATTTTAAAGCTGTGATAAGGACGAGTTAGAGCTTTGCCTTTTTTTCTAGTTGTTCTCCATCTCTCCCTCTCTCATTGTTGTGCTTGGAGAAGCCCAAAAGGGCTTACCAGCAGGCAGCTTGCTTTGTCTTTCGTTTCAGCCTTACGTCCCAATTAGGGCACTGGGGCTTGTTTTCCCTTGTGTTATCCTCTCCCTCAGACTTCCTGTGAACTAAAAAGCCATCCCTCTAAACCTCTGGTCCCTCCCAGCCTTACACAATCTCAACCACTTGGCAGATTTCTGGGATGCTTGTGATGCTGAACAGGAGGCGACTGGAACAGCCTCTCCCTGGGGAGGTTATAAAAGTTGTCATGTTGGCACTCCGAGGGAGAAGAGGGACGTGGCAGAATCCACTGGCTCCAACCAGCGAGGACCGTGTCCTTCAGCCACCTAGCTTGGACATGACCCTGACCGTGGGGAAGAATATATCTTTCATCTCCTTCCTGCTCTGATGAGGTCGATGGAGTTGAAGCAATGCCTTTTCCCCCTTCTCCTCAAGAACAGGCACTGCTAGGGTAGATAGACTTCTTTGTTAACTGAACTCATTTCTCCCTCATCCCACCCAGCTTTTCTTTCACTCAGAGAATCTGTAGGACAGAAGTCAGGTTTGGGATGTCTCCTTGGAGAACATGCTGCTCGTCCTGCTGATGTTAGGAGATGCAATGAGCTGGCCAAGGCTTGAGCCATGCCGCAGCCGGTGGTGTTTGCAGCTTGGGTAGATGCAGTGGAGCCCAGAGCAAGGTGACTGCTGGGCCACCAAGGCTGAAGAAGAGCCTGCCTGCATGGTGGGGAGATATTCAGGGGGCTGGTGTGCCCCCAGCTTTTGCTGTGCAGCCACGTTGCTTGTGGCACTGTAGTTCCAGCGGCTTAATGTAAGCATCCCGCTCTCCCATCAGGAGGTGTCTCCTGTGCCTCTGCAGGCAGTGCTGGCAACTCGCTGCCTCGGGAAGGGGTTCCAGCTTTTGGTGTTGGATTGTCTCTGCCCCCCAATCTTTTCTGTCGTGTTCCCCTGCAATGCAACACAGCCGTAATGCAAACCTTGCAACTGCTGAAACAACTAGCGTGTCTTAGCTTTTCACGTCCTAGGATGTATGTCTTATTTGCCCTTAGAGATGTTCATTTTGACTGAATCTGCCTTTTTCTTTTCTTCTTTGACAACCCTTGTCAGTCTTGCATACTGGTATCGGTTATTCAGGCTCATGCTAGATTCACACTAGAAACCAGACTGGATAAAACAACAGTGTTAGTGATAATCACCCATTGTGTCTCCCTCACGAAGTCGGGGCGAACCTACTGTAATGCCCTGGAAGGGTGATTGAGCTTTGAAAACTAAAACAGTTGGGTCCCATTCTTCATTGTCTTCTGTCCTGGGGAGCTGATTGTCAAGAATTGGAAAGGAGCTCTCCTGATTTACACCAGGGGAAGAGGTGGGCCCAGTGCACCCTGAAGTCCAGAGATTTTACATGTTTGCATTTCATTCTGGACGGCCCTGATCTTGGAATTGGGAAAATTCCATTTAAAAAGCCATTTGTGTGGTATTTACAACCCAGCTGGAAGTAGTAAATACCGGAAATCTTGGAACTGCTTATGCTCTCGCTCAAGCTCCTTCATTAGATAGATCATCAAATTCCTTGTGAGGAAGCCAGTTTCCACCCCATTCTGCAGGCTCAGTTTTCCTTGGATCCACTTCGGAGAAGCTTCTCCCAAGCGCTGGCAGCTTCCCCTGCTTGGCAGAACCTTTTGCTTTTTGAGGTTTGCGCAGTATCGAGGGGCTGGTCACAAGAGCTAATCGCCACCCTTGGCTTCCAAGAATAGCAACAAAATTGGAGGACGGTCAGCATCTCCCAGGACGGTCAGCACCTCCCAGAGGTGTCTTCTAGGGCTCGGTGGTAATGGCAAAAGGACAATGAAGTGCTATCAGGGAACCAACATCAAGAATCAAACCCACAGCAGACCAGACAGTTATCTCCTATGTCCTGCTTATGCTGATGCTGAGTTGGTGAGAGGACCTTTAGGGAGAGGATTATGGCCTTGAAACCAACTGTCCAGGCTCCAGAGCAGGTGGGGATGAGTTTAAACTGCAGCCTTCAGCATTGCGTGGGAGCTCTGTTTGACTTCTCCTTTTGCCATTCTCTTCCTTGAAGATGTCCCCTTTCCGCCCCCAGATCTGTTCCACACGCCATGGGGATACACTTCACCTGCTTTGTGGTGGCTCTGGTGGGACAATGCCAGATCCGACTAGGGAGCCTGGACCAGTGTAAATTCATCAGCTGGCACCAGCTGAGGATCTCTGGTGGGCATCATCCCACCTGATGATGGTGGTGGACTGTTCTCTTCCCTCTCCAGCACTTTGAGGTTACATGGATGGGAAAATAATCAGAAGAGGGGCCAGAGGGCAGGCAGGAGCTCTTAGGGTAGGCTGTAATCCTTCATTAGTGACTACGTCCTCTTTGGAGATGGGTACGGTGTCCTTACGCATCTTAAAATCTGGAGTGATGGTGCCCTTTCCACACACGGCGCTGGTGAGCCTGGCTCTAGAGAGGCCAGTAGAGCGATGGCATGAGCTTAGAGAAGAAGAGAAGGCACCTACAGGGTTTCCACTGAAATCCTGGTTGTTTTTGTTTTTCTCTCTTCACCTGCAATGAATTCTGGAAGCAGATCCATAACGCTGCAGCTCTGCCTGGCTAGGCTGTGGCAGGCAGCGAAATGTCTGGGCTAAATGGAAAAATCAGCAACTTCAGGTTGTAAGTCAGGCACATTTTACACAACGGAAAAACAGAGTTTGACTGGTTTGTGTTGTATATTTAAAAAAATAAAAATAAAATAAACAGTCAAACCCCAAGCCAATGATTTCTAATGCCAGCAGAGTAATGCGGTTTAATGCTGAGAACTTTATTAGCAGAACAATGCTTCATTTTACAAGACTTTTTTCTTCTGCCTTAGTGTTCTTATTACTCAGTGGTGCATTAGGGATCCAAAACTTTTAGGCTGTCTGTAAAAACTAGAGCTCGGGCAGTTCTTCCAGACGTACCTCCTGTGACAGACCCATGCTCAGGAGGGAGCTTAGACCTGCTTTTGTCTTTCAGGGGACTACGTCCTCTCCGCTGCTCCTATATAAAATGAACCTGGTCAGGATTAAGGGAAGTGACGTGCTTTTGCATCTCTCTGCTTACTGTTTCAGCTGTTTTAAAGATGTGATTGCATTGCTCGCTTATCCCATCCTACTTTCTGACCCGATTTAAGAGCAGGCAGAGGAGGAAGCTAACTTGATTATCAGGGCTCTGCACTGCTGGGACTAAGGAGCCAGGTTTTGCTGTTGTCAGGAAGAAAGCATGAAATGGGACTGCGGCTTTCCAGCGGAATTTACAGGCAGCTGCTCTTACAAAGTCAAAGGAGACCAAGGGGAAAGTCCCCATGGTGTGTACCTCGGTACCTGGTGTTTTCTGGGGTTTGTTGGGCCAAGAAGATTAACAGCAGCAGTTGTTCCAGCTAGATTTGGTAGACACCTGAGTGGGAGTAATGGGTTATTTTATAAGCAGAGGGGGGGCAGCTTCCAGGAGAAAGCACGCGGCTGTTTATAACAATAAGGGTATGCGCATGTGCGTGTTTATAGGAAACAAAAGGTGCCTGCACTGTCCATCTGCACCTCCTGAAGCTGAGACATGGGCACTCTTGCTGGAGCAGCCCAGCAGCAACACCTGTGTTTTTGCAAGTGCTTCTTGGGGGGGCAGATGCTTTTAGTCCTCTTTTTTGTGGAACTATTTTTTTTTTTTTCCCTTTTCTAATTTGGGGGTGAAAAACTTTGCAGCTCAAAACAAGTTGGCTGAGAAAATTTGAGAAGGGCCATTTCTTGCAGTATCCTTCCAAATTTTACCCTTGTTGAAAGGGTGCAGCCAAGAGGGCTTTAAGCAAAGTGGGATGTTTTTCTGCCTGCACCAGAAATCTTGTTCTTGAAGCAGCAGCAAAGTTAATCTGGGTCAGAACAAGCTCCCCTTCCCTTGCCTCGCTGTCCTTAAAATCTCTTGGTGAAGTGCTCGTCCCTGGGAACTTTGCCATCCATTCCAGTGGAGCTGGATTTCATTTGATGACCCTGCGAATGAATAAATAAGTGCATATTCATTTATTCATTTTGCTTCTCCCTAGAGATTTCACCTAAATTGTTTATCTCCTTCTCTCTGTTGGTCCGGGATGCTGCAGAAAACAAAGGGCTTTGCAAGCTGCGCCTTGTTGTTTCTAGCTGTGAAATTTACTTTTCTTTTTTTGTTACACTTGGCTCCAGCACACAGCCCTGCGTGGATTTATGTGCCCAGCTCCCTTGGCACGGCTAAAGACCGGGGCTGTAAAACTCCAAATCTGATTGTCTCAACTGTGCCATTGCTGATGCTCTCCTGGGGGGATTTTTATTGTGATCTCCATTTCTGTCTCATTTATCGCGAAAATATATCATTGTAAAGGCTTTTGGTTAACAGCATCAGCTCTGAGCCTCTCAGCTGGGGGTGGGGACGCTGTTAGGTGCACTGTATCTGCAGGCAGATGTTACTCCTCCGGTCAAAGTGCTGGCAGCAGAAAGGAGATGAGGATCTTCGTGGTGCGGGGATGTGCATGGGGTATTACCAAGCAAGCTAAGCTTCGGGGTCCCTCCAGCATCTTATAGCCTTGATTTTCCTCCCAGAGCTCCTAGCTAATCCCTTCCCCAGTCCCGCAGACAGGGCCAGGTACAAGACTTGGTTTCAGCAAGATTGATTCCAAGGAAGGGATCTGGATTTGCCCTGACAGAACTGAGAGCAGTGTCTGGATCAGCTCTGTGCAGGCAGAGTCTGCAGTCCTTGGTAAAATGAGGATTATGAAGAGGGAGGTTCAGCTGAGGGCACAGTATTGTTGTTTGCTACCAGGAGTTTTCTCTCCCAACAGATGAGGAATGTTCCACCACCGAGCATCCCTACAAGAAGCCCTACATGGAAACTTCTCCGGCAGAAGAGGATCCTTTCTACAGGTCCAGTTACCCCCAGCAGCAGGGACTGAACACTTCATACAGGACTGAATCAGCCCAGCGCCAAGCATGTATGTATGCCAGCTCCGCTCCCCCCACGGACCCCGTGCCCAGCCTAGAAGACATCAGCTGTAACACGTGGCCGAGCGTGCCATCCTACAGCAGTTGCACAGTGTCTGCCATGCAGCCGATGGACAGGTTACCCTACCAGCATTTCTCTGCCCACTTCACCTCGGGGCCGCTGATGCCCCGGCTCAGCAGCGTGGCCAACCATACCTCCCCCCAAATAGGAGATACCCATAGCATGTTTCAGCACCAAACCTCCGTTTCTCACCAACCCATTGTCCGGCAGTGTGGACCTCAAACCAGCATCCAGTCCCCCCCCAGCAGCTTACAGCCCGCAGAGTTCCTGTATTCCCACGGCGTGCCTCGAACCCTTTCGCCCCACCAGTACCACTCGGTCCACGGCGTGGGCATGGTGCCAGAGTGGAGCGAGAACAGCTAACGAGGCGGTCAGGAAAGTGCAAGAGCATTAGCCATGGGGAAAAAAAAAAAAAAATGGGAAAAGGAAAAAAATACCCTGTCGATAACAAAAGCGAGAGTATTTTGCAAGACTCCTTTAACTGAATGTTCACCGATAGCACTCGAGAGGGACGGACACTGATTGAAACCACAGATGAAATAGTCATCGGCCTCGGTGTGACTTGCTCCCCGCCCCGTCCCCCTTTTTCTTTTGTTTCAAAAGAAAAATCAACAGATCGGCACACTTGTCCCCTGCCACCGTCCCCGCCCAGTTTGTGTTGTTGCCACCGCCAGCCCTGTGCCCTCATCCCCCCCTGCCCTCCTGCTCTTTTTGTTCTCCAAGGGACACCAAACTCCTGCTGCCTTTCTCAACACAGTCAGAGTGCTTGAACGAAAACAACTAGGATGTTACTTTTTTTTTTTTTTGTGGTGTTGATGTTGACGATGTTATATAATAAATAATAATATATATATTTTTTCTTTCAATTTTCTCAAAAAAAAGACACCGGCCCTTTTTACCAAGGGTGGATTTTGGAGTGGTGTTTCTTTTTTTTTTTTTTTTTTTTCCCATTAGTATTATCATTGTTACTTTTCAACACAACGAGGTTTTACAAACCCACAAATAAGAAAAGCAGGTACCTACCTCGCCCAGGCGTAGTAACACGAGTGAAATCACTCCCTGCAGGCTGCCGTGTTTCCTTACAAACGCCCCAAAACACGTCTCTGCAAGAACAAGCCCTGTAAACTCATCTCCTTTCCCACTTGCGTGTAATTCTCTCGCTCTTCTTTCCTTCCCATCTCCTGATCTTTCCCGGTCCATCAGCTGTCTCTGATGGAAGCGCGGGGTATCTTTCAAACTTGAAAACATCCACAGCTTGTCTCCTGCCGAATTTTTACCGGCATGCGGAAAGCGAGGCTCTGAGCCAGCTGCGAGGGGGGGAAAAGCGGGGGGAGAGGATGCAGACAGCGAAAGGAAAAAGTTTGCTCATAAAAATGCTGATGATGATGCTTGTTTGCAATCCTGGACTTTCATTTTATCGTGCGTTCTTTTTCTTCCTCTCAAAAAAAAAAAAAAAGGAAAAAGGGATACTGGTCTGGGTGCATTAAGTGAGATACTAAGTAAATGTGTTTAAAAGGAGCAGAAAATGATCATGAGAGGCTAGGAGTGGGGGAGGCAAGAAGAGAAGAAAAAGCAAATGTGTAAGTAAAAATGTCTACTGCAGAATTTTTCAGGTGTAAAATTTCCTGGTACTATTTATTTATACATGGGAGTTCAAATAACTCATAGGATGTCACACTAAGCCAGCAAAGCAGCTGATTCAAAGGGGTTAAAACTTTTATTGAAACAGAAGTTTGCTTTCTTTTCTTCTTTTTTTTTTTCTTTCCAAGCTGTGCACACTCTATATAATTTACATATATTTTTAATTAAAAGTAATTCTAATTAACAAAAGAGGTATAGCTCTGTGTCAGCAACTGAGAATGTGGGTGTGAATGAGTGGGAATGCTGGTATGTGTGTGGGAGGGGTTACAGACAGGTATCCAAAGCCATGTAGCTAAGAAGAAAAAAATAATCCCTACCTAGCTACGCTTTCCTATTCTTGTGTGCCAATTTATGCCTAATAAATACCACATGCTCTCAACGGCAAGGGACCCCCCCACCTATTTTTAATTTTTTTTGGTTTTCTTTGGTTTTGGGGTGGGGTTTTTTGGTTCTTTCTGCTTGATGCCCATAAGTTTGATTTTTATTTATTTCTAGCGTACCACAGGCGGTACAGCGTCCCAAGGGGGAAGGCTGTTAGGCAGTGATGGGCTGAGCTTGAGACTGCTGTGTGTTTGTCTGCTAGAGAACTGCCTGCGTCCCCCAGGTCCTTCCCACCCAACCCCTTCCCCAACCCAAGGGACATGCTCTCCTGGGGTCGCTTTCCCATCGAGGCAGATTTAGAAGCCCCCTTGGGAATCCAGGTGGGTGCTGGGGTGGCACTGGGAAACCCTCTGCCCCCTGTTCCCGTGCAGATGGGGTCGGTGGGGGACGACTGGCCCAGGGGAGGTGTGGGGCCATGTTCCAGCCTCGGCGAAGGAGGGGACCATACTGGATACTGGAAACAAGATGGGAAAACCAGCTCTGGAGAAATAAAGAGATTGCATCCTAGAAGCCCAGCAGAAAGGTCTCCTCCATGTAGCTGGTGAGCCCCAGCCCCCCCAGGGTGATGCTCCCCCCGAGCTGTCCCATGGCAGGTGGGACCTGGGGGATGATGGTGTCTACTGGGGCTATCCCAGGGCTGGCTATGGGGTTTCTTCCTTCGGCTGTCTCTGCTTTTACCGTCTTCTGCTTGCAACAACTGGGTTTCTTAAATGTCGGGTTAGACGCAGTCAAAACGCGATGCTGTGCTATCCTGGGAGGTCGCTCCGGGTATCGGCCACTTTTGCAGGCAGAAGGGGATGTAGGCATCACGTAACCCTTCTGCGGGCATGGCTGGGACCTCAAGTTATACGCAAAGCTGTTTGTCTTCGTGGAGCCACCCCCAGAGAATCACTCAAATGTTGCATTGCTCGGTAAATCACATGCTGTTTCTCCAGAATATGCAGTTGTCCAAGATTAATGACTGAGTAAATTGCATTTTGAGTTAAGGAATAAAAAAATTACACTGTATTTAGCTGTCAATTACATTGTACTTCCCAGGCTTCGTTATCCCACTGCTAATCATGTAATCATCTTATCACTATATGGTAATTTACATGTAATTAAATGGCCAGTGGTTACTCTGTAAGTAAAGAGGTCTCACCAGAAATGTGTGCCATGCATCTCAAAGAGTATTAAGGAAACTAAACCCACATGGTAAATTATTTCTCAGGCTTCGGAAGGAAAGCCTCCAGCTTTCAACTTGACTAATTTCCCCCAAGTTCCTCGCACTATTTTTTCGGGTCTTCAAGGAAATGCCGAGGCTCTTTGGCGGAGTCTGCGATGCTGCGACGGACTCTGAGCGCTGGGTTTTGGCTGCTGAAAAGCCGGGTAGCTCCCCCGGGACGCAGCCTTGCGGAGCCACGTTGGGGAGCAAGGAGGCCGTCAGTGGCAGGAGGATGGACCTGTCACACCAGCAAAATCTGGGATGAAGGCAAAGGTGGGTGGGAGGATGCGATATAGCCTTCTCCTCCTCTTCCTGAAAAGTTTGTTTGTGGCTGCTGCTTCAGTGTGGCATTTCTGGGCTTTAGCCTTGATGGAGCCCAGTTGTGCCACGTGAGCCCAGCCTGCTCTTCCACTTGAATGAGTAGGACTGTGAGGGGTCAGATAGGACGGGAAGGAAAAAGCCAACTCGTTCAAAGGCCCGTGGTGACTCCCAGCCTGGATGTGAACATGCCTGGTCTATGTTAAG
The DNA here is from genome assembly GCF_964188355.1 of Buteo buteo. Lineage (NCBI taxonomy): Eukaryota > Metazoa > Chordata > Aves > Accipitriformes > Accipitridae > Buteo > Buteo buteo. Next base: position 41,270,341 of record NC_134181.1, on the reverse strand, counting down.
CCTTGAGAAACAGCTTGTGCTTCTTCCCAGCTGGTCCAAAACAACACTGGGAGACGCCAAGGAGGAGGGTGTTCTCTCCCTTTGGTTGTGATTTTATGTTACAAAGAGCCTTCATTTCTCATCTTACGGACTTATTTCTTAGCAGAGTATGATAATGATGATAATAAACAAACAAAAAAAAATTAGGGAAAAAATTATATTAGAGTTACTGTCATTGAAAGAATTGGACAAAAGAGGTTGCAAAATTCACCCTTTTCAGAGGTAAACTGGCAATTCATCCATAAGAGGCCTTGAAACTTGAGGAAGACCATCCCAGCGTGGTACAAGGGACCGAGCACAGCCACCACCAGCCTCTTTCCCTTCTTGCCTACAAGTCCCAGGAGCCATAAACGAATCCTCAGCATTGCCTGGTGGTTTCCCAGCACCGTAGGCACCACTGAGGATGCTGGGGGGGGGGGCTGGACCTGGGGTGCTTCTGCCATGGGCCTGGGGACAGGGATGGTGGAGGAGTCTAGGAGAGCTGGACTTGCTGGGGGGGTGAACGGTGTCCTTGGGTGAGGAGGGAGCCCTGCAAAGCTCATGGAGGAGGATGGCTAGCGTGGTGGGTGGAGAAGGCAATGGTGGCCCATCCTCCTCCTCCTCCTGGGCAGGGGACCTCCTTGCCTCAAACCTCTCCTTGGAGCTAGTTTGCTGCTCTGGCAGCGTGGAAAGTAGCTGTGAAACATCACCAGGCAGAAGAAAAACAGGGCTTTATAGATGAACCATAATAAATAGGCGCAGGCTACGCAACTCCTTCAAGCGGAGGAGGAGAGAAAGAAACCTAACTTCTGCTAAAAACATCTTTTAAAGGGCAAACACGAATTCCCAGGCTGCGGTCACAATGCTGTTTTTTCAGCTGCCTTCCTGGGCTAAAATACTCCCTGCAGTTACCATGGCTCGTACCTGGGGAGGCTGCAGATGCCCTGAGCAGACACACAGAGAGCTCTTTGTCTGCCCCTATCAGCTCACCTCCACATTTCACGTTTCAACTGCTAGGATGCTGGCTGGTTTTGGGAGGTGGCTTTTCCCTGCCATGGTACCTGCTGGGATCAGCAGCTCCCCAAATTGTGTTGGTGAGTTGTTTTTTTTTTTTTTTTTTTCCTAGAGACAAGGATGCTTGAGAGGGGCAAAGTCACCCCTCTCCTGCTCCAGGCTGTGCTCCCAGGGCAGAGCCGACCTCCCGAAAACTGCCTTTGTGCCCTGAGGCCTGAGGGAAAAAAATATCCCAAAGCCTCAGGATTCTTGCACATAAATCCAGCCCACAATATCATAGATTTTACAGTGCTGCCAACTCTGACAATTTTATGATGGGTCTCATGTGATTTGCAAAAGTGTTTTTTGTTGTTTTTTTTTTTTCTTCCCTCTTAAAGTTTCCAGTTCCTGGAGTCCTGTGATTATATGAGAGTCTCAAGGGATTCTGAGTCTTTTTTTCCCCATGTTTTTTCTTCTTTGTTGGGTTTTAGGATATACAATAAAGTTGGAAATTTTACTGGAGAGGCAAGTGAGGCAGAGAAAAGAAATGAGTTGTCTGGAGGTGGGACTAGAACTCATCACCAGACAAAAAATATAATTTTTTTTTTTTTTGAGTTCTCGCTGGAAAAGTGAATGCCTTTGCTGCATTTTTTTTGAGTAATAAAAATTTCAAAGTTTTAAGTGAATGGAAAATGTTCAGAAAGTGACTTGAATAAATTCCCACCCCCAAAAAGGAGAAATATTTTGTTTACATTTAGAAGATTTTACTCTTTTGAAATTTCAAAGGAAATTTTTCAACCCAAAGTCATTTCAGAGTGAAATACTGACGTGTTTCACTTGGAAACCACCACACCCGGCAGCTCCGATGTCTCCTACTTCCTTTGTTTGGTTGAAACAAATCCTACAGCCTCGGCGGCTGGTTCTTTGCTGTGGGTTTTGCAGGCTTTACCCTGCACCTGGGAGGACTCAGCTACAGTCAAGTATAGTTAAAAGTCAGCAAGGGTCTGCCACGGTTCCCCTACGTGATAAATAAAGGCATTTAGGTGCGAAATGCTCCTCCTGTCAATCAGAAGGGCTGCTGGTGGGGCAATGCTGCTTGTTGGAGCATCCTGGCCAGCTGTGCTGTTAGCATCGCCCCTCTCCTGGGAATACCTGGGCAATGCCCATTGCTGCCCATCAGCAGGAGGAGAGTCCTGTGGGCTCTGCAGGTGCCCTGAATTGGGCAGCAGCACCTGGAGACACTCCCCAAGGCTTCCAGACGCTCCCCAAGGCTTCTCACCAGCATCATTTCCACCTGGGCGAGCCCTCCCACCACAGGGATTAAAGGCAGAGACAAGAGGAGGCTTGGGCTTTGCTATGGAGGTTTTGTGTTAGCAGCTCCTAGCGATACTGGCAGCTCAGCAGCAAGGCTGCTGTTGGGAGCACGTTGAAGCACAAGTAAGTAAAAAATAGGGATGGGATGAGGTGATAGAAATTGGTCCCTGTGGATGGGTTTCTATGTAACCTGTGCAGTGCTCTCACTCAGGGGTGTATAGTGTGCTACAAGTCGAGGGAGGGTTTGGTCTCTGCTTAAGACCTAACAAATGACTTGTAATCTGCCTCAAGGCAAAAAATGTTGCTTGAATTATGAACAGAAAGTGCAGCCCTAAATTGGCGGGGGGGAAAGGGGCAGAAACCTGCTGCAGTGCATAGTGAGCTCTTTAATAGCAAGGGACTGGGGGCTCCAGTAGTACTTATATCCATAAATGCCGGTGTTGAGATGTTTCTGTTGCATAAGGCCAAACAAGTATATTATTATTTTTATTATCATGATGATAATAATATACTGCTGCTCTTTCTCTACTTTGTGTGATCTGGCATGTGGAGAACGCTGTTACTAATGCGTGCCTGTATCACTGCAGGGCTTTGTGCTCTTGTGATATCCCCATCGCTGACTCCAGGCATCCCAAAGTCATCAATATTTCACTTCAGCTTTTACTTAGACCTGGGCTGTGATGAATCAGAAACTTGTTTTTTGTCCCCGGGGTTTTCAGGGGAACATTCTCATCAAAATGTAATGAGGTGGTCACGATGGAGTACTATTTCCTCTTTTCCTGCTCTTGGTGTCTGGACTTCTAATACATCCTTTATGATCACATCCCTGGACCTGCTGGCTATGTTTCTGCTCCTACAGCTTAGGGTGCAGCTGACCTTTGCTACAAGGCTGCATGGTTGGCTCCTGCTCAGCTTGTTGTTCCCCAGGACCCCCAGGTCCTTTTCTGCAAAGCTGCTTTCTAGCCCCAGCTTGTCCTGTTGCTCGGGGTTGTCCGTGCCAGAGGCAGGGCTTTGCCTTTGAACTTCATGAGGTTCCTGCCATGCCATTTCTCCAGCTTGTTGGGATCCTTCTGAGTAGCAGCTCTGCCTTCCAATGTATTGGCTGCTCCCTCGGTTTGGTGTCGTCTGTGAACTTGGTGAGAGTGTGCTCTGTCCCGTCATACTGGTTTTTAAGATCTTAAGAAATTAAAAAGCATTGGTGCCAATGCTGACCCTTGAGGGATGCTGCTAGTAGTTAACCACCAGTTGGCCTTTTTGCTGCTAACGATCACCCTTTGCACCTGATGGTCTCGCCAATTTTCCACCCACCTTGTTGTCTGCTTATCCAGTCCATACCTTGTCAATTTGGCCTTGGAGAACACTGTGGAAGACTGCCAAAGGCAGTTGCAGGTCCCGATGTTCATCAGAAACTTAGGCTGGGGCATCCCGCAACATTTCCCATCTCAAGAGCACTGTAAACCTGAGGATGTCTGCATGCACCTTCTTTGTCAGAGCTTTTAATTAGAAATGCTGTGGCCTGCTAAAACACAGGATGGTTTTTGTGGGGCAAGTATCTGGGGAAAGCAAGTCTAGCCGAAGCCTGATTGAAAAGTGAGGTTAGCATGATGTATTTGCTGCTGTTCAAGTAGTGTTGGCTACCCTGCCTGAGCTTGGCGTTTGGCGTGCCCGGGCAGGGAAGGAGAGGTAATTCCAGACTCGGAGAGCTTTTAATTTAAGGCAGAGGGTCAATGGACCACGGATGGTCCATGATGCTGTAAGCAGTCTGGAGCTGGTCAGTGAGTTATGAGAGCGTGTGCCTGTACACAGACACTTTAACAGTCTCACTGAGTGACAGGCACCAATATTACTATTGGGTCGATGCCAGTCAAGGTGGTGATGACGAACCCAGCTTGGCAGTGACTGCAGCACTTGCCTACGTGGGGAACAAATAATAAAACCCTGTTTTGGTTCATTTCCAAGTGTCCTACGCTGAGATTGTGTAGCAAGGGAAGGAGGCAGCGCTGCACAGCCAGGGTCACGGGTCACAGACCACAGATGGGGCAACCTTGTGCTGCTGGGTGACCTTCAAAGCCTCCAAAAATGCTTTGCAAAGGAAATTAAATACCACTTTTGGGCCAATGCGGATAACTGCTTTTTTGGGGTGTATTTAACCAGCACCAAAACACTGCTTAGGCTTGCATGACATCATTTGCTTAGCTTGCAAAGAAATAATTGTACTTTTCCCTCCATTTTTAAACAAATCACCTGAAACAGTGAAGTATGTTTCTACATAAAGCATCTCCTAGAATAGGAAACATCAAAGCTGCTTAAGCTTTGACATAAAACATTGTTGCTGGGATGGGGGGTGAGGGTAGTTCTCAAGATGGTTCCTGAATCCTTTTGTAAGGGCAAATTGATCCAATCTGCTTTTTTCTGTGGGGAAAAATACAGTTCTCACCTCATGCCACCCCACCATCCCAAAATGCTGCTCAGCTCTAACCAGTATTCAAAAAAAACCCGAAACGTGGCAAAGTCAGGACTAGGAACCAAAAGGGCCACCTCATTCCTAGCTGTGCTATAGCATTAAAAAAAAAAAAATCTAAAAAAAGTCTTAAATATTTTCCTAATGTCTGTCTTCCAGACATTGTGGTTCAGTCTATGCCAATATTTGAAGACTCTTGCCCGTAAGGAAGTGAGCTCTTGGTCTGAGCAGGATTATCACCATCCCAGGGTATTGCTGATCCTTATATGGGATTATTTTTAATGTTGGTTTGCTTGGATTTTACTCATATTTACACAGCTGTTAATAAAGTGCAGGAAAGCTGTGTGTGATATCTCCTTTCTCATCTGATTGTGGCAGCTTTTAGGACAACTTTAACAACTTGATCAGTTATTGATGGATGGGGCAAGAACCCCCTCGGTTCATTAGCTGGGTCCAGTCTGTAGCAGTGTCTCCTATTCCTGCCGGTTGGCAGACAGCTCCTGCTCTTTCCAGGAGGACCGACTTCCAAGAGCAGGAGAGGTGGCCCTATGTCTGAGAGGTGCAGCTAGCTGAGATGTAACGGTAGCTATATATAACCTAAATTAGGACTTAATCTGAAGCCAAATCTGGAGGCTTGGTGAGCCAGGAAAAGTTTAACAGGTACTATTTAAAGAGTGAATTAGCTTGAAAAGTTCTTCAAGCTCAATGTCTTCTTACTGAGGACCCTCAACAACATTCAACCTGAAATTTTTAATTCTGTCTTTTTGTTGAAGGTGGCTGACTTTTGCTCATGAAGGTGAAAAGCTCCCAAGAGACAGCTGCAGTGATTTGATGAGGCTCATTTCTTTAGGAAATTAAGCTACGACATACTCTCTGGACCAACTAGCCCCTAACGAAAAGGCTTTATCCATCAGACTTGTCTGCAGTGGGGCTGCTATTGGGAATCCAGTAGGAATATTCCTGTAGACAGGTTACATATGTGCCCATGCAGGGTTAGGCTGGAAAAAAAGGTCTTGTGGTTTTTTTTTTGAGCTTGAGCCATCCCGATAAAGTTTAGTGTAGTGGAACTGTATTAATTGAATCCTGTTCTGTTGGGAGTCTGTCCTCCTGCAGGACAGATGAGTGGGATAACTGGGAGGATAAGTTATTTCTACATTAATGATAATAGAAAGTGCAGCCATCATCCAGACCTGGCTTGTGTAACTCATTAACTCTACTGCTTGGCATTCAATCAAGGATGTGATACTTGCCTGGAGAAGAGGGATGAAATGAGAGGATAGAAAGAGTAAAGAGGCAAAACCAGGACACCCTCCCTTCCCCCCCGCTCCAGCGTCTACTAAAAGACAGGCAAACACTGCTTTATTCTCACAATTTGGAGTGACCCCAGCAGCCAGCAGTGCCGGCAGGGAGATGCTCCCTTGTACCTCAACCCTTCCAAAGTGTTTCGTGCTGCTGTTTGTGGCAAGGAAGAAGCTTCTTGGTGACACAACCCCGAGCTGTCCTCTGCTCATACTAGTGCTGAAGGGCCTCTTTATTAGTGTCATTGATGACCATGACCTTTCTGTTCAGTCTCTGCTAGAGTTCATGGTGCTCTCCCATGCTGGGGAGGAATCGGGCTGGGAGACCTGGCAGCGCTTCCTCCCCATCCGCCTCCTGGCTTTAGGTGGGATGGAAAAATCTTCAGGCTACCTGCCTCCATTTCTTGAAGCTAAGGAGATGAGGGGAAATGGAGGAAAACCCTTACATTGCTGTAATTTTTGAGACATAAAAGCTTTTCTTTGAGAGAAAATCCTTTTTTTTTCTTTTTCCTCCTCATGGCATTAGGGCTCAAGAAATTCCTCGGAAAATAATTTGTCAAGGCCCTGACTGATCAAAGACGTATATAAAAGGACCCTTTTTTTTAAAGGGGAAAAAATCCCCCTCCGAGCTCAGAATGAATTGGCAATTCATTTACCAACTGTCAGATAAAGTAGCTCAATCCCTATCACGTCTTTAGCTGGAGCTGTGGCCAGAAGGAAGCAATTCTCGGCCCACTGTGCGTACATGTTTGGGGTATGTTAGTGATTAGGGTATTCCTGCCTGGGGGATGCAGAAAGATATGACTCAGATTCGCAAAAGAGCCATAAATCTCCTTCCTTTTATTCAAAATGTGTGTTTTATAGCCATTTCCTGGCCAATTTCTGCCTCGAATAAATATGTAACATATCTCTGTGTGTATAGGTTTTTAGGTCCAAACGTCAGGCTCCCTCTCAAGAGTGAACTATCTGCTTGGGAAAAGCTTGAATGTGGTTCTCTGCTGTTCTTTCATTCCCAGAAAAATCCGTCACTGAGCCTTAATTGGCTGAGCTGTGTCCTGGTGGCACCTGCTCCTGTTCTCGTTCGTCTGTGGTGGGGTGACCTGGAAAGGGACTGGGTGGGAGATATGAGCCGAAGGACCCCAGAAGGTCATCCAGGCCCCAAGGCAGGATCAACTAGATTGAAAACTGGAATTTTTGGTCCAAAGGCTCAGGCAGGATTTTGGTAATCCTACCCATGAGCCGGGCCTCACACAGCACTGGATTTGAATGTCAACAGCAAGCGAAGCTCGAAAGCTCAGTAGGTGCTCTGCTAACATCCCACCACTGGGCTGATGCTCACCCAGGAGCTGGGCTTACTGTGGTGTTGGAACCCACTTGCCTCTGCAGCTGAAATCATGTCCAGTTCCCAATTTGTAGGTGCCAACATACCCTCCAGCCCGTGGTACCTGCGGGACTGCCTTTCCCCATCTCAAGAGCAGCAGCATCCATGCAGCTTTCCCCTCCTCGTCCTCCCACCTCGCATCCCTTCCGACCACATTGGTATCTCCCAGTTTACTGCTCCCACACCCTCTTTTCCACCTCCGCTTCCTGAGGGTCGTCTTTGGATGATGTAGAAAGGACAATGTAGACCTGAAGGAAAAGGCAGGAGGAGATGGGCAGCAGTGCAGGAGGAAGTAAAGGCAAGGATATTTCTCTGTTCTTGGTCCCCATCATAGGCTGCAGAAGTGCAAATACCCAATGTCTTTTAATTATGGGCTGTAATTCTTCATTGAAATCTGAAGTGGGTGAGAAATGCTCACCAGCAAGAGGCTGAATCATTTGCTCTTTGCTTTTAGCCAGAGGATGAGTCCCAGGAAGAAGGAAGAGCATCAGGAACAGCTCTGCTCTTGGAGAGCAATATCACTAAGTTTTCCATCAGTGTTCTGCTCTACCAAGTCATGCAGAAGGCTGATTCCCCTTGGTAAAACAACAGGAAAACCCATCCTCTCTGCAAGAAAAGCAGTAAAATTTGGGGTCTGGCATTGCTGGTACTTTTATTTTTAGCTCTTCCTTCTAATCCTTTAAGCCCGTAGTTCCTTTCTGTTTCCTTTTCCCCTAAACCAGGAGCCGCAATCATTTGGCCGTGATTCAAAGTCTCAAGGCCAACAGCAAACCTCCCAGATCCCATGCCAGAGAAGTCTGTTAGGGGCCTAAGGTTTATCTCGTAGAGGCTCAATCTGAAAGCTGCTGAAGTTGGTGGGAATCTTACCACTAACCCTGAGGAATTTTTTTTTACCTTGCCCTTAAACATACCCTGCCTATCTGGCAGTATCCTGAGCGTACATGTTATTTAAAAATAACACCTGTGGTTGCAAGAAATGGTCTCAAAGAGTTTCCTAAACTTTGGTCTAAGACTAGAATTGACTTCACATACATGATGTGATACCTCAAAGGATAAATCAAGAAAGATGTAGCAGATTAATGACTGGGGGATGATGGGAACATCTTCTAAGGGTAGATGGCAGAGGGCAACATCATTCACTGGAGAGAAATGTGTATGTATGTGTGCTTTGGATGCTCTTCAGGGGAAAGGCACTGTCAGGCTGTCCTTTCTCTGCTGTTTGTGGCTGCTTCTCAGCGATCTCTTTTAGGTGAACATGGGCTTCTCACTGCGGGTTTAGACCCCGCCATGAGCCATTCCCAACATGTGAATAGTCCTGTGACTCCCAGTGCCAGGAGACATTTCTTCCCTTGAATTACTTACCTCTTTACTATGGCTACCTCCGCATCAGGCGCTACTGTTATGTTACTGGTGTCATTTATTAGCAGAGAAAATTACTTCTGGGGATCTCCCAAGTGCTGGGGTTAGTAATTCTGTACCTGGGGGGACAGTTTGATTTCAAACCAAGAAAGAGCAGATCTGAAACCCTCCAGACAAGTGTCTTTCAGCTCTGGCTGCAGCTTTTAGCTTAATTTCTTGCCCCCTCTGTAGTATCTCCATTTAAGGCCCACTCATGTAAACATTTATAAGCACATGATGGTTTTAACAGTGATTCATCCTATTAAAGTCCAAGTGGCTACTCACAGGATGGTTTCCAGAACTAAGCAATAGATAGAAAAAGGGCAGGGACCATGACTTTTCTGTGCTATCTCAAGTGGCTAACACTTCAGACACGACAGGCTCAATTTCAGAGGAGCTGGTCTCCCTTGGCTATATATTAAAGCTGCTGAGAAACGTGATTTTTTTTTTTAAATTCTTTTTTCCTCTAGGAAATCCTTTGTGTTCAAACATCCCAAGGTTTTCAGGCAGCTCCAGTGATGTTTCAGAGCAGGGTTCTCATGCAAATTGTCCTGGGAGAAGGAGAGTAGGACGTGACTTTCTACGTACAGCAAGCTTTTATTACCAGCTGGGGTGGGGGAAAAGAAAAATCAAGGTGAGACATGCCAACTCTTCATTTTTTGACCCAGAGAGGGCTTCAGGGCGGTAATAGAGAGATACCACTTTGAAAAGCTCTTTTTCCCTGGCCTGTGGCACTTACTGTGTTTTACAAATGTATATATTTGTAAAACAAATACAAAATACAGCCGGTGGAAGGGCCGTGGAGGACTGCGTCTGGTCCCCAGCTCAGCGCAGACGTTTGGGAAGCCACTCACGTGCACGTTGGAAGCAGCGGCCAACGGTGGCGGCAGCTTCTGGCTCTGCGTGGGGACCACGTGCTGCCCTGGAGAAGGCACTTAGCTCTCCGGGCTGCGTTCAAGCACTTCAAATACCGCTGTGAAGTGGTCTGTGTACCCAGAGCAGCTCCGCTCCCCCTGAGCTGGGAACCCCCGTTCTGGCTGGGAGAGGCAGGTTTAACCAGCTCTGTGCCGCTGCCGACGCGCCAACAGCGACGGCCTTAGCTGGTGGTGTCACGCAGCATGTTCTCCCATTGCAAAAGTTTTCCAGGAGCCTGACGGGAGGTAGGGAAAAGCCAGGTGGGATGGAGAAGGGGCAACCCTGGACTATTTCTTAATTCCTGTTTGTGAAAGAGTATCAAAGCTATCTCAGGAATGGGGCTTTTTTTTTTTTTTTTTTTTATGCCACCTTCTGTATTTAGGCAGAGAACCTCAGAGGGATTTCAGGGGACGTCTGTGTGGACTTTTGCAAGCAGACGTGACCTTCTCTGCCCATACCCTCAGCTGGCTGGATGTCAGCCAGCTCTGCACTAGAAGGCATGTAGCTTTGTCAGTGTGGCGCTAAGCCTGAGCTATTACCAAAAATAGGAATTAAAAATGCGTTCAGTACTTTTAAAAATGATTTTAAAAAAAATCATTTAGTAGTAGAGTTTTTACTAGCAAACAGTACATTTTTCATGTGAGACTTAGATGAAAGCAAAAAAAAAAAAAGGTTGTCCAAAACTGAAGCTATGGCAAAATTAATCTTTTTCATTACAAGATGATTCAATGCAGAGAAATGTTTCACTTTTTTCTAATGATTTATCAACTGTCTTCAAATATACCAAGCAATTTAAGTTAAAAATTATCATTCTGTTGAAAAATTACATTTTGTCTTGAAAAAAATGTTTTGAGAGAAAAAGCTTTCTCTGGGTACCAGGAAAGGGCTCCTGGAGATATGTAGCTTCACGCTGTGGTGATAAGGTAAAGGAATGAAGTGGGCTGATTATATATATATAAAAATTGTAAGGTGTCTATAAAATATTTTTAATCTGCTTGATTGGTGGGCAACCAAACACTGAGGTAGAGATGCCAGCATAGTATCTTTGTGGGAGTTACAACCTCATCAGACATTTGAAGAAGGCATCTACAGACCATTGAGACAAGAAAAGAAAAATGGTAGCAGGATGTTACCAGGTAGAAAACACAAAAGCTGAAGACCCTGAGCATGGCCAGGCAGTTGCTTTAGGAAAAAAATAAAATAATAATTAAAAAAAAAATCAGAGTTACCAGGAAAAGCCTCAAGATGATCATGGTAAGGTTGAGGGAACACCTGGGGAAGATTGATTAAGAGATGGCCAATGTGTGTGTGTGATTTATGAGGAGTGGTCCTGGCTTTAGTAGGAGTTCTTTGGAGATATTGCTGCTATGGTGCAGGACAAAAAACTCCTGGATGCAATATAGTTACTGGGTTGTCAAACATCACTTGATAAGGTTCCACAAGTGAGATTATTAGCTTAGCAAGGGAGAAACAGAATACGAGGTCAAATAAGCTGTGGGGCAGAAACGTGCTTCAAGAAACTGTAATTCCCTCTATGCATCCAACTCAATGTGTATATATATGCATGTGTATATATATCCGTCTGTCCGTCTGCCTGTCCATGTAGCTGTTTACTCAGCTAGCATCAGTCATTCCTGCTCCTCCTTCCTGGCAGCTGGGAGCAATTCAGTGTGGTGGAGGGATGGCTGCTTCAGCTGGGAGAATATTACTTCGGAGAGTCCCAGGATGCCCCTTTGGACTTGAGTTTTCTCAGGCAAGGAGAGGGACTGTTCTCCTGTGTGTTGGCTGACGGAGCTGAAATCAAGGGGATGGTGTGCTGAGATACAGCAACAGGGGAGCAGCCCTTTGGGCTCTGGGCACATTGGCTGGGAATCGTGAGCAAAGTTGGGTACAACCAGTGAGTGTGAGCTCAGTGCGTCTCCCCGCTAGTCCACCATGGCTTTGTAGGTCTCCCCCAGTGCCCATCCAGGCTGGCTCCCATTGGAGTAAATGCAGTGGCAGAAGTTCTATTGGAAATGAAAGTAAGTACAGCTGGGCTGTGCTCTCATCCCATCTCTGCTTCTCTCCATCTTCTGAGGGGCTTCCACCCCCTCCTTTTTCTCTTCTGCTACCACCGTTTTGATCAGCTGTCAATCCAGAGTCTCTGAAAAGTTACCCAATGAAGGGCTGGCACCAGCCCTTCCCTTTGAATGTAAGCCACAGAGGCCCCAGGGAATGATGGCCACGAGTGGAAAACCATGGCTCTGATAAATCCATCCCTCCTCTTTTAAGTGCTTACACTCTGTCCAAGGCACTGAAGCCTCCATTTTAAGATCTGATGAATGAGTAGACCATGTCTGAAAGATGGCTAAATGAATACGCAGTGTTTTCCAGCTGGATAAAGACAGGGGAGCAGATAAGAGAAGCTGGATAACTTTGGCTTTTGGTGTGAGCGATGACCTCAAGCTATGTCTTATTAATGGCAAAATGAAAGACTTTGAGCATCCCTGGAGCTTGCAATGCCTGAGGGTCTGGAATATGCAGTCCTATGTACACTGTAATTCAAATGCATCAGTAGAGTTTTCTGTAATGTAATCCTTGGGTTTGTTTGTTTTTATGTCATTTTGAATTCTCTAGGGTGTAACAATGACTGGGCTGTGTTTCCTCTCCTTTGATAAGGTTGTAGCTTTTGGAATTTCACATTTGGAGGTGAAGCTTTCAAAGATGTGTCCAAAAAGGAGTAAGGCAGAGAGGCAGGCTGCTTTATAGACTTTCCTTCTGCTCTTACTCAAGACAAGGTACCAAGCCGCTTCTTTCTGTTCTGCTCTCCATAGCCCACATAACAAGATCCCTTTAATTCCTGGTCAATAGTCACTCTTCTTGGCACAAAAACATGCACTTCTGAAACGATACAATGAGACATCAGAATACTTTCAAGGTCATATTGAGAAGCCAGACTACTACAACAAAAGAGAAAGGACGAAGGCATAAATCATAGAAATCGTTTGATGCCTTCGGCTCTGAAGCTGCAATGGGGTAGAAACCACAGCTAGAAAAAGAATATGGGATGCTGGGGTTCCCTGTAGCAAGGAATCAGCTGGGAACTTAGCCAAGATACAGTTATGGCATCACCTTTGGAGAGTGACCGTACTCAAAACAATGACTGCTCTCGCTTGTGGTTGTAAGGAAGGATGTTTGTGTCCTATGGACTGGAGCAATCGGGATGAGTCCATGTCCAAAGCATACTCTTTGGTGGGGGACCTTGACCCCTAAACTGAAGTTTTCCAAATGGGGAAGGGACTGACCAGGGTAAATGGCTCATGCTGGTATTGGGGAGGAGGTTCAAGGTCAGTGGGGCCACTGTCTGGCCATTAGTAAAAAGGGAATTCCAGACAAAGCTCATCCCTGACAAGGCAGTAAAATGATGGAGGCAGCTGCCAAGAAGGCCACAAAAGCCTTATGTGCTTTTAAGACCCAGCGAGGCATTTTTATAGAAAAAGAACTGTGTGAGGGGACCTCGGAGGCAAAGGAGTGAAAGTAAGTGGGGAGTGGGATAGGATACAATAAGTGGGAAGAGGGATGCATTTTGGGGCTCACAGCCCTTTTTGAGAACTCTCTGTAGGACTGTTGCCTGTTATCTGTGTTCTGACCTCCCTAATGCCAACCTGAAAGGGGCTTTTCCAGCAAATTCCCCCTCTGGCTTGTTGTGTATGAGGCTGCCTTGAACCGGGACCTGGGGAGAGCAGGTCGGAATAGAGCAGAGCCCATAAGCTTTTCTGGGGGAACGTGCCCGTGAGCTGCGTCTTGTACTTGCATCCAGCTGATGCATGTTCCTACAAGCACTGTAATCATCAACCTGCTGAAAAAGATGCTAAACCACCAAAATATACTTGGGAGTCTTTACCTCGCATAGACTGTACCAGCACTTGTGATACCCTGGCATGTGCAGCATCTGTTGCTTTTCCAGGGCAGAATGGGATGACTGGCAGTGTAACCCCATCCCCAGGTATGCTCTCCTTGAAAATTAACTCTATCCCAGCCAAAGCCAGCACAGGGAGAAAACTCTACCTCCCAGAGAGATCAGCTGTTCTTGCAGTCAGGGCTGGGAGTCCTTGTCGTCTAATTTCAGCAATTTAAAATTTAGGCATTGAATCTAAGCTACCCATCCAGGCTTTTCTTTAAGCAACATGTGTGTCCTTTGGCTCCTAGAGACACTGCAGGTCAGTACCACAGCAAAAGTACAGATAAAGTGCATGGTTGTAGGGATGCCCCAGCAGTGCGAGGCGATGCACTGGCTTTGGGTGAGGACATGGCGTTGGCACAGAGTCAGATTTCTGTTCTGAGCCTCTCGTATGCCTAGACAGAAAGATAAACAGAAATGGGAAACAGTGGCTGGATCAACAGAAATGCAGCTTCTATTCTGATACTTGCTCTTGTTGGTGGTTACATTCTTTTAAAGCGGAGACAAAGTCAACAACACTATAATAATCACAGCAACAACAACAAAAAAATCCCCGCTAGGCCTGTTTCCCAACTCATGCTTTGGCATGGACCGTCTGCTGCTTGCTTCTTGTGTTATAGCGTTGCTTGGAAGTGATAAGAAGCGCACAACCTCCTGTACTTTAAAGTGCACTAGAAATAGAAAGAGAGATACAGTGCTACAAAAGGAAACCGACTGGCTGCAGGCTTTCCCCAGGGCTGACTTTGTGGCTCGACACCCAGGAACCGATGTAGCGTTGCAAATCAAGAACAAATTTTCCATTCTTTTTGATGGGCAGTAGGTCAGTCTGCTAGTCAAAACTGAAACATCTCTGCTTTAACCAAATTTGGTGGGATCGAGGCACCAGTGAGGTAAATGGCACATATACCATTGATGCAACCATGCTTTGGCTGAAGCCCTTTGGTCCAGGACCTCCTTTTCATTTTAGGTATAAGGTAGCTGTGGACTTGCTGGTGTTAGAAAAATGATGGATTCTTTAGCAGAAATTCCATGGACCACCCAAGTATGATGATTAAAAAAAGATGACAACCTCTTCCTCCTCTGCCTCCTCCTGTTTGGAAGGGAGGAGCTTTGGGCAGCTTGTGGCTCATCAGATGTGGTCCCTCTTGGGCTCCTATAGTTCTTTACCAAGTCTGTTGCCTTCTACTGTTCATCCCTCAGAGAGCAGATCCCTTCCAAACCAAAATCTACAGAGACTGGCAAGCATGCTAGGTGATGGAGCAGGGAACTTTTCCAGCAGATATGGGCTTGGGCTTGCAAGACCAATGGAGAGTGTCAGATTCTCTGGTTTCCCTGTACTTGGTGAGGTACGCAGGAGAGTGAGATGGCCTCTATAAAGACAAGAACTGCGCCCAAAGACCCACCTTAGGGAGCACTTGTATTTCATCAAGCCTTAGACCAGTAAAAAAACCATAACACTTAACATCAAACACTTGTTTAAATCCCTTGACCTCAAGGGACCATCTAGCCTCTGGCCATAAGATAAGCGAAGGTGAGATCAGGGCGTTTGCTTGCACAAGCTGGCAACTAAGTTCAAACAATCTCTGACACTGGGCATGTGCTGAGCTCACACTACCGCATCTTCAACAGCACTGACTGTTCTTGTGCTTGATTGAGCCCATGCTTACCATTCATTTTCATTTTTCGGCAGTGAATTTAGTTATGCACCTGCTCAGCTGTTTTACAGAGGTGGACCCAGGAGATCAATGGCTGCGTGAGAATACCTAATCCCCATTTTCCACCTGACGTATATGTTCTTCTACCCTCCAAACCAAACTTTTCAGCATGCAAGAAGATGAGGACTGCTTTCCATGAATAGTTTTGGTCTGTTCTTAAAGAAGAGACCTGGGAAAATCTGTGGAAACTTTCTCGCTGGCACAAGTGAATTGAGAGAAAGAAAACATTGCTTCAGAGTCAAAAAGTGAAATGTTTTTGTTTTTTCTTGCATTCAGAGATGAACATGAAAGGCAATTCATGAGGGAAAGGGGAATGGATGTCTGTAGAAACCACAAAAAGAGCTTTCTAGGACCTGGCTCCAATCTTGCTGCACTTGGATTAATCACTGGTTTACAACCTGGATGACCACAAGGGTCATGCATGATCAGCTCCTCTGCAAAATGGGCCGTGTACTGTGGGACAGGGGAAGGGGGTCTGTTGGTGAAATTCACTGTTGGACAGGTCAACAAATAGGCAACTGGTGTTTGATCAGAATTAGTCGAGTCGGGATCTGAGCTTTCTAATCTCTGCTAAAATCCTAGCCTTGTCCTCCTCCTTATGCCCCTCCCCAGCTCAAGGAGGGGGGAATAAAATAAAAGGAAGTGGTTGAAAAAGCCTTTAAAGAGGAAATTCTTGTTTAATTCTTGGCCATGGCAGGGGCTGTGTGTTCTGCATGGGGAGATGGTAGACTCTACCATGACTGGAAAAGACATTGGCCACTTCAAATCCAGCACTAAAGACTTCCTCCTATCTGGCCCTGAAAAGAGAGAGAAAGAGAGAAGTGTTTTTGTGCATGGAAAGGGTGGCTTGTTACACGGGAGGAATCAGGTCCTGGCTGCTTGGTGAGGCAGGATGTCAAGCTCGGAAGGCCAAGCATTTATTTTGGAAAAGCAAGCTCCAAGTTTCTCATCTGCACATGGACGTGCTTCATCTCCCTATCCTCCTCCAGCCCCTTTCTCTTTTGTGCCTTTCCAGCCAGCATTCCTGGGAGGAAGAGGAGCCATGCTCCCAGCCCTCCTGGTGGCCCTGTCTCCCCCCAGGACATGGTGTCACTCTGTCACCTGTTGATGGCAAAACTCCTGGCAGAGGAGGGTGAAGCTGGAGGTTGGTTTCCTCTTCCCAAACTTGTTGCGGTGCTGCCCTGCTGGGAAGCCTTGGCGTCTTCAGTTTCCCACACTTCAGCTCGCTCGCTCGCTCCTTCCGCGAGTTTCCAAAGTGCTTTGCGAGAAGCCAAAACACCTGCTCTGTGAACTCAGATCCTTGCGGGAACTTGGCAGAGAAGCTCCTCCCGGACTGGTATGATTTTTTTTTTAAAATTGCAGGTAGATATGATTCATTCTTTCTCTCCTGAAACATCTGGCACACCGTTTCATTAGTTATCTCTTCTTTCCCCCTTGCCAACAGCATGTCTCCCTCCACCTTTTCCCTTGGTGCATTTTAACTGCAGAAACGGCAGTAGATTACCTGTGTCGGATGTGTCAGCTTGAGCCCTCTGTCCTGGCTCCGTGAGCATGCCATCTCACAGCCAGCAGTCACATCTTGCCTCCAGGAGGGGCCTGCTGTCTACCAGCCAATGTCACTTACAGAGCTCTGCTCTTCCCGCTGGATGAATAATGGCATCGCTTGGCTGTGCCAGCTCTCATTTCTGCCTAATGCAACTGTCTGAAGTCGGTCCAGGAGTCTGATCTTGAATTAGAGAATGACAGCAAGGACTTAATCTCATGTACAATTAGCGGTCAAGGCTCAGCTCTAGAGATACAAGCGAAGGGATGCAGCTTCTGCTATTTGCTTTTTCAGCAACAGCCCAATAATTCTCTAAATCCAAACTTTGGATTGCTCGGCTATTATTTTGGAAAGGGGAACAAAAATAACATAACTAAGCCTGTTGCAGCCCCTTGAAGTGGACTCAAATGGAAATAAAAGCCCTTTGCGGAGTGAGCTTTGGATTGATTTTTCATTTCATGTCCAAAAACTACTTGGAAAGACCATGTCGGCCAAAGGCCAGGGTCTCGTCTGCGTACCTGTGCTGCTGTCCAGATGGAGAAGAAAAAGAACAGATGCATCGAGATGAAGAGAAGGATTTCAGAATGTGTTTTCAAAGCCTCCTGTTCGCTGAAAGGGCTGGAAAGCGATTTAGAAAACATATCTAGGGTTTCCTTTGAACATAAGGAAAAAATTGACTTGGACAGTGCTAACATAGTGCCTTTCCAGCCTTACCACAGTGGGGAAATGTCATTTGCTTGCTAGGAACTCAACCCAAACTCTCCCTTGGGTCAGCTGCCTCTCTGTATTGAACAGGCTGGTGTGGGAGGAGACAAGCACATGGGAAGTTGAATGAGACTTTTAAAATATTTGGCCTTCCTATAATGGAGGCTAAAGTTGGCAAATGGTTTGGTTGTGGTTTTTTTTTTTTTTCCTATGACTTTGCCCAAGCCTCCGAAGAGATCTGTGATTGTAGTGCTCTCACAGGTTCATTACTTAAAGCAAAAAGAAGGAAAATTCTTTGGCTGGCCCAGATTTGGCTATTCGTAGAGAGGCCTGGCTAAGGCTCCCAACCAAGCAGGGAGGCTGAGTAGTTACACCCACCTTAGGTGGTGCATGTGCTTCGTTGGCTGGTACAAGTGGGCTCTTGCTTTCTAGTCCTTCAGTGAATCTACTCCATCTCTACCCAAGTCATTCTCTGCCAGTAGCCTCAGTGTCTGCCTTTGGCCATGGGCAGATCTTCCACATTCTACCGCAGAGGACATGGTTCTGCCTAGCTCCCTTGTCTCTGGATTCATGCTAACATGGATGGATAAATGAAAACTCTGCACCCACTGTCCCATCTTGCACAAGGGAGGCAGGAGATGCAGGGAACCAGCACCTTCCTGCTCTGGTCGCAGCATCAGCGTGGCTTCAGCTCCTGGCAACCAGCTACCTTGGACATGGAAATTGGACCCCGTCCCTCTTCTCAATCTTTAAGACATATTTGTTTTTCCACTACAAAGGCAGAAACTTGGAATAACAGGGATTCACGTGTTTCTTTTTCTACTATGTTAACTGTAGGCACAGAAAAAAAGAAAAAGCAGACATCTAAGCTAGTATCAGTAATGATTTCCATGGAAACCACTTTTTTCACAACTCTGGAGACTGACGGTGATCTACGTTCACTAAAGGTGAAGTTCCAACAGCTGGGGCTAATGCTGAAACCAGTGGATCTAACATGGAAATCAACGTGGGACTAATGTTGAGCTTGATGGAAAAACGTGGTGCTCACAGTGAAATGCTCTAAGGCCAGCCATACAAATTGGGTAAAGCCGATATGGAAGAAAACATCAAACTTGACCAAGAATAACCAAATGGAGGGCTAATGTCCAATCTCAGTTATATGGACACCAGGCCCTGCTTTCCGTTTATAATATTGCTTTACAACCTTCTGGCAGCATTCCTTAGCCTAAAAGTCATATTCAATTCCCTTCACACTGAAGGCCTAAGCATTCCACCGCTGTGGACTAAGTTTTGGGATAACAGAGAACTAGTCTTAACGTGTCCAGAAACCACATACAATGAGAAAAGCAGAACGGACAAGTGTAAAAACCTCTACTTTTACAGAGTCCAATGATGTATTTGAGCTGCAGCAAGATGTCAAATGCAATGCGGACTGAGTTGCTCCAGACTCTAGCCTTTGTTGTGGGAAATTACAGAAGTTGTTCACCTCCTTGAAAGAGACCCTGAGGAAGAGGCACTGAGGTATAAGACCCAGGTCTTGCATCATATTTAGTCCCTAAGTTTTGCTGCGATTCTTGTCTGAATGTGGATTTAGGGATTTCATCCTTCATTTTCAGATAACCTAAGATGTGTAAGTTGGTATATGCCCGAACCTGTTAAAAAAAAAAAAGTGTTCATCATCACTGATATAATCCAAGAGTTTCTAGGCTTGAATGTCTAATGAGGAAAGACCTATGCCTTGGATGTAGAGCTGGAAGCAACAATCAAGCAGAAAATGGGACTGCTGCCTTGGAGAGAGAGCAAAGGGGAAGAGCAGGAGAGCTCTTGCTCATTGGAGCTCCACGGTAGAGCTATGGATGTGTGAATCGGGGCTTGGGGTGGCCGTTCCTGATCTCTGCCCCAGGGCTCATTTTGGCTGCAGCGTCTCCTGAAGCGTCTCCGGGCATAGTCTTGGCGATGCAAGAAAGCCGCCTTCTGGCGTTACTGGTGTGGTGGTGTGACCCGATTGAGGAACCTGGAGCTGGAGTTCAAACCAGTCTCGCCATCTTCTGAACTGCCAGGCTAGCGGTGATCTTGGAGGACTGCACTTCTATTGCCACTAATCTGGAGAGCCTGGCTTTGATGGGCTCACAGTCTACTTACGGTGACTGTGCTAACTGGTAGCCTGTGCTAAAAAAGGGGGCTGGAGCAAACCCCAAGCATGATGCATGTCTTTGCATGGAAGAGAGAAAATTCCTCAGCTAGATGCACAGCAGTGGTAGACTCGGGCATGGAAGATCTGTGCCTGAAAAATTGTCTGTCTTCAGCTGTCGTCTAGCTTAATAAAGGCAGGATGGAGAGGGAATAGGTTTTCTTGCTTCCTTAGACCACAGCTACAACACTGCTACAGCAAAACTGGATCAATATGCAGAGAGGGAGAAAAA
Organism: Buteo buteo; assembly: GCF_964188355.1. Classification (NCBI taxonomy): domain Eukaryota; kingdom Metazoa; phylum Chordata; class Aves; order Accipitriformes; family Accipitridae; genus Buteo; species Buteo buteo. The sequence continues at coordinate 41,250,237 of NC_134181.1, read as the reverse complement.
GTTGTCTCTTTAGAGAGACAAGCAGACAGACAAATAGACAGCTAGCCAGATTATTCTCTGTTATATGCATGTAACTCCAAAACTATTAAAGGAACTATTTGTAACCAGGAACAGAATCAAACTGCTGGCGTAGTTCACTGTAAAAGATTTTCAGTTCAATCTTTGATGGCATTTTAATAGTAACAGCTACTCATCAGCAATGTCAGGGTTAAATACTCCCAGCATGTGTGCAATTGCAGAAATACCCCAAGAAGAACCAAGGAAATATTTCCATCTTAAACTCCGATAAGGAGTGAAAACGTGCAACTCGTTCCATATGGTGGCTGAAAGCCCTGAGCCAAGCGGAAAGCCGTGGAGTCTGCCAATGCGTAAGAACTTGCAAGCCTGATAAATGAGTGCATTGCTTCGGGAAAGCCAGAGACAAAGTCACACTAGAAAGAAGAAAACAGAAGAAAAGTGAGGAGCCTTTTTTTAAAAAAAAAAAAAAAAAAAAAAGTCAAGTCCTACCCATTTTTCTTGTTGGATGGCAGCAAGAATTTCTGGAAATGTTTTACATGTCAAAGATTTAACCAAGCTGGGATGTTTGTGGACAAGTCATTATGCAATGAATAAATAAATCAGAAAAAAGCAGGGGGAAGAGTCTATCTTCTCTCCTGCTTTGCAAAAATGATCCCGGACTGAGACAGCTGCATTCTTCTGGGGTACTCTGTGCAAGCCAGGATGAAAGTGCTCACAAACTGGAGACGGACCATGCTCGGATTTCGCCAGCATTGACATGTAAGACGATGCTGCGCTTGGTCTTGCGGCGAGGAGGGAGAGGGCACCAGGGGAGAGCGGGAGGACAGCTATGGCCGGAGAAGCATCCCAGCACCGAGCATCCTCCAGCAGCAGGATGCGGGCTCCCAGCTGCTCTCCAGGACCGCGACCACCCCCAGCACCAGGCATAGGTGCTGGGCCAAACAGAAGTGGGGCCGTGTCTGGCACCTGGGGTCAGGGAGCAAGGGAGAGCCGGGCTGTGCTGGAAGGGAGCAGAGGGGTCAGAGCAGATTGCGCCTCTCCTGCTCGGTGCCTGAGATTTGACAGGTCTGCATTCTTGGCTGAAGGGATCTGGCTGTACAATCGATTTCTGGAGAGGAGCGGGTAAATTCACAGCTTGGCTGCCTGGAGGAACGGCTGTGCCTTTGAAAAAGGCTTTTGACGGTTAAGCAAGTCACCTCCTATAACCTGGACATGCTACTGTGTTAAGTCAAATCAGAAATAGAGGAGGAACTCAACCACACAAACAAAATCATCTCCCCTGTTCCTTCTCCAAACAGGGTTTTTTCATCCAGGAGCTGCTTTGAAGCTGTGACTATAGAAGCTCTTTGGTTCCCTGCAATGGACAGCAGTAGGAAATCTGAGCTGGCTCATTTGCCTAAGCAAATTTATTGTAATGATATTGTCCTGCTACATAAGCAGTTCTACATAGGCAGAAAGCAGTTTGAGCTGTGCCAGCTTGGTGACTTCACCCAAACAAGGCATGCAAAGCCAAGAGCATTTTGTTAGGCTAAAAAGAGCAACAAAAAGAGCAAACTCTGCAGGTTGTAAATTGCTAGGCAAGGTGATAAATGGTACGTGAACTGGCCAATATAATCTGTCTGGAAAGTTGAAAAGAATCCCGCCTTCTCATGAGCCTAAAATATTTCTTCTTCTGGAGTACCTTATTTTCCAACTATGTGCCACATTCATTCACTTGCCAAAACTAGTTTGTTCTCTAGTCTGTGCTTCTGTCTTGCAGCTGCTGACAAAACTGGCCTCTCAAAATCTCCCTGGCAAAAGGGAAAGAAAAGTTTCCCGTATTTGGTGTGCTGTGCTAGGGCAGCTGTGTCCTTACAGTGGTGTCTGGCCATCCAGGTTATACCCGGGTTACAAATAAGGGTGGGTTATTTGCCCAGGTGTGCTGGAGAGGGTTGAGATAGGAGGAGGTAGGTTTGCTGGGATGGAAGGACCAGTGTGGATCATCGTAGCTGCTGTGGGCTGGGGAAACCTTTGTGGTGTGGGTGCTCAGCTGAGGTCAGGCTGGGGGCAATGTCCTCAGCAGAGGAAAGGTGTCCCAGCCCCACCTGGACATGCAGAAGGTGAAGATGTGATGGAGCTACAGTGGTGGTGCAGGGATTTAGGAAACTTTATTTCCTGATTCAAGGATGGTGGCTTGGATGGTGTAGGGCTTTTCAGGTCTGTCTGTTGGTATATTAGCCAGTGTCTTGAACCTGCTTGGCTCTCGGGGGGGCTGTTAAGGGCTTGACTAAATCAACAGGCTGTGCTGAGACTTCCTGCGCTGGTTGCTGCTAAACCAGAGAAAGACATTAAACCAGCCTGCTCCTGAGCCTGTCCCATCCCCTTTGCCAGCTCCCATATCTGCAGTATAACTTCTGTGCCGTTCCTTTCCACCCAAGCGCTGGCGAGATGCTTCACTTTGGCCACGGCTGTTGCCCACCCTCCGATTCGGCCAGCTTCCCCTGCTCCTCTGTGCTGTGGCCTCTCCAGGGCTGTCACATCCCCTTTAGTGTTGCCTAACGTGATGTGGATGCTCCCAGGCTTTATGGCAGGGAGGTGCTGTGTAATCCCACCCTTCCGTGCCCACAAGCCTGGCATGCATTATTTGCAAAGTCTTTCTTGAGCCAGCCCAAGACACTGCAGGGAAGTCCTCTCTAGGCCTGGGCTGGCCAAAAAATCAGCGGGTGGAAAATATTCAGAGACTAAATGTTGAGACTTCTCAGATGATGGTCCCTTTGATTTCCATTTAAGAACAAGTTAAAGAGCTAATTTTGATTACGACATCTCTCTCTCCTTGCAAAATACCCCTCTGCTAAAAGGCATAGGCCTAAATCTTAGGGCCACATTTTCCTTTGTATTTTATTTTGTGCTGTCATTTACAGCTCTGAAAAATGCCTGTAAATACACTCAGTTTCACACTCCATTCTCCTACTCAGCCTCTACATGGCTGAACAGATCCTGTCAAAGTTCTCAAAGGCTTTTAGGCACCTAATTTTCACTAGTGGGAGTTAGATGCCTAAACACCATTAGGTTTGGACCCAGCTTGCTTCACTTCAGCCCCTGTTTTTATTACACAAGACGGTATCTGTAGTGGCTGGAGAAGTCCCTGAGCTGAGGTCTGGGAAATTCCAGATGTGCCGTTCTCCAGCTGCTGCTGAATGTTCACCATTGGGTTTGTGCCATGCTGAGGAGCCAGCAAGAGATCTGTGCTACCTCCTGCACCAATGCTAATGTTAATCCAATCAAAGGTGACTGCTGAGAAAGCAGCCTCGTTTTCCAGCCATTCGTTTCGAGCAGATGAAGTTCCAGGTTGCTCAAGTACATTTATGGGTCTTTTAAATCACCGTTGAGTGAGAATAGCGGGTTCCTCCAGGACAAAGATAGCTGTCAGCTCTGCCTAAATACGTGACCTTAACGTAAGGTAGATCTTCACCCCCTGCAACCCAGCCCCAGCCAGATGTCATGCCAAGATGTTCCCAGCAGGTTTCTAGTTGCTGCATGGATATATTGCTTTCATGGGAATGTGGATCCATTTGAAACGTTGCTTGTCACCCTATGAAGATTTAATCTCTTCAAACGGGAATGTCTTTGATTTAATGAAGTGTTATGAACTACTGCTTCGCTTTAAGAATAATGCTTAGGCCTTTTTCTTTACCATCCCTTGGAGTGACTCTTCACTACCTGTGATGGTGCTTTAGATCACCTGCATAGCAGGGGATGGGACTCCAGCACCTATCCGGTATCCTGTGCTCCTGCCAAAACAACTCAAATTTCTGCCATGTCCTGGGTGTTTCCTGGGAGGTCACTGATCACAGGAAAGCAGGTCTGAAGTTTTGCCCTGTTTAATGTATGTCGAAGTGTTGCCAACAGTGGAGATGCTTTGATATAGGTGTTCTAGAAGCAGCTCTTCAACTGGTATGAAAAAGTTTTTTTTTTCCCTTGATTTATTCCTGGCTGTGTCAATTTAATGCAGCAAAGGGCTTGGCCGGATCGTTCTCCAGCTACTTTGATTGAAATTAAAGAGATTTTCCCTTCACATTACACTAGTCGATGAGAAACTCAAACAACTGACATTTTCTGACACCGTGTTTGCCTGGGACAACCTACACCACCACCACAAGGTAAGACCAAAGGTCCACCAAGTTTCCCCTCGAAGGGGAACTGTTTCAGGAATCCTGTAAATGCAGGGGATACCCCTCACCTGGGAGGGTTGTTTCCCCAGGCTGAAGCTCATCTCTTGCACTTTGGCTATGCTGATCCTTGACATCACCACAGTTGTGGGAAACTCAGCTGCATGTTTTGTGAACCGGGATGATGTTCATGTTCTCCCCTGATATTTCTTTTTTTTTAAAGCATTGCCAACTTAGGCAACCAGAAAACTGTAGCAAACATTGCAACATTTGTTTTTCAAGGTTTTCTTCCCAGTCATAGAAATTTCCTTTAATGAAAACCCCCTTTTGAAGGACTTCTTGAGTCTGAAGCTTGGAAGATGTGCCTGTGTGACCTGAGGTTCTGGCTCAGTCTTCTAGATGGAGAAGATAGAGCTTTTAAGTCAGGTCTGTATCTCGCAGGCCTAAACCACAATCTAGGCTTGTCCTGGCCTAGTGCCTTTTGGAAAGAGTAGATCTTAGAGGTCATGCTATGTAGACTTCGGAATAGACATGCTGGCTCAGATCAGAGATGCATCTAGCCCAATATCCTGTCTCTAGTGGTGCCAGCAACAAATGCTTAGGGCAAGATGTAAGACCATGGCAAGCCCCTGGTGATAAGTTCTATGGTCCTTCCAACTCATGGCAATTTGCAGCTGAAGGACTTCCTGAGCTATGGGTCATATCTGCATCCTTGTGTGTAATCGCTCTTGATCGATCTTTCAATGTCTTTAATTGTTATTTGAACCCATTTGTGCTTTTGGCTTCTGCAATGTCCTATGACAATGAGTTCTACCACTTAATTATGTGCTGTTTAAAAACATAACCATAAATCATAATAGCCTTCAATTATAATAAAAGCCTTGAATTTGGATAAGATTGCCAGGATGGATAAAGTCTACATAATTACATTTGTGTATTATGTCTACAGCAATGGGAGCCTCATACCAAAGTGTGGGGAGTACGTACGACTGGTTTATGGCAAGCTCTTCAAGAGAGACTGGTAATTCAGGATCCTTCAGCTCTCCAGCTGCCTGATGGCATGTGCTTTGGCAGGGTCTGGTTTATACAGAGCTGTCCATCTGTTTTCTTTTCCCCAGTGCAGTTAGTAGGAAAGGTTTATCCATCTTTGCGGACTGCTGTGGTCTCTTTTGTTTAAGGAGAAAGGTCAGGGTAGTGGATGCTTTTCCTGTGACTTTGGCTTCCCCATGAATCTCCAAAGGCTTGAGGAGCAATTCTGCTCTGCACTGCAGTTGTGTTTCGAACCTGCCCACAGACTGCCCGCTTATGGCTCAGCCTGAAAGAGCTTCTTTGTGAAAACAAGCATAGCCTTGGGCTTATTACTCATGGGCTATGGAAGAAAGCCTAACTCTGCTGGGAAATTAATTGCCGGCTAGGTCCTTACTGTAAGGTAAGGAAGAGCTTACACCAGCTTTGAAGACCAACCTCACCCACCACCCGTTTGTCTCTGTGCAAACCTGGACTAACAAGTGCTTGCTGGAAGAAGAGAGCCCAGAGAGGCTGGGATGAGCCCAGACTCATTCAGCTGAGGTACCCTGAGGCATGGGAGACTGGGGTCTGCCTCTGGTGCCCCGTGCTGTAGACAGCTCCCCATCTATCAGAGCAACATAACTAGAAGACCTGCTCGGAAGCGTGGCCTTCATATAGTAGAGGGGGACATGTCCTGTGTCCTCAGGGCAGCTCTGAGAGCTAGATCTGATCTGTTTCCTGGCATTCTTAGTTTTCCTTCCCAAGAATTGATTTTTGGGGGTGACAGTGGCAAAATGCATGTAATTCTGCAATGTTTTGTGATGGAAAAAACCCAACCTTTTGTTTTTCCTCAGCGTGCTGGTAACCTTGGCACCACCAGCTCCTCAGAGTTTTCCTGGGCAGTTTTCTGCTGTGAGTTTTGAGGGGGAAAAAGGGGGTCCTATTGCTTAATCCTTCCAGCTAAGTAAAATCATCTGCACTGGTAAATTCTCCAGGAGATGTACAGTTCACTGCTTGTCAGGCCAGGATATTAAATTAAGCAATTTTCATCAGATAACACATCTTCTGGTTCATGTAAAACGTCCAGCAAATCGCTGCACTCATAATTCAGCCTGATTGAAAGTGAGCTGCTAATCCATTTCACTTTGGAGATAGGCGAGAGCATGGCAGAGGGCCCGTCTCTGCGGGAGACTCCCGTTTGCAGCCACGCACGTGAATGTGCTCCCCTCGGGCTCTCCTCCCCTCCCCGCGTCCCCCCGCGAGGGCAGGCAGATAGTGCCGCTCTTCGCCGACCCTTTCAACGCGACGTAGCGTGGCCTGGATTAGCCGCTACGCGGGGAAGCCTTTTAAGCGATGAAACCTGCGTTTGGGGAAATCGTTCTGCTTCGTTTCCCTCCTGGCAGGTGCGGATGGTGGAAATCTCTGGGAAGGCTCATCTCTGGGTTTCTGTCCTATCGCTCTCCTCGGTGGTCCTGAGCTCCTGTCCCATCCGGAGCTTTGCTGTCCTTGCCAGCTTATGGGAAGATCTTGCCCAGAGCAGCCGGGCAGTGCTGCCAGCCCTTGGTGGCAGCCTGCCCTCCCATTGCAGCCAAACTGGGTACCCAACGTTAGAGCATGCATTTGAACATTCAAAATTTATAACTTGGGATGCATCATGAAAGCATCTGAAAAATCTTCTGGTTGTCGTTAGCAATAATAATGATAATAGCAGTAATAGGGGAACTTTTTATTTGCTGATCCTTTATAGGTTCACATTGTTCCAGCCTGCCCAGACAGTACTCTGGGAACCATTCCCCATTTCTTTTATTTCTTTTTTAATTAAAGCTGAGTTTCCCTGTAATTACTTGACTCCAGAAGCTGGGGCTTGAGGAAAAGCAAAAATGTCTGCTGTCACGAGGCTCAGGAAAGGGACGTGGGTTCTTTCCCAGGGTCAGCCTGTCTCTGAAGGAGCCTTTCTCCTCATAGGCTAGACACAAGCGATTTCAGCTGCGCCAGGTGAGTTGGGCGTTTTGCCTCTATGGGCATCCGTGGCCCATTGGGGACTTCTTGCCATCCTACACCTGGAGAGCGGTCGTGCAGTATAAACCATCTAACTCAATTCATCTCCCTTTAGCCAAGATGGAAAATACCCATCTTCAGAGTGAGAGATGTGAGCCGGGGCCAGCTCCGCACCTCTCCAACGCGATTAGCAAACCGGACATGAATTGCTTCATTAAAGCCAAACAACCCTGGGCAACCACATCATTATAAAAGACCCAGGAAATCCTATAGCCGGGCAGACCAGAGACATTCCCCCTCCCCCTGTGAGCAGAGCCTTCCTCTTCAAAACCCGGTGACCTTATGCTCGCTTGCTCCCCAGCTCCTGCTGCTTCGCTGCGAGGCGAAAAGCCCTGTGCGATGCGCGGAGGGGTAGAGCTTTATTGCCTCCTTCCCCTCCGCGGGGGGCCCATTTTCAAAGCCCAGCTCTCCGTATCCAGCCCTGCCCGCTTGTAAAAGGACTTGCAGCAAAATAAAATGACAGGTGAACAATCCCACGCGACCGGCTCCTGTCCGGACGGGAGGGTTGGGGCTCGGTGATGAACAGCCGGGGTTTCTCTCTTGGGCAGAGCTGGGCAGGCGGTGGGAGGGAGCAGGGGGATAGTGGTGCCGGGCTGCTGTGAATGAGTTGCAGATAGGCTTGTTGTTATTTCTTGGGTATATATATTGCAGATAAACCAGTCTATGTCTATACAAAGTCACTATATTGTTACGGTACTGCAATGATGTTATATCTTTCTCTATAAGTTACCAAACTTTGAATGTTTTACGTACAAATAATAATAGCAAGGGGTTTTCTTTCCTTACTCAGATCTGAGTGCGCCATCAGCATTTTCACAGCCATTCCACCTTGGCTTCTTCCTGCTCAGCTTCTCATTACATCTCACGTCTCACCAGTGCATCCTCGCTCCCAGTGCCTGGTGCTACGAGGATCCTGGTGTCATGCTCTCCTGCCTGGGAAAATCCTGCCCTTGGTCCTTTTTGGGTCCCAGCTCCTTAAAATGTCTTTGCAAATCCCACAGAATTTCACCTGTAAGAAAACTAGGAGGAGTTTTGCCTTAATAGAGCTGGATTTAACCTGTGGTTGCCTTTATCAGCTGCTCTGGAAAGAAAATCAGGTTGAAACAGAGTCAGGTGCTTGGCAAATGTTCCCTTCCTCTCCTTATTTCAGCTCTAACATCAATGACTTTCTGTCTGTTGGTTCAGTCCATATTAGCTGTGTGTGGATTTGCACGCCACTATTAATTGCAGAGCAAATTAACCTTCTTTAGACCATATGTTGTTGCTATAATGTATGCAAATATGTTGTTAGCGACTGTAAAAAATAAAAGCACAGTTGGACTTGTATTATTGCCAAGAGATTAAATGCCGACGTTTATAAAATTGGCAGCGTTTCCACAATGGGACTTTTGTCGTATAATGCTGTATCTACTGGGATTATCCTTTTAAAAAATTGGCAGTGTCCTCAGAAAGCACAGATTCTAGCTTATAATTTTCTTTTATCTTTTTTTGGCAGCCGCTTGAAGAAATCTCTTTGCCATTTCCAGACTGGAGACCTTTTGTTTTTATACAGCAAAGTACCAGTTCTGTAAGCGACAGATTTCTCCACTCAGCATCTTTGGGACACCCATCGATCAATGACAGGGAATTTAAGTAAGAGGAGGGGTGACTTGGAAAATAAACTCTCCACGTTCAACTGACGAAGTGGGAAACATCCGCTGCTGGCCTATCTCCACTGACTTTGATGGAGTTGTGCCAGCACGGAGTTTGGCCCGGTGTCTTTCAAGTCATTATTCTTTCATTGGTTATTTGCTAGAGTGTATTAAAAGCCTGAGTTTTACATCTGCTTCCTCGCGGACTTTCTTTCCTTCTGTGAAGAACACACTTTGTTTTCATATTTGGCTTTTGCAAGGCCTGTGTTGTAAACCCCAGTTTAATGGCGAACAGGTTTTTTGGGGGGAATCGTGGGCCATGTGCACGGACAGGCATATACGAGGTTTGTTATTCTAGAGACGCTCATCGGCAATAAGGTATTTTTACGTAGCTGGAAAAAAATTAAATGCAGAAAAAATTGTTCTGAAGGAAAAACAGCACATATGAAATTTTTCGCTCTTTTTTTCTTCTTCGGTTTTAGTAGAGTCCTATATTTAAAAGCAGAAATTTGTTGCAAAGATGCAGACATCTTAAGCACTGTCTAGTCTGCCTGTGGTTTAAATAAAAATTTAGATAATTATCAATAAATATAAACAATCAAAGTTAAGTTAATTATAATAATGAAGTTAATTATGAGAAGTGATTATAAGTCAGTCAGTCGATTGCTTAGTTAACAATTAATTATCTTGCTGCCCTCCCTAGGGCCCCATTTCCCAGCAGCTCTCGAGGACACCCTTAGCCTTGATGACCTGAGCAGAGCTCCCTCCGCCGCTGAGTTCACCCTCTCCATGGGAGGAGGTGGGACTGCGAGAGCTCAGCAATGGCTTTTAAAACCTGAAGGCTAAGCAAAGCTGCCAAAAGGTAAGTAATGAAAAAGCCTATAAAATTACTTATTTTTAATGCCTATCGACATTTCCGAAACTAAAATTGTAGCTGGGTATTTAATGGCCGCCGGTTTGTCAAAAGCAGAAGACGAATTTCAGATATAAGATGTTTCCTGCCCAACAGTAAGATCCCAACAAAGCCACAGATCAGGTAGACATTTGGGTCCCAGCCGCGTTTAGTTTTTAACATGTGCGAAGAGAAACCCGCAGCGATGCACCCGGCCTCCTGCGTGGCTCCTACAGCGGGACGAGGCTCCAGGACCTGGAAGCTCCCTGGCAGAAAGTGGCTTTGCAACATGCAGGCAACGAATGTTTGGTTATGGGCTTCCCAAAGAGGGAGATTTGGAGAGAGGGGACAAAACCTGCCTTGTCAGCAGTCTTCGGCGAGTTGTACGCTCACAGATAATCTAAATTTTGTCAACGTGCTTTCCAGGAGGACGGCCGAGGGTGTTGCTCCTGAAAGGGCAGCATCGCAGCCCCTTGCTGGAGAAGCTTGCCCGATGGCTTCTGCAAAGAGCGGGCTCCAGAAGAGCCCTTGGTGGCCAGCAATAAAGGTGATCTAAAGTCCCCTGATCCGCTGATAACAACAGTGGCTTGTAAGCACGTTTGGGGAGGGCTTATCCCTCCTTTGCAAAGGGAGTGTGTGTTTGGCTGTAAATTTCTTCCAGCTGTAAAGTCAGAGAAAACACTGATAAGCTCTCTCTGCTCCCCCCCTGCCCCGTCCCCCCAGCTGGGAATGATAGATTTACCAGAGGTAACACAATGTACCAGTTCCCTTCTCCTCCACAGTTGGAGCATATGGAATATATTGTGGTCTGAGGGAAATACATCTTAAGAATTTCTCCTGCGTCTCTTCAGGAGCGTTCCAGGGTGGATTACAGCAGGTGTCACAAAATTGTGCAGTTAAAGCGGGTTAAGCGACAAGCCATAGTCAACTACACCCAAAGTCACAGCAGGCCTCTGCATCAGGCTCCAAAAGTTTTGCTATTGCTTGGGGTTGGGTGAGAGCAGCAATGGAAGCTCCAAAATATTGGAAGAAAAAGAGAGACTTTCCAATGAGAGGGGACAACAAGGAAATATCCGAGATCTGCCTGGAAAAACCTGCTCCAGCAAAGTGTCTGATCCTGGGCCGTGATAAGCAGTTTCCATAATGTGCTATTTATTCTCTGCTGCCTGAGGAATAAAACTGAAACACCCTTGTTACTCCTCTGCAGGGATTGCCTGGGAGATGCACTGGTAAACATGAATTACAGGAGGTCTTCAGTTCTCAAGGAGTCCTCACTCACATAAATTTTTCTTTGAAGTTAGTAGCAGTTTAGGTATTATCAGTGGTAATACTTTCAACCAAAAGCAATAGGCCAAATCCTGCAGTTAGCCAGCACCTTCTATTAAGGTACCCAGCACCAGAAAGGACAGAGTCATCCGCACGGGATAAATACACTCTGTTTTTTCACTAGTGGCTACAATTCACTTTGGGTAAAAAGCGGGATCAAGCTGAAAGACGAGCAAAGGCACATCCATTATGGGTAGTCAGAGCTTAAGCTGCCAGGCTGATGGGAACTCAGAGTTGAGATAAAAATCTGTGCATTGACCCATGAGGCTGAATTATCCACTATATGGAAAAACCACTGACCTAATCGTCTTCCAGGAAAAGGCACGGCATATTGGAGAGTATACAGAGAGGCTTGGGAAGAAAATTGGGAAAGACAGACCGTTTCTCCCAGTGGAAGATCTGGGACCTACTGCAGACTTGGGCTGGGTGTTTCCACAGTGCTTTCATATGTGGAGGAGTTTTCTCCAGTGAAGTTTTCACCACAGCACTGAGCGGGCCCTGATTTACTGCCCTCCGAGCATCCAGGACACCAGAATTGCATTTGGTTTCATGTCAACCCTTGCAAAGGCAGGACTTCATGTGGGCTAGACCTGTGCCTGTCAGGCTTTCCTTTTGCCTCAGTCCCTCCCGGCTGATCTGCGGCATTTTCTGTTATTTCTGCCCTAATCAAGTCTGTACCAAATCCAGGGGTATCCTTTGCAAGGTACTGTCGTGCACCCAGGGGTGTAGGGAGCTGGACACCAATGGGAATGTCAGTGGGTTCGCCTACAGTTGGGTTTTGCCCATATCCTTCCTTTTTTCTGCCCATAAACTGTGTCTGGGTGGGGCTTGAGGCTTATAGACATTTGTCTGGGTTTTCTGGATGTCTTGTCAGAGATAAAGATTGCATGTTTTTGGCCTGACAAATAATGTGAAGTCACATATGGTGTCACCATAGTCTTGGTCAGATCCTGATGCTGAGAAGGAGGCAGGTCGGTCTACGGCCTCTCCGTGCGGTGGTGTGCGCTGATAACCCCCTGCCCTGAGCTTGTATCGGGGGGCAGAGACACTCCAACCTTCTTGCCTAGTGTCCTGGGAAAAGGGACAAAAATATCCCAGAGCACGTGGGCAAGATGCGGGCACAGAAACGGAGCCAGTCCTTTGCAGAAGAAAACATCTCCGACAAAGTGGGCAAATTAGTCCCTGCTTTGCCCTGAAAAGGACCTTCACCGTGACTCTTTGCTCGGTAAGGAAAAGCTGCGTCGTGCAACCCTGTTGCGTGTCCCAATGTATTTTGATTGCCAAAGTCTGAGAGCATGTCTGGAGGCCATCGCTGAGGGATGTGAGATAATGCTAGCCACACTGGAGGAGAGGGATTCTTCTCAAGTAACTCTCCTCATCTACAAACCAAAGTTCCAACTGTCCAGACACCACCCATAGTCAATGGAGGGTGATCGGCAGCCTAAGAGACCATTCTTCAAACCAACTGCCATTTTTAGGTGGGAAGAAAGACCTTCTGAGGTGTCAGTCCCTTCACCCTGTCTACAGATGTGGCCTGGGGACAGCCAACCTTTGATGGCCAATGTTGGGTGAACGACTCCCAGCCAGTATCATCCCACATCATCAACCCTGGTGAGTCAAGATGCAGATTGGAAGAAGTACTTTCAAACTGGGTTATGAACAAATTCCTCTCACTCGGAGGTTTATGTGAATTTGCTACTAAACTAAGAAAACTTAAATGCTGGGGAGGTGTTGAATATCTTCAGGCACAAGAGATGTCTAAGGATGTAACAAAGTGCAACTTGCATATCTTACACCTTGTCGGTGAGCCGTGCTTAATGGGTCAGGCGGCAGAGGTGTAACGAAATCAATAGAGCTGGAGTGGAGATCTTTGCAGATTCAACAACTGGGTGTTGTGATTATTTCTTCTTGTGTGTGTGTGTATGTGTGATATTGTTGTTGCTGGTCCCCCCCCCCCCTTTTTTTTCTTCCGCCCTCCCTCTCTTCCCTCTAAGTTTTCTGTTCTCCTGTAAATTTTTCAAGTTTAACCCTCGGGAAGGCTAAGATTTGAAGAGTAGCTGCAAGAGAATTGAAGTCTATTAGGACATAAGGTATTTGGCATGATTTGTGCTAAGAAATATCTGTGAGAGTAGAAAATAGGAGCCGTGTCCAATACACCAGGGAAGGAGCTGAGTCTTGCAGACAGGGCTGCAGGCTCCAGCTCTAACCCCGGCCTGACAATTGATATAGAAAAATCCTGCGACTGCCGTATTACAGCACTAACGAGGAACGCGCGTTCTCTTCTGATCAAAAGTCTAAAACACAGCATGCTCTCCGCTGCTCTGCCTCTGATTTGCAAATACATCGCTGGTTTTTATCACTCATTTTTTCTTTATCTGAGCAGAGCTGGTCTCAAGCGCTACAACCTGATTATCTCTGAGGAGGTTGCCAAAAGCATGTCAGGGATGGTTAAATGTAATAATAAAGGAAGCAGGGAGAATCAAGTTTGAGTAGGAAATCAGAGGGAATTCCTGGCTGAGGTTGCCAGTCCAGTGAAGGCTGGGACTCGCAGCTTGCCATGAAAGAGGAGGTCACAGCTCATGACTCCTAAGCCTCCTCAAATTAGTGATACGTTAAATGAAAATGCCAGTTTGTGTCCTCTTCCCCAACCCTCATTAAGAACGTATTTACATACACGCATGTAATCTAGAGGAACAAGTAGCATTTAAAGTCAAACTTCAAATCCCCGCTTGGGCCACAGGTTTGGCCACACAAGCGTGTGTATTAGACTTTTTTTTTAGCCTGTGGCTTTGAATTTCCAGGCTTTCCAGTGCTAAGGAAAGAAATGGCGTCAGTTCAGTTTGCAGGAGAATGAACAGCAACACAGCTACGCTTTTCTTGATGAATTAGAAAATAAGCAACAATATTCTTGGGCCAAAACCCCTTCTATTCAATTTGAAATGAATTTCGCTTTGCATTCAAGAAATCTTGAGAATCATTTTTCAAGAAAATGGAAAGACATTTTTAACTAAAAGTGGACTGTAATTAAATGCTTTGCTTTAAAATAACAAAACAAAGTGTTTGGGTTTTCTCCGTTGTTGAGCTTGCCAAATTATTTGTGTTTTAAAAATGTTTTACGGAGTGGTTTGCTCTGATTGAATTTCCACTTATTTTGCTTCAAAATATAACTCTGGCCAAAAAAAGTCTTTTAGCTCTAATCAAGATCAAATTAATCAAACCTTGTTTGCTACTAGCTTGTAGCTACCACATTAGCAAAGAGGATCTTCTCCAGTTAGAGAAATGGGGTTTTAACATGAATTCAAGATTTTTATTGGTCTTGTAAAAACTTTCATAGAAATAGGGTAAAACCAGGATAAAAAAAAATATCTAGACAAGAATTGCTATTAAAACCAAGCTATCCTTAAGTAGGTAGAGTTTCTCAAAGCTTTTTAACTTCTCAGTCTCATTAAAGCGGATCTTGGCACCTACAATCCTCTCTAGATCTGGATGGGAATCCTCTTTGTTGTCTTTTAGTGTCTCTCTCTTTCTGTTTTAGCAATGGTGTTTGCATGTCCTAGCAGTCCCAAGCCCACCTCTGTTACAGCTGGAGAACTCAGAAGTGCCTGCTCCAGAAGTCTATGCTTTATGAAAGGCTTTTTGCCGTATTTTACTAGTGGTTCCTTTTTTTTTCTTTTTTTTTTTTTTTTTCTTTTTAAGACCAAGTTGATCTGTGAGGAGCAGGACTTAGGGAGCTCGGTTTCCTGTGGCTCTGTGTCTCGTGGCTGGATTATCGCGTGCCTAATAAGGTGTGAGCTCTGATCGAAACATTTCCTGAGGTTAGGGCCTTTCAAAGATCTCTCTCCCGTGTGCCTTTTCCAGCATCTAACAGGCTCGCTGAGCTCCAGCCGCAGCCCCGCTACCATCAAGGGCAGTAATTCAGCATTTTGCCTCTATCCAGCTGCCTACAGCCATCAAACCGAGCCAACTCTTAATGCTTCTGGGGCCTTTTTTTGTCCAAGTTGATTGAAATGGACCCATGGATTTCAAAAGTTATTACTGGAGGGAGCCAAGTGACACATAGGGATTGTGTGATTCCTTATGAATGACTGAAAAAATGAGTTTGGGGCTGAGACCAAACCTGGTGTGCCTCATCCCAGAGGGATGCTGGTTAGGAAAGCTCCCACGTGGAGCACAGCCTGGAGGAAAAGAGTGAAGGAGTTTCAACTCTAACGGGGTTTAACTCACCATATGGTAAACCTGGACTTAGTAAGTGACTATTTAGGATCAGGACAGGGAAGGTGGAACTACGTGAAGGTGTCAGACCTACCTTAGACAAGGCTGGCTGAGCAATAGGACGTGGATGGGGCTCTCACCGTACAGGTGCACTGCAGCCCCCATGCAGCAGAGCAGGGGGAGATGGTCCTACTATGGCAAGGCTTAAAAAGATGCCACCAAACCCATGCATTTGGTGTGTGATTTCCTATATGGAAAAGAAATTGCCCAGCAGGAGTGGTTTAAGCTTCAGGCAAATTGTTTGTTCTGAAGGGTTTGAAGAGTGCTTAATTCCTGTGGATAGTGATTTGAGAAAGACGGCGAATGTGGACTTACCAACAGATTTATACCAGCCCAGACTCTGTGTGTCCCATTTTACGCTCTGAAAAATGTTCATTTTATATCAAGGATACCTCAAAGCCACCAAGGTTTTGGGTGTCTCTAAAACTGAGATGCTATCTGAGTTCCAGGCAGGACCCAACTGGGGTGGGGCCATGTGTGGTGTGGTCATGTCTTTATTGAAATAATTAATAACTTTTAATTTGTCATGCTTTTTTTGGATGCCTACTAGAAATAAATCGCTTGGAGTTCGTTACCTGCCTTCATCCGTCGGCATCATTTCTCCTGAAACAAAGAAACTATGAAAACATTCCTGATCTCGTTTCAAAACTTTAATGCTTGCAAATAATTCTGTAAAGCAGAAGAGGAGACAGTCAGGCCTTTGCTCTCTGCATGCTTTGAAATGCATATAGCATGAGCCTAAAATCATGTCCCTTGCATATATCCTGCCCCGAACAGCATCCCTTCTCCTCCTGCAGATGATGAGGAGGGCCGGCGGGAGGAAGGCCAGCACTATCCTCGTTGCGTCTCATGGAAAGTGGGTCTTGAAGCCGGCAAGCGGACGATGCCTCCTCCCTTTGCTCCTTTTGCTCTTCAGCTGGAGCAGCCGGGGCTCCAGGGTGCTGCTGGTCCCCGCAGGTTTGGGGATGCTGGCAGGGAAGGCAGGCAGGCAGGCACGCCAGGACGCTGTCAGCAGCCGCCGGCATTCCCGTGGGGACCGTGGCACCTTGTGTGTTTTGACAGGGGACAGGCTGTTCTCCTGCTAATAGGCTGTTGGACATGGTGTTCGCTGCCTGGCGGGAGGAGAGGGTGGGAGCTTACAGACTCCAGGCACAGCTAAAGGTTAGGGATTTAGAGGCGGAACATCCATCCGGAGTGACAAGTGTGAGGATCGATACTCCCGTGCATTATTGCTGCTGGGGGGGGCTGGAGGTCGGCTCGCACCCTCGCGCCTGCACGGGGCCAGTGCTGTCCTGCCAAGGCCTGGGGGAGGCGGACTGGAAAATACAGCTTTCGGAGACGTGAGGGTAGAGATATGCCGTTTAGCTGGCATCAGGGAAGGAGAGAGCTGGCTTTTTAGGCTGCGTGCCATCAGTACGGTTGCAATTTGGGGACCCTCTCCAAACCAGAAGCTGCCACCTTGGCTTCTGTGCTCGATCTGTGTTTGCTCCAGGAAGGCAAGTTGGCTTCCAGCTTTTTCAGTTTCAATTTATTTCTTACATTTATCTTTCCTGATCAGGGGAGGCCAAGGAGGAAAAAGGCTGGGTTGTTTGTTTATTTACATGCCCTTTTTTTGCTGCACAGTCCAGAATTACAGAGCTTTAGCTCCTTCAATTTATGAGATAACTGAGAGGGGAAAAAATTATTAACACTTGCCAGCTTAACCGCTCTGAAAATCCCAGACAAAAGTTGTCTGTGTGCCCTTCCTTGCCTACATCCATGTGGATGCAGCTTTTAATTAGGTGATGCCAGCACGCAGACAATGTTTTTGCAACAGTGATGCTTGCAGGGAAATGTACCCCCAAGTGTTTTGGCCTGACCCCCTCCGCAAAGGGAGCAGTTAGACCAGGCTGTGAATCATCCTGCAGGGGACCAATGGACCCAAACCGAGGGATGCAGAACCAGGCGGACGCAGCCCCATTAGGAAACTCTGCGTAAGGTGTTGCACTTGGGTTGCCAAGCCAATAAGCCCATTAAAAATCCTTGCTAGGGGTACAGAAGAGCTTGCGTTTGCATGTGTCACCTTCAGGCTAAGATAAATAATAATAATGAGGACAATGAGTGATTTAGAGGATTTTACCAGTATAATTAATGCTGATTTATATCGCAGGGTAGCAGAGAGACAGGCTGTGATAGAACGAGTGGGTAAAGTTTCTGAATGAGACAGGGAAGGGGATGACAGTGGGGAGTGAAAAATGAAATGTGCTTGCTAAAAAAAGCAAGCGGAGCTGGCTCGAGCACTGCATGGAGCAAAGCAGGTGACATAAATAATACCAGCGTATCTGCCATTCCCCTTAACAGGGATCACTCACTCTGTAATTAGATGGAGTTATTAGTGTCTTCGGTTGTTGTATGAGGGGATATAGGGTTCTGTAAGACAGAAAATAAGGGTATCTCTTCATCCTATGGAGCCCATTAAGTGGCAGAGAGGGAGAAAATGAGTTTAGTCTAGGTAAAAAAAAATGACTGCGTGAGTTATATGACTCTGAGGGTGGGCTTCAAAGAATCCAAATTAAACCACCTAACCTCTGGCTGGAGAACTTGTTCCTCAGCCCTCGATTCAGGCAGCAGCTCTGCTGGGAGGACCTTTCCCACCCGCAGGGACCTGCCAGAGTCCCCAGGGCTCCTTGGGGTCCTCTCTGGTGTCCCAGGGCAGCCAGACAGCCCCCACGACTGCTTGTTTTTACCATGTCCCCAGTTGTGAGCTCCCGATCCCAATGTCCTCCTTTACAGTCAGGTCTAGCACAAATGGCCCGGCTGATCATACAAAGAGCGTGAAGAGGGTGATGGGACTCTCTGGGCTGATCCTGCCCCAGTGTAGCCATGGGATCTTGGCCATTGACTGCAATTCATTGACTATGAATTCAAGACGTTGCTGATCAGCATCGGCAATGACGTGGTGCCTGCCAGAGAGGTGAAGTGAAGCTGTCACCCTGCTCACTGGGCTGTCAAGGAAAAGGGGATCGTTTCTTTGACATGGTGCCAATGCCTGCTCCTTGGAGCAGTGGGAGCTTCAGCACATCTGAAAATAACAACTTTTTTTTTTTTTAATGTGAACTTCATCTGGCAACAGCCCCATTATGGAAACAACAGGTTGGATCAATGCAGAAGTATCTCCCAAACTCCCTCTGCTGGGAAGGAGGGCAGTCAGAAATCAATGGGGATTTTATTGGCTTGTGCAGCCGGCTGCCTGGAAGTAATTCCTGTAATGAACCGTCCCCATTTCCTTGAGATGGATTGCATCATGGCTTTGGGGAGCTGGATGCGCTCTGTCGGTCACCCAGGACATCCCACCCGTGTGCGTAACGGCCCGTTGGCTCGCAGGCTCTGGCTCCCTGCCTGGCTCTGTTTATCCTTCTCCCATGCACAGCATCCCCAGCCAGTGGCTTCTCCCTGCCTCCTCTCCCAGTGCTGCCTTCCATCCCATTGCTGCCACCCAAGAGATGGCTTCCGAGGCTTCCTGATGCCTGCTGTGCGTCCTCCAAGATGCACAGCCTTGCTGAGGGATGCACATACAGATATTGCAATGAGACGGGGCCTGATTCTTCCTCCAGACCCAAGGCAGCAATCGCAACGTGACTCCGGGGATGCCCTTCATCTGGCTG
The DNA here is from genome assembly GCF_964188355.1 of Buteo buteo. Classification (NCBI taxonomy): domain Eukaryota; kingdom Metazoa; phylum Chordata; class Aves; order Accipitriformes; family Accipitridae; genus Buteo; species Buteo buteo. The sequence continues at coordinate 41,231,240 of NC_134181.1, read as the reverse complement.
CTTCATACAGCATACGAGTGGACCGAGGAGGTTCTCTGACTCTCAGGGACTCAGTTTGAAAAGTAATTTAACTAAAATGCACTGGGACCAGGGACATATGCAGGACAAAGCAGACAGGGAGGGCTAGGGAGGTGGTAGGCTGGAAGGACATTAAGTACAAGAAAAACAACAAACCAGCTTTGGGACTGCTAAAATATTGATTGCATTCTTCAAGCAAAGCATAACATATCCCTGCTCCTGCTGTGCTGCCTGTGTTTAATGTCTTGATCCTCGCTCTACCCTTTCCTGCTAGCATTGGGCAGGGTGAGTCGAGGTCTGTTTGCATCCCTTTAAAGAAGGAACAGTTCAGCATTTCAAAGTCTTTGCCCAGGAAAAGAGGGATTTTACCTCCCTGCAAGGCTCAGAGCTGCTGGTTTGCAACAAATTCCCTCCAATGCATGCCGAGGGAGACATTGTGCCCCCAAGCCCCGGGACTCCCCCTCCATCACCTTCCTGCTCCTTGCCCAAACTGCTGCTTTTTTGTCCCTTCTGCACCGCAGGCAGGTAGCTGAGGGCACGCTGGGCTCTGCATCCCTCGTCCTGGCCATGCCACCCTCTGTGTCTCCCATCACAGCCGTGCGCAGTGGTGCTGGGGAGATGGCCAGTGGGCCCACAGCCACACGAGCAGCTGAGCGGACTCCCCACCACTCCGGAGCGGCTGCGCTGGTCTCCCTCCCCCACCCAGGAGTCCAAAAAGACACCATGACTCACTCCTTTTCCACAGCAGCGTTGCCAGCTCTTGAAATACTTGATGTTTTTCTTAGAGTCCTGGCTCCTGAAGCCATGTAATTACTTGAGCTTTCATTTTCTTTAAATAAAGCCCATTTCTAACACTCGTATTTGCAAAGAATAGCCGGAAAATGTGACCTTTTACAAGCTCAGAACCCACATAGTGAAAACCCCACCTTTATTCCTTCCAATTCTCTTTTTCTAATTTTCTTTCATGTCATGGTTTTTACAATCTTCTTTTGCAGATTGAGGCTGCTGGAAGTCTTCTTTCTCTACCCTTTGAGTCTTGCAATGTTGCAAATGACCTTGAGTTTGTGCCTTGGTGGTGGCATTGACATCTCACGTCCATTGGCTTCAAGAATTTTTTTTTGGTATTTTTCTGCCTAGTAGCACACAGTTTTGTGCGACGTGAGGTAAGTAAAATGGTAGCAAATCCCAACCTACACAACAAACCGCTGCTGGTATGACTTGTCTCTGCACGTACTGGATCCATCCTTTGTTTTGAATTCCGTCAGAAAACCCTGAGTTTACGCTGGTCAAATTTAATTGTCTCCCAGAAGAGCCCAAGTTCTTTACGAGCTCTGTTCTGCTGAGCGATGCTGCGTTTCCTATACTCAGGCAAACCACAATCCCACGCTGCACCGGTCCCTACGCAGCAAATGTTCTGGTCCCAACTTTGAAATCTCTTGCCTGACTTGTTTCGCCGCTCCTTTTAACCCCACATAGCAGGGCTGAAGACACCGTTTCTTCCTGTCTGCCCACGCGTGCCATGAGGGTAAAAGTCACAAATAAACCTTGTGCTTTCTGGCCCAGGAAGCACTTCAAGACGTCCTGGGCTCTGTGTAGCTATGGACAGCACAAGGTTGGCTCTGGACTCTGTGATCCAAGAGTATGACATATAGTTTAAGCTGAATTTTTAAGCTTAGAGGAGAAACAGAAGTGCTTTCCTTGGGTGCTTCAGTCCATCCCAGCAGCAAACATACCGCAGGTGGGAATGGATGAAGGACGTGCTAGAAGAGCTGCCCTTTTCCCCTTGATTTGGAAGGTGTCTGGGGAGCTGGTTGTCTATTCTCCAGCTTTGATGTTTAGCACTAGGCGAGATGAAGAAGCTCATTTGATGCTGCCATGCTGGGCTATGCTATGGAGAAGCGGTGTTACCTGGTGACGAGGAAGGAACCCTGCTGGTCCCACCCATCAGCATCAGGGATATGCGCAGGATGGACATGCTATAAAATGATCCAATCCTGGGCAAGACTCCAGCTTTGAAGCTTTTGTTTTATGGGACATCAGAGATTGCAGCCGTGAGACACAAGGGCACAGAAAACCGGCCTCTGCAGCTGGAGGAACAAGGTTGTGTTTTCCTTGCTCTGTTCACGAGCTTTGAAAATTTGTCTTCTGTCCTCAGCCACCACAAAATGACAGCCAGCGTGCATGGGCAGAGGACCAGGGAATTGCCTTTTGAAGTAATCCACTTGTTTTAACAACAAACACCGGTGATCTCCAGCAAGCAAGAAGCTCACTATTAGAAGTAATCCAGAGACATTCCAAAACACATACTTTCCGGAGCAGGGGGGCAGCGTGCATTTTTAGCAACATCAATCAATGCACTGGCCAAAGTCACACGTTCAAATCGAGACCTACAAACTATGGAAAAGTTTAAATAATCCTTGGAAGCGATCCAGGAATTGGTCATTCAGTCTGCAGGACCCTTTATGAATAACACTGTTACACAAGTCTGTAATGGAAGCAACAAGATCCAGCCCATTGGTTTTCCAGTCCGAGTTTCCCATTCCAAGATGAATGACTTGGATTTTGGGGAGGGAAACTAGCAGAACTGGTTTGTCTCCTGGCTGGGAGAGTTTGGCTTTGAAGAACTCAGCTTGCAGGAACAGGCAGCAATGCTAACTTTCTCCACTTGAGGTTTCTCTCGGCCCGGGTCTCCTTTTCATTCTCTATTATTTACACCTCTATTACATAGTCAGGGAGTTGCCTTCATTCTTCTGCAGGAGATGTTCTGCTCCCTCCGCTGGAAACCTGATTGCCATGTAGTAGCAAAAGCCTTGGAGATCCTGTAGACCTGAATATTCTCTGGCTTTCTCATCTTTCTTCTCTCTCTCTCTGTCGTCCATGCTGACATCTGAAGTTTTTCATTCTTCAGGCTGTGGAACAGAGGAAAAGGAGTAATTTCACTGCAAAGGCCACCGAAGTGACCTCCCCTTAGTGTAGGTGTCTTTTCTGTAGCTCTGTGACCCCACGTTCCCAACAGCAGCAGCCAGTGGAGAGCAGGAGAGGGAGGGACTCACCATAGTGAAAGCTGCTCCTCTGTTTTTAATTAAAGCCGGCTTGCTTCAGATCTTCATAGGGAGAATCCCAGGGTTTTCTCACTTCTGTTTTTCCTATTCCGCAGCAACAACCTTAAGCAGAATCCCCTTTGCCACTGCTAAAAGAAGGATGAAGAAATAGATGTGGCAGGCTGTGTTTCCCAACCATCTTATGAGTCAAAAGTCTCTGGAAATGACAGGAGAGGATACATGGGAGCAGAAAGCACAGATGGTGGGTGTATTCCTGCGTTACGAAGTGCAACGGGCAGCCTTTGGCACAGCAAAGCATCCTGCACCAAAACATCTCCAAACTGGCGTCTGGCAGCTGCTGCACGGGGTCCCTCGATGACCCCAGACATTGGGCCATAGGCACATCTTCCACCTGCCATGAAGGCACCGATGTAGCACTTTAATGCATATTCCTTCTTGATGTTAGGAAAAAAAATGAGGAGCCTTAATACAGATACGCATTCACTGACCTGCGATTCATGCTGAAGCAGTCAAGCACCTTCCACTTGTTTTTTATGTGGTTTTAAATGTTTTTTAGAAGTATCTGTTTATTACAGCTCAATAAAGTTTTATTTTGCGAAAAACCATGATTGATTTCCTCTGCTTTAAACAACAAACAGTCAACCTCCCCAGCTAGCACCTCCTCCTCGATTCATAAAAATGTGTTAACAATTCATTTAAAATTCATATACAAGCCAAGCACAGTTTATTCATGAAGTTACACAAATTAATACAAAGCAGCACACTGCCTAGGCCTGGCATAGAGTCAACGCGTGCTCTGAAGGCCTCCCTCTGCTGTACAATACGTCAATGTGTTCTTGGAAACTGCCCTCGTGTCTGGCGGTTCAGCAATCGGCAGATAGCGTTTCGAGTTTCTCCCTCCCCTGTCTGCTTCGCTCCGCACGCCTGACAGAAACGCGATGCAGAGCAACAATTAAAGTCTCGGGCCGTATGAGACTTTGTGCACCTTCAAAGTCTGGTCATCCTCCAAAAGGCGCATCTGAGAGTTCTTTTCCACGTGCCGTGGCGTTCGCTACGTTTCTCCTTTCTGTGGTGTAGGTTCCCAGAACAGAGTGTTGTGAGCTTGGGAAACAGAGGTGGTTTGATGGCCAGGGGTGGGAACCAGCTTTGTGAGTCTGTTGGTTGGGAAGGAGAGCTCCAAGGCAAGGGGAGCTCCAAGGGAAGACCTCTGCTCTGATGTTCATCTAGACCAGGTAGAGGTGAAACACCCCGAGCAATTCACAGGTATGTGTGTAACAGTGAGAAACTACTTTTTTCCCTATGCGGTGTCAAGGGCAGAAACGGCACATCTGTCCCATCTGTCACCATTTAGCAAATCCGCCACATCAGATCCTTCTGTTGGCTCCCCACCAGCCTGACTCACAGGCCTGGGCAGTGGGACGTGCTCAGGTCCTTGCTGTCCTTGGAAGCTCTTTCCTCAGTGCGATTTTCCAACCCCGACCCAGGGTCCCTCGAGGTTGTCCCAGCAACCTCTCCCCTGCCACAGCAGACACCACAGCAGGAGCAGGTGCAAGTCGGTCATCTTTAGGCACTAATTGGCCTTAATTGACCTGACCAGCTTCACTTGGGGCCTCTACCCATCCCTCCTCTTCCCATGGCCCTGGAGCACTATTTAAGGGGAGCCCTGGGCCTTTGCTCCCTTCTTGGGCTGTGTTGTAGATGTGCCTAGTGTGTCTCTAGCCTCCTGGACGGACTGTGGGTATATGCTGTGGGGAGATTGTCTCCTGCTCTGCCTCTGGGGCTTCTGCTGTAGGTGGTTTGTCTCTAACCTGATTTTCTGTATGGACTCTGGATGTGTAAGTAACTTGTCTCTGGTCCTAGCTGGACTTGGGTTCTCTACCGTAGGGAGCCCGTCTTCCTCTGCCCCTTTGCCTCTATTTCTGTCTTTGGCTTTGTTGTCTTCTGCTCTGGGTGGACTCTAGATCTGCTTCATCATTTGCTTTGTCTGGGAGTGTCAATGGCCCCTGCTGTATTCAGACCCTGCAGGACACCACCCCACCAGTGAGGGCATTGCCTGTGCTGGGGTCACCGTCAGCTCCCAGCTCATCCCTCCTTGTGAGACAGGCTCACCTCCTGGAGCTGAGGTCACCCAGAGAGGCAGCATGTCACCTCTGCTGGGCTTTCTGGTACCTGCTATAGTCACTGGAGAAGGATGGGCAGCTCCAGGGGGCTGGTCAACCCATTCAAGGAGAGGTAGGCAAGAAATAGAAGAGCTCTGTTTCCATTGGTAGTAAATGAAGGTTAATGCCAGGTTAGACTGAGCTCCTGTGCCTTGAACCAGGCTAATGAGTAAAAATAGTTTCACCCCAAACGCCAGAGGTAGCGACCCTGGGCTGCTATTCCTGTTGACGTAGCTCTGGCTGATGTCGGTGTCCTTGCCGCAGAGGAGCCTGGGTTCTGAGCCATGAAGCATCTGGGCTTCTGCTAATGAGGCTGGAAAAATGGCACGCCACCACATCTGCCCACGCTGCCATCCACGGCAGCGCTGCAGGAGCCGGGGTGCCTCTGCAACACTGGCAGCTGCAGGCTGGGCAGAGGGACCGGGAAGCTTTTTGGTCTAGACAGTATTTAAGAGTACATAGTTCCGAAATGCCTTCACCCAGTGGGTAATGTCTCAGTAATGCATGAAGAAAGGCTTTGCACAAGAGGACAAAAACAAGACAAGACTGTGTGATACTGCGCTGTCTGGAGGAAGCTGGGATTTTGGCTTGTTGGACTGTTGAGGTCAAGCATGCAAAAATGATTCTGGAAGGGTTGAAATGGTTTCAGAATGAATTTAGGATTTGAGATGCTGAGATCTTTGTGATCAAGATATTGGGAAACAGATATTTCCACTCCAGAATTTCCTTGTATCTAAGAAAAACAAATTATTCATTCTTTAATTTGTTTTATTGCCTTACTTTTTCAGCTGGCCAAAACAAATGCTGCTGTGTTCCAGGACTGCTAGTGGGAAGGTCAGTTGGTCAAACTGCTCTTAAGGCAAAGCAAACACAAAATGTGGCTGGGTTTGCTCCTTTCTGTGCTCTCGTGATGTCACCAAACTTGTGCAGAGGGTTTCCTGCAAATTTGTGCTTGGACATCGCCATCAACTGCCTTTCATTGGAAGCATGCAGTATGGGCAACGCAGCTCCTTGTCATCAGCTTTCCCTTTGCGAGGGCTGGAATGATGTAATTTTAACATTACAACAGTGATGCTTTGAGGGGAAAAATGATACAGTTAAATATTTTGACTAGAGTTTAGGGTTAGATTCTCTGTGGTAGCATCCAGCATTGCTCTGCTGATCTGCAGGCTAGACTGATTGATAGCAAGGATTTGACCTGCTGAGTAAGTGTGTGTGTTTGTTTAAATACCTACTGAGCTCCATTCCCCCTCTTCCTTCCTTTCCAGCAAGAAACAAGCCAAGAAAGTCAATGCTGAAAGGCTACTTTGTACAGGAAGCCTGGGGTTTCTCCCCCTTACTGCCTTGTCAGCACAGCACCTGCTCCTGCACCCGAGCAAAGCCCTGAGGTTGTGTTTCGCTCGTCAGCAAGGAGAGGGAGGGCTGGGACACGACTGTCCTTGCTCAAGAAACCTGGAAGTGGCAGGAGGGAAAGTGTGAGGCCAGGTGGGACTTCGGAAAACATCCCTTGCTCCCACCATCTGTGTCCTTCTGAGCAGGGAGTGCTCAGGTCCACAGAGAAGCTCAAGTGTTGCTTGATGTTATCAATAAATTGTCAGCCGGAATTTCTCTGCCTTGCTGAGGGTCACCGGCTGCGGTGTTGGAGGCATCTTCCCCAGGGAGGCTGCGGAGCAGCTATGGAGGAGGGTCCTGTATGTGCAGCATGGCCACCTGAGTCGAGAGCATCGGCTGTCCTGCCCAGAGGGACAGAGGTGTGGATGTTTGTGGCTCTCTGAACTCCAGCCTCTTCCACAGGGATCTTGTGAGATTTGTGATTGACAGCATCAAATATCCAACATGCTTGCTCTTTTTTTTCCCCCCTTCCCTCTGCTGGCCTCTTATCTAAAGTGCTTTCTCCTGCCTCCAGCAGCTGAGTTTCATCACACCAGGGAGGTCCAGCAGCCTGTAACCCCTTGGTAAAATCCACTGCTCCCAGAGCACATGGAGTTGGCCACAAAACGCTGCAGTCACTTTTTGGCTCTAAGCTGCGAGTCCTTTTCCCAGCCCTTGGGGGAGTAGCCAGGGTGGCCGAATTGTGTCAAGATGCTATTTTGTGGTGCTATTTCCCCAGGGCTACCGAGACAGGAGGGAATGATCCTTTCTGAGGTGCTTGGTCTTGCCTGTGGTGAAATACTGTTTGGCCCTAACCCTGAATCAGCTGCAAATGCAAGGGAAATCCTTGGCAGCAGCTTTAAAAACTCCTGTGCTTCTGGGCAAGGCAGGACCTGAGCACGGCTTAGCTTTGCAGGCTTGCTGGGGAGCAGACCTGCACTGGGAAGTCCCTGTGGGAACATTTAGATAGTTTCAAGCAAGATAATCTACTGCAGGTAGGAGAGATGTGGGGATGAGGAGGTAGACACTTCATCAGCTTCAGTCGAGTAAAAAATAGGGGTTTAGTCTAGCCATTTAAAATCTTTTTCTGAGTTGCAGACTCCCCCCTAAATTCCCCATGAGCCCTGCAAAGGCATTTTAAGCTCCTGATTACAGACTTGCTTTCCCTAGGTATCTCTCACAGATCCCTCCGTAGCAGTCGGTGGCTCTGTGAGGGTCTGATAATCGTCGACTGAAAACTTTGCTGCGCAGGATGGCACAGTAAAGGCCGTACCTCGGCTCCGCCTGAGCCGTGTTGCTCTGCGGTTGCCGATACACGCTTGTGACCTTCAATGCTAGTGGTGTGTGTATCTAAAAAAGCTGAAGTTGGGGACACTGTGTTAAGGACTGCTTGCTTTCCGGGTTCGTTACAGAACCTGTTTGCAATGTCAGTACTCGGTAAGTGGGATTTGTATTTGCTGAGGTGAGACAAGAGTGCATTTGAGACCTTTTCATTCTTCTTGTACAGCAAAGAGGCTGGGAAATACTGCAGTGATGGAGCCCAGTCCCAGTTCCCTGTTTGTCAAATCTGGTATGAGTCCAGAACTGCACTCCAAGGTAGGAAATGATGCGCCATGTGTCTTAGCGAACTGTAGATCTCCAAGATAGATATCTGAGTGCCCTTTATAGCCAATGGAGCAATGTGGTGGGGATCTCTCTCCCTGTAGATCTACTGTCTGTTGATGGCAGAAGACGGCCACACAGTCAGCACAGATGAGACACTTCACTGCAGATGGTTAAGCTTAAGGAAAATGCATCTATATTACACTCTCTTGAATTAAATTCCCAATTGTTTTGGGAACCTATTGCATAGAGGAAAAAGTAGATCACATTTCACCAGACAATGCCTGAGCTGAAAAACTGGAGCTGGTTTTAGAGAAGACACAGTTGATTATTTTTTTTCCTCCCAACATTTGTTCTTTTTTTGCAGAAGAGGGTGAGAGAAATCCTTGCAGATTACAGTCCTTGATGGAGAAAAAGGGAGAGTGGGTGAAGGCAGAATGAGAAAATGGTCACTCCTATGGCTGGCAGCAGGAGGAGAGGGCACTGAGAGCTGCTGCTGCTCCTCCCAGGCTAAAAGTCACAGCCAAACCCTGGGAGAAAGTTTGGGAGTACAGAGATAACTGGTGATCTCCAGGTAAACACTTCGCATCTGCTGGATTCCAGCTGAATGTGTGGTACCCAAGTTGCTTTTGGTTTTGGGTTTTTCTGAGGGTTCTGATGTCAACTTAGAACTGGGAGAAAAGAAGCAGGAAAAAAGGTAGTGCTAGAGCTGAAAATCCAGGGAACAGTTAAGTTGAAGATAAGTGTCACTCCAGGATATGCAATAAAAGACAGAGAAATTCAGCTGAGAGGATGGAAGGGGTCTGGCTGGTATGAAGAATGAATCTTTGACTCACCAGAAAAGAAATGAAGGGTTGTTTTTTCCTGTGATCCCATTCTGAATTGGGAAAAAGCCAGTATCCTAGAATTTCTGCATATTCAATTCCAAAAGGAAAAAACCTCTTAGAGTAGTCAACAAATTCCATTTTGGTAGAAAAGTTGATTTGTTTTGAGTTGAATGTAGAAAATGAATGTCAAGGAAAAGTCATTTCAAAGCAAGAAAGTCCATCCTTTTCGTTGCAGAAAATGTCAAAAGGGCACGCTGACATTTACGTTTTTTTTTCTCTCCACTTTGTTCCTGAACAAAAATTTGCCAAAGCCAACAGGGTGTCATTTTCTGATGGAAATCTGTTTTGACAAAAATTTTCTAACCAGCTTCACTAGCTATGCACAAACATTTCCGCGCTCGATTCCAATCTGGATTTGGCAGGGAGTGGGGGTAAGGATGAAGAGGGGCTATTCTTTTCAGTACCCGTCAGTGATGTATCGCCCTGTCAAAGGACCCAATATTGCTAAAAGCATCCTGCTTCCAGGGAAATCTCAAACCAAGGTTCACTCTGGCTGGCTGGCTGACCTGGGCAGGATTTAAAGCACTTCCTTCATGTGAAATGCTCACATGTGAGTTGAATTAGGACTAGATAGCTGCTGATCTGAAGTTAGGTCCCAGTTAGACTTCAAATGGGGTGGGATTCCAGTGGGTTTTTTGCATCTATTGACTACTGCCCCTAGCAATAGAAGATCTCTTGGTGTGCATATCATGCTTGGAACTGGTTCAGAAGTTCATCTAGGCTTTGTTCAAGCTGTAGCCCATAAGCATCTTCTATCTGGCAATATGGACTGGGATTTGACTGGGAGGAAAGTCCTCAGATTTTTGTTCACCTTGGCTGAAGTGCAGTTGTAACTCACCTGAATGGGCCAACCTAGGTAATGCATGCCGCTTCTGCCTTTCGGGGGGTTGTTCTGCCAAGTTACAGGTCTTTCTTACAGTTTTTTTGTGTTGTGTTTTTTTTTCCTTTATGACACAGTTCCTGTATCACTGTAGAGATACCAAATGAAGACAGGAATCTTTCTGGCTCTAGCCGAAGGCAAGATAAGTGTCTGCTTCAGCCGTTTGTACTTTTTCTACCATACTTGGCAAAAGGCTGGTGCCTCTGGAGATGCTAAGGAGGTGGAAAGACTCTTCTTGAGGAGTTGATCCATCTTCTCATTATGGTTAGACTAAACATTAGCTTAGACTAGACATCACTTTTAAGTTGCCAATGTTAGGTGGGATTAATTCCACTCCAAACATCTTGCAGAGATGTGTTACAGTGAACACAGGAGGGTGAGCATGTGTAGTTCACTCTTCCTTGGTGGAGGAGACCAAGGCATGGGATGACAGAAGATTTTTGGGAAGGTGGGAACAGATTCACACAACTCTGCACTTCTGGGTGACATCATCAGCTTGTCTTTAAGGAGGGAATGTACTTGATGACCACAGGCTACAGATCACAGCCAGCTCCTACCTGCTGACAAGGTGCTGCTGAGATGTGTGACAACCGCAGATGGCTATCAGCTCCCGGAGATTGCTTGTCCATGCTCTCCTGTCCCTTCATTTCACTGAGTGGCACCAAGGGAAAGTGATGGCTGGAACACCACCTGACCAGACAACAAAAATGCTAGCAAAAATATGAAGGGAGATTTTCAGAATTATTCTTTTCTTTGTTGCTTTTATGACCAGCTCAGATCTACGGTAGTTTTGATATGACACCATTTCCCCCACTGGCTGGGCTGTTCCTTGGTGTTATTCATTTGGACAAAAGCTCCAATGACCAAGTTTAACTTTTCCTGCAGAACATGGCTGCTTCCCCACACCTACTCACCCTGCTTTAAATATGCATCTGAGCTCCCATGGCTCGCTAGCTGACCTCGTGACGATGGTGTAACCCTGCTCACTGATAGCTGTCTTAGCCTGGACCCTGTGCTTCTGTGCCGAACACGGTGTCAACTGTTCCCCTGTGTGCACAGGACCTGAGAGGCAGAGCAGGGAGCTCGACTTACGGCCAGTTGTGAGAAAACATCTATTGACCCCCAAATCTACACTGCCAGTCAGTTCTGCTTCTCCTCTCCCTAGTGTACCAGCTGGGTTGGAACCAGAAGTTGATCATCTTCTCTGTGTCGTGGCTGCGGAGACATTTGATGTATTTGGCCTGTTCTCACGTAGCTCTTCTCAAACCATTAGCCTGCAAATTGGGCATCCCAAATGATACTTTGTAGGTATCTGTGAGGTCCAGTTATCTGCTTATCTGTGGATATTTACAGACTGGAAAATGTATGTTCTTGCTGTAATTCATCCATACAACTTTTAAATCAGCTGCATGTGAAGGAAGAGGTTTGCAAGTCTCTTGCATTACCTTGTGGGATGATGTTGGAGGGAACCATCTTCCTGGGGACTGCGATGAGGGCCCAAGCCATGCTGGCAGACTCTTTGCAGTGCCTCCCCCAGGAGGAGGACAGCCCAGCTTGTACTTCAGCTCTGAACACAGGGGGCTTGCAAAAAAAAAAAAAAGAAAAAAATATCTGAACACAAGTGCTTGGACGTTACCGGCAGGAAAAAAAAACCACAGCGGCAATAAAATTAATTTCCTTCTCTAATATATACAAGACTTTCTCCAAGAGAATTATGACCCAAGCTGATCAAAGTCTGTAAGTGGTACTTATGCTATCAGTTTCACCCCCTTAATGCCCTCCTGTCAAAACAAAATCCCTTCGAAAGGCTTTGAGGAAAATCACATGAGCATAATGGCTTTCAAAAAAATGGCCCTAAGTACTCACTAACATATACAGAGAAGACTATTAGATCGGCTGGTGTAATTGTACTTATATTCAAATGTAAACATTCTTATATGAGCAAGTTACTACTTACCCACAGAGCAGAGCACAGGCGGATCGAGCTGAAAATGCTTGGGTTATCAAGAGAAAGGAGGGGAGGGGTTGGCACTGGTGGGAACTTTGCCCTAAGACAGGATGGTGACTTTAGGCAGAATTAGATAAAAGGAGAGGGGAAGGGGTGGGGGAAGGATGGGGCTTATTAAAGAACCATTTTCAGATATACAGAGAGAGGATGAAATTCAGGCGGGGTACAATCGTACTGCTGTGTTGCTCTCAGGTAGGAGTCAAAGACATCAAACTATCTGATCCTTTATCTGCTGTAATGTGTTTGTTTGAACATGTTCTTGGTGGATTTAGTGCTGCTCTGACAGCTCTGGGAACCAGAGTCCTCGGTGTATTCCCAGAATAGATGCACCAGGCAGCGCTGTGTCCGGAGCGAGGGGTGATGGGGAGGCTTCATCTGCTCCCACCATGCCACGACCGTTCCAGCCTGCTGGGTGCAATAAAGATGATCTCTCAAAAGCCCAGGTTTCAGCATTGGGAGGCTGTGCAGACACAACTCTGTTTAAGAGCCGCTTTACATCTTTTGAGGATTTGCTGATACACCTGTAGGGAAGCAGGTATTTTGGTCCTCAGCACCTTCACGGGGTACCCCATTGCCCTCGGGAGCGGTGACAGTCCCAGGGCTCGCTCCATGTGCAGCTCCCATTGCCACAGCCTTCTGTAGGCACCTCCTGATTTGGTGCTGAGCACTCCTGATATAAGCTCTGCCCTTTTCCCATTGCTATTTGGGAATGTATCAGCTCTTCAGGTCTCCTTTGCTGTGAGCAGTAGTGCTCCAGGTGCGTTCAATAGCTGGGAAAGGATGAACAGCATCAGTGGGTTCACAGTCTGGATGGTCTTAAATGGGAGCTGTGTTTGGAGAGATACTGCTGCTATGGCAGCAAAGCTGAGCATCATTGGTGGTTTGGATGCTTCTGAGGGTCAATGCCATTTCTGTTTCATCCCGTGCGAACCAAAAGCAGGTACAGTGTCCAGTGCAGAGTCTGGCACTCATTTCTTCAGTCCTTGCTTTGCCTTCTTCCTCCTCCCTTTTGCATTGCTCCCCTCTCTCAGGCTGAGACCAAAAGTCTCTTCCTTGCAGTCTCCTTTCTCTTTCCTGTGGGTTGCCACCCTTTCTTTGTGCCCTGCAGACCATACAACCTCTTTGCCACATGACTTTTCTCCCTGGGGACGCCAGCTCAGTCTACCAAAAAGCCGGATGAGGCTATCTGGGCAAAGGGCTTTATTTTGACAAAAGCCTGAAATATTTTCAAAGGCTTTTAAAAAAAAAATAAAAAAAATCCAAAACAACCCAACAAAATAATACCAATAAACCCATACGGTTTCTATTACTTTTTCTTTTTTTTCTAGTGAGTTGAAAACAAATCTTCCCTGACCATCCCTCTCTTGTGCTGGGGCAGAGACAAAGTGGGCTGGAGTCAATGAAAAGATATTCATAGATCAGGCTCGTCCAGATTCCTAACATCTCATAGAGGTATTTCCCTATCTGTCCCTCTTTCCTGGACTTACTGTCTTGCTCTCCCTTTGGAGGAAATTCCTTTCCTGGTGATAACCATGTCTCTAGCTCATATTTCCTCTTTCTTGTTGACAGTTTTAAACCAATAGATTTATGAACTTTGAAGTAATAGAAATATTTAAGACATACCTACTCTTTCCCTTATCTAGAACAGGCTGGGACTATTCTTTTTCTAGACACTGCACTTGTAAAGGAAGACATTTGCTTTTCAACCTATCTTCTGGAAAGCCAACCCTAGTTTGCTTAATGAGGGCTTTGGTAACCTCTGATTATTCACATATAGCACCAAGTGTTATTACCAGTTTCATCCCAGTGGGTCCTACAGCTGTTTTGCCAGCTTTTACCCCAGCTGGGCCCAAATTGGTGAATCTACATGGGTGGTGGCCACAGTAAATGCTAATGCCCAGTGTCTCTAGTGGGTATGTGAGATGGGGGGGAATGGATGGCCAATTATTTTCCATCAAGGCTGGCTAAGACATCAGACTGAGTTAGCAGGTCCATACCCTGCTCCCCTCTTGCAATCCCTGGCCCAAATACCCTGGCCTCATCTGCGAATGCCATGCTAGTGCTCAAACTTCAGCTCCTTTTCTGAGTTTCATCCTTCAAAATATGAATAACCTAACTCACGAAGTGATGTAGGCTGATGGCAGGGGCAGCAGTAGCCACAGCAGTGACAAGGGACATGGAGCTGCTCTCATGTCTTGAAGAAATTGGGCAAGGAGGGGTGTTGCAGCCTATAGCCCACCCCTGGAGTGTTTGTCCTGGGGGGGGACAGCTCTTACCCCACCACTTCTCAGGGGGCTGAGCTGAGCGCGCTGGAGCATCATTTTGCTTTTCAGACCGAGAGCCTGCTGAGTGTAAATTCCTCCTTCAAGGACTTCACAGATAGGGACAGACTTTCTTCGCCTTTTTGCTTGTTCTCTCTGCTGGATCCCGAATTAATGAAAAAGGGTGGAGGGAGGAGACCCTTCGTATAGAAAGTGGTTCTCTCTGTCATACAAGTGATGGCTGGACAGGACAAGGCTACATCCAAGGCATGTTAACCCATGTGCTGATTTAATGCAGCAAATCCCACAAAAGGCTGGAGTTAGAGGTAATTACAGAGGTAGCAGCAACTTCCCACATTAAAGCGAGTGCTGCGGTCTGGGGTGGGTGAAATTACTTGGCACTAATGACTGACACCTCCCAGTACTCCTGAGGGACAGTGCCGGAATACTGCAGGTAAGACAACTTTGCCATTAAATAAGATTTTGCATAGCTGTAACCTCCAATGAGCGTAATTTGGCAAACTCCCGTGGCAACAGTCTCTCTAGGTATAGCTGCACTTACGGGAGGTTGTACCTTAGTTCCAACAGTTCAGGACCCCCAAAAACGATGCTGCAAAGACAGCTGTGGAGAAAGCAATAACATCCCTGTGGTGTGGTGGTGTCAGGTATGAGGTTTTTCTTCTCAAGCAAACACCAGGCAGTTTCTCCAGCACAATCCTGAGACCACGTATCCTGTTCCTTGACTGCAGTATCGAAGGCAGGATTTTCTGGTGGGCTGGGGGATTGTGCGAAGGCACTGGGGGACCCTTGGGTCCCACTGGTGGGTGCAAGAGCTGGATGCTGCATGGTCTGCATCGCTTGTGAGAGGGGAGAGCAGACTGACCCCAAAGCAGAGCTTTGCCCAGGTGAAAGAGGATCGAAAGAGTTATCCTGAAGCATCTGGGACAGCTTTGAGTGCCAGAAGGTGGGTGCTGGTTGTTTGCTGAGGATCTACTTTTGGGATAAGAGGTCTTTAATCCACCCCAACCCCAGCCTGCTTGTGTTCCTGTCTGAAGATGGCTCGGTACTGGAAATAGAGCAGATTGGCTGGGTCTGTGCCCGAACGGACACGGATCTGCATAAACAGTATTTACCATCGTGATGAGCAGTGGATTTTGTGGCTTTTTTTGTTCAAGCATTTCTCCCCCTTCTGTACAGCTGGCGTCTCCGAGATGCAGTGCTTGTGCAAGAGGCAGTACGGGGAAATCGCACACTGGCGTTTCCCCAGCTTTATCAGCTGCGGGCTTAAAAAAATAAATCATTTTCCAAGGCTATAAATCCAGAACCTTTCACCAACTCTTACAGTAACTCACATGTGCAGAACAACAGCAGGCTGTTTATCCAAACTAGCGAAAGCATCTGTAGTGGAGTTAATGATTTTGCAGCAATGCCGGTCACCCACTGGCTGTGGGGCTGGGGGTTGTGCTGCTGCCTAAGAACATGGGAGAGGAAAGCAGAGGCTTCAGCATAAGACAAACTACATTTCCTCTTCCAAAAACCAAGCTGGGATGTTTCTGAAGGGTATTTTTTCTTTTTTTTAAGACCCCAGCTTTTTTTCTTCCCCTTTTAACTCCATGCTGTTTCTTAGCTGTGATTTATCCAGATCGGCTTTTGGAGCTGTAGAAATTGGTACTGTAAGGGTTAACCTGATGTGCTGGGATGATCCTCTCTCCTCTTGATCCCCAGGTCTTGGCTCTGTTAAACATCTCCCCCTCTCTTTTACATTCAGATCCTCTTTTACAAGGCTGGGCTTGGGAATTTCAGCCCAGCCAAGAGCCATCTTCCCATCCATTAAGGCTTCATGACAGCAGGTACCAATATCACTTCAAAAGGACAAAGTTGCACCATTTCCCTCCCCCCTTCCCCAAATTAAACTCTCTGACAACAGCATCTGAGCACAACATAGGAAGAAGCAGCTTCCCTATGTCTTTGCAAGACTTATCTATATCCGCACCCGAATGAACCCATTTTGGGGTGCGAAGGCAGAGCTGAGCCCGGTGGCCGCTGATGCTTTTTGGTGACTGTAAAGCTGTTTGCTCAGAGACCTTTGCAGTCGAGTTTTAGCCATCTCAACCCCTGAAAGGAGCTGAAAAGTCTCCGTTTTATCAGCCTGCTGCTGACCTCTTACCCCGCATCAGGCCAGCAAAGGCTGGATCATGTCTTGGCTAATCACTCCGGCTGCAGAGCCCTAAAGGTCTGCATCTACTGTGGGATGTGGTGAGCTCACTTTCTCAGCCTGCCTTGCCTTTTTTTTTTCTCCCCCACTTTTTTTTTTCCCCTCTCTGCTGACTCAGTCTCACGTTTCTCACATCTTTATTTCCACGCCTTGCCACGCCGGCTGCCGTCTCTCACACATCTTGTGCATCTTTGCTATCTTCCCCCGTCTCGCAGGGCGCAGGTTGCTCTCACATCGCCGGCCGTGCTCGTGTGTGGTCCTCCACCTGGGAGGAAAAGGGCTGAGCGGTGTGATTTTGTCTCTCCTGCCTGGGCACTATTTAGTGATAACAATAACAGTCGGAGGAAGGCCTCTTGCGAGGGGAGATCAAACGGGAGGTGGAATGTCGGGTTGGATGGTGCTGGGAGGGCAGCCCAGGAGGTGCCAGCACACTGCATGGGCAGGGAAGGAGGCATTTTCTTCCTTTCTTCCCAAACATCTGTTCTTTCTGCAAGAAATATGCAGAGAAATAAATAACCCCGGTACCTTTTTAGTTTTTGAAAAGCAGTTTAAAAAAAAGTCTGAAAACCTGAAGGCACAAGCACACAGAAGCTCCTAGACTCTACCTACAATTTCTTCCTAATGCTTATTTCTCCCAGCAATATTAATGTAAAACACTTATCTTCCTAAGAGTCCTTGACCCAAACCCATTTAACTACAGAGCTAGCTTCAGCTGTTGCAGCATCCCCCCCCCCCCCGCCAAACCCCTCACCTGAGTTAGGAGGTGCTTGTAACTCACATTGCTTTTGTTCTAGCTTTCAAATTGCTAAGCCTCCCAATTTCCAGAGAAATCTTCTCTCAGGTGATTAGCGGAGGAGCTGCAGTCCTTCTGTGCCTCCCCAGAAATCTTCAGCAAGCCTGGATAGGATGAGAATATCTCCTCTAATTTGCTAGTAATGAGTTACAGCACGACTGAACTTGCAGAGTACCAGGTCACTGCATGGTGTATTAATGCACACGGTCATACAAGTATTGCAGCTCGGACTTTGGCTATGCCAGTGCTCTTAATGCAATTAAAGGGTTGAGGTTTATGGTTTGTCCTTTGGCTTGTAAATCAGCAGAAAACCAGTCCCAAATGTCCAGAGTCCTTCCCAAACCTTGCTCTGAAGGGTAGGGAAGTCTTAATGCTAAGGGGTGGGGAGGCACCTGCGGTCATGTTACCGTCCCATCTCCCTGCTGTGTCCCAGCCAGCCACCGTGGACACCTCGTGCTGTGCCTCTTGGGGGGCTCTTGGCTCTGGGGGAGAACTTGTGGCTTCTGGCCTGTGGTCCTTAGCCCTGCTGAAGTCCCCACATCCTAAAGGAATACCCATTGCTGGGCACTGCTGCCACAGAAATAGCTCCTGTGCCTTCAAAGGCAGGGAGCTGCTCTGGCAGGATGGCTTTTAATATGTAAATACTGACAGCTTTTTAAAGGGTGGAATGGATTTGGACCTGTGTAAGCCCTTGGGGAACTCTTCTAATCTCCCCCCAGGCTTTCTGATATCTTTCTTCTGTGTTTTTAAGGAGAACTATCTAAAGGAGACCACTGTCATTCCAATTTATGGGATCACTGTTTAAAACACAGCTTGACTGATAATTCGATCAATTGATTCAATTTATGGCTGGTTTGAAAATGGCTCTTTCAGCACTCTCCCCAAACCTGTGATTTCCAGAAGCACGGTCCCCTCTGCTCCTGCACTGCTCCACGACTGATGGCTGTGCACTGAACACCCCAAAACTCCAACCCTGGGGCCAGGCAGGGCAGGGCTGGCATGGCCAGGGGCTCGCACAGGCTCCCATCAGCACCCAGGCAAGCGTGGGGTGCTGACATTTTTGGCAGGAGGAAAGGTGAGCTGCTTTCCCCGCACCAAATCCCTCCCGCAGCACCTGTCACATCTTTTTCACCACGCTGATCTCTAAACACGTCGTGTGGAAAGTCAGTGTTAGCATCCTCCCCCTGCCCCGCATTTTCAGGTGGGAAACTGAGGCAACTGCAAACTAAGTGAGTCTCTTTAATTGCACCCAGGGCAGCTGACCTCAGTGGGAAATGCTGCAATGCAGGCAAAGGCACTATTTAGCCATTAAAATAACTTAAAGGTTGTAGGGTGCTCCTACAACCTCTGATTTTTTTCCTATCATCCAGCTTTTAGGATGCTGGAGAAGACACAGATCCCCCCCCAAACACTGATGTCCATGAAATGACTTATTTCCAATGAGCTCCTTACTGCGTCAGCCTCTCCTCCAGCTACCGACCACGACAAACCCAACTTTTTGCAATTAACCCCTCCAAAAGTTGAATGCCAAGTTAAAAAAAAAGGTGAAATCAGGGCTTGGATCCTAGCGCTGACCCTACTTTTACACACCTTGCTGGCTGTGGAGCTGCTGCCATCCTTCTCCAGGCTGCCCGCATCGCAGCCGGGAGAGGGAGCATCCCTGTCCGCCTGTCCGTCCGCCCCGTCTGTCCGCGGGCTGACAGAGATGGATGGCAGCGCTGCCGGGAACGTGCTGTCAAACTCGAGCTTTCCTCCCAGGAGAAAGCTGCAGGCCTCGAGGGAGCCCCGTGATGAAGATGTAAGAGCAGTGTTAGACACGCCAGCTCCTTTGTTGGAGCAATCGCGGCTCGCGGCAGCTGCCTGCCATCCAGGAGCACGATGGTCCCCTGCCTAAAAGGGTCACTGTGCTTCACGGCCCCTTTTTTGGCTGCAAGAAATGGCTGGGGCATCAAGGAGGATGTCACCATAAGCACTCGGCTTGCAGAAAAGCTTCAAGAACCATTTTTGGGGGGGGACATGGGTAAAAAGGTCATGGAAACAGCCAGGAAGCATCACGGGGGGAAAGATGCGGGGAGAAACGCTCGCTCCCCCTGCAAAAGGGGAGAAGGATGAGCGACGAGCAGACAAACCCCTCCTGGGCAGACCCCCGTGAGCCTGCGCCTGGCGCCGCACCCGAAGGAGTTAATTCCCCCGCCAGTGCACTAAGTGGTCAGCAGCCCAATAAATTATGCCCTCGAAAGACAAACCACAATCATCATTAGTCACGGCTCATTGGCCTGTTAAGGCTCCTCAGTGAAGTTTATCTCTTCCCTCCTGTCCACCGGCAGCCATATTTCATGCTCCGAAAACAGATGACCCCCGGGGTCAGCGAAATGAAAGCCCCATTCAACAGGTCTGCGAAGGACTCGCCACGGAAAAAAACGGCCGAGGTCAAAATAACATTGAGATACGGCCAGACCTTCAGCCGCTGCCCTCCCGGAGCAGACACACACCACACGCTCAAGTGACCAAGACATGTTAATCCGTTTCAGGATCAGGCAGGGTCAGGCTGGGGCTGGGAGGAACAGTGGCATAATTAGGTGAGGGTGACCTCCATAAAACAGTAATGGGCTTCCAGAGGCACGCCAGCGCAGCGCGGCCTGTCGTGCTTTGCGCCCACTTCCCCGCTCTTTGCAAGATGGAAATGGTCAAGCGGGATGGAGAGAGTCCCGAGCGTTGTCCTCGTCCCTGCCGGCAGCCGGATTTGCGGGCAGGGATGGAGGCGAGGATGTGGGGACCGTGCAACCAGCGCGGTGAGCGTCACGGCCCGAGGTTTCACCGCTCGGCGTGATTTCAGCGCGAGGAGTTTTAACAGAAAGGAGCGGGGTTTTTCTTCCATTTCTATTAAAAAAAAAAAGGAAAAGGTTTGGAGCGCGTGCGGTTTTAAGCAGAAATAGGTGGTGGTGGAAGCCCCTGCCTGCACGTAGTGCTGCTAGGCAGCTGGAAAAAAGAGGAAAAAGGATGTGCTGAGAAATAAGGGGGTTTTGAAGAACATTTTCGTACGACGTTATTTTCCCAATACGCTGTAAGATCATGTGTATGGGTATGGGAATCTGTAGGGGTCGGCGTTCGGAAGATCTCGCGATGTCACGGAAAGTTAGAGGGTTAGTCGCAGCCTTGTGATGTACCTGTAATCCAGCCTCCCCTTGTTAGTATAAAAGGAATTAACTGCGCAATAAAAGGGGGAAGTTGGCGCTCACACTGTGTGTGTTATCTGTCTCTTTCCCTGGTCCGGGCCGACCAGTGATCTAAGCGTGGCACCTTGATATGTAGCGAATGCTACAGGAATCTACCTGGGAAGAGCTGGACAACTTGAGGTGAGATGAACCACTGCATCCTGGAGGGATGAAGGGAGAGGAGCTCCAGGCCAGCCACAGCTTCAGCTTCCTACACGGGGTGATCAGAAATGTCTATACCGAAGGGCACACGGTAGCATGGCTCGGTATAAGTCCATGTTTTTCAAACAATGTGAAGTCATATGGCCGCTTGAAAACTCCAGAGGTGTTTTTGAAATAAAATTTAATGCCATGAAATTAAAATCCTAAGGACCAATATCCTGTGAGAATAGGCACTCTTTACCAGTGCAGCAGGGCAATGTTTTTATTCTAGAGAAGTTTTTTCTATGCGGTGGGAAGACAGAATAAGAAAAATGGTGAGGAAAATACCTTGATTTTTTACATTTTGTATATACCATTTTGGAACCAGAACAGCATTCAGTTCTTGGCTACAAAAGGGCTAGTCAACGTTATGACAACATTATAATATATGGTTATTAAACGTGAAGATGTAAACATTTCAGAAATACTCCTTGTTTAAACTAGTTAATTCAGACTTCAAGGATTTGACTGAGAAACAACAAGTTTCAGAGACCAAGTCAAACTCCTGTTCTACCAGCTTTTTAGTGGGTAACGCGACATCATCTTTAGGAAGTTGGAGCTGTGCTAAGATCTTAGGGCAGGGGAGCCTTGTGGAAGACAGCACAGGTATTTATTTATGGGGGCTAAAGATTTTCCTGTAGCAGCAGGGGATGCTGGTGCAGGATCATGTTCTCCTCACCAGTCCCTCCATGGTCAGTTGCCTCTATCCCACTTCACGTACAGCCTGTGCTTCTGGAGGTGATAACAGGTATTAGACTCTGGAAGATGTGTTGTACCCAGTAATATCATTTTCCTGGCACTGGAGGTCAAATTTGGGGCTGAAACCACTTTGACATCCGTGTCTCTACAAACGAAGAGTTTTAAAACCAGCTTCCCTAATGACTCTGATCTGTGTCTTTGAGCACCATAAATCAGGAGGTGCTGGCTCAGGGCTTTTCCAGTGAGGGAGGCAGAAGAGAAGTGAGTAACGGGGGTAATTCTAGCTAATGCTCTGCTGAGATAATTTCTTTTCAAAACAGCTTGTGGGGATCACATTTTAAAACAGCTATTTGTCTGCCTATTTATTGCAGCGTGCGTCATGGGATGTTTTAATACAAAGCAATAGCGATTATGTGATTTGGGACATTCAATCTCCCAGCTCGCTCCCTCCCTCCCTAATTACAGCTGTGCCTGGGCACAGATAACGGCCCGAGCGTGCTAGGGGCAGGTGCGGTGCATCACAGCCCTGGATCTCCGCCACCACTGCGGGAGAGCTCGGATGGGGAGGAAGGATCTTATAAAGGGAGGGGATGATGAGCAGGGCTGTGTTTTCTGCCTTTCCTCGCTGTTGGTGCTCAGCCTGGGCTTGCTGGTGGAGATGGGGCAGCTCCTGGCTCTGAGCACTGTTTGCAGCCAGCAATTTGCAAGAGACCTGCAGGATTTGGGTAACCCAGCGTGGGAGCCTGGGCTGCCTGCTTGTAAGGTCTGACCTCTGCAGCCAGCCCTGGCTGGTGGGGATGGAGGGGAAGGAGAGGTATCCCCCTTCTCTGCAAGGCTGGTGATGGGTCTTCTTTTTGCTGCAGAAACTCATTCTGGGAGAATGTTCTGCAAAGCCCCCATTCCACCTGGAACTGCAGCCTCTATTCCCGTCTGCTGAGCCCACGTAGGAGCCTTTTTCTCCCGTCTCGGCTGTCAGGGTGGCACTGAGCCCCTAGCCAAGGAGCTGGGGTGTTGCACCACGAATGCCGTTAGCAACACAGGTCTGGCCCTCCCAACCTGCAGAAGGTCACAGCAGTTGTTTGTGGCAGCCCAGGGGATTGAGCTGCGATATCCCGCACCCCAACTGAGCGTGCCAGCCACCAGCCCGTGCTGCCTCCCCGCTGGCCACCAGCCATTTCTGATGACAATGTACAGTCAGGACAAGGTGCGAACTGATGTGGTATTGATTTGTTTCTAGGCAAGGGAGATGAAAATGGGTAGCAAAGTGAGAGCATGAAAGACGTGGAGCTGGCAGCAGGTAAGGCTTTGTTATTCACATTCATTTATTTACAAGCTGGTCGAAAGCAGACACAGAGGCGAGACTGCGAAGTCGGGACAGTATGTAATACGTATGGCTTTTTATTCCCCAGTATATAATGAAGCCATTAGTTAAGTTGAAATAATTAGCTTCTTATGGTGGTGTTTTCCATGCCACACGCAAGCCAGGGGTGAGTGCTGCCAGGCTCTTCCCTCCAGCTGTGGGCATGGAGCACAGCAGAGCCTGTTCTGTAAATCAGACATGCCTCCCTCCCTTCAGTCACCTGGGCTTCAGCAAAAGCAAAGTCTATCCTATTTTTTTCTGCCCTAAGTCATCTTGCCCTTGCCAGAGTATCTATCGAATTAAAGCCCATTGGATCAGCTCCTTTGAAATGCCTAAATCAGCAAGGCAAAGTGACAGCACGCAAGTCCCGGTGGCGGGACCAGGCAGAGCAGGGAAGAGATGCAAGAGAAGTGTCTGAGCAGGACGACAGGCACGGGGCTGGCGGAAAATTTACAGCCACAGGCTTGGGCTCTGGGCCCCCTTTTTATTACATTTTACACCGAGCAAGCTAGATTGAGTTACCATTGTGTTTTCATCTGCTCTATCAGGGCTACTTTCAGATCCAAAGACCGCGGGGTTAGAAAGAGGGAGCCGCAGAGATGTCGGTTCTGGCCGTCAGCAAATACATCAGATATATAAATAAAGAGCAGGCGATATTTCATAAGCTTAGAATGGGATTTAGCTGTCCAGCACAGTCCGGAAGAAAAGGAGCACAGCTAGCATTTCCCCAGTCCCCAGGACTGTGTAACTTAGATGAATCTCCACTTTTCTGTTGTCCCCTGATAATAGAGGCATTTCTAAGCTGTGTTTGCTGGCTCCCCCATCATCCTGCCTTTACCAGTGCAGAATGGCCGCTGGCAAAGCTGGCAGCATGGAAGCAAGGTTGGACAGTGAGATTTTGATAGCTGGTTTCCAGAATAACAGGCACAGCTCCGGAGTTTGGAAGGAGAACTAATTTGGGCTCGGGAGTTTGCGTGGCGATTAACACGTGTTTTTGTACAAATGACGATACAGAAGAAGGGGAATGCAGCCTAGAGCTACTTGCAGGTGGATATGCTTCTTCCTAAGGTGCTCTGGCAGGATGAAATGGGGCTTCAGTGGTTATGTACATATTTTTATGGCTTCTCACCTTTGAAAGGTTGAAGCTGGTGGATGCTGGTAGATATGGACCAGTCTCCACTGACAGGGTACCCAAAGTGTTGGGCTGCATGCAACAGGTAGCAGGACATACAGCCTCAGCCAGCAAATACTGTCCAAAGGAGTTTTTATTAGAGAAAAATAACACACGGATCCCAGTTATACCTTGAGCCATGGTGGAAATTGGCCATGGGTTTTGGCCAAGCTCTGCCATAGCTGCAGGAGGGGAGGGTGCAGATGTTTCCAGGGCACCTGCTGCAGCCCTCTGCCGCAGCGTGAAGGGCACGGTGGTGTGGGCTGCTATCAGAGAAGCAGCAGAGCCAGTGTGCTTTTTGGATTATGGACCCTCTCCTTATTTTCCGGTGATACTTTTTCATGGAAATCATCTCCTTAGCCCCTAACCTCTTTCAGTAGTTGGGTTTTTTGG
Source organism: Buteo buteo (assembly GCF_964188355.1). Taxonomy (NCBI): domain Eukaryota; kingdom Metazoa; phylum Chordata; class Aves; order Accipitriformes; family Accipitridae; genus Buteo; species Buteo buteo. The sequence goes on along the minus strand of NC_134181.1, from coordinate 41,206,945 downwards.
CAGTGAAGGGATGAAACTGGGCAGAAAGCTTTTTTTTTTTTTTTTTTTTTCCCCTTGGGGGAATTCAGAGCTTCAGCTCCCACCTGCCATTGCTCTGCATCGGGGTAAGTCCCAGACTCAGTCTTGAGCCAGAGCAGCTCAGCTATTAACGAATTGGCTCCCCTTCATTAGGGGACTTCAGCCCTAACGGTGAAACCCTGCAAAATAGGGACAGAATATTTAATATGGACAAAACCAAAATAGTCCTTGATTTTTATTTTTTTTTTTATCCCCACCCCCTGAGTTTTACCAATGTTTTAAACAGTCTAGCTGCATGGGAAGAGACCCCAGCCTGTGACGGAGGGTGGGAATCTTGCAGGCACTAGTTTTGTCCAAGTTTCTCACCACCCCACTTCCAGGAGAGTCTCTCGGAGTACAGGTTTATGGCAGTCCTGGTCCAGGCTGTTCAGCCCACAGCTGATCACTATGTTGGTGCTAACTGGCTTTTGTTTTTCTCAACACCAAGCTGGAGGAAAATAAATGGTCAATATGCTGGAGGACCAAGCTGCCATTTTTGTGGGTTCTCCACAGGCTGGAGGCAGGGGCTCATAGGAATGTCATGAAGTTCAACAAAGGCAAACCCAAAGTCTTGCTTCTGGGAGGGACTTAGCCCTGTAACAGGATGGGCTGGGGGCAACTTCTCTAGGCAGCTTTGTGGAAAAGGGGATTCTGGTGAACAACAAGCTGAAAAGGAGCTGGCAGTGAGTCCTTGCTGCAGAGGTGAGCTGGGCTGCATGAACAGGAATGTAGCCAGCGGGTCAGGAACAGTGACTATTTCCCAAATAGAGGGGGCTGCACTGGAGTATAGCATCCAATGTGGGGCTCTCTAGGACAAGGACAACATTGTCATAGTGGAATAAATCCAGTGGGGGCCACCAAGATGGGGTGAAGCGAGTCCTGTGCATGTGATGTACAGGAGAGGCTGAAAACTGCATTTCCTCAGCCTTGAGAAAAAGGCTAAGGGGAGATGTTATTGCTGCCTACAACTGTCTGATGGAAGGAGATAGTAAAAGTTTTTCACCTTGCCCTGGTCAGATGTTGGCAGGGCAAACTGTCAGGTGTTGGGCTAGAGACCTCCAGAGGTCCCTTCTAACCTACATGCTTCTCTAGATCTCAGAATTAAATTGCCTGGTAGATCCAGATGCCTGTAGTCACTCCTTTTCCAGTGGAACAAAGGCTGGTGTTACCTTGTTTCCTTTTATTTGCTCGAATGATTTCGCACGTGGCACTTCACCCCTGCCCTCTCTCCTGCTCTCCCCAAGTTCTCTCCTCTTCGAGGGCAGCACTACTGCAAGTTTTGTTGCTCCCAGGCTGCCTTCCCATTTGTTATCTTGTCTTCTAGAAAACAGCTTCCTCTTGCATCTCCTCACTTCTCCCCTTCCCACACTTTGACTGCCCTTTACTCTCCCACTTCAGTTCCCCTCGTGGCCCTCTATTCCCTTCCTGAGCAGGGGCCATGTGGGCATGTTCGTTAGACCCTTTAAAAGCAGGATGGAATTTATAGTCTTCAGCCAGGCCTGTCTTGCCCTGGTGTACGCAGGGTGGGAGATGTCCAGGGAGCTGCCAAGCCCATCCCGGTGGCATCGACCGTGAGAGCTGCCTGGAGCATCTGTTCCCAAACCTCCCGAAGGTGGGAGCTGCACAGCCCCATGGTGATGCCCACCCTGCTCAACCATCCTCTCCCCTTGGCAGGTTCTCCTGGGGTCTTGTCTAGTCTGGCTGGTCCCTCTCCTGATTAGTCCACCCTCTGACCTAAGCTTGGTTATATCACTAGATGTCAATGTAGAAACCAAGCCATCCCCTCGCCCATCCGCTCCCTCCCCGAGTCTTGTATTTAAGCTCTGGCTTTCAGCTTCGAGTTGCAATATTTGCTTGGGCTATAAGCCATCTACTCTGCCTTCACTGCTATACGGTGCGTGGTGGTAGCAGCTGCTTTAGCAGAACTTCTGGGGCCCTTTTCTGACCGTCACTACGCTTCTACAGATAGAGCTGAGCTTGGCATTCTGTAATCGGTCAAGTTTAATATGGTTTCTCCACTTGCAGTTTGTCATGGTCTTATCAGAACATCTGCATCCTGGCCTCTTATTAAGCCCTTAAAAAAATAGAAGTATCTAATGCCTGAATAGTTTTAAATTTGGAAGCAGAGTGGGAGGAGATGGAAGAAAATACATTCCCCTTCATGTAATCATCAGAGGAGGACAGTTCTGAACAATGACCAGATCGTCCTCACACCAATGATGACAGCAATTTCGGACTTATCGCACCCCAGCACTATATTAAGGCACTGAGATTACATTGTTATTCATTAGCACAACATCTGCTGAAAATCAGCACGGAGAAGGCTGGTGCGGGTGCTAAAAAGCTTTATGATGGGACAGAGAAAATACTCCCCCACAGGGAGAATAATGTCTTTGCTGTCCTGGGTGTTGCTCGGTGCTGATGCTCCACGGGAGCCATAAACACGCGATGCAGCCACTTGCCTCAAGCCGGTAAGGACGTAGGTCACTGAGACCAGCAGGTCCCAGGTCTGCCCAACCATGTGGTATTGGGTGAGTCTCCTCCCTTTTTCTTGCCTGTTTCAAGTGGTCTCTTGCTATTGTGGGCGCAGCTTCTTGCGTGGCATGTCAAGTTTAACGCACGTCACTACTGTACTTGCCAATACGTAGGACAAAGACCCCATTTCCTATATTTTGAAGTTCCAAATTATTTCCAAGCTGCCAGTCTCAACATATTCATACCGAATTACTTTGATTCATAACAGACCCAGACTGGTGTAGGAACTTTCTGCCATTTATCCTGCCTTGCTCGGAGACCTGCTCTGCCCTGGCTGCCCCAAAAGAGCCTCAAGTTTCTCAGTTTCCTCTGATAAAGTTAACCACAAGTTTGGTTCATCTAGGAGTGATTTGCTGACCTGGTTCCCTGCCTGGCCTGGCCTGGTTGGTACCTAATCTCCATGGCCCCCTTGTTTATAGTGTGGAGGAATACCTCATTGCAGCATATTTGCTGATTCTCATGTTTAGCAGCTGTAGCAGCATTAAGCAATTCTTTAGAACCACTGCTTTGTTTTTTTTTACAAGCAATTTAAGTTATGCAGAGTACACGGAATCAGGAACAGTAGGGCTGCAAGCGTATTTCATGGTCTCATTGCTAAAAATGCGGAAAAGGCTCTGAACTGTGGAGATGTCCTGGAACTGCAATGGTGGTGGATTTTCTTCTATCTTAAGTATGCAGTTCCAGAAGCTGTGCTGCACTTCTGAAGGTGATATCTGAGTCTCTCCAGTCATCACAATCCGTGGCAGCTCATGATTTGATTTCATATAGCATATGGATGATTTGGGGGATGAGGAGCATTACTGTCAGGCATTGTGTTGATATGTGGCTCTGCACAACAGTTCAGAAATCCAGTTCAACCTTCTTCAAGCTGCCCTGCTTCTACTCAGGAGTCACTGATGCTGATCTGCAGAACCTCAGCTCAAGGAGCTTTCGAAGGACCATTTTAGCAGCTAGTGCAAACCATCCATCAGTGCTCCTGTCTTCGCTCTAACTTGCTCCATTCTGGGTTGCCTTAATTCAGTTATGATGAAATTTAGAGGAACTGCTCCTGACAAATGAGACTTTCTCTAGTGGGTTGCTTCTTTAAACTGTTAACACATGCTTAAATATTGTCAGAGCTTAAAATGAGAACATTTAAGTTCTCAAAGATCCTTCACTATCAAAGGCAGCTGCAGGCATCCGGTGGATCACTCTCCCCAACCGCGTATCAGTGTGAGGGTATCCTCGCACTGATCATCAACCCCAAGCATGTTAAGAATGTTACAGGACACATGGCTACTGCCCTTGAAAAGTAGCTTGAGGTTATAATAGCAGGGGTGGAAAACTGTTTACAGGCAGAAAAGTGATGAAGATGCAGAGGGGACAATGCGGACTTAAGACTTCTCCATGTTTCACATGGATCTCAAGGAGATTTGGTTTTCAAGGAAAGCTCTTGCAACGAGAACAAAGGTTTTATGCAGCTCATCTTCTAGATTGGATGCCTGACAGCCATTGCAAGGAAGCCTGTCCTCCAAAGAAAGAAGCCCCAAGAGATTTCCTTCCTGCTCCTCCCAACCTTTCCGGCACCAGTTTCCACCGGTGCTGCTGTGACAAGCCTCTCTGGAGGGCACCAAGAACTCTGATGGCAAATACTCATTAATTGATTCACTGGGACCAAGGAAGCATCCAATCCAATTAGAGATAAATAATTTATGCCATCGAACGCTGAGATTGGGACACTATCGATCAAGGGCAAGAGAGGGGATGACAGCTGTTCCTGTTGCCAGCGTTATGGAACCTGAACTGAGATGATGATCCTTCAGCAGCAGCTGGGAGTGGCAGGGGACCACCAGTCTGAGATGAACCATCTGAGGTCTTCACACACCACAGAGGCAACCATTTTTATTCTTTAATCCGTAGCCCCTGACCACGCCAAGGGCCTTGAAACCCTTAGAGCTCCTGAAGGTTTTAAAGGATACCTACCTCAGGTACAGCGTAGGTTTCAGGAGGTAACAACAGGAGGCAACTTTTTTCCGTTGGACCTCACAGGCCAACCACCTTAATTTTCAACTAGCCATTGGTCGTCCTACTAAGCCCATACCCTGTAGTGAAATGAAATATCTACTCCAGAAGCACCAGGGAGGAACTCAGTTGTAATAGTAGGACAGGGTAAGAAATAGTTCTGCTGCAACTTTGTGGCTTGGTGTCCCCAGGCAACATGAGAAGCAGCAAGAGGGAAAGTCCTCATGAAAACGCAGGTACGTGCCACGTGTCAGCAGAAGGCACTGCACCTGCTTGGAAGCTGCAGGCCGGGCCACTGCACAATGTGCACACCCAACGCAAACAGTTATAAAGTGCCTTTGGAAGACAGAAAAACCTGGTGCTTCCTAATTTTGCTTTAATTTTCAACCTTTGCTCTGTGTGAAGCAGCTGAGGGAGGGGAAGAGAGGTTTGGTATATAAACCCCCTAATTTTGCTTTAATCCTAAAGCTAATATATCCTTGTATCCTTTAATCCTAAAAGGAGGATCCTTTTATGAAGAGGATCCTTCTATTCTTTTAATCCTAAAGCAAATAGATGCTTTTAATCCTGAAGCAAATATAGCCTTCTATCCTTTGGAATATAAAAATCCTAATTTTGCTTTCATTGTCAACCTTGGCTCTATATGAAGGGCTGAGAGAGGAGGGGAGCGGTTTGGTTTTGGTATATAAAAAGAGAGGAAGGGGAGGAAGAAAGCGCAGTTCCCCCAGTAACTTTTTCAGGCCAATCAGGAGAAGATGGCCTCATAGGATCATAGACTCGTCGAATGGCTTGGGTTGGAAAGGACCTTTAAAGATCACCTAGTGCAACCCCCTGCCATGGGCAGGGACATCTTTCACTAGACCAGGTTGCTCAAAGCCCCAACCGACCTGGCCTTGAACATTTTCATGGATGGGGCATCCACAACCTCTCTGGGCAACGTGTTCCAGTGCCTCACCATCCTCACAACCAGAGGCAGTTCCCTTGGCCTTCCCTCGTGTGTCCCAGCCCCTCACCATCCCGAAGGCCCGGGGCTGGGCCCACACCCCACTTACCAGTGTCTTTCCTGGACTGGGGAGACCAGGAGGGGACAGAGGAGTCCAGACGTAGTTGCCAAAGTACCAAGTGAGGGAGAGGGAAAGCATTTTTACTGTTACTTTCTTGTTCTGTTGAGGTTTTTTAAAATTTTTTGTTACCCAATCTTGAAAAGAACTAGCAAAGCGGCTAGAAGGGGCCTTAATGCTGAAAGCCAGCACTTCTTCCTGGCAGACCTGTAGTCTTCTGCTTCTCCAGAGGAACGGCTGTCTCTCCGTCGTCTCCTCTTGATCTATTGCTGTTCTTTGTGCGCCACCGCGAAAGGTCTGGCTTCATCTCCAACCTCCCGTCAGGCAGCCTTCTCGTCCTCAGGCCGAAGAAACCCCACCTCCAGGCCCCAGGGACCTCGGTGGCCCTCCGAGGGACTTCTCCCAGTGCAGCAGCATGGCAGAAGCCATGTTGTCTCGTCCCCTTGTCTTGGGACTCAGAGCAGAGGAGATGGCACCCCTTCAGAAGGGGTGGGGGTAGGGGAGAAGGTGGACGGTGGGAAGGAAGAGCTCACAAGACCCGTGGCCATCAGCAAAGTATTGTCGATGCCGGGGGGATGGAATACGTGAGCCTGCAGGCCGCCCAGGTGTGGAGGGTACTGGCCGGGCACTCCTCTAGTACTGTGTCGATGGTGTTCCAGGTGCTCCTCTAGCACCGTGTCAACGGCGGCGTTGTGGAGGGAAGCCCTGGGGCGTGACGTGGTGCTGCGTGGGGAGCTGTCCCGGAGGTGGATCCACCTCCATCGGCTCCTCCTCGTCTTCAGGTGGATCCACCTCCATCGGTTCCACACCGTCAGCTGCGCGAGCGGTGGCCATCGCTAGCATGCAGCTGACGGTGCCTCCCCTCCGACGCCGACGCTGCCTCCTCTGCGCCTTCCGCAATCGCTTCTCCGGTTGCCCACGCAGAAGTGGGCACTTGCTCGCTTTGCTGCTGTGGGTCCTCTTCCTGCCAGCCATCGTGGAAGTCGGGGGCCCAGAAGCTCAGCGAATGTGAGCCAACTGCTGGGGGTTCGCAACAGGAGGCGATGAGGTAGTTTGTGACATCAGGAGGCCACTGGGATTGTTCTGCGAATAACCATATACGGCTATTCTGACAGCTGGGGTCCTGTGGCCTTCAAGGTAGCCTTCTGTAGGAGGAAGAGGAGGCTTGGGGGGGGCTGAGGGCCTCTTTCCTGGGGATCACTCCCGTGTCCATTCCTAATGGAGGGACATTTCAGGGATCGGGTCTGAAACATGGGCAAAGACTTTTCTGAGGAGGGCCAGAATTGTTTGGATTCTACCCACTCATCCTTTTCAGCGTTTTAATGGCTGAGGGATTGTTAAAAATCTACCTCGGCCAGATGGAGACTTTCCATCAACTTCGGTGGAGTTTGGATCAGGCCCAAAGTGAGTGGGTCCTTACAGAGCTTGGGGAGAAGAGGGGGAAACTTTGCAATGTCTAACTGGTCCAGAGAAGCGAGGGTCGCTCAGCTGACATCCCCCTGGAATGAGCACATGGTTATTTCAGGCAAAGGCAATCTGTTATTTCCACTCTTGCACGTTTATTTGGGTCAGGGTGGGAAAATCCGATTTACTTGCCAAAGTCCCACTGGGGTGGTAAAAATATAAATACCACATATTATTATGTGTGTATTCTGAAAAGTGGTTAGTGACTGTGTTTATTGCATTTGGCCACTCACAGGGAGTTATTCTCCCTCTGCCCCCTCCCCTAAATTCACATGCTTACACTGAATACGAGTCCTGCCGGGACCTGTAAAACCACTGCGGGGGGATGGAGCCAGAGCATTCCTGTACCCAGCTCCTCGCAGGGCTTCCCGCAGCACAGCCTGCAGAGAGGAAAGGTCTTTCCATGCTGCTGGCCCTACCTGGCCGAACCGCTGCACCGACGTGGTGTGATGCTTTCCCAGCGCTAGGGCTGCATCATCTGTTCAGAGACCCATTTCACGCCTCATCTACCAAGGGTGAGAGTTGTTCACAGCATCGTCCTTGGACCCTTATCTCCAGGAGGAGCAGGCCGCGTGTTTCATCCAGGCGGTGCTGAGTTTGACCTGTGATGGATCAAGTAAGGCGTAGAGCAAAAAGGATGAGAGCTGTGAGGATGCTGTTACCGTTGCGCTTCATTAGCAGAAGGATACGCTGCTGGTTTCTCAGGGTAGATGGCAATAGAGCCCTGGACACGATTCACATTTGGCTACTGGGAAAATGAAGGGGAGCTTTACCAACTGTATGTGTGAAGCCACACAAGATCTTAAATCACAGCAGCTATGAATCCATCCCAAAACCCAAGTGCTTTGTGCAGAGCACTGCTTACAGACTCAGTTCTCGGCCTCTCCCAGTCCTGGCCAGACAGGGAACAGCAAGAACCTATTGCAGTTTTGGCAGTCCTGGGAATGGATCAGATCCATGCTGTTCCAGTCCTAGAATGCTTCACCTCCATCCAAGAACTACAACTGCCCATCCCAGTGCTGTTCCTGGATGCATCTTTCCACTAGAGGAATCTTCAGCTGGAGAAGATGGTCTTCCTAACCTTTGTATCCAAAAAGATGCGATTACTCTTTGCTTTCTGGGTGTTATGTAGGACAAATGCAGCACACCGTGAGGCAGGGAGGCCGTGGCTTTCAAAGTGTGATTTAAATTTGTTTTGTGGCTTATGTACTTTGATCCCGTAGAGAGGGTTGGGATGTGTTTGCAGACTCTGTGGCCTCTGAATTGGATGGATAGTCCAAAATATCCCTTTTTTGGCTATTCAGAACTGCCAGTAGATTGGTGCCTTTCATCCAAATGGTGCTTTCCAGCCTTACATTCCCGACTTTGGGCCAAAGCCCTTCACAGTTGGCTTCTCAAGCCCCAGAGCTGCCTTATAAGCTACACTGGATCTTATTAATTTGAATCTGTGCCATCCCCTTTTCTCATTTACCACTTACTGCAGGGGCCTTTGGTTGCATGTGTGTCAGCATCAGGATGCTGTGAGTTCAAGGCTCCTGCCTCATGTTGGCTCAACTCTGCTGCCTCTGCAGATTGGGACTGGCCTGGCATTTTTCAGGCAGGAGAAAGGTAGTTCTGATACTCTGGCGCTATCAAAAAGCATCAGCATTTGCGTTATAGCAACACCTAAGAGTCCTGCTGGGTTAAAACTACCAGCACGAGTGACTGCAAAGAACACGCAAGCTCCTGCTCCCAAGGAAGGTTATGTCTTTCTAGCTAGGGAAGTCCTTTGTATTTGCTCCCTAAAGCAGCCCGAGGCAACAATCAGTTCCTCATGTCTTCTGCAAGCACAGCAGCCCCATCTCCAGCAATACACAGCAGTCCAAGGTGAAAGAGGTGCCAAGATACAAATAAAATGCGACTCTTGCATCTGTGCTCGCAGCATCCATCGCAGACCGGTGGCTGCGTGCGAGCTCTTGGTGCCGAAACAACACACAAAGGCACTCCCTCACCCGCCCACGCTGACGATGCTGCATTTAGCTCACATTCAGCGTGCTCTGCGAAGCAATGAAAGGCATAAAAGCAAAGGAAAGTCATCTCCCAGCCTGACCTTGGGCTCACAGGACCCCGTGGACTTGCTCCCTTTTCTTCTGCAGTGAAAGCTGGCATGCACGCTTCCAGATAACAGCTTTTACCAAGAAAATCCAGCATCTTTAGGAGGAGCTGAGAGGTATAAAAAGCAGGTGCTGTGCAAAGAAGACAGCAGAGCCGGCAAAAAGAGAGTTCCCTCACAGGCAGATGGGAAACGCGTCTTGCTAGAAGGAAAGAGGGCTGGGGGAGGTTTGCTCACACCAAGGTGGTGTTGGTTACAGAGCTCGTCGATTTGCATATTTTGTGACTTAGTGCACATCTCCATAATGTTAGCTCACCCACTTCCTCCCCCAGCCTCCAAGGAATCGCTTGTTATTTGTATTCGCGGCTAATTAAAACCTCTCCGAGCTCAACCCCCTGATTACGGAGAGAGGGCTGAGACCACAAGCAGACCACAGTGGAGGATGCCACAGCCCACAGGCTGACCCCACGCCACTCTGCAGACCCCACGTTTGCAGTTAGGACATTATTTACTCTGATACTAGCAACGTTCTCTTAAAATATATTGAAGGAGAGATTGGGAAAATGAAGTGTATAAGATTTATCCTGCACTAGAGGATTTCAGCATCCAAGAAAGCCAGAGCGTCCAGTCCCTCAGACTTAATAGAAACCTCCTGCTTTATTAATGTTGCTTTTTTTTTTTTTTTCCTTGTCCACAGGTCCTGGGCAGAAAGTCAAAGCTGTATTTGAGGAGCTTTCCTGGAGGTTTTCATTAATAACAGGGCCAGGGAATCCACTGCAAATGTAAAAATAATAGATTTGAGAGCCCTAAAAGGATGGAGATTTACTCACTGTGGAAATATTAGGGAGAAAGTGGGAGTGGGAGGTTCCCATGGCTCGGCGTTCCCTGCCCGTGAGCTTCGAAAGCTGCCTGAAGGCCAAGGAGATGCTGGGGAATGGGAGCAGGAGGGAAGGTTGCCTCCGAGCGGCACAGAAAGGCAGCTGTGACTGCTCCGCTGAGCACTGATCTTCCACTGCTGGTGGATATGCCTGAACCTAGGAGTGTTTCAGGGTCCTTCTCAGGCTAAAGAGAAAAGGAAGAGGTGGACAGAGAGGTTTCGTTAATGAGAAGATCTACTCCTTGTTCACCCCTTGGAGATGAAGGTCTAGTGTGATGCTGATCCTCAGCAACTCAGGAGGGACACACGGAAATGTGGGTGGAAGAGAGGGATGCTGCTTCATGCTGGACAAGGCGAATAGCATCCAGTTCTTGTGGGGATGCTGAGACCATGTTCTCTCCATCCAGGTGACTCTTGCCAGCAGAGCCAGTGCTGCTCCTGTACCCCATGGTTACCACCTGCCCACGTTGTCACCTCCTCATGCTGGTTTGCTGCACAAGAAAAGGTGCCACCATGCCTGGATCAGTCCCTGGAAAGGTGCATCAGGATGGGAGGGAGAACAGGAGACTGTGTCCCACCTCTCTTCCCCAGCACAGATGTGTCAGCCCCAGTGCTTGAGGATTTATAACCTCTGACAGACTGCAGCGCAGGGGCTCTGCAGAGACCACGGGTACCATGGGCTCTGCAGGGTTACAGCCCCATCTCCTTCCAGTGCTGCTTTGGGAACACCCATTTCTCCTGGCTTTTGTGGTACCGACCCCACGGATAGATTTTTCATTTGGCTTTTTGTCCTGCCAGCTCCATCTGGAGCTGTTTCTTAGCCCCAGCTCTGTCTGCCTGGGAAGGGGGATGTGAGGCTGTGTCCCCTTGCCCGCTGCTGGCAGGGGAGGCTGTGCTCTTCCTCCAGGTGCCACTGCTGTGCCAGGTCATTTCTGGTGACACATGCCACCCTGTACATCCCATACGCTGCTGTAGCCCTGTCCTTGCCTGCAAGGACTGGATCTGGTCTGCTCCCGTTTACAGCAGTATCACTTCAGAGTAAGACTGTTTATCCCAGTGCTGTCCTTTGGGAGAGCTGGGTTCAACCCCGACGAGGAGGAAGAAAAATCAGAGGTGGCATTCAAAATTTTTCAGTTTGAATGGGAAAAGACTCCCAGGGCAAGTTCCCTTCAATCCGTAGACGAGTCTTGATGCACCAGGCGTTTGGGAGAGGACAGCACTGTTCTGGTGCCAGCTAATGCTCTTCCTTTCTGACACCCACCAAGGCTTCGTTTTGAGACGTTTATGAACTGTGTCAGGTTTCTGTGAACCCTGCAACCGCCTGGCTTTGAACCTTGCAAGTTGCATGATCTCAGGGTGCAAGTTGGAAGAGTTTTTCAGTTTGGGCATTCCCATGCCTGCTCCAGCAGCAGCACCGCTGATGGTGTGTCCTGGTTGAGGATGTCCCTGCTGATAAGTCTCCTTTTGCAGAGCCAATGCTAGGAACCCTGACAACCATCAGCATTTCCAAAGTTGAATCTAGAGAAGTTTAGTGCCAGGTGAGAGATGGGTGACAGGGTCTCACTTCAAGCTGAGCCCGTGCACAGGAGCTGCTGCAAGGAAAGAACCCCATTTCTTCAATGACGAGTTGCTTGAAGGGTTTGCGCTCCCCACCCCACATCAAATTATAGTAAGCAGGGTGCAGCCTGCTAAACCTTATTGTGATCAGTTGTTTTTACTGGTGGAAAATGGGTTTAAGATGAGTAGGGATCATTATGAAAGGAGGACCACAGCCTTTCACTTTGTGCCAGTCCTCCAGGTACATGCAAAGAGAGGTCTGTGTGGAAAGCAGAGCTCCTGGAAAAGACCTAAAACACACAAGCAGCGTGCTTCCAGCCAGCTGAGACCTCTGGCCACCAGCAGCCTGGGAGACAGATGGAGGGAGAAGGGAGATTTCTTACCAGATAGGAAAAAAAGGCAGCGAAGCCTATGGATGCAGATGGAGACTGACTGCGGGGTCGGATGCCAAACCAGCCTTCCTAGGGCTGCTGGTGAGACCCCTGACAAGCCCTGGTACCCTGGGAGGCAGCAGCCAGCCTTGCAGCCTGCCAGCGAAGCACTTCAGCTCCTACACGGCTCCTCCTTCTGCGCTTTTCAACAGCTCTGCAGTCCCCCAGCCCCAGCCCACCGTGCTGGTGGGCCGGGGGGGGGGCTGAAGGCATTTTCCCAGCCCTCTAATCTAACAGCACCAGTGGGAATGTTTACAGCACGCTGCCACTTGAAGGCTTATCGGCCTCCCTCCCTATCTCCCACCGCCCCGGCCTGATAAACGGAGGGGCTGGTGGCACCCTGGGGAAGCACCCAGAGCAGGGGATGGAGCTGGGGACTGGCCAGGAGCCGGGGTGCTTCTCCCAGGAGCCCCTCCGTGTCGGTGGGGATGCGGTGGAGGGGAAGCAGCAGAGCAGACCCTTCCCCAAAGGATTGCTGAGAGTAAAGGGTCGGACTTGGGAGCAACCGGCTTCCAGGCCTGGGGAAAAGGGAATATCCCATGGAGGCGTGAAGGGGTATGTTGTGGGAGTGAGGAAATGCATTGTCGTGAAAATTAGAGGCACACCAGAGAGAGTGGCTCCAATATTGCTAGCAAGGAGGAAACCAGCTGCTGACACCTGCCAATCTTGGGCAGGAACAGGTTTTCCCTAAATTAGCCTAATCAGCGGGGGATAAAAGGCAGCTCACCTGTGGCTGTACCTCTTTGCTTTGTGTCGGAGCGATGGTTTTGAACTGCAAAAGCCTGCGAGCGTCTGCGATGTCCTGGATGCCGCATGGATGCTAAAGCTGCCTCTCCCCCCTCCCCTTTACCCACCTGCGATGCTTAAACGGAGCAGAAAACTTCAGAAAGACTTTTTTTTTTTTTTTTTTTTTCCTTCAGGAAAGAAAAGACATCCTACTGTGTCCCTGCGGGCATCCGAGCAGCCCCTGCGCATCCCTCCCTGTGTGTCCCCCCCGCCGCCTTGCAGCCGCTGTCGGTGTGGGACATATCGCCATTGCCCTCTAGTGGCTCCCAGCCCGGGGAAGGATCGTTCCCCGGTCCCGGGGATGATGCTCAGCTCCCTGCTCCCGTCCCCTCCGGTCCTTCCACCCGGGGAAATCCCGGGCCCGACAGCAGCTTATCCTCGCCCGGAGGGGGTTCACCCACTCGGCAGCACCTCGTCCCTGTCCCCCTGCATCTCCTGGGGGTTGGACCAGCTGGATTTGGGGTTTGGGTTTTGGTTTTTTTTTCCCACGGTTTGGTGTGAAACACACCTGGCTCGCAGCCCCGAGGCAAGGCTGATGTGCCCTTACACCTCCCACTGGGTCGTTTCCCAGTCTGGGAAAAGGTTTTCCCCAAGCAAGGAGTCTCAGACTTGAGATTTTTTTGGAGAATAATTGAAACGAGGAGTTTGTTTCGGAATACTCCCTAGCTTTATTTTAAATGCATTTTAACCCTTTCAAGGTGAGAAGCGCTATGTTTCAGTGGTGCACACCCAAGAAACCTGGTGCTGCTCCTGACGATGCGGCCGAGGAGATAACGAGACTGCGTGGGAGCAGGGGACCAGCTCTGCAGCATCGCTGCATGAGTATTACCCCGACGCAAGAAACAGAGGAAACTGAGAGGCAAGCTCAGGGAACGGAGGGATATTTGTAAAGGGAATGGACTTTGTGTAACTCCTGGGATTAGTGGAGGGTCCTCCCTCCATGGAGGGCTTTGTGAAATGCAAGGGAAAGAGAGGGGCTGGAGAATCACCGTGTATTTTCAAGGGTGCTAGAAGAACTGTGCACAGCGCACTTTGCCCACCTTCCTCTTCGCTCTCCCCCTTTATCTTAATACATGAGGACCTTTCGGAAACCAAAAATATCCTGCCCTTCCCAGGGTATGTTCCCAAAGTGTCTTTCTGAAGCTAATCCGTCCGCTAGCAGAGCCCTGGGCTGGATGTTGCTATTCTGGTCCCTGCAGTAACAGGAACAGTTTTGCGTGACTTGTCAGGACCTGCTTCATCCCAGACATGAGATCACAATCTCATTTTTCATTTATAAATAAATACATTCCTGCCAGGGCTGGAAACGTGATGGAAGTATAAGTGAAGTTTTCCTGAGTCTGCCGGCAGCCCGAAACACTACGTCTTCCATGCGATCTGCCCATTGCAGTGGTCCCAAAGGGCCGGGCAGGGGGAGAAGATGCTGCAGGAGAGGATGAACTGTGTTGTCATCCCATCCTCTTCAGGCCTGTCTGGAGGTGTTTGAGATCTTGGGCTCTTCCTCCAGCACTGGTCTACTTAGGACAGGAATGGGCAGCAACACCACACTGCCATGTACTGGGGCTGTGGTCCCTGTGTGTCCCTCTCCAATGGTCAGTGCCTGACACGGGGGAGAGAAAGGGCATTAGATAAGATTTTAAAGTGTGGGGGATTTTTTTAATATGAAGGCACCACTAAGGAAAACTATATTTTTCTTCTCCAGAAAAAAAGGAGAGAAGAAATGGGAGCTCATCAACAATGCATGCAAACCACAACCTAGACCACGACACTGTGAACAAACAGCAGACGCATGCCAGGTAAGATGTAAATGAAAAATGGGCCATCGTTTGCACAGAAAAAATACAAGTGCAGAAAATGGAGGAGAAAAAAAAAAAGGAAAGAAAAGGAGAGGCTGGGAAAAGAAAGTGGTATAGAAAAGTCAGAAGACCAAAAGAAACCCCCCCCAAAACCAGTACAATAATGGGGAGAAAAAAAAAAAAGCCGTGAGAAAGGAAGAGAAGCCATTGCAAAGGATTTACTGTTCTCACCTGTTTGTTTGTTTTCTTTCTCCATTACCTGAACCTCTCCCCAGCTGACTACAGGGTTTCACTAACTGGCTGTGTGACCCTCAAAAGAGTTTTATGGCCCAGGACAGACCCTGGTGGCCATCACCATCCAGAACCACCGGCCCAGCAGCCAACAGATGTGCCCAAGCTGCGCCAGCACAGGGGACCCTGTGTCCACCGCGCTGAGCCCTGTCTGAGCCCTCCAGGCTGCAGAGCAAGAGCTGTCAGGACTTCAGATGTTGAAGGGTGCTGGACACTGTGGGGTCCTGGGTGGTGTTTCCATTCCTCCCCTGGAAGGTGCTGCCCTTTAAGAGTAGAATAGGGCAGAGGAGCATCCCTTAAAGCTGATTTTAACTGCTATCAGCAGTGCCCTGAAGGCTTTGGCTGATTTTGCAATACACGGCACACTCACATGTCCCATTCCAGGGGCAGAGCGGAGGGAATGGGGAGGGTTTGGTGATGTGATGAGGAGCTGGGACAGGAGCATCTCCAGCTGGGTCCTGTCCACACCCTGTGCCTGCATCTGAATTTTTACATCCCAGAGAGCATGGGGGCAAGGAAGTCCCATTCCTCAAGTGGTAGGGTCTGATTTTCATCCTCCAGTGAGACTCACGTCTGTATTTTGTGTTTTTCAGATGGAAATACAGACAACCCAGCTTTCCCCTCCCAGGCCGATCTCTTATGCCTCGGCTCCCACCCACAAGCAGCATCTCCCCACGAGCCTCCAGCACCCCACGGCCGGGTACCCATGGACTGCCCAAGCCCCTGCCCCGCAGACCCCCTCCTCCTTTGCAGCGCTGGGACTCACTGAGATGCCCTTGCCATCGGAGAACCAGCGGCAGCTCCCTCTCAAAGCTTGCTTTGATGGTGTGCCAGCCCTCCAAGCATGGCCGAGGGCACCGTTCCTGCTTGCTGGCCCAGGTGGGGCCTGTTAGCCGAGCCCTGGAGCACAAAAGGGGCTGTGTGGCTGCTGTTTGCCCTCCGGGAGCTGGGAGGAAACTTGGCAAGGAGAAAAAACCTTTAGAAGCTACTGGGAAGACCGAGATTTATGTTTCGCCGCTCTCGAGCGGAGAATAAAGGGAAACTTGAGTGTGAGCAGGTATAGCAGAAGTGATGTAGGCACTTTATTTGTGGAGTGTCTGTCTGAGGGTAGCAGCAAAGGGGATTTGTCTCCATATATCCAAGAGGAGCATTTGACTGTGCATAATTGTAGTTTATGTCTTAATAAATTGCCTTTGTCACCTGGGGGAGACTGATCCTGCTCGACAGAGAAAGTACCTTTGATTTCTGAGGGGGCAGGAGGTGGTCTGGAAAAAACCACCTCAGCCGTGTATTTTTAACCTGAAAGTCTTTAACTTTAGATTATGGAGAACAGCAAGAAAGATTAAAAAAAAAAAAAAATCACTGCGAAAGAGGGCACGGTGCACGTATCTGCAAGTTGCAGCAGCCTGGAGAACAAAAAGGCTGCTGTTTGGAAATGGAGGCAGAAGTACAGCGAGCTTAAAGGCACAGCACATGGAAAACCCTCTGTGAACCCCATTGCCAGCGCTCCCTGGAGAAAGAAAGACTCTACCCCCGTGACATTGTTCCAGGCCTCAGGTAAGATGAACTTCCCTGGAGATGAAAAGCCTTGTTGTGAATTTATTTTGTGCTTGTGTTTCTAAAGGGCTAGGTCATAGATTCTTCTAGGCTTTGTGGTTAAGTGCAGGCTCTCTTCAGCCAAACAAAAAAATAAATCTCCATCCTAGCCTAACTGAGCGGGGACTGAGGCTCCCCGTGGTCCTGGGAAATCTCCAGGATGGACTGGGTTGGAAGACCAGCCTGCAGTTGCGTGTGCTGCCCAGGCTAGCACAGAACTGTCATTCAGAGCCGAGCGCAAGACTTGCACTGCAACGGAGCCTGCCAGACAAACCATGAATCTCAATTTACCTCTCGGTAATGCTCTTCCTGGTGGTCCAGCTCTCAGAGCCTTATTGTGAGTGTTCCCAGCCAGAGAAGGGCACTTGCAGCTGTATGGCAAATGCTTAAGAGTGTCTTCTACAGCATCTCATAACTGCCTTTTACAGTCAGATACGCAGGAGGGATTTCTCCTGCTTGCTTATGCTGTCCCTTAGATCCACCAGCATCTCAAGGATCATAAAATCATTTAGGTTGGAAAAGACACTTAAGATCATCAAGCCCAACCAAGAAAGGATTTGGGCCCCTCATAATGAAGGGCTATCATCTGCCCGCAGCCTTTCAGAGAGGTCTCCTCTAGCCTGCTGTCTCTGCATGGTTAGTCTTCAGCTTGACCTTGCTTCTTGTGCAAGGTGGTAGGTCAGGAACCTCTGATCTGAAGAGCGCTGGTGTGTTGGGGTTGTACAGAAGTACTCCTCATGCGCTTGAGCTTCATTCAGTGCTTAGCTGAGTGCTGACGTTCTCCCAAGTTACCAGACTGCAGGCAGCCGTAACCTCAGCCTTCTTGCTGCTGAGAAAAGGCATCAGAGTCCGTCCATTGACTCAGCCCTCGGCGGTGATATAACTTCCCGGTATGCTGAGGGCTCCGGAGTGCTGGGAGCCAGAGCCAGTACAGCTGCTGGGAATGACTGGTTCCCCCATGAATGGCCTCCTGTTTGAGTCCCTGCAAGCACCAGCGAAGAGCTCATAAGCACCAGCCCTTCTTGGCCGTGGTGCAAGAGCTCTGGTTAAAGCATCCTGGAGCGCTGAGGGCTTTTTGTGAGGCCATTCCGAACGTGGGTGCTGCCCATCTCACCCAACCGTGTTGGCCAAGGAGAACATTAGCTGCGGAGCACACCTGTGGGTCACCTACTGCCTACTGCTCTCCTGTCCCTTGGCAGCTGACCAAAAGCCAGGGTGTCTATGTTTGACCCCTGTTTTCAGACATTTGGCTTCCTGTGCCAGATGCCCAGACTGACTGAAACTATAAAATAAATCCAGAGTGACACCTTTCCTTGGAAGAAAGCAGCTCATGCCCCAAGTTCTGCGTTCTCTCCTTTTTCCTCATCCACATCGCGGGTCTCCAGGAAGTCTTGTGAATGGTTATTTATAGGCAGTGGGTAGTAAAAGGTACAAGGAGCCTGGCCTGGAACTTGCTTTTTTGCAAGTCCTCAGGGGACTCCTGTGAGTCCCCCCCAGGGCTGAGCTTGCCCGGAGAGTGTTTCTTGGTGGTGTCTGCAGGCAGGGTGAACCTTGCCAAGCTAAGGGGGAAGCAGAGGAGCACGAGACCACAGAATTAGTTCATGCACTTTCTGCAATGGCTCTGTGGGCAGAGTAAGAGCAAAAACAGCTCGTAAGAGCTCTGAAGTTGAGGATGGGTCCAAAGTGAGCTAGCCCAGCTGCAAGCCATTCTCGGGAACTGCTTGCACAAACTAACTTTTGCCACCAAATGTCCATATAATTTTATGGTCCTGGTCTATCCATCGCGCCTAATACATGGATATATAACCCATGTTTAAGTAATGAGATATGACAGGTTGTACATTTCTTGGCGATTATGGCATGTGTCATAAAGCAAAAAGCTGAAGGCAATAATCCCCTGGAAACACATTGCCCCGGGGTGTCTTGTTACTATTATGAAATAAAATTACAAATGAAAAAATAATGAAAACATTCAAGAACTTGTGCACTCAAGCCATAGGTATGGTAGAACTGTCAGGCAATCAAACCCCCAGCCCAAACTGTGAGGATCATTTATATTCAGTGTAAACACCCACTCACCCACCCCACATGTGTTGCCGACAGCCTGGCCCTGGATGCTGTTATTTCTGCAACCAGGACCCCGAGAGAAGCGGCGTTTTCTTGGTAGCTTGAGGGGTTCACCTGCACTCTGCTCACCAATATCTCGTCACCTGAGGCTACTGTCCTCATTTCAAACCCTCAGAAACATTAAAGAGGTCTCAGCTCTAAACTCATTCAATAGAAAGCTTCATCTTCCCTTTTTTTTCCCTGCGTTTTAAGGTGGAGAATCTTGTGAACTATTTGGGCTAACAATCTCTCTCCTGTTTTAACTAGGCTCAAGGCAGCAGCTTTCTGTGGAGTCTGAGACATGATATCTCAGGACAGAGTCACTGGGAAGCTGTCACTTGGGTTTGCTTTGGTTCTGGACTCCAGTTCAGCACTTTAATGGAACTCCTCCTTTTCCTAGCCTCCACTCGCCGCATCTGGGGCTTGGTCTCCTTTTCCAGGTAGTAGCAAGGTTTTCCCAGAGAAGGTTGGGAACAACAGCTAAGGGAGTTGCCTGAAAGCACAGGGATAGACTATCCTGCCTTCTATTATTACATATATATATATGTGTGTGTATATATTTATTTATTAATTATGGTTTTTTTACAATAGTGTTAGGATGTCACAATTTCTAGAGGTTTTTGGTGCTGTATGAACACACAGCAACAGGTCTGCCCTGGAGAACAAGAGAGGTGAGATGAGAAGCAGAAGCAGAGCGGTGATGCCAACATTAGTCAGCTGCTTGGTGGGAGAGGGCTGGATTTTCCCCAGCGGAGGCTGGAGTCCTCAAATGGCATCGTGAGCCTGGCTGCGGAAAAGGGAAGCGAGGTTGTGACTCCAGCTGAGGGATTGAGAGAAGGAGAGTGGGAATTGCTCTCTTACAACGTGGGTCCTCCCAGCACTGCCCTGACTACTACTGCTGCTGCTGCTATGAAGTCAGTGGAACATTTTCCAAAACAGCTTGTCTTGGTGGTGCCATAAACCCAACAGTCAATAATGGAATAAAAAGTTTACTTGCATGCTGTGACTCCATCAGGGAATGCCTCGTAGCTCTGCTAGTAGGTGAGTAATGCAGGCTGACCAGATTCATGCCAATAAAAACTTCACTATGTGTTCTGGATGAGGGATACGTCATATGAACTGATTTAATAGCGATGTTGGCAGAAGATGAGGGGTGACCACACCATCGCGTTATGTCCTTTGTTTTGTTTGGTGGTTGAATCATCAGCTGGGAAAAACTGAAGCTCCTGAGACTGGGTATAGTGCTGTTGTCAGATCAGTTCTCCATCCCAAGAAGGAGATGTAGAGCGTGGTGTCATGTAGTACTCAGTGGTCTTGGGATCTGACAAGCCCAACCAGAGCAAAGAACAAAACAAAAAAAAATTTAGCCATGAAGGAAAACCATGTACTAATATGACCATGTGGGGCCAGGGGGAGGTTTTTTTGTAGCTTTTTGCTGGACAGAGGCCCCAGGGAGGTCACGGGATCTCCTTCACTGCAGATGTTCAAGGACTGACTGGACAAAGTCCTAAGCAACCCAGTTTAAATTCAGTGTGGACCTTGCTTTGAGCAAGAGGTTGGACTAGAGACCTCCTGAGGTTCCTTCTGAACTGATATCTTCTGTGATTCTATAGAAATACTGTGCATCTTGGGGGTGTTTAGGAGCAAAGCTTGCCTTCCGTTTCTGTGAAATCTTATCCACGAGCAGGCCACTCATGCTAGTACAAGGGAATAGTTGTTACATTTTTTTTATCTCTTTTCTCAGCTTCATGTGCATTAGATAAGGGTTTGAAAACAGCACCGTGATCTTGCAGCCGGAGGTTTGCAAGATCACTGCCACGCATGTGATATTAGTACACGTTTTCCCGCATGTGCAAGCTGTAACCCCACATTTGCCAAGCCACCGAGTGGGTTGTCTGCAGCTGTGCAGATAGTTCATAACTATCTGTTAGGAACCTGCCTTCTGCCCATTAGCTCCCACAGAAACAGATGCGGAGAAGCTACAGCACAAGGGTATTCCTTTTTTCTTCTTTCTCTTTTTCTTTTTTTCCAAGCTTAAGAAAAACATGCAACAAAGAGGATTTATTCTTTTTTCTTCCCACAGGTAATGACAGGAGTTGCCAGGTAAAGATGTTGCTGATTGAGGACTGAGATGTACTGTCTACCATCCTGGAAAGGTAAAATGTCTTTGATGTTCCATAGGATCCAGGGTGCGTTCGCAAATTTTGGCTTTTTGAGAATAAAGTTTGTCATCAGTTCAATTTTCTTGGCTTGCTAGAAGCTGAGTCTTTTCTATCAACTGCCCCAGGTTTGTGCTTAACTGATAACTCAAAAATGTTGATGGAAATGAGTGTCTTTTCTTCCTCCCTTCCTTCTGAGGGGAAAAAAGAGTCTGAGAAATTCCAGTACCTTGAGAGCTGATTGAGAATTACAATTTTTAGTTTGAAAAAAAATGAAATTAAATTTTCACATTCTGAAAAGCAATTAGGAGCCAGCATTTTCCAGGCAGTAAAACTGGACAAAGCAAACAAGTTTGTTGGAAGTCGCAAATGCTTCCCAACCGTGTTTTTTAAAAAAAATCCATTTGTTTAAATAAAAATCTGACATTTTAATATGAGAAAATATTTTGTTTGGACTTCTGTATACATATTTTAAATTTAACATCATATAATACATTATAACATTTAATAGGTAATAATATGTCATTAAATATTTTAATATATTTTAAACAAAATGCTCCAAGAAAATAACGTCCAAAATGAAATTAAATGTTCCAGTGCTGCCTCTGGAAAGTTGAGGTAAACGCATTGACCCTCTTCAAAAATTTCATAGAAATTGACAAGTTCTTGCAAAATGTTCTGATTTTGATCCAAATGTGGCTTTGGAAGGAAGGCCTCCATCAATAACTTTTTGACCAACTGCTTTTGATCCATAGCTTTCTAGTTCCACTTGGTACTCAAAAATGCCTTTTTTTTTTTTTTTGTCATTTTCTTAAATTGAATTATCTCAGCCCCTCAGAAGAAAAGGCAAAATCATTCATTATCCTCATTTTACTGACAAGGAAGCCAAGCTGTAGGAAGAGAGCTTGGCCAGCACTTGCAGGGAGGGAGAGCTGAAGGAGAAGCCAAGACTTGGGGGCCAACTCGGTGCTTTCCCCCAGTACGGATCGTACCCAGCTCCTCCAGAACCAAATGGGGCACATGCTCTGTACTGGCCAGGATGGATGGTGGGAGGTACCACCATCAGAAGTCAGAATTGAGAAGTCAACCTCAGGAGAGGTTGACTTCTCTCCATTAAACCAGCTCGGATGTATAATACCACGTGCTTTGCTGTGCCGTATCCTGAATAAACCGGGGTGTTTACGTGCTGCAGCTGGTGCTTGCTTGCATCTTGGCTTGTTACTTCAACGCGTTGCAATTGCTCAGTCTAATTTTGCAATTGCCCAGTCTAATTTCCCTGGCAAGGTGCTGCACTGCCAAGGTTGCGCTCAGTGTTCACCAATCCTCAATTTTCTGCTTTTTTTTTTTTTCTTCTTCTGTAAACCTGGAAGCAGGGATGGGCGAGTGGAGGGTACTCACTTAGAGAAAACTCAGGGTTGAACGAAGGTTGTATCCCATTTCCTGAGGCTCTGCTTGATCTTGATGTTAAAGAAGCTTTCTGAAAATAACATGCCAATTGTCATTTGTCCCATCACAGTCAAGGTTTGTCCCATCAAGTTACCCTCAACAGATCTGCAGCGGGTTGGTTGTTAACCAGATTTCTGAGAGTTAAAGCATGTGTTTCTTTTTTATTTTTAAAGTGCCTGGTTTTACCTGGGGGGGGAATCTCTGTAGTATTCAGGAAGACTAAAGAGTGAATGAATAACCTCTCTTTTTGTACGTAGGAGTGTTTAAAAACTGGTTCAAGCTGAACGCGAATATTGGGAACATGATTGATTTCTTTCTTTCCCTGCCCCCTCCTCCCCCCCAATTCCTATAAAAACAAATAAATAGCTTTATGGAATGGCACTGCTATATTTCTTTACTTGGAAAACAAGCTTTTAATAGCCAAAATATTGATGTGTTAGTTCAATGCAAAAGTCATGTGCTAAAGAAAGGTGTGCCTCTAATGAGCCAGCTCGAGCTTGAAATTGGTAATGAATATAATCTTCACCAAGGTGTCTGACTGCAGTCACCTCTCCCAGTCTCTGCTATTTACAGTTAATCAGAGCAGCATTGACCTTGGTGCACAAGGTCCTTTGACCTAAAACCTTGGTGGAGTTTGTGAGACAAGCTCTCCAAGGGCATGGGTTTAGGTACCTGGAGCAGGATAAGGTGTCTCACCCTCTGGAAGTGCCTGTTTCTCTCCTTGGAAGATCTAAAGTGTGGAGGTCTCCATAAGGCCAAGTGAATTCATGTATTTCTGTGGGTTTGTTGTTTTTTTTTTTTTCCATTCCCAATGCACTAATAGCCAGTCTCACTGTTAGTTTTGCAGCTCTGAGCTGTGTTGCTGTTGCAGCAATGCATGGGAACCTGTCCATTCCCAAATCTCCATTAGCCCAATGCTGTGCTTAGATGCATCTGACTCAACAGCTTCTAGAAATGGTCGTATCCAGGGTAGCTTTGTGGTTTCACGTAGCAGTAATGATAACACAATAATGAAAAAGTGACCCTCCAAAGAAATCCCTTATCTTTTCTGACAGCCACCCACAGGAAGAACATTAATTTTCAACCTGTTTCTAAACATACTGACAGTGGGTGATTCGGGGAACGAGGGAAGCAATATACTGGGTACTTGGCCATAAATGAGGAATTAATTGAACACTTGCTTTTAATTTTCCCCCCTTACCTGAGGCTGAACCAAACTAGCATCTCTTTGGCTGACAATGCACTTCCCGGTGGAGGAAATGTGATGATTTTTCTCTGTTGGTTGGTGTTTCCATCACTTTCTGGACAGTTTTTGCCAGCTCTTTGCTCCTTTCACACCAGCTCTTGCTTCTGGGTGCTCCTTTTCCAAGTATGATAGAGGTAGGAGGAAGGTTTGGGTCGCTGCATTTAGCAGAGTTTCCTACAGTTAGTGGTGTCGGTGTACAAGATGTTTTGTTGGCGGTATCAGGTCCAGGTAGTGGCAACATTTAGTCAATGCTATGCATTTTTATCGGCTGTTCGTACCTTGTGCAATACCCGGAGACCATGGGCTGTAGCAGCCCTGGTTTAGGAGGGTTGGTTCTCCCGTGTCTCCCATCACATCCCTTCTTTCAGCTGTGAATGCTCCTGGCCTGGACCTTGGTGTGACTTTGGAGAGACGCCGTGATCCTTGAACTTGGTAGCAGGTAACTTGCAAGTTAAGCTCCTTTCCCCAGGGGATGTGGCCAGCCACAGAAAAATATTTGCTGCTGTGGAAAAATGAGCTTTTTCTTACCTCTTGGTGTCCCTGAGACTGAGAATACCCCAGCAGCAGAGCCGTGTTCCTGGCTGGCTTTGCAGCATCTTTGTCATCTGCATACTAGGGAGAAACTCAGAGGCAAACATAAATAACCAACTAGGGGAAAAGTTCTCCTGAAAATGAGAGGAAAAATGAGTATGCGTACAAGAAGATATAGGAACATAGCGTGGTCAGCTTAGGCGCTTTTTTCCCCTCTTCCCCCCCCAGCTTTTTCTCCTCACTCATTGCGTCTCTCCCATGGGTCTCCCCTTCCAGCTCAGACCTTTTTAGCTGAATTAGTCTCTTTGCCTTCAGTACTGGGCTTTCCTGGTGGGACCTCAAACACTTCTCCCAGAGCAGTGGGTACCACCCCTCAGCCTGAGCTCCAGGCAGGATTTGACCCTGCCTTTACCACTAAGGAGATCCATGGCCACATTGTTCCCGATTTTCAGGAGCGCGCAGGGCCAGCTGTCCAGTAGCGTATTTTGCAGCAGAATAGGGGTTTACAAAAGAAATCTGTCTTTGTGCAACGCTGGGAGATCTGAAGCTTTCATTTCTCTTTTTGTCTCTCCCTCTCTTCCCCCGACCATTGCCCAGCCCCAATTACAGCCCGGGCGCTCTCAGCGGAGATGAGGAGCACTTCAAATGCAACAAAGCCCTGTTGCGTGCCGTCTCGCCAGTCCTACAAAGGCAACATCTCCTGGACTTCTGCCCTAATGAGAGCAAATTTTTTGTCCAAACATTTGAAGCGAGGAGGTGCCTTCTCTTGCCATCCCCTGCCGGGATTAATGTTATTATCCAGTTCGCTCTGGTTAGAAATTAAAACGAGGGCATTCGCTTCTTTTAATGAGAGGTGACAGTGGCTCCAGCACTTCAGAAGGGAATTAGGAAAGGAGGGATGGCTGCGGAGCCCGTCTCCACAGAGTCTTATCCACCGGCCCTTCTGCCCCGGGCAGCGCGCGGGATCAAAGGCCACCTACCTGCTGCTGAGCACGAAATCCCCCCGGACCCCCCTTCGGCGGTCCTGCCCCAAGCTGGAAATAACGGCTTTAAAGGGCAGCGTAATGCAGGGCTTCGCTTCCCTGGGAAGGATGGGGCAAGAAGGCAAAGATGACCCCGTTGAGCTTCTGGATGTGATAGCCAGATCTGCTAAAGTGGGGTTTTGGGAGTGCTAAACCTGTCCAGGTTTTGGCTTAGGGCTTTGGTGGAGAGGAGGAACGTTGGTGTAGCCAGACTTCAGGCAAAACTGGTGAAAATGCAGCAACTGAAATATGGAGAGAATTTTTTTTTTTTTTAATGAAAAGCTTTGAACTTTAAGTTTTCAATGGGACCTTTTGACTTTAGAGAAGTGTTTCAGATAAGGGTTTGGTGGTTGGGTTTTTTTTTAGGAATTAAAAAAAATGTTTATTAGAAATACCCACTAAAGGCTCCCCATGACTGATGGTCTTATCACCGAAATAGTGAACTAAACCCATTCTTATATCTGTCTCAGGATAGGTTTGATTAGAAACGTCAAAAAAATATGGGACAAAAATGTGAATTTTTAATCCCATTTTAAAGGACCTTTACCCATGCGTGAACTTTTCTTTTGAAGTGCTGCAGTCGGTTCTTGCCTAGTCGGCTCAGAGAAATGCCTCCGTGGAGGGGGAGATGGCCTACGAGCCCAAACAAAGGTTTCCTCGCTGAACCCTTAAACCAGATGGCATTGATCGTTACTCATGGCAGGATGCCAGAGCGCTGGCTCCTTAGGCTGAGCTGGGCTGGGCACTGGGACATGACCAGTAAATCCATTTACTGGAATGTCAGGGAAATTTCTGGTGCTCTGGAGGTGGAGAGGGATGGTGGGGAGCAGACACTGAGCCATGTAATGCAGACCCCAGGGTGTCAAAATGGATTGAAAAAGCTGATAATAGTGATTGCAATGAATTTTCTTGGTGTGTTTTTTTTTTTTTTTTTTTTTGTGTGTGTGCTGGAACAGCTTAGAGCTGCCCTGTGAAAGGGATGGAGAGGGAAAATATTTCCGCATGCACAGATCACGTAGAGGATGCTTTTTGTGTGCCTCTGCTGTGGGGCTGGGGTTTCCTGAGCCTCAGATGTGTCTAAATGACTTCAGTAGCTGATGCAGGATGAGTTCAGCCCAAATCTCACCCTGTCTAATGGGATGGTGCCCTTCTTGGGGAGCATCCCAGCTTAAAATTCATGCTTTGGGTTTACTAGCACAAATCTGTTTGGGGAGGCAGAATGTTTGCTGGAAGCAAACGGGAGAGACCGATCAACAGCCATGTGGATATTCCCTTTCTCAAAGAGCTGGGTCAGAGGTGCTGTTGCCACCGGCTGGGGACCTGATGGTTATTGATGACCCCTTGGTGGCACTGGGAGCCAAGGGACAGCAACTAACAGCTTCACCAGGGCACTCACCGCATCAGGAAAACATGAACAAAAGTGTCGCAGCTAAAGCTGCTGGGGGCGGGGGGGGGAAATTCCTTCCCCCCCTCTCCACCACAGAGGAAAATTTCTGCCTTTTTTTTTTTTTCTTTGATTGGAAAGCTGAAAAAAATGCAGTTTTAGGTTTCTGAATGAGAAATTTTCAGTTTTCAATGGATATGCGACATAGCTTAGGGAAAGCTGACACTCTTAGGAAGAAATCAGCCTTTTTTGGCGCTTAGCTCTGGAGCGGGGCAAGACCACGCGTGAGCTGCTGCGGCGCGCAGCCACTAGCTAAAGGCAGTATTAACGACCTGAATCCGCTCATCCGTCTCCATCAGGGCTGGGGGCTGCCGACAGCACGGGTGGAAGCGGCTGGGGCCGTCGTCCTCACCGAGGGCTGGGAGGGGGGAGTCAGGGAGCAACCCCCGGGGAGCAGAAATGCTGCAGCTCTCCAGCGCAGGTATGCTCAATAAATAGCAAGCGATAAAACAGCCGTCTCCATCAGGAAATCAATTAGATGTGGGGCCTTTGGGTTGGTGTGCTTTTGTTTTTTGTTTCCCCCCCCCCCCTTTTTTTTCTTTCTCCCTTCCTTTCCTCTTTTTCCATTTTTCAGGCAGATGTCTAAGGTGAGGGTGGTGGAAGCAATTGCTTTTTGAGGCAGTTGCTTTTCTGTTCCCCCTGTTCACAGCTAAAGTGCAGCGAAGCCCATCGCTCTGGGCCTTCGTGCTTCTTCGCCATCCCCCCCTTGTCCGCTGGGAAGTTGGGCAGAGAGAGAGGCTGGAGCTGGGGAGGTGCTGGGGTCGCGCGTCTGAGATGCTCGCAGCTTGGAGGAGATGCATCAACCTCGGAGCCAGGCCCGGCCGGCAAGACCCAGAGCGAGGCATTAGTGAGGGAGAGGAGGATTCGGAAGCGCTAGCTGCCACGCGTTTGCTCTGCGTTTGGCTTTTGAGCTTGCTCCGAGATGAGGAGGGGCTGAGAAGTGGGTTAAATCCAGCTCTGCTTTGGGCAAAACAGCAGGGTTAGTTGCTGGTCCTGGGGATGGGCTGGAAGCGAACGGGCAGCACGAGGTGTTTGGCAGTAAAAGACTGAGCAGAGTGGCTCGGGTCAGATGTGCCAGTGACTGGGGAGATGCGGGTTTCCCCCTGCTGCATCAAAGCTCCCTTATGGCCCATCAGCCCAACCCTGGGGCACTGCATGGCTTCCCCAGGGCTTTTCATCAGCTCCCACCTGCGGCTCTTTGCAGCCACGGCTCTCCCAGGGACTCCAGGACCTCGGCTCCCATCCCCTCCCAGGCAAAGATAGTGCATCTGCATTTTAGCAGCGATGTTATAACCCGCCCCTGCTCCTTCTTCCCTCCTCACCTCATGTTTGAAAGCGTTTCTGCCCTCCCAGCTGACGTTGTGGTCTCCCTCGTGCATTTACAGCATCCACCCAAATTGCTCGTGGTGCCCTGTCTGGTGCAGCGAGAACCACCCTTAAGTGTGTCAGGGGAAACTGGGGCTCTCCCTCATCCCTAAAATTTCCAAATGGATTTTGCTCATAAGTATATGAATGAAGATTTTGCAATTAGCATGACGTGTCTCAAATTCTCACTTTTTTTTTTTTGCAGGCAGTACAGATGTCACAGAAACCCAAAGCCCTGAGTTCATCACACCTTGAGAGCATTCGCTTGTGTCCTGGGTGAATCCGTAACTATGGTAAACAGGTATTTGAAGTTCTGCTCTGCTCCTTACACTTTCCTGACTTTTTTCTTATACTTTCCTGATTTTACCGAAGTTGCAAAGTCTTTGCAAAATTTTAACAATTTTTCCCCTTGTCAGAATAGGAAAAGCAAGGTATTTGGTGGGTTAGGCTTGATGGATTCAGCAGAGCTGTGTGTGTTTGGGAGCAGACCTGCCTTGCTTTTTGAAACTAGAAGTTTGGGTTGAAAGGTGACCCAGCTTTGAGGCACCAGCTTTGAGACCAAGTCTTTGATTTTTGTTGTTGTTAACATCTTCGTTACTTGTCCTTCTCAGTGTTTTATGACCTTGTCTCTTGTTTGCCTCGCTCCTCACTTAACCCTCAGAAGCTCAAAACTGCTCAACCCGTTCTGCTGCTGGTTGCACAGAGACCTCAGCATGTGAAGAAGAGACGACGTTGGCTTAGTTAAGGAGGGCCAACTGCTTTGTTTTGAAATCTGTGTTCTTTGCAAAAATGGAAGTGAATTCAAGAGATCAAACATTACCATAGAATTGAATTTTGAAATACTTCCTGCTTTGAGAACATCACAATATTCAGTGGTCTGGGCATAATGTCATGTTTTCATAAGGTAAAAACCATCTGGGTCAAAATGTTAGCTCCTAAATAGCTAATTGTCAGCAAAACCAGTAATTCAGCCTAAGAAGTCATAATGAAGGGAAACAAAACTGGGGGCAAAGAGAAAGGCTGCTTGTCTGCCTTAACTAAAGCATTTAGCTATTATTCGAAGGAAACAAGTAAATTTCTCCTGGTGAAAATTTCACCAGCATTTCAGCAAAATGTTGCGACTTCAGCAAATCTGCTTTTTTCTGCTGGCAATCTGTGTCACCGAATGAGGAGCAGCCTTGTCCCGCTCCAGCGGAGAGCAAAGGGAGTTTTCTGGGAGAGCAGGAACCAGAGGCTGCTCTCCCGCTGGTGCTGCCGCTTGCCGGGGACCGAGCAGAGGACAGATTGCCTTGAGACCAGGTCTTACACGCACTACCTAGATGCAGGGAGAAGGAGAGACCTTGATATATCATCTGTCCCTTTGAACAATCTCAGGTCGGCCGGGCAGGTTCATTCATCTTCTCTCTCGGAGAAGGAAAGGAGCAAATTCTCTCCGGTCTGGATTCCAGATGTCGCGGCAGTACCTGGGATGCAGAGGTGGTGCGTCTTATCAGAGTCCTCCGATCTGGAGAGCACTGGGAGCTCCTGCTAACAGGAGCCAGGGGCAGCACATACGTGTGCACGGGCAGCCGTACGCACGCAGATGGGGTGCACGGACCGACCTGCTCCACCCTCCCGAGTATCGTGGGCTCTAGCGTGGAAGGGTCAGTCCTATCTCCTGGTGGGGATACCACCCATCAGCTGAGTGGGCATCACCGGCTGCACGCCTGTTCCTTACCTGTTGCAAATGTAAAATATTATTTAAATGATTTCTCTGACCCAATGGCTTATGCTGATGGAGTTAACTTCACAGTGTGGTCATTAAGGCTCAGCTACCAAGAGATGCCTCAGCTGCTTTTAATCGTACGGACATCCCCTGAGCTCCCAGATGCCAGACTTAGGCTTATTACCCTGCAGGAACTTGTTAGGCTGTCAGCCCTAAATGTTCAAATATCCCAGGTGAACCACCTCCCATATTCATTTAATTATATCTCTATACTTATATATATATAGTCTTGCAGCTTGTGGGTTAAAATAGGTGACTTTGAAAGGAATGGATGTAAGAGTATGTTTACTTTGCCTTCTGTTCTTTAACCATCAGACATAGATTTTAAACCACATGCAGACAAAAAGTTTTAGGATTCAGTAACAGGGGCTTGTACATTTGCTGCTTGCATGTCTGATCCATACAGGAGATGTGTTGAGCTGGTTAAAACACACTTTTTTTTTTTTCTCTGTTAACAAGTTTGATGTTGGGAAAGGAAATGTCATTCTGGTTCATAATTGCAGTGAAGGCTTTGGGAATGGGATAAGAGGGAGTTGTGGGCACTGAACATCACCTGGTTTGGGCAAGGTGATATTTTTCTCTCTCCTTTTCTGGAATTTATTTGGATTCTGCAATTAGCAGGAGGGAACTCTGCGGTTTTGTTCAAATCAAAAGCAAATGGAAATATTTTCAGTAGAAAGCTTCAGAATGTCTTGGGTTGGGTTTTTTTGTCTGCATGTACATGATGTAATCTTCTAAAACCTGTTTGTGTAAAGCATCGTATCTGCAGTCGGTCAGCCCGTTGTGGCCAAAGCGCTGCCTTGTAGCTCATGTTCAGCTCAGCAGGTCCCCAGGTCAGTCCCCAAGAAGGAAAGATAAGGCCATGAATTATGTTCCTACTCCTTGGCTGTGTTTCCTGTTCACCCCAAATTAGGTGAAAACACGGGGGAAGACTTCTCCTGGGATTTTTCTCCAGTTGCCTGCGAGCAGAGACTCTGCCTAGGCTTGAACGTTTGGAGCATCGTTGCTTGTGACTGCAAAGGCCAAGAGGTGCCCCCGGCTCTTACGGGGGACTGAGGGCTGGCCGGAGAAAGAGGGGGGGGGGGTTGGAAACCAAGCACATTTCTTTTAACGCTGGCTGCCGGGGTCGCGGGTCGCTCCCTTCCAGCCCATCCTGTTTCAATCGCGCCAGCCCGACAATGTTATTTCAGCAATCAGCTGCAAGACAAAACAGCTGGCCCCGTCAGCCGGCATGCGGAGGTGTGGAAAGTCCACTGGGGGATTAAGCTGGTCTTACCATCAGTCCTCACTTGTGAAAATACAACCTACTAAGTTTTCCTAGATGATGCAGTTTTCAATTGCTTTTGTTTGCTTTTCAGGCAGGTCTTAAATCAGGCTGTCAGTCAGCCTCCCTTCCTCCCCCCACCTCGCCTCCAAGGCAGCTTCCAGGCGCTTTCTGGGAGGACCTGGAATATCTTTCCTATCGCCATTTATTTATGGGGTTTTCCCTTCCTCCTGGTAGGAAGGGAGGTGCCGCGTCTCGCACGGCGAAGCGCGTGCTCTGCAGCTCGTTGTTCAGAGCCCCCAAATCACCGTTGGCCCCGGGGTATCCGACAGCGATGCTGCGTGGGGCAGGGGAGCAATGTTTGCTGGAAGGACTGGGGGGGACCCTGCCCTGGTGCTCGGTGTTCTGCATCGTAACTCCGAGCCGCTCTCCAACTTTCTGTTTTCGCGTTTGTGATGCAGCGGACTTGGGAGGGTGGGGAGATCGTTATCGGTGTCCGACAAACCTCTCACCCCTCTCTTCACGCCCGCGATGTGGGATTTCCCATGAAGAGCTAGGGGAGAGGGTTTATCTGTGTTTCCTCTCCTCCCTTGGCTGTTACATCCATCTTCTTGGCTGCAAAAGATATTTGCGCAGTGTCCCGTGGGTAGAGCGGAGCTGAAGGCTCGTTAGAGCTTGTTGCTAGAGTTTCCTACCCTGGCCAGAAAGGGTGCCATGGTTTTTGGAGGATGAAGTACTGGCTGAGATGTGGAGGAAGCAGGTCTGCAAGGTGCAAGCCTGCGAGTTCGGTGGGAGTCAGCCGCTCTGCTCGGCCCTGCGCTCCATCCCACCAGGCGCATTTTTATATATCTTTAGGTGCTTGAGTACAGTCCTGTCAACACACGGGAAAGGAGGTGGTCCCGTCTGCATGTACGCAGCAAATCTCACACATCGCAGGCAGAGATTGACTCTGTTTGACATACGGAGCGGGTCGGTGCCTCCGGGACGCAGCAGCCCCGCGGCAAATGCAACACAGAGCTGCTCTGCATGTGTTCGTCGGAGGTTGGTCCGGGATTTCTGACTGTCTGGAGCAAGCCCCGACCCAGGTCTGGGCATCAGATTACTGCTTCAAGTCATGGCGCATGGGTCCCACTGGCAGAGGTGGCCAGTCTCCAAAGACCTTTACAAATCTGGCCCAAATCTTGTAAGCAGCCGTGGCAACAACTCTTCCCCCCACCCCGGCCTCAACGTTCCAGGTGTTTTCTTCCGCCTTTGTCTCATAACACAATACACAAAGGACAGACCTCTTCCAGATATGGGAATCTGTGCGCCAAGTCCACTCCCAGCAGCCCACTAAATCCTACCCCTCCATGTAATTTAAATCGCAGCGGTTGTGCCTAGAGGAAGGTGGGGGAGGTTGCTGGATTTGAATGTCACCTGGTTAATGAACACGCTGTGATACCTTTTCCCCCTGTATCTACAGCAAAAGTCAGGGGACGGAGGGGATTTGATCAGCGCTGCTGGCTGAAGAAGCTGATTCCTCTGGCAAAGCTGCTATGGCTGGTATAACGCAGACCCGGCGTGTCGGCGGAGCCGGGATGACGTTAGCAGACAGGGCTCGCGGCTCTCCCCAAGCTCCTCGGGGACCATGGTGCTGAGCTGCTGGCAACTCTCATCTCAGATAAGAAAGAAGGCAGAGAAAACCCAGGGCACATCCCCGTCCTGGAGGGGCCGAGGGCGAGCGACTGGGTTTCTGTGCGGTGCAAGTGATGCAGGAGAACAGTCCTTTCCTGGCAGAGAGATGTGCCCTCCCACCTAAGCTATAGGAAAATTCAAATGCTGGTCTAATATGCCCCATTGCTGCCACAGACACGCAAGGAATTGTCCCCAAATATTTTTATTAGTGAAAAGGATGGATATCTGGCCAGACCAGCAAGGCAAGGTACCCTAAAACTGTTTGAGGATAGAGGAAGAGCTGGCTGTGATTTGCAGGTGCGTGACAACCAAGTGAGCAGCGATCCTCCCCGGCTGGCTGCAGGAAAGCGACGGTGCTTGGCACTGCAGGGTGAAGGAAGGGGCTTCACAGGCTTTCCTCCTGCTCTTGTTGGCTGATGGGCAAAAGACTTGGACAACTGGAGAGCCCTTGAGAGCCGTCGTGTAGGCATGTGGTCCCTGCAAGAAGGGGGCAGAGGGTGACTGCCTCTGACTTACACAGCTAAATCCACAGGAGCTCCTCGCTCCAAGCCTTGAACTGGTTTTACATCTGATTTTAGCCAAGCCAGAACAACATTGACATCTAGATAAGACTTTGTTTACCTTCTCCTCTTTGCACCTCCTGCCAAGCAGCCTGGAGACACTTGGAGAAAGCTGCATCTTCCAGGCGGGAAGGACCCAAATTCCTGGTCTTAATATTATGTAGCCACCCATAAATCAGACTGGTCTTGCTCTGGGCAGCAGGAATAAGAAAGAGCCGGACTGAAATGTGGAAGTGTGTGCGCTGTTAAAGGGTCCAGAGCATGGAGCGAGGAGAAATATGTTTTCACTTGGGCCGAAGGAAGCTGAAGGACCGAAAATCCCTCGCCTCGCAACCGTGATGTAAATTCCAGGTTGCCTCCCCTGCACACATCTGCAGCACTTTCTTCTGGCGCCTTTGGGAGAAAACAAGGCAGAAACAAGCCATGCCAGATGGTCTCCAGCACGGCGTGGTGCAAAGGCCTTGGGTACTTTGCAGGTGAGGAAGGCAAGCTGTAGTGCACAGCGTGGCTTGAAAGCCTTTGAGGGATGCTCTGGATGAGAGTCACCTTGTTGTCCAGCTAGCAGCATTGCTTGAACAGCTTCATCCCCAGCAGCTTGAGTAGGGACTTATCCAGCTCCTGAGGTCCCAGCTGTCTCAGCTTGAGGAAGGAAAAGCATCTGGCGGACGTCAGGGCCGTTTGTGGCTGATAGCACAATGAGAAATCGCTGTACTGTATTTCGAACCATGCTCTGCTGGATCTGGGACCTCCTGGATTCGTTGACTGTCTGCTCTTGGACTGTGCTCTCAAAACATCCCTCAGCCACTGCTGGGCAAGGAGAGAGGATCAAAGGAAGTCCTTCGGGCTCTGGTGATGGGAGTGATGGAAAGCCATGGCCCTCCCTTGTCCTGGCCTGGCTCCTTCCCCTTTGCATCTGGCCCAGGAAGATGCCCAACTTGCAACCCTTCAGAACATCGTGCGGAGGCAGGAGCGAGCTACAGAGCGAGGCATCAGACCGAGAGCTCCCTGCAACCCAAGATGGTGAGTGTGCATTAGCCTAATGATGAAGAATAGCATTCCTGCTCCCAGAGGAGGGACACGACTTAGGTCCACCTTGATATTGACATGTGTGTGTCCCTACTTCTGGAGACTTCATTCCTGGCATTAGCAAAGCCCTGGCACTGGAAAGCACGGCCCAGAGCCTGAGTGGAAGATCGCACATCACCTGGAGCCGTTTGGGTGTCTCTGCACAGTGCATATTGCTAACTTGGAAGCTCTCCCTGGTGAAGATCATGGCTGCTCTCATTTGCTCTGCCCTGCCTAGGGAGAAAACAATGTTTGCAACTGGAATTGGGTTTTTCTGGGCTTGTTTCATCCTTTCCTCTTGGAGCCTAGGAAGCAGAATAGCTGATGGGTGCCTGTGCAAAGCTGCTGGATTCATTAATGATGGATGATATGTCATTTGGAAAATGCTGCTCAGGAGTCCCTACGCGTGAGCTTGGCTGTGGTTAAAATAGAAGTGTCTCAAGTAAGAAAAGGATTCCTCAAGGAACTCCAAAATACCTGCTGTGGGGTGTCAAAGCATTAATGTTTTAGCTGACCCCTCCTCTGTCCATGCACCAGCCTTCCCAGGAAACAGTTTTTTAGCCTGAGAGAGAAAAATTTAAAAAATGGCACGCGTTTTATATTTGAGTGGGATTAACCTAGCTGGGAGCATCCAAAGCCAGCACCATTTCTCAGAGGGCTTCTGGTGGGGAGAGCTGGAGGCAAACCAGGCTGTGATATATGCTACAGATGGCATTGCTATCCTACTCACTGGAGCGGGTCTTGCAGGGGGATTTTGGAGTGACTGGAAGCAGACCTGCCTGGGAATTTTTTTGATAAAACATGTGTTAGAGTTCCTTGGTCAGATGCAACTTCTCATAGCTACATGCGGTTCCTGCCAAAGCTGAAGATGGGAATGGTTTCCTCTATCAGAAGGGGAGAAAAAAACATGGATCCAGGAGAAGCACTGGCTTGTGCAAGCGCGTCCAGGCCGAGAGCGTGAGTTTCAGCTCTCTGCAGCGGTCAGAAGCACAAGGCATGGCTGCCACTGACACCAGGGGTGGTGGACCTCATCAAGACCCCTGATGCAGTGCTAGGACCTACCATGCACTGCTTGGTGGTGTGACCTTCTCAGCGTGCGAGAGCCTCTTGTCCCATGCGTGGTTTCTTGGAAGAGCTGCCAGCGGGCAGCGCTCCGTCAAATCCCCACCTCAAAGCAAACTCTTCAGCCTAAGCCAGGGAACGGTCCGAACCCCTGAAGCTCTCCTTTCACATTTCTCTTTTCAGTGCTAACAGAAAAATTTCGGAGGCGGCACCTTCCGTGTGGTGGGAAATAGGAAATTCTTGGAAGCGTCCCTTTTCGGCAGGCGAGCAACGTTTGTGTTGCTCTCGGCACAGCGACGCCGGCCGGGAGAGGCTGCGCTGATGGTGAGCTCCTTCCAGCTGCTCCTCTGGTATAAATCTGACCTGTGAGCTTACCCAATTCATTAGACACTGCCTGTTGAAAAGGCAGTAAATCAGCTAAAACCTCAGTCAGAACTGGCTTTGGCATGTTTTATGGTGGAATTAGAATAATGAATGAGGAGCCGGCTGTTTATGTTAGTTTTGGCTTGCAAGCTGAAGAAAAATTCTGGTGTTGAACTTCATGATAAACTCTCCACACCAGTGGACTCTGAGGTTGGAAACAGCTTTTAAAAGCCTCAAGGGCCCAAGAGGGCGAGAGACTGGCACATCACAAGCTGAATGAACACTAGGGCTTAGATAAGAGGCACAGACGTGTTTTGGAACATGGGGCAGGATGAGACCTTGCTGCTGGAGGGGCTCGCCAAAGCTTGGGCACCTGCAGTCTTCTGCTCCTTGGGGTTGGTCTCCACACCACGTGCTTGAGGAGCAAAGTAAATTAGGCAAACCTGCAAGTGTCCAGCTATTTCCATGCTCTGCCTAGCTTATTTAATACCTTGCTTGGATGCTTTGGGATTCCTCCACACCTTGTGGTGGGTCACCCATCATCTGGTTTTGGTGGGTTTCTTTCCAGCGTTGCTCTAATATCCTTAGCTGAGCTCATCTATGTAAAATGGGCTTCGTGCTCTAAATCTGCCAGAGCTGCAGGAACCAGAGTGAACTTTGCTGTGGCTTTCTCCAAGTTTTAATGTGGGCCTGGATGGCTCATGGTGGAGCTGGTCCAGTTTTCCTCTGACTGAGGAAAAGATACTCTGGAGAACCTGATGAACAGTTAATGGGATACAGTCCAGCTTAATAGAGGGACGGGGAACATTTCTGTATTAGTATTAATAATCCAGTAATGCAGTCACAATGCATTGTCCCTGATCCA
Source organism: Buteo buteo (assembly GCF_964188355.1). Taxonomy (NCBI): domain Eukaryota; kingdom Metazoa; phylum Chordata; class Aves; order Accipitriformes; family Accipitridae; genus Buteo; species Buteo buteo. The sequence goes on along the minus strand of NC_134181.1, from coordinate 41,170,464 downwards.
GGCATGCTGCAGCAAATTCCCATTTTCTTGAGCGTTCTGTGTGCAGGGAGCCCTCTGAGGGTACTGGGAGGAGTATCCACATCAAGGAGCATCGAGATGTGCTGAGCACCCTCGACCACACAACCCAGCAGAGGTCTCCAAATAGCTGGCATAACCTGCCTTTGCTGAATCCAGGTTTTCATTTTTTAGTGGTCCTTTTTCCCCTCTGATGACTTTTGCTGCTGGGCTCAGAGCAGGACACTCCCTTCACCTACAGCCAAGGTTTAGGACCCTTCTGTCACAACTCTTCTACTCCTGCCGGCAAAGACTGAGCAGATGGACCCAAATCTCTATGCTTCCACAGTTTTAGCAGTGGTCAGAACTTGGCAGTGCTCATGGTCTCATTTTTGCTTCAACAGTTGCTTGACTTCTTTCCAAGGGCTGTAGTGCACGTCACCTCTCCAGCAGAGGAACTCAGCCCACCTGGCCTTGGTATTGTTCATCTTGTTGTTTTTCCTGGATTTTTAAACTTTGCTTTCTCAAATTGTCTAAAAAGCAAGCGCATGGTTTTGTCACAGGGAATTACTTCGAGTTGCACAAAAGTCTCTTCCACCAGGTGGACTATGAAATGCAGTTTGTAAATGAAGCCTCCCCATCAGTCCATGTTGTTTGGACAGGCAGGCTGAAGGCTTTGCGGAGGGCTGCTTAGAGCATGGATTTTGAAATTTTGAAGTGTCCTTTGCCTGAATTCAAGCTACAAAATTTGTAAAGGGAGGAAATCTTGTACAGTCTTCTGCCATGCTGCATTTTCTATAAATAATCCTGTGCAAAGAGCCCAGGCTTGGACTTTCATGACAGCGATCACAAGATCTAAGGATGTGGTAGTTTTCTCCTGACCTACGACATGACTATGGTCTTTGCGTGCCCATTTTGTGCTCGGAAGCATAAAGCATGTACCACCTCGGTTCACCTCTCTCATCCATGCCTTGACTGTTGTCCCCAGACAACAAAATGCCCCCCGGGGCTTAATCCCAACTCAGCTGGAGACCATTGACTTCAGAGAGCTGTGGATGGATCTGCTCCTGCAGGTCCCAGCACAGCTGGTCATTGGTAGTCATGACTTTTTGTCGTCTCCTAAGCTGTTTTGAGCTCAAACCGTGCATATGCTTGCCTGGCAGCAGGAGCAGCACTTGGAAGGAGAACAACACCATGAAGCTTCCCTTCGTGTCCGCTGGTGCCACCCCAAAGCTCCAGGGCTCTCCCAACCGCCCCTCAAGCCATCACCCACCGCTGGATCCGCCGTGTCCTTCTGTCCCCTTTTTCCTCCTTTCCTATTACGTGCTGAACCTGACCGCACTCAGTTCAAGTTTATCCTGGGCGTATTTTGTGGCTGGATGAGCCTCCCCGAGGGCCGGGACCGTGGCTGCCTCCTGCCGGAGTGGCTCGCTCAAGGGCAGCCGCCCTCCTTTATCTCTTTGAAGATTAGGGAGCTTTAACATGTCTTTAAAGTGAATTTCTCCCCCCCCCCCCCTCCCGTTTTATTATGATAATTGATGACCAGCAAACTTTTCTTTTCCTTTATCTCTTAAATATGTTTCTTTACCCTTAAAAATGCAATATTTCTTTTAACTCGGAATATGGATGGGTCTGTGCGTAGCAGGGCTGCCTTTGAATCATCTGTCAATTTGATCGTGTAAAGCCTCTGTTTTCAGCTGGCATCCAGTGCAGATTTCAAAGCTGTGACTCACCCGTTCTTGCAGAGTTAGGACTGAAAGGGAAGGTAAAATAAAAAAAATATGAAAAATAAAATAAACATTTTTCAAGCAGTTAATTACCAAGTTTTATTTTGTGAGGTCTCTGTATCGGGGCTATCGGTGATTTTTGCGTGTGCGTGCACAGAAGGGATTAAAAGTGCTACAGGATTTCAGCAGTGAGGACTACAAAATGAATGGTTGCTCCTTGGAAACAGTAGGTTGGAAGAAATAAATTGATCGTAAATGAAGTTGGGAGGCTAAAATGCAACTTTTTTTTTTTTACAAAGTGTAAGGCAGGAAAGGAGGAAGGCAATTGAATCATTTTATATATAGTCAAAACATTGCACTTACGTATAACGCATATATGCTTATGTAGCAAATGCTTGAAACTGAAACTGCTTTTTCTCTCTGTGCACGCCTGTATAAATAGCTAAAACAAATCCACTTTCAGACGGAAAAGATGTGTTGAACTGAAAAACAGAAATTCCCTTTCCTCTCAAAATGTGAATATGCCTTTTTCTTTTCCGCAAAATTTTCCCCCAATTTATATAATTTTACCAAAAAGATCTTTTCTTCCAAATGCCACTTTTCTGAATGTGATTGCAGCCCACAGCCCAACATACCACCCAACTGGGAAGTGGTGTGTATTTTCTGGGCCTGATCCCCCAGACCAGGGTGGACCAGGGTTATGAAGCACCGTGCCCCCCCTCACCCCCCCGGAGGTGACAGGGCTCTGCTCCTGCCGCCAGTGGCTTCTGTTACAGAATCCCAGGCTTTAACCAAGACAACTCTACAAATAGTGTCAAAAGAATATGCACGTAGCAGCTCAACGTTTCCTCTGTTGTCAGATATTTTTATGACACCTTATCGTATGCATCTTAAATCCACGTGTAGAGAAAACAGGCATTAAAAATGAACATTTGTAACCAAGTGAGGAGCGCTGGTGCTGTCTCTGGGTCAGTGGCAGGATGCTACCAGCGGAGGGGACATTTCCGAAGGGCAGTCCCTGCTCAGAGGTAGGGCAGGACTTGCCACGCTGCGTGTGACGGTGCCAGCTTCCAGCCTCGCTTATTTTAAAAAGTCATGCTCCAGGATGGGGCGAGCCCAACTCTCTGCAGGTTTTACCCCATTAGCTTTGGAGTTGTGGGACGGGGTGCTGTCGGTGGGGAGCGTGTGGCGGGGGTCCCGCGCACGTCTGTGCACCCAGCGCCCTCTGGGGCTCCCATTGGGACCGCCCTGCACCGGGAGCACGTGGGACCCATCAAGGCAGAGAGATCTCGTGGTGAAATACCACCTCGTAACACCACCAGGGACCCCAGAGAGGCTGCGTGTGGCAGCGGGGCCGTGGTGGAGCTGTGTTGTGTGGAGGTGGGTGGATCGGAGCACAGGGTAGCACCTTTGCATCTTTAAAATGCTTTTGCCTGTGCTGTAGCGGAGCCTGGGAGAGGCTCATGTTATTGCCCAACGCGCCGGTCGAGTATGTCGTCTATCGTTCAAGCTCCAGGCTCGGTGCTTCGTTCTTTCACTCCTTATTCCTAACCTCAGCACTTATTTGGAGATCCCAAGCAAGCTGGGTTTGAGATATTGCTGGCTACAGCATCTTCTGGAATACAACACAGTTTTAAAACAGAATTGGCAAGCAGCTGCTGATGGAAAGCACTTCATGATGTCAAGCACTGAAGAAGAACTGGGATTTGATGGTTGCTCATCCCTGGTAGTCAAGAGTAATGCAGCAGCATAGGAGGGGGGTGAAGCGTATGGAGATAGGTGCGTGAAGCACAGAGCCCACGTGTGTCCAATCTCATCTATTGAATTTACCTGTCCTTGCACCAGCCAGTTTCTGTAATTATTCCTTTCCTCAAGCGCCAATGTTCTCCAAAGCGTTTTGCATATTGGCACTTCCAGTGTCTCTTCTGGACCTGCGTGGGAAGTGCTACCTGACCAACTCTGCTGGGTCTTCAGCCCACCTTTACCACGTGAAATGGGCCACATTCTTCTTCCCTTTGCCATTTCATTGACAAAGGCTGTTTGGTCAAAACTGGTTTGGCACCAAGTTCCACTTGAAAGTGGCTTCAATGTTTTCTTAGTCTCTGAAGACTAACAGCTGGCCACCAGGACACGTGTGGCAGGGGTCCTTACACCATCCAAATGTGGCCTTACAGCTCAGCCTTGAGCAGCTGAGAGCTTGAAATTAGCACTTTTCAAAACCTCATCGTTCTTCACGTGGCTGTGTTGGGCAACCCAAAACAAAGTAGAAAGTATGAGGCAGGGAAGACAAAGAAGAAGGAGGCCACCAGCGCTGGGTGGCCATCGACTAACTTCATCTCCAGAAATACAAGATTAATCCCAGAATATTCTAGAGTTAGGGTTGTTCTCCTGGCCTCAGGGTCTGAGAACGGGAGCTTTGCAGTGACTCCAAGTTCTCCAGCTGCTACCGACACGCAATAGCAAACTGGGCTGTGCTGACGTGGTCCTCCGTGGCTTGGTCCTCTTGCGGGCATCCGTCTGCTCCTGGGAGAGGTGACGAGGATGGAAGGAGACAGTTTTAAAAGCAGAGCGTGAGTTACTCGGAGCTGGAGAAAAGCAATAAGCAGAGTCCCCCTTGCCCAGCCAGGCACTCACCGCTATCGGGGGGCTTTTGGGGGCACCGCCAGCGGTAGCAACTGGCTCGGGCTGGATCTGAGCCTGTGAAGCGAGAGATGAAAAGCTGCATTACAGGTCCAGGGAGCCCACCCAGGGCCCTACAGCCGGCCAAACGCCAGGCGTGAGGATGGATATGCGGGCTATTGAAAGACCTCATCCAGCGTATATTTGGTTTGTCTTGTGTGACACAGAGAACCTGAGTTATTATTTGATCCCGCTCTGAGTAATAACCAGATAAATGGGCCTGTGGATTTCCAAATAAACATTTTAATAAATGATGGGTGAATTAAAGGAGAGCTGCTCCCCCCCTCCCCTGCTCCCAATATTAATGTTCAAATGAAGGCAGGCAGTGTCTAACAGAGCCCCGTGTACTGTAAATACATTTCTTGCACTGTCACACATAAACACTGGAGAGACGGAGATCAAAAGGTCTCGCTGTGCTGAGCAGAGCAGTGTGATGAAGTGAACATGTTGCTTTGTGGCTGGGGTGGGGTGATGGGACGCCTGAGAAAAACAGACTGGCTGGAGACGTAGGAGCCCAGAAGGCCTGGGGGGCCTCAAAGGGGGGGAAAAAAAAAAATCCCCACTAGCAGCAGGAAAAATAAATAATTCCGTTATCTCTGATGAATTTCTGCCTTTGATCTAGTTTTTCCTCTCCCTCGCGCTGCCTTTTCGTTCCCTTTTCTCCCCCTGCTCACAGCCCCCCCCCACCTCCCCCTCGGACACTTTTTTTCCCCCTTCCCCTCTTGCGGTTTGATTTATCCCACGGCTGGCTCGGGGAGCCTGACGGGCCCTGATGAATGGGCAAAACTCGTCTGCCCGTAGCCCTGCCCCGGCGTCTGCCAGGACATCCTCGGCTTCTTTTCATTCTTCGAAACCCGGCGTCCCACCGGGCAGCCTTGTGCAACGTATTTAGTTCGCAGGTTCTGCTTTCCTCAGCTGCCTTGGGGAAGATGCTTTCTGCCTCTCCCGCTCATACACACACACACACACACACACGAAACCCAGCCTTCCCCATCCCGGGGTTATTTAGCTTAACCTTGACAGCTGCTAAATAATTGGGTGTTTCTTCCACAGCCAGTACCTCCTTTCTGAGGCAGTGGAGGCCACATGGGTGCTTCTGATATTTCCCTGCAACATTGCCAAAAAAAAAAAAAAAAAAAAAAAAAAAGATGGGTTTTTGGAAACAGAGCAGAGCGGAGTGGAAGTGGTCCGAGTCGGGACGCTGGCACGGGAGGGGGAGCAGCCCACCGGGGGGGTGAACAGGGAGCTGCGACGGGAGGCTGTGGGTTTCCTCCTCCTCGCCACTGGGCTGACCCTTGCAAGGAGAGGAGCGAGGAGTAACACCAAAACGTCGCTCGCCTGCAGCTTATGCTCAGCTCAGCTCTGAAATTCGGGTCCTAGGAAGGGCCCAAGTCGTGGCGAAGCTCAGCACAAGCAACTGAGTTGGGGCGCTTCTGTTTCAGTGCCCAGACGAAGATGTATTTTAAAAAACCCGCTTTTTTGACTCTCCGTGCTTGACAACGCTGTGAAAATCCACCAAAACCATACCATGGGCCTTTTGTAGATCACCGCCTTCTCCCTGCAACTACAAAGTCTACAGAACTTTGTAGCTCAGGCTGGAAAAAGACGCCAGCGTGATGCTGTTTAACAACCTCCCCGGACCCGTCCCTGCCCGCTCCGTCTGTCCTCCGCTGTCCCATTCCTCTGCTGGCGGTGGGACAGACCCCTGGGTTGGTGCATCAACCGTTTCCCCTTGGCTTGAAGCCAAAACTCATACATTAGCTTGATTATTGGATTGTTAAAAGGACCATTAAAAAAAAAAAGTCTTGCAGTTCTGCTTTGACACCTCCTCTCTCCCAGTCCAGCTGGTTGAAACTTTTGCTTCTATGTGACATTTAATAGTCACAATTTCCATAAAAATCACTGTGAAATATGTGGCTTTTCTGTCTGGTTCAAGCCCACAGATCCAGCCCAGCTTCTTGGTCAGATTTTTCCCCCCCTCTCTATTTCTTTGTGCCTGCAGTGCGGTTCTGGCTGATCATTCCTGATTTTCCATCCCCTGGAGATGTCTCAGTAATGGCAACCTCCCCCTTTGGGCTTCTAGGCCCTGAGTGAACTCATCCTTCTCCCAGAAGAGGTTAGCTTAAAAATTCATGCTCTACCCTTGGTGATACGTGTTTGAAGCTGTTTGTAAGTTGATACAGAGGTTTGGTTTCTCCACAGCCTGTTCACTGATCCACTTCCTTCTCTAAAGTCCTCTACCTTCTAATCCTTTTCTTTATGTAATTCCTTATTTTTGTTCCAGATTAAAATAAGTTTTTGCATGAAAGAATTTTAAGAGCTTTTATACAGTCAATATGTTCATGGAGCCTGCTGGCAATGAACTACCTCCAGACCTCTTATCCCCACCAAATGTACGTAACCCTTGAAAATTCGTGTATAAACCATGTCTTAAGGCCCCAAAATCCAACCCACCCATCACGCTGAGCATGATACAACCCATCGTGCAAGGCATTCCTGCCTTAAACACTCACAGCAAGGATGAAGAACTGACAGCCAAAAGCAGAGAGAGATGAAAAAACTCTGATAAAATCGCAGAGCGGGTCGGAGGCAGAGCTGGGAGGATAAATTGGGTCTCAAAGTCTGTGTTTCTTTTCCTAACCCATTACGATGCCCACCCAGCCTGTGTCACTAATGGCTGTTGATGAGAAACCTGCCTCTCATAATTATGTATTTGTGTGTTGAATAATCAGGAACAACTCATACACATTCCAGAAGAGGTTTTGGAGGGGCTGTTAAGGTGAACGGTAGCAATCGCAGTGCCAGGGAAGGTCACATCCAGCCCTTGGGCTGGGTTTCGGGATAGGGCTCCCAGGGAGCATCCAGCTGCAGTTTGAAGACATCCAGAGATGGCAAATCCATCACTTCCTATGGTGAGCTGTGCCAGCGGTTAATCACCCTCACTTAAATATGCGTGCCTCGTTTCTCACTGGAATTTGCAGGGCTTCAGCTTTTGAGTCGTCTTTCGCTTTTCCTTGCAGAACTGCAGACCCTTCCACGGCCGGTGCACGGCGAATTCACAGCGCTGGCTGCACGGCTCGGCACCCTGACGAAGGTCTCGGACAGTTTTTCTGGGCTTGCTATCTGGGGTGCTTAATTAATTCACTTTATTCTACAGCTCAATACTGAGCTCTGTCCTCCCATCGCGATCTCCTTATATTAATAAGGAATAAACAATTGTGTTTCTACTATAAATAAATAGATATATTTCCTTATCCATGGATAGGATCTTAAAAAAAATGTTCTGACTTAGAACAGATTTCTTCCCCTACTAAATTTCCCTAAAATGATCATTTGCAAAAAACAACAATCAAAAGGCTGCACAGTAAGTAAGGTGCCCTCTGTGTTTCTGTAGCATCATTTTGATTCTTTGGGTTTCATTTGTCTATGCTATTTAAGTGTAGCATGCTATACTATATATGATAAATACTACATCATTTAAGGTAAATACTTTCTAAGTATCATTTTGTTTCCAGCCATGCACTGCAGACCAGCTGTAGGGCTCCACTCTGATTTTAACGAAGAATGGGATGACCTGATCAGCACAGCTGGTAAAGACCCAGGAGTGAAGGAAAGAAGGCTAATTAGCTGAACAACCTGCCGGTAATTAGAGAAAGGGCAGGACTTTCCCTCCCTAGAGGTGTAAATTCTATATAAGCCCTGGCACGGCAGTAGCTGCTGTAATGCTGGTGGTGTTTGGGTGATAGGAAGGTGTGCTTTCTGCAAGGTATGTAGAGGGTTTTTTTTTCATCTGGGGGAAGGGTACATAGGGTGGGAAGGTGTTGTCTCCTCGTTTGTGTTATTTTTGGGGGCAGAACTGTTCTGCCCTGGGTGCTGCTGGTGTTCAGGAGGAACGTGGTGGCAGGCAGATGCTCTGGTGTGGAGCCCTGGGTGACCAAGGGGCAGGATTAAGTCATTCCCCATCCTCTAGAGATGATGATTACATTTTTCCCCTCCAGCAGAAGCTGTTTCATGCTTTTCAAAGGGAAGAGCTGCTGTGCCAGCTGGGGTGGTTTTGGAGCTAACACAGTAAACCAGGTAGCTCATCTCTAAAAATCCGAAGAGCTGCTTGCTTGAGGCTTGGCTGTCTCCACAAGTGAAAGTAGGATGCAGAAATGGATGTGTTGAGTTCTGGGTTTGGGTTTTTTATTTCCTCTTTCTCCTAAAATGAGATGGATGGACAGCTTTCTGGGGGCCTTACTGTAGAAGTGAGAGGTGAGGCAATTTCCCTGCTGGAGTGATGTTAAATAAGGAGAGGTAAGGGCTCAAATGAGCCTGGTGTAGGTCATGTTCTGGTCACTGGGTGCCTTGTGTCCTGGCTGGGGACAGGGGGTGATGGACACTGGGATAAAGGCTAACACCTTCCCTCCTGTCTTCCAGAGGGATATTGGTTTTGGGGAAAGCTCTCAAATGCTTCAGATGAAGCAGCCCTTGGTGAGCAGAGGGCTTGGAGTGAGGAGCAGGAATAGAAACTACTGCCTGGCCTATAAAAATAAGTCCTCCACTGCAGATATCTTGGGGAGTGACTTGAAGTACGTGAAGTTTTAATTCTGTAAAGCTTTTGCTCTGTGCTTCAACTCTCTGCTATTAACTGAGGGCTTGTTGCCTCTGATTTTGTTTGCCCAGGCTCCATCATGTGCTGCACAGCCCTGCATGTGGGGTGCAGATGGGGGGGCAAAGGCTCTGGGAGATGCTGGGGACCAGTTGAGCAGGCTGGAGCTCACCTCTCAGCACAGGGTGACATTGCAGCAGCAATATGAGGAGGAGGAGGCTGTTGAACAAACATTTCTGGAAGACCAGACTTGTGTGCCCTTTGCTGAGTGACTTGCAGAAATAGCTCAGGCTGCCGTCCCTCCCGGCAGCCGGCGATTGCGCCGTTGCCTTATCTTTCCCCCAAACATCAGAGAAGCGATCTTGCTCCTGAGGCCAGGACCTGACAGCCTTGTACATTAGCACTTTTTTAAAGTGATGTCCACTTTTGAAATAGTACCTGTCCCGAGAGTGGTCACTTCGTTTGACAAATGCCAGTGATGACAGGTGGACGCCACTTTACAAACTCCAGCCTTCTGCTCGCCCTCGCTCCGGCCCTGCTTGTAGCTTGCCCCCCCCAAGGGAGGAGAGCCGTGTTCCCCTTTGCCTTGCTGAAATATTTGTACGTAGTGCCCTCTCTGAGCCCGCAGCCGTGGGCCGAGGTCTGTTTGGACCTTGGATGCACACTGGTCCTCCTGGGACGACGTGTGCCCGGACCCCACGAGCAGCACGGTGCATGGACCATCACCAAACAGGGCAGCTGAAGGCAGCCAGCAGGTAGATGGGGATTTTCCCCAAAGGACGGTGGGGTTTTGTCACCCTCTAATATCTACCCAGCGCAAGGAGCGAAGCAAGGCAGAGAAACCAGTCATCTCCTCACTATGCAGGAAAGTTTTTTGGCTGAAAGCTTCTGGCTGAGGCTCCTGGACTCTTTGACTGTAACGGTGCTTGGCTCAAAATCTGTCCCTAGGTGTGTTTTTTGCCTTGGAGAGACCTCGCTCTGGTGCTCGAAGGGACTTGTCTGCCTTGATGGGGTTGATCTAGGCACTGTGCTGAAGAGCTGAGACAGCCTGGGCAAGAGGAGATGGGGCCAAGGCTCCTGGCGACCATGTGGCTGAGTAGAGGAGGTAGAAGGGAATTAACTCTCCTCTTCACTAAGCCTGAGCAAGAGCCCTTGGGCTGTTGCTGGAGCATTACTGGGCTGTACAAGTCACCCCTAAAACCTTCATTGAAACAACAACGTTGAAGTGACAAGTGAAAGCTGGGAAACACCAGAATTTGGGTTGCTCGATTAGTTTTCTGCCTTTTATTTACATAGGAGGCTAAATGCACCCATTTCCTTGGCTTGGGGTGCCCTGCTGAGGATTTCCCTGACAGATGCCCGATGGCGCTTGAGCGATGTTTGTGTTGCACTTAACTGCGTATGGGCCACTCGTAGCACCTATGCGAGGGGGTGCGGGGAGCAGCTGAGATAGGGTGACAGCCCGTTCGGATGTCCACCCGCTGCTGAAACGGCAGTGGGCTGGAAAACTTGAATCACAGCCCTGTAATTCAATGGGAATAATCTGTAGGTAGGAGGAGAGGGAGCACCCGGGAAAGCTGGGCGCCAGCTGTGCTCATTGGGGGTCTTCACTGTTTTCTGTGGTTCAGCGAAGCTTTCCAGGGTCTCACCAAAGTTTCCCATATTGCTCAGCAGGATTTCCTAGAGAGCAGCGTGTGCACGTGGGCAGCACAGTGAGTACATATTGAATGTTGTGCTCTGGGAAATACCAGCTTTGCTGCCCGTGATCAGTACGCTTCAGTCTAATGTGTCTTGCGTGAATCAACATGTTTGGATCGCTGCTGCCAGCGATGCTGCGGTTCGCAGGCAGTGCCTAGGTGGGCATTTGAGACCTCAGGGCAGCCAGAAGTCCCTGAGCCTGGTAAAATTTTCAGGTAGAGAAAATGTATTTGGGAAACTTGGGCATAGCTGAACTCTTCTCCTGCTGACGTATAGAGGAAAATGCTCTAAGTGGTCTTTAGGTATTTCCTTGGCCACTGTCTCTGCTCTATAGGTTAGTGTGTGTTGGTTTTCTTCTCTTCCTTAACTCTGCGGTTCTCCATCATTTGGTCCCACCTCTCTGTGTGCTTCTACAATCCTTCTCCTGCATGCCATCTCCTCTGCCAGCCCTCTCTTCCTACCCTTAATGTAAATCCTGTTGGGCAGGGAAGGCCTGGGTGGATTGGCTTCATGGAGAGCTGGTACCTTGCAGAAGGATGGTTGTCACGGCTCTTAAATGGCAGGGGAAGTGCTCCAGGCTCATTCGTGTCCCTCATAAATGGGGAGCCTCGGCAACTTGTTCCCAACTCATCAGCTTTTTGGCAGTTGTGGGGTGGGGGGTGGAAATCGGATGAATTCTTTTTCCTCCTTTGACTGGGTCTTAGATGTTTTCCCCAACCACCAGCTTGTCTTCTCCTGGCCGTTTCTCTGAGCCATCTCTTGGTGCCCACCTCTTGATGGGGGTGTCCCTCCCATGCAGCTGCCATCTGTCCCCGCATACGTCTCCCTCCACCCCCACAACTCCACCGAGACCCAAGTTATGATGTGAAACTTGGACACGTACGGACAACTGGCACAGCCCAAGCTGAGCCTGCAATTTCCTGGCTCATAAAAACATGAGCTTCCTTCAGGCCCTGGTCTCCGCCAGGTCATACTGATCTGAGTCCCACACCTCCTCCCTGAGGCCCCCCCCCACCCCCAAAATATTTCGTGACACCAGCTACGAGCTAGATTTTTTTTTTTTATTGCTCCATATGTTGGAGACACATGGAAAAATGCATAGGAGAAATCCCCTTAGCAAGGGAGTGAAAAGCCACCGAGTTTACAGGGTGTTGCAAATAATCTGAGGCAAAACAAATGTTTAAGGCTGACTTGACTGCCAATTTTGAGTGCATTGTTTTAAATCCGGAAAAACAGGCCAAGGGGCAGTTGTTAATGGGCCAGTAATTTTCTTCCTTTCTGGACACCCCAGAGCAACAAATATCAAATATTCCTTGGGAAAGAAATCAAGTGTGGGGGCCTTTTTATTTAACATATCAAAAGACATCATTGACTCGCCCTCATGGAGCGCTGCTCCTTCCAGCCAGGGCCTTTTACAAGCAATAACCTGTTTGCGAAGCAGAGCAGTGAAGCCGCACAGCCAAGCTTGCGGCTTATTGTTGGTGCTGACTTTTATAAGACACTGTGGGAGCTTACAACAGACGTGCTTTTTGTAAACCAGTCCATTAAACGCCGCAACCTGAGCTAAACAGTGGGGGGGGATGGAGCCTCCGGGGACTTTGCCGAGCCGACCCCTCTGCTTCTGTAATAAACTCGGCAGCATCCTACTTATGGCTCAAGCAGCAAAAAGCCTGTACAGAGAGGCTAATGCGTGGCTGCAGAGAAGGTCAAGTGTGACAAGACCCAGGCTGGGATTTTTCCAGAGGGTTTGGTGGTTGTTGCTACCGGATCAGTTGGCCAAAATGCTGATGGTCCATGTGGTTTTATTGCTGGTGGTGCTTCGAGCCCAGGGTTTGGGATTTTGGATCCTTGTCGAGCAGGTTTCTCTTGCCAAGGGTTGGTGTGATCTTGTGGGTATTACATTGGTCTGCAGCCCAGGAGAAGCGGCTGGGTGCTGGGCAACAGTCCCCAACCTGTCAGGGGACTGTGGACAGTTTGTTGTAGCTTTGGGTTTCCCATCTCTCGCTGGGCACGGTGTGGCAGTGGTGGCTCGGGGCGCTCCAGGTAGCTCTGCATTACAGTTTCTCCAGCTGCTGTACAGGGACAGAAGCATCTCCTGGAAACTGCCTCAAACAGAGCCAGCATGAATGTTGATGATAAATGATTTCTCTCTTGGGCTGCAAGAGGAAGGACCTGTTGCCTTCCATTATTAAGTGCAGGACTTGCACTCCTCTGGGCTGTTTGCATGCGGCAAGAGTGTGGTGGCACAGGCAGCAGTGGGCAGGATCTCTGCTGGCACAGGGGACGTTGCTGGATGCTCACTTGAACAGCACGGCAAGAGCAGGAGCTAGCACAATGATGCCATACGGTTTGGATGAAAAATTCAGTTCTGAGAATGCAGTCTGAAATACCCAAGCCAAAAGTCTTCATGGTCTTGTTTGGACCAAGGAGACGGAGAAACCCCAAAGCTCGCTGCTCTCACTCAGTGTGTCTTGTAGCAGTCAGTGGCTCCTGAGCAGAAGAAGAAGGAGAAAGAGATGGGGAGGGCATTTCAACGCCTGCAAGCCCTTGATGCAGTGATAGTCCCGAGTGCAGCCCTGTCAGGAATTGTGTGGGTCCTGTTCCCTGGCTCAAGCACCTCTGAAATCCCATTGCTCTTGGGCATTCCTGTTGGTCCCGGTCCAGTCTCCACCTGGGCTCCCAGTTCTGACCAGGTGGGCTTTGGTTGCAAGGCAAAGCCTGTGACTCTTTGGAAAAGCAGCTTTGGGAAAACTGCAGCTCTGAGGGGCACTGGGGGAAGGTTTGTTCTGGAGGGGTTCAGGGAGAAGGAGGGCGAACCCCTTTTTTTTGGGGGGTCACAGAAAAGGGATGTGCTCATTGTCTGGGCAGGGACCACAGCCGGCAGCATGAGATTTCTCTGCGGCCGGTCTCTGCAGACCCTGGTGGCACGTGCTTGGGGACATCAGCTGATGGATGTCCCAAGCCAGCGAGGGCAGCCAGTCCTTCTTTGAAATTCTCAAATCTTTCCAAGCTCTCGGTATCCATGGCTTGTGGCATGGTGTTCTCCAACTGGATTACAGATTGAAAGGGAACGGTCTCTCTTTCTTGTTTAAAATCTGCCACCTGATCAGCACCTTGAGGTCTTTTTCTTGCACTGTGAGAAAGGATGAGCAGGTGCCATGTCTGCTCTCTCTGCCCAGAGTCTGGCAGCCCATGCCACAGCAAGATGTGGATGAACAGTAAGAGCAGCCCTGGGTGAAAATATGACACTCGAAAGCCGGGGATCTGAGCAGGGGTCAGGTTCCACATTTGAATGGTGAGCTGTGAAACCAGGTTCGTTGGGCTGTGAGGGGGGAAATAACCATCCGGCATTGCTGCCCCATCTGCTTTCCCCTGCCCAACTCTTTTTGCTATGGACAAAGGGAAGAAGAAGGGATTAAACATTTGCTTTTCACAGCAGCCAGGAGAAGCTGCTGATGGGCAAAACCCCCGTGAGCGCAGCCCTCGGCTGCCCTGGCTGCCTGCAAAGGGCACAGGCGCTTGCTGCCTTATTCTCTTTCTGAATCTGCCAGTGTTTTCTCAAGAAAAAAACATCCAGAGCACTTAAGCTCTCATTCCTCCCTTCCAGCCCTTCCCCTCGCAGGGAGCGGGGTGGAAATCCTGGGGTGCCCAGTCTGCTGTGTGCAGGGCTGAGGAATCCCCTGGCTGTGGCAAAGCTCACAGTGGACTTAAACTGGGGAGGGGGAAAAAAGAAACAAACCAGTAATTTCGACATCAAATTTGGCCTTGCTGAACCCCGCTGGTGTCCTTTCTCTGCAATGACTGCACCTGATCCTCAGCTGCTATCACTTGCTGTGGTTTGAGCAGAGCTGAGCAGCTTTGTGCTGGCCCAGGAGGCAGTAGGCAGTGAGGAAAGACCTGTGCCTGCTCGTCCTTCCCTGAGTGCTTTTAGTATTTCACTTTGAGCTTGAAGCTTTTACCTGTTGGCAGGTCTTCTACTCCCTACCAGGGCTGGGGGATGAAAAGGGGTCACTGGAAAATGCTCGAGGCTTGCTGCAGGTTTGTGTGCCAACACTGAGGTTGGCACTGGTTGCAGTTCTCGCCAATATTTTTAGCTGGAAAAAATACAGAGCAGACAATCTGGGAATGTTGTGGGAGTACCAGGCTGTCTGGCATATTGCTTTAGAAAACTGAATTTCCCCTCAAGTCAAAACTGCTCACCTCTTTGTATTTGCAGAATAGCCCTGTCATTTGTCTGGTTTGGAGGTCCTTTTAATTCTTTTATCTTTGATTTTGAGGTTCTTGTTCAAATTGAATGAATTACTTTGGAGCAAAATATCTTGATGAGTCCATGCTTTAAAGAAATTTGCAATTTACTTGCAAAACCAGGGTGTTCTGTTCTGAATTAGGATAATCCTACTCAAAACCCCTCTACTAATTCAGCTGAATGTTTTCTTACACAGATACTGCTATTGCACTGCTGAGCCAGAAAGCTTATGATTAGGAGTTTGAAAACAATTTATTCTACTCTTTTTTTGATCTGAAAAGTCTGGGTTGCAGGTCTCTGGGTGGATGAATAATGCAAGGAGAAAGGATTCTGGTCTATGAAGGAGTTCAGAACTGGGACTGCGAGGGCTGGTCCTGTCGTGCTGAGCACCAGCAGCATCCCGTGGTCCAGCGCCGGTCACTGGGGGGATGCTGCAGCCAGGGGGTTTCCATGGAAACGGGAAGATGCCGAGTCCGAGACGCGGTTTGGTCCCCGCTGATGTTGCAGGGGATGAGGCGGCGAGGCCGGAGCACCCCAAGGGGGGGGATCGGGGAAGACCCCTGGGGGCAGGGTGCCCCCTCCCCACCCCACTCAGGAAGGCAGCCCTGCGGGGGGCTTTCAGGGGGCTTCGGGCGAAGGGTGCGGGTGACATCTTGTGGCCGCACCAGCAGAGGCTGCTCGGTCATTGCGGCTCAGAACCCGGAGCCAGGGATGGGGAGAGCTCCTCCGGGTCCTCGGGCTCCAGCCTGGCCCTGAGGTTTCGCTGCTGGTTCCTTCTTGAAGCACCCACACCCCCCCCACCCACACCCCCACCCCCCGGGCTCAGTCAGGGTGTGAGGATGAAGCTGATGGCGAGGCAGCCCCGGTACCCCGCAGGAAGTTAAAATCCATTATTTTTTTTTCCCCTCCCCTTTTGCCAATCAGCATCTGTGCCAGGGAGTGAAAATTTCAGCTGTCCTAATAAGCACAGATGTAGCCAGGCTTTCCTGGGTTTGTGCCTCCATGGGGACACGGGTTGCTCGGTTTAGTCCATCCTGATGCTCTGCAGCAAGACCTTGTCCTACCCAGTGGACTAAAAGCCAGCAGAGGGTCTGTTGTAATTAAATGTGAACCCACTGCTGTGAGATGCCATGGAAGCCAGAAATCCCCGTGGATTCAAAAAGGGCTGAAAACCTTCAGAAAGAAAAAGCGTCTCTCTCAGGGGATGTTAAGCACAGTGGTTTGGAGATAATTTGGGACATCCCTAGACCACTGGCCACCAGCAGTTGAGGCAGGAGTAACTCCGTGCATATGTTTCCTGGCCTGCATGCCCCATGCTGGCTGGTGTGAGAAGGATGCTGTGCCAGCTGGGTGTCTAGACTGGCCCCTCGTTGCTGGTTTTTAGGGACTTTGTGTCTTTTTGGAATCTGTTTCAGTCCCAGATGTTGAGCTATAACACTGGGGCAGAGGTCTGAAAATTCATCATACCCCAGATGGCAGCCAGTGCCTGTCCTTGTGCGCTGGCATGTGGAGGAGGTACTAACGCCCTACTTTCTTGGGAGATGGAGAGGGTTTAAAAGTGTCTGGCTCTTTAGGACTTTGCTCTCCCTGCTTATTCTGTGGAGGAAAAGGTTAATCCCTGGGCAGGGACGATGGTTGGGACTGTGCTACTGCTGAGCAGCTTGGGGATTTTTTGACTCCCCTTGAGTGTGGTTTGTCCCCTGGCTCCCAGCATCCTCCTGCCACTGTCCCGGTCCCCACCAGTGACAGGGACCTGCCTCCTCTGAGCTGCTGTGGGAGCAGCCTCCACCTTTGCAGCCAGCAATGGCCGGTGTGTCCCTGGCATAAAGGAATAAAGGATCCTGGGGGGTTTGGTATGGGTAGGCCACTGGGTGTCTGCTCTTTGGCCCCGACATCCCTTCCCTGACTGTTAGCAGCACGAAGCAGGGTCCACCTCCCGCTCTGCGCGTGTGGTTTCGGTGGTACAAGATCCTGGTTTGAGCGCCCATGGCTTTTGGGAGTAGGACCTTGGTTCGCACAGCTCCAAGTGGAAGCAGGACTTGGGGTGCAGCTGGGATTCTGTATATGATGGAGAGGCTGTAGGTACTTCAAAACTGCAATTAATCAAGTGGATTTTGTAGTGCTGTAGGGAAGGAGACATGGGCTGAACCCCTGTTTTGGGGCTCGTGGCTCTCCTCTCCCCCCCCATGGACCCATGTGGGGGCAGGTACTTCCCACAGAGACTTTTGAGAGCACCTCTTTGGGCGGCTGAATTGACAGAGGGTTAATGAGTTGAGAAGGCCTCCCGCTTCCTCGGTGGATGGAAAGGTTTAACTCTACCCTGCCTCAGCCACCATTTTTCTGGTCGGGTGGGCAGCAGGCTTAAAATGCCACTTTGGCTGGCAGAAAGATGGGGGCCAGGGGAAGGGTGAAGAAAAAAAGCTTTTACTTCCAAAAATAACTCTGGAACAAAATGAAGAGGTCAGAGGGCAAGCAAGGAAACAGAGAAGTACTCTTCCCCAGGGGCCAACACTGAAGTTTTCATCCTCTGAGTACCTGAGGAAGGAAAGCTCAATTATATTAAAGATCGTCCCCCGCTGCCAGGGCTAAAACAAGCTGTGGCACGGTGAGTGCAGACACGTGCGAGAGCAGCCGGGTGACCGTGGCACGGAGCATCTTTCTGCCCTTCCTCCCCACTGGCTGTTTGTAGTCAAGCCTCCCCCAGCCCATCCTCTAGCCAAATTTTTCTTCTTTGTGCAGTCAGAGCCAGGATGCAGTGGGCACGGCATGGCCGGCCAGGGCAGCGATAGCATCGCAGTTTTGGCCATGTCTCTGCTGGTGGGAGCTCTCATTGCCTGGGTCTCCAGCTTTTGTGGGGTGACACTGCAGCTGCCTCCCAAATCCAGGACTCCCATCACTGTAGCATGGGGCGGGAGGGGGCACCGAGGGGCTCCGCTGGTCCCTTATCTGTGTGTATGCTGGTCTGTGCCCAGGCAAAGGGCTGTCTGCCTTGGAGATGAAGATGGGACAGGGTGGGATTGCCCAGAGGGTGGAAATGTTTGTGGTGTTTCACCAGGCTCTGCCCACACCGGAGGGGAGATCAGCAGAAAGGATGGGGGTCTGCGGTGCCTGAACCCAAGCAGAGGCATGAGGACATCTGATGTTCCCTTAGCTGGGGACCAGTTTCCAGCTCCCCTTTACAGAGCAGGATTTGATTTAGACAGAGTGAGGTGCTGGGGCCATGTCTCTGGTGGCTGTGGGGAAATTCTGCCTGGAAGTCTTACAGGTGGTGGAAGGAGGAACTGGATGCTCTGCTGGCTTTATTTTTTTTTTCTTCCTCCCCACTTGATCTAAACACCAGTGTCCCACCCTTATACTGAGCTCAGGGCTTCTTGAAGCCATTATCTCTAGCTTGGTGCTGAGCTGGTCAGAGGGAGTGGCTGTGCCAGTAATCCCAGAGCCATGAGACCCAGAAGCTGGCACAGACCTTGAGCACTGGGATGCAGGAAAATCCAGTACAAAGTGGAAGGAAAAAAAAAAAATCAGAATAACACCCCAAAGGGTGTTTCCTGGCTGAGAGCAGGCCATCCTGTAGCCTCACTGCCCAGGGAAAGGTGAGCACAGGTTTTGTCCTTGCTCACCACCCTGGCACCCATCCCTGTCCCACATGAAGGACTTGCCTGTGGGACCCAGCACCTGATGCTGCAAAAGCCACCTCCCGTGCACAG
The DNA here is from genome assembly GCF_964188355.1 of Buteo buteo. Lineage (NCBI taxonomy): Eukaryota > Metazoa > Chordata > Aves > Accipitriformes > Accipitridae > Buteo > Buteo buteo. The sequence continues at coordinate 41,151,822 of NC_134181.1, read as the reverse complement.
GGCCCTCGCCCAAAAAAGGGATTTTCAAAAGAAGAAGATGCAGAAGCTATTTCCCAGACCAAGTGTTGGGTGGGCATTTTATCGCTGGTGGTGGCCAGTGTGCCAGGAAATACTGTTATTTCTTCCCTTCCCAAAGCTGGGAGATGATAAACACTGGGGTCTGCCTCCATTCAGCTGTGATCCATCAAGGCGGGGGGGGCACTCGCACCAGAGAGCGGGTGAAGGGAGGTCAGTGATTATGTAAACAGGCACTTTAGAGTTCACCCCGAGCTGGTATTACTGTAATTCATTAGAGGTGTCAGCCCTCTTTGTAGTTCCTTGCTCGGAGAGCCCCTTGCCTGGCAACTTCTAACATCCAGCCTTGCCAGCAGAAAAATAAACCACGCGAGGTGGCTTAGCATGAGAGAAAGTTGCAGTTGCAGCATCACCCTGAAAAAAAAAAAAGTGAAGTGTAGCATCTCTGTGTGTTTTCAGGCCAGGCTCTGTTGCACTAACAAAGGCTTCTCCTCCACTGGGGCATCTGGTGTTGAAGAAGTCCCGTTTGCTCCTGCCAAGCTGATGCTAACTGAGATGCAACGTGGTGCCCAACCACGCTGGTCGAGCAGAGCCCACCCACTGCTGAAATTGCACAATTTGCTTGTGGGGCGGAAGAAGCGTGAGGGCACTGAATGCACTGCCCTTTTTCCCGCAGCCAGGATGCAGATTAGTTTTGGGGGACCCTTAACCCCCTCTGGGCAGGAGGTTGGGGACCCGTGGGCTGATACACCTGTGTGGAGCATCCTTTCCAGCTCCGATCAAACAGCTTGCGTCAAACCCCCACCGAATAAATATCTCCATTCTGCTGAGGGTGGTGTGAGGTTTGGGGACCCTGCGCTCTCCTCCTGGCTGCCGTGCTCGGTGTGAAGCTTGGTACCACTTGTCAGCATCTGGGGATGGAGCGAGGCTTTGCAGGGAGCCTGCCAAGCCCATGGGCCGGAGGAGGAGGGCTGCAGTGCTCTCCCCTGTTGGAACAGCTTGTTCCCATCCCCTGACTGGCTTGCCCTGCTGCAACACTTCACCCGACTTAAAAGGACACTAAAATTCCCCCTCCCAGCAGCAGGGAAGCCCAGCATGGTATATAAACTGCTGGAGGTGTCCGGTGAGCAGTTTATGGGGCTGTAACCACAGGGGAGGATGAAGCACTTTGGTGGGCAGCTCCGATGGGCACTCTGGCACGGTGGTCGTGATGCTGAAAACCAAGCTGCAGGGAAAGGAGGGAGCAAAGTGGTGTTTTGCTCTGCCCAGAGGGCATTAACATCTCCCAGGCAGGATGAAACTGCTCCTTCCAACCAAAATATCCCTGCGGGTGTGCTCGGTAAAGCAGAGGAAGGGACTCTGCCCATGAAAGCGTTGGATGACCGCTCCTCTGACGGCTTCTGCACTTTGCCGTGCTCAGGAGATGCAGCGTGCTCTCCTAAGAAGACCTATGGCCTCAACTGCGTGTTGGCAGGAGATGAGCTGAAGATTGTGAGTCCTCTGCAGGCAGGGCTGTGCCTTGCTGTGCTCCCCAGCTTGGTGGGGCCGCTTGGGGTGACCCCGCGTGGGACCGCAGCATCCTGGTCAAGTTGAAGGTCACCTCCCAGCGCTGGGGGCACTGTCCCCAGTGATGTGATGGCAACAGGCAAATAAATACAGAGGATTCAAATCTGCTTCCAGATCTGGTGGACCCCTTGAAGGAACTGGACTAGTTCGTTGTCAGCCTGTAGATGACGTGAAAGCTGAGTTTTCTGGCATGTAAGGAATGGCTGAGATGCCCATGGCACAGCAGTTGGGGCACAGTACAAAAGGCATACATGGGAGTGAAATCCCTGGCAAAAAGTGTGAGATTTTGCATGTCTGCAAAGAGATGCTTCAGACCAACAGGTCTGAAGCGGCAGTGCAGGAGCTGGTGTGGGGAGACAAGCTAATGGTTTTTAACTGTGCAAGACCCCCTAAATGTTTTTATGTTCACTGTGAAAATCTTCTCATAGGATTCCTGTGTTTATCTCTTATTTAATGCTTCAGATTTGCATGTTTTCAGGCCAGGCTGTGTTGCACTGACCAAGGTTCCTCCTCCACTGGGGCACCTGCTGTCAAAGTCCTATTTGCTCCCACCAAACCCATGCTAAGTGAAATACAACCTGGTGCCTGACCACGCTGCTCTGGCCAAAGATGACAGAGCCCACCCACTGCTGAAATCACAGAATTTGCTTAGAAAAAAGCATGAGGGTGCTGAATGCACTTTGGGTTTTTTGAGGACGCTTGATTCTGCCACAAGCCTACTGAAAAGCCACTGGTTCGATGTGTCTTGCCTGGGCTGCTAGAGTGAGAGTGACTCCCTAGGGAAGGGACGTGTGCTTTGGATGGGGTGGGAGGAAGAAACAACCCTGGGATGCAGTGGACCTGATATCACTCATGGTCTTTGATGCTCTGATGCTCTTCTTGGTGAGGAGGGTGAGCGGCAGGGCTGGGACAGCCTGTGGCACAGCGCCTTGTATGGCCTTTAAAGCTACAAACAAATGACTATTAATCCTGGTAACAATTTCCATTTCTCCCTTATCTGCCTCCTCAGTGCCACAACCTAATCTAATCCCATCTCTCCACTTGCTGAACTCATTACTGCAGTATCAGAGTGCTGCGTTCCCAAATAAATCCAACTTCTCCTGCCCTGTTATGTGTGTGTGTGTGTGCTGGTGGGGGAAACACGTCCACGATAGACCTATTTCTGATGCCTTCACGCTGGAACAAGAAAACAAGTGTCGGCTCCCAGCTCTGTAGTTGCTAATAAACCATCTGGCATTGCTTATTTTAATTGCATTGTGCTCTGATGGAGGGCCGGCGAGGAGAGAGGGTGCCCTACATTCTTGCATGCGGCATTTGGTCGGGAATAATTGTGCTGTGCGAGCGGCAGGATCCCAGCGCTGGGGCCTTTGATTCCTGGCCAAGGGAGGCAGGTGCTTTCAATATTCACCCTGCTAAGCCTCTCTGATAGGGAAAAGTGTTTGCAAGATGCATATGGTGGAGGAGAGGCTGAGGAGGGAGTTCAGCCTGGGTCGGTAGCAAGTCCTTGGTCTGGGCTGCCCCACAACCATCCCTTGTCATGTCTTGCCCTTCCCGTGCCGCCTGTCCGTGTGTTTGCTGTGTGCGGCTCTCCCGAGGTGTCAACGGTGGCCTGTCACCCCGTCCTGCCTTGGAGGAACTTGAGTGGTCCTGATGCTTTCCCCTCCCTTCCCAAAGCTGCCTGCTGCTGCCTTTCTCTTCTCGTAAATCCTCCCTCCATCCATGCCTAGGTGCTGGCTCTGGTTTGCCTGTTCGGGATGGGATGGGGCAGCTGCATCGCTGTGCCAAGGGCTGTTTCTGCAGCTTGGGAAGCCTCTGGCTACCTCCATAACCCCCACAAAAGTGAGTATCTTGGCGCGGTCCTTGGATTGCTCCTAGTGTTGGAGTGAAAATAGGTTAGGCATGGCAAGGAGAGGCTGCGGCTGCATCCCTGGCCGTGTCACCAGCCTTTCCCCTCCTCGTGCCTCAGTTTCCCTTTCTGCTCTTTGGTTTTCATGCTCAGCCTCCAAGTGCTGAGATGCAGGACTCTGTGCAGGTATGGCTGTAGATGGAGGCTGCCGGTCTTTGCTTTGTTATGAGGTGGGAAAAAAACCCTTTGTGGTGGCATATTTTGGCAGGTAAATCCTTTGGGCTGGGACATGTATGACATGACTATGTCCATGGGGACGTGGCCATGCTGATCAGGCCATCCCTCCTGCCTTACTCCCCCCTGCCGGGATCTCGTTTTTTCTTGCAAATCTTTCCCAGGAGTCTTCAGCTTCACTCGCTCCCTGGGGAGACCCAGCACCCCCCAGCCCCACGTCGTGCTGGCACCAGCAGGGAGAATAAAGCGGGTCTGGCGCAGGGTGTTGCACGGGGCTGCCTTGTCCCATCAGTGCAGGACTGGGGCTGGGCTCCTCTTTCCCTGGCTGCTGCCCGTCCTGGTCTGGAGTGGGACATCTCAGCCATCCCCACTTGACATGGCAGCCCCTTCACGTGCCTTTGGCTCGCTCTGGAGACAGTCGGCAGCATCGCTGCACAGAGCATCACCACGCTGGAGTAAGCTGGGAGCCTAACTTTTGAGCTGCCAGCCTCTTCTCGCAGATCTTTGCCTCCTAAATCTCTCCCCACCCCTTCCTCTATGCCAACCCTATCAGCTCTTAAGCCCAAAGCCCTCCATCCACACAAAAAAGGCTCATCCCTGCCGGATCCCCCAGCCTGGTGCGCCAGCAGGCATTTTCATGTCTTTATTTTCCCAGGGTTTGCTGATAAATCCTGTCTCCATAAGCCCGGCCTTGATTGACTCATTATCAGGCAACGCGCGGCGAGGAAGCGACCTGTGACCCTGCCTGGGGAGCTGGGGTGACCCCGCAGGAGTAACCCTTATCGGCCCTTTTTAAAAGCTTCCCTTTTTAACGTGACAGAGGAGTCTCGGCCAAGCCAAGCAATACCTAAATAGCGATGGGGAGGAGGAAGGTGTGTGCGGGGGGGTGAGGAAAAGGGGGTGCAGGAAGCATCAGGCACGTGAGGTGGGATTATTTCTGCTGGCAGAGCATGAGGATGTTTGCTCGACCCGATTGCCATCGGAAGAGCCAAGCATCGTGGTAGAGCGGGGCTGGCTGCGGCTCGGGGCGTTGAGCTCGCCCTCATCTAACGCCTCGCCTGAGTCCACCTGCTCTGCACGGATGGACTTCCCAGCTTCCCACCAAGGTTATCAGGGAAAAAACCCGCTGGAAGATAAGAGCATCCATGGGGGAAGGTGACATCGGATGGGCTTGGCGTTGGGGCGAAGCCCACAAATCAGGCTGTCCTGCGTGGCTGGGATGGAGGGGATGCTGTGAGTCACGTCCTTGCTGTCCCCAAACCCTGCGTGGTTATCAGGAGGGGGCTAATTTGTCTTCCCTTTTCCTCCCAGCTCTTTTTATAGCAAGCGACCTTTCAACCCTCGCCTCATCTTTACTGAGGCGATAAAAGTGTTAGGGCATCACGGACCTGTATTTTCCTTTGGCATCCCCTCCTGAGGCAGGTGTGGGTGCTGTGGGATTTGGCATGTGCCAGGTTGGCAGAGCTGCTGGCAGGGGCAGGCAGGACGACAGTGAGCTGGCACGGTCACTTAGCGTGTGGGAACAGGGATGGAGCCCCGGGGGGGTGGAAATCCCATTGCTTGCCTTGTCGCAGAGAGGATAACGCCCTGCTCAGGCCAGAGCCCTGTGGGGCAGACGGGAGCAACCCTTCTGCCCCTCACCCTGCGTCAGGGCACGGATCGCTCCCTTCGATGGGCCAAGGGCTGACTTCCCTGAGTGGGTCGCTGATCCGACCCCCCAGCTTCCCGGCAGGGATTAGCGGGGATGGGTTTTTGCCAAGTCCCGGCTGTCACTGTGTTCCCACCTTTGATCAGGAGTCGGCATTCCTGAAGTGCTCCATCTCCCACATGTTGCTCTGATCAAAGGCAGCTGTTGCCTGGACCCTCCCCTGAGTCCATTTACACACACACCCCCAAAAATACAGAAATACAAAGGAAACTGAAGGCGGTGGAAGGGGTGATGGATGGAGGAGAGACCGGGCAAGGGGCAGCAGCAGGAGAAATCCCTCTCCCATGTTTCCTCACGGAGGGTCCCATCCACAGCCAGCAGGAAGGCTGGTGGGAGTCTGTTGTGGGTCTAAAGAGAGATGCTGAAGCCTGGCTGGGGGCACCCTGGGAAGGAGTTGGACCTTATCGTCAACTGGTAGAAACGGTGTCTTTGGTGGGTGACAGCAATTGCCTGGGCCAGATCCAGCTGCGGCAGAGCACAGCCAATATCTCCCCTGGCTTTAGGTGGGGTAAGGAGGGAGGCTGGGTGAACCTTTCTTTTAAGGCCACTCAGATCTCAGCAATTTGTGTGTGCTTAATGCCAAGGTCAACACAGTCACCTCTGGAGGACCGTGGATGGTTCTGCCAGGGAGAGATGTTGCTGGAGAAGTGTGGGCTAGTGGTGATGTTCCTCACCAGCCCATGGGCAGAGCGATGCCGTGAAGGGTTTGACCTCATGGACCATCTCCTCTGGCTCTGCCAGCCGCCAGCATCAGCTGCTTCAAAGGGAGAGGCAGGAGGTCTGAGACCTGCTTTGGTGGTGGCTCCTCTCCAGGGCAAGTGTGGTCCCCTTAATTGTGTTTTGGCAGATGATTTGTTGTTCATGCACATGATTTACCTGTGCTCCCCAGCTCCTGTAACTCAAAGGACTTGGACTATCTGGGCTTCCAAGTCCTTTCTGAATCCTTCTCTGCGGCAAGCCTAGCTGGTGTCAGCAGCTCATTTGTGCTCAGAGATGTGATGGGGAAAATCTCTCCTGACCTTCCTCATCTTCACACCCGTCTGCTTGTTACTCAGCATTACAGTTTAGCTTTAACGCTTTGAAAAGACACAATCTCTACCCCAAAACTGCAGACACAAAGAAGGCAGAGAGCAGGACTGCAGGACATGCTTGAGGACTGTTTCCTTAGCTGAGGCAGCAGGTTCAGGTGAGGGTTTATCTGGTTGAAAGCTAAATTCTGCTGCCTACAGTGACATTGCAGCAATCGCATCCCCCAGGCAAGGACAAACGCATCCTCTCCCTCCAGCACAGGGTTCAGCAGACCAGGCTGGGCAGAGTCCCAGCTGCCCAGGGATGAAGCCCTTCAGAAGGGCAATTTGTCCTCCCGCTCCTCTCTTGGCCCCATCTTGTTGTACAGCACACGGTGGGGCAGGTGTATCAGGCACTACATTTCCAAGCACTAGCTATATCATTGAAGACAGCCTTTTATTTCCTTTCTCCAGGACTGGGCAGGACGATTTGCTCGTACGAGGAGGGTCCAGCCATCTCTGCTCCCAAAAGCTACCGTCTCCAGCAGCAAAACTGAGGAAATTCGGGCAGTGTTTCCAATGGTGCTGTTAATATAACATTACCCACGCAAGCGGAGTGCCTCGGTGGGGTGCCAGCACACCAAAACCAGGCAGCAAGTGTTGCTGGGTCACATTCATCCCTGTCCTCGCTGGTATCGGTGGCTTAATTTAATCAGCTGAAGAAGATCCTCAGCCGGGTTACAGCCCTCTGCAGTAATCCCCCGAGGCTGAATTTTGCTCGCTGTCCACACCTAAAAGAAAAGGGAGGGACTCAAGGTCTGAGGGTCAAGGAAACTAAGCACCTCTAGTGCTTACTGCCATCGAGGGCTGTGGGTACACTCAGAACCCCCCTACAGCCCCCAAACCTGCTCGGCAGCATCCCGCGAGCACCAGAACGGCTGCCTGGTAAGGCTGCAGAGGGGGATGCTGTCCCAGCAAGGGTGACCCTGGCTCGATGGATCTTACCTTCCCTGGTCACCTTCCCCAGCATCCAGCAGTGGCCAAGGCGCTCCCGATCAGACAGGCATGAAGTCTTGGGGCTGTGCTCGTCCTTCTCGGGCAGGGCTGGCAGCATCTGCCTCCGGTCCGGGGCAGGCTGGCTTGTCACCGCAGCAGCCATCCTGGCTCAGGGTCACAGCTCTGCCTGCCCGGGATGGCAGGAGTGACAGGCTGTGCTGTGAGACCTGGGGAAATCGGGGAGAAACCTCTGATGCCCCTTTGGACACCGCGGTGGGGCTATAGACCGAGAGAAGCATCTCTCCAAAGACTGCAGTAGACTTTGCGTCTGACCTCTCTCTTATCATACCTCAGGATAGACAGGATCTGCGGCAGCTTCTTTCTTTCTCTCCTTCTCAACAGCACTTTACCCCCGGTGCGTTCACCTCCCGGAGCACAATGTCAGGGACCCTTTGCCCCTCCGCCCACACCTGCCTCTCCCCACCGAGAGATGCCCCCGACACCGCGATCCCGTGCCCTAACCCTGCTTTCCAAAGTTCAGCTGCTTGGCTGCAGGCAGCCCATAATACCATTTTACAGCAAGGTGACCCCTGCTCTTTGGCGCTGTGCAACCCCCTGTCCGGCCGGCCGACGAGCCGGCCACCTAACGCGTTGTGACAGGTCGACTGGATGGAGCTCGCGGAGGGACCGTGTCTTCCCCCCTCCTCTCGGCGGTGGGGCTGACAGAGCATTGGGTCTCCCTCTTTGCTGAGCGTGGGGGGGATTTGGAGGAGTGAAGGTGAAGGGACGGTCATCGCCCAGACCCTGCCACCAGCCCATCAGACACCCCAACACGGAGCTAACTGGGGGGTAGGAGGGCAAACCCGGTGCTCTCTCCGATCGGCACCCTGACTGTGGGTTGATGTTGTGTCACGTTGGCCGGGCACGTCGCCTCCCAGTTACCCTCTGCCTTTCGTTGCCGTAAGCCAGTTTCAGGAACAAAACCTGGGCACAGCTGCTTTTCCTTTCACTCCCCCACGCAGCTCCCAGCGTGGCCGCCTGCGTCCATCCCATCCGCTGCTGGGGACCCCTTGCCGGGAGCAGGTCCAGCACCACTGCGGGGATGGTTGGTGGCACGGGGACAGGAGTATCTCACACTGGCATCACCAAAGACAATAGTTTCCATGGGGGAAAAAAAAAAAAACCCACGACAACCTCCAATTTCTTCAGTGTCTTCCCCAGTCCCTGCTTTGGAGCACAGGTTCTTCGACCTGCGCCCAGTGAACCGTCCAAGCTGGCTGTACAATGCCCAGTCTGTCCCCTACTCATGCTGTGTGCCAGCGGCAGAAGGGTTAAGTATGGTCTTCAGGACAGATATTCAAGCACAGGGAGCTGCTTTCCAAAACATTCTTTGAGCCTTCTCAAGACAGGGCCTCAGTTTCCCTCTTGTCTGCCTGGGCATCTGATCAGCAACGAGCCTGCCTTGGGAAAGGACCTTCCATAGCGCAGCAGAACCACCCGCTGAAGGAGCAACTCTCTTATCTCTCTGATGCCTCCCAAATCTCTGGTTTTCCAGAAAAAGGATGTTGTTCCAACTCTCACGTTTGTAAACTTAAAAAGTTGACCCACCCTGGGGAGCAGAAACGACAAAGGAAATAAAATCTAAAGTCAGTATTTGTAAAGCTTGTCCTTCTGTATTGAATCTTTGCATCTGGGGAGGGCTAGTTTTAGATCTCAAAGAAGTGAGATGAGCAAAGCTGAGCATCTCCACGGACTTTGCAAAACCCACGCCCCTGTGTACATACTGAGGCTTCTTTGCTGGGATCAAGAGTCAGCTTGGGTACCTGGCCCAGAGCCTGGCTTAGTTAAGCACCTCTCTCCCAAGCATCAGTGGAGAACTGGCTCTTTCTGGTCCCGGGCACCCTCAGAGGACACAGCCTCTGCAGCTGAATGCTGGGGCCAAGCTCTCACCTGGGGAAAATCAACTGCAATTGCAGGAGAGGCTAGTAGGAGGGAAATTGCACCCCTGGGTGAAGTTGCAACTGGAGGTGAGGACCCACTGAGAGCAGAAGGGCTGGCTACGGCCAGGGTAAATCTCTGTCCCAGCAGTGCCCAGTTAGGAGACGGGAACAGGCAAGGACAGCGTTGCCTGGCCAGCGTGGGCAGGAGCTGCGCACCGCTGCCGGCTGTGAGCAGCAGGTGAGGGGGAGATGGGGAGGGAGAGAGGGGGGCAAGTGTCTTGGAGAGGACGGGAGTGACAAGGGCAAGGTCTGGATGTGTTAGTGATGGTGCGAGCGTAGCCCTGTCAGTGCCAGCCTTCATCCCAAGTGACGGTCCTGACAGCCCGGCCAAGGACGAGGCAGGAGCAGAGGGTGAAAGGGGGGAAGGGAGCTGGATCCCTGCTACTGAGACACCTCATGGAGCCCCCTTTGAAGGGCCAGGTGAACGGGAGCAGGAGCAATCTCCTCCTGGGTACCCCAGGCGGGGCTGTGGGGTGAGAGGGGTTTGTGCTGTGTGTTTTCCCTTTGAGCAGGGCACCAGGCAGCAGTCCCAGCAGCATCCCACCCTCTCCTGTTTCCCATGCGCTGGGCTTGGCTGTTGCCTCGGCTCTCCTTCCCTGGAAAATGTGAGTGTTTCCCTTGCTGCTCGCCTCGGGGGAGAGCATGGTCTCAGGCTGGGTTCTCCAGCTAACAAGCCCGCATCCCAGTGCTGCCAGGACGCTGGGATGTAGCAGTGGTGCGGTTGGGTTGAGGACTGACTCCCCCAAACAGCTCCCTGCTGCTTTGGGCCTTCAGGACGGGCACAGCCATCTGGATCCACCTCAAAGGGGCATGAGGAGATGGAGCCCCTGCCCACGCTGCTCGTAGGGTGGAAGACCTCTGCGCCGCGGTGACCCGGGCTGGGCAGAGGCAGCCTCTGTCCCTGGGGTAAATCAGGTGTGGAGCCAAACCAGGGTGAAAAACTAGTGTGAGGGCTGTGCTGAAGCTGAGAGCTGTCCTGAGCATCTTCCTCTGCGAATAAAGGTGTAAAGTCAGATTTCAGGCTCAGAGCACTGGGAGAGTGGCAGAGCCGGATGGAAGGGCTGCGAGCAAGAGGGGATGCTTGAAGGAGAATAGTCCCGCTTCTCCCAAATATGCTTGCCCTCCAGCAATGGATGTTCAGGTAGGAGAAGACCCTCAGCCTTTAGTAACCCTCAAGGGATTTTTCTTCCGTGATTTTTGGCCTCGTTTGCCCTTGGGAGCTTCTGCAACCACAACATCCACAGACTGCATACTTATTTAGCTGTTTCTTGGAGAGAAGGTGCTTTTGCTTACCCTTGATATCTTTCCCTCCTTGCTCCTGCTGCCTGCGTTTTAGGAGGGGAGAACGAGGCGGCGGGACACGCTGCCCCTTTCCCCCCAGCGTTAAACCCAACTCCTCGCCAGCCCCCCCGGGGGTTTTTTACTCCCGTGGGCTCCACCGTGCTGGCACCTCGGAGCTGCTCAGCCCGGAGCCGCCGCCGGCGGGAACGGGCAGCGGCGGGCGCGGAGCTCCCTCCTCCGGCCCCGCCGAGCAACGCGGGTGGGTCGGGGGTGGTGGGAGCGGTGTGGGGAGGAGTGGGCTGCAACCCCACGCCTCGGAAAAAACACGGCGGGGGGGGGGGGGCAACGGGGTCCCCTCTGATGAGGGCGAGGGGGACAGAATCACCGAGGGGGTTCTAACAGCGGCCGGTAACGGGCTGGAGGGGGGCACGGGGTCCCGGGGGAGGCGCTAGCGGCTCCCCCGGCAAGCAGCCGGGTCTCTAGTCCCCTCCGTTCCCCCCAGACACTCCCGGTCCCTGCCCCGTTGATGCCCCATTGATGCCCCGTTGATGCCCCATTGATGCTCCCTCTCGCCCCGCCCCCTCGCCCCTCGTCCTCCGCTCCAGCCAATCCCGCTCCGTTGCTAGGGCCCCGTTGCTAAGGCCCCGTTGCTAAGCGCCGGGCCCCGCCTCTAGCGCCTGCGCGTTGCGGCCTTTCGCCCACGTGACCCGGCGGGAAGATGGCGGCGCCCGCGGGCCGGCGTGGACGCGGTTGAGCGCGGCGGGGCCTGGCGCTGTGGAGGCTGGGTTTGTTTTTTGTTTTTTTTTTGTCGCCGCTCGTTTTCTGTCGCCGCCATGTCGCGGCTTATCGTGAAGAACCTCCCCAACGGGGTAAGCCTGTCGCACGGTTGTAGCGCCTGCGGGGTGGTGGGCGGCTCTGCGGGCCTGGAGATGGAGTCTGAGGGGACACCCCGGGGGAAACGCGGGTTCCTGGGCAGGGAGAGACCCCGGGAGAGGAGGGGATCATCGGTGTGGTGGGGATGGGGGTGAGCGCGGAGATTGTCTGGGAGAGAGGGTCTTCGGTTCGGGGCTGGGGGGAGCAGGGAGATGCCCTGGGGGAAGGGGCTCTGAGGAGGGAGGGGGTCCTGGAGGTGTGCGGGGGCCCTTGTGGGAGAACGGGGAGGCACCCGTGGGCTGAGAATGCCCCGGGAGAGGTCAGGGAGATGCCCTGGGGACGTGCCCCAGGGGAGGGGAGCTGGCAGCCCCCTCCCCAGGGTGCGGGAGTGGGGCTTGTTGTGGCCACTGCCATGTCCTCCTTCTCCAGGAGCTGGGCAGAGGGGCGCGCTGTGCTGGTCTGCGGCCACCCGGGTCTCCCGTGAGGGTGTCGGCGTGTCTGTGGTTGAACTGGGGGCTTGATTGTGGCAGGTCAGCGCTGTGGGGCCCCTGGCTCCCCGAGAGCTGCGGGCACGCTTTGGCTGCGGGTGCGTTGCAGACGGAGATTTCATCTGTACGTGTAATGGGTTCACAGAGGAGATGAAGTGATTTGGTAGCTGATGCGTGTGGGTTTTTTTTTTATCAGCCTCACCACGATACGGTGTGGTTCCTACAGCGCGTTGCAAGCCCTCTGATAGCAAATGTTTTGCTTTGGACACAAAGCGTCTTTCATTGCATTGCTGATTTGCCTTCCTGTTGTCCTTCCTCGGTTCCCAGATGAAGGAAGATCGCCTTCGGAAGCTGTTCGCTGCCTTCGGCACGCTGACCGATTGTTGTTTGAAGTTCACCAAGGATGGCAAGTTCCGGAAATTTGGCTTCATAGGCTACAAGTCTGAAGATGAAGCTCGGACGGCACTGAACCATTTCAACAGAAGTTTCATAGACACTTCCAGAGTCACAGTGAGTTGATCTTTAAAAATATCTTTTTTGAGTCTCAAGCAAGTTTGTCATTGGAGATTTTGGTAGTCTTAGGGGTGAGCAGCTGGGGGCCAAGAAAGCCTAAATGTTAATTTCTGCAGCAAAACAGAAAAGTTTGATGCTAGGCCTCGTTGGTGGAGTCTCAATCAGGTACTTGATTCAGATGGGCTGTCTTCGTGCACTAGCAGCGATTTCAGTGCTGGTTGGAACAACAGTGTCAGGTTTTGAGCTGTCATAAATTGAACTTTTGAACTTGAGGTCATTTTTAATTTAAAGTCATTCATCATGATGTTCTGGACAGAGGATGATTCATGATAAACAGAACAACTTATTTGACTGTGCTTAAAAGAGCACAACAAACCGTTGCCCATGTTGAGTGAAGATGTAGCTCTGTGCTTCTAAAATGAATATCTGTGTGAAGTTGCCTGTTCTGCACACACATCCTCCATTCCATTGGGCTTATAAAAAATGTTCCTGAATGTGGCCTATCTAGCAGTTATAGAACCAGACTGTTGAATATATGTTTAATTAAAGATCTGATTGATTCTTTTCAGGTTGAGTTATGCAAGTCTTTTGGTGACCCTTCAAAACCCAAAGCATGGAGTAAGCACTCTCAGAAGGCCCCTGCCTCAGAAAAACAGGCAGAGAAGCCTGTGGCAAGTGCGGCTCCTGTAGGCACAAAGAAAGTGAGTCTTGTATGTTTTCTTGAGGCTCTGATGTATGTCGGTGACTTGGCAGAGGGAAGGGTGGCCTGGTGTGTGGAGAAAGGGACAGAGTGGCTGGGACAACGGATGTTGGAGTCCTGGTTCTAGTATTTTCTGCCTTAGGGTCTATCTTCCATGTACCTTTAGGTTACCTGAGAAATTATCTTGGCTGTGCTTCTAATAAGACTTTCTAAAAATCTTTTTTTTTCCTAGGATAAAAAGAAGAAAGATCCAACAGAAAACTTAAAGGAGGTGAGTTGAGGTTGAATTGCAATCCCTGCGTTCTTGCTAGCTTGTATGAAGGGCAAGAGCTGAATAACTCTTTTCTGTACTGCTTCCCGTGTTGTTAATTCATGCAAGGTGTATGATTTAACCAACTCCGTGATAGTCCAGTTCTACTGTAACAAACCATTATTTTAACAATCCCAACACTGGGGACCAATTTTTTAACTGTTAGCTACTCCTGTGTGACCACAAACTGCATCCAGGACAATCCTGTTTCAACAGTTCTGGGTTTTAACCATATATGAGCTTTGTCATGTGTAACTTGTACAGTTTTTCTCTTTTTAAGGTTTTATTTTCTTCTTTAAGGTACTTTCTAAACATCAATTACAAAAAAGAAAGAGTAGGACTGAGGGGTCTTGAGAAGACTTTAGTCACTTTAAGTGCTCACCTTGTTAATGTAAAGTGAACTCCCCTTAAGGGATTTATTTATTTATTTATTTTACATTGTTGGAAATGAGATATTTTTGAATTCAAACTTGCTACTAGCTCTCCTGTGTCTGTTTTCACAGCTTGTCTGCTTGGTTTTTTTTTTTCAACAGCTGGAAGAAGATAAAACATTCCAGGAATTCTTGGTGGTTCACCAGAAACGGTCTCAGGTGGCCACTTGGGCTAATGACACTTTGGCGGAGGAGCCCAAGAAGGGAAAATCAAAGCCAGCAGCTGATTATCTCAACTTTGATTCAGATGAGTCTGAGGAGCTGAGTGAGGAGGAGGAGGATGGGAAAGAACCTTCTGAAGATGAAGAGGAAGCTAAAGGTACCAAGAGGAACTATCACCCTTTGCTTGTCTTTGTCACAATGTGAATGCGAGAGCAGGTGTGCTGGTTGGACCTGACTTGGAGTCCTGCCTCCAAATGGGGACAGTGTAATCAGGAAGGTGGTTTCTCAAGCATGAGACTCATTCTGTGGGCTGTGGATGTATGGTTGTTTTCCTGAATTTGGGGAAATGTGAGAAATGCAGTTTCTGACATTAAGGGTATGGCATTTGTGCTTTCCCCTGGGTGCTTAAGTCAATGTCTAGGGAAGACTAACAGGGCAAACATCTTTCCCTTAAATGCTCTCCTAGCCTGCAGGCACTTTTATCTCCAGGATTTCCAGAGCTGGATGTGGTTTCTGTTTATTTAGTAACCTGTAGCTGAAGTCTGTGAACTTATCTGGTCTGCCTTTGCATATTTCTGGAAGCATTGGTGTGTCCTTGGGCCCTGTCAGAGTTGCTGGGAAGGGAGTAGCAGGTTAACTTAGAAGACTGAGAAATCTGGGCTGCAGTCTGGTGTATGTCATCTTAGAATCTAGTGTCCCTGCATCAGCGATGGATGTAGTTTTGGAGCCTTTCTTCCTCCCTACGTGGTATTTCCTTATGCTGTTCTATTGGAGCGAATAGCAATTTCCCTGCTGCTCCTCATCTCTTTCTGGGTAGCTAAAACGTAGGTGTCATCAGTTGATCCTTGGTGGGGTGTGGAGGGGTGTTTTGGAGAAACAGCTTCCTCTCTCCTTTTCCCTGAAAAACTAAACTGAACAATTTAAAACCTTCTCTTGGGGTCTGCTTGAACTATTTAGTTAAAATTGAGACACAATACTTTGCCATGGAGTTCCTCAAGCTCCTTTCTAATTTGTCTTATACATGAACTGTTGCTTTGAAAAACAGTGATCCAGTGTCAGTCTGGAAGTGCTGAGATAACGTTGCTCTGCTGTTCTCAAGCCTTTTCTTGCCATGGAAAGGGTAGAGGAGAGGAAGGTGGTTCTCATGATTGTGCCAGTTCTCAGCTTTACCTGGCTGGGGAGGGAGCAGCAGCAGCATCTGTGTGCAAAGCTTCTCTGGTCTCTCCTCTCTGACAGCAAAGAAAGGAGAGAAAAAGGCAGCTACCAGCAAAGACCTCTCGGATATGGATTACCTGAAATCTAAAGTGGTGAAGGATTCTTCCTCCTCATCCAGTACAGAGGAAGAAACGGATAGTGAGGAGGTGGAAGAGGAAAGTGAGAATGAGGAGGATTTGGGCATTGCAGAAACCACCAGCACCCACACAGATGAAAGGGGGAAGCCAAAAGCCCAACAAAGAGAGCAAGAGACACTGGCAAAGAAGAAGAAAAAAGGATCTGCACTAGAGGTATAGCTGAATTAGACTTTTGTCTTATCTAAAGCAGGAGTTTTATGGGATAGCGTGTGTCTCGGTCATTCCAGGGATGAGCTGAAAGCTTGAAGTCTGTGGGACCCCCTAGGTACCGGCTTTCTTGGCTCACTGAGCAGGAGCCATTAAAAAAGTTTGCTGGATTTCCTCTTAGTGCTGATTGAATTCCTGAAGATGGGACTTCAGACAAGTGCTGCTAGTGCTGTTTTCAGAGGCTTTTCTGTTTTTCCTGTGTCCGTCTCTGTCTGCAGGAAACACTGTTCTACAGAACTCAGTTTTTAGCGACTGGGTTTGACTGTCCCAGCCAAATCTTGCACCCTTGTCTGGCATCTCCTGCCCAGGCTGGCACTGTTGCAAGAATCTCTTGATATTCTCTCCCCACTTTTCATCCTCCTGCTTGTTGGACAAGATAGCTTTTTGTGCTGTTACTTTTGGTGTTTTTCACTCAGCTTGTTTTATTCCTTTTTTTTTTTCTTCTTTTTTCCCCCATCCTTCTGTCCAGACCCAAGGCAGCTCAGCGGAAGCCAGCACACCATACACAGTGGAACTTCGCGGTGCCCCCTTGAACATCACCGAGGTGAGCATTGTTATGGAGCTGGGAATGGAGGCTCAAGGGTGTTTTCAGTGTGTAACTCAGCACGATCTTTGCAGAGGCTTCTAGACTTACGGAGCTGTTTTGAGAGTTGTGTGGACAGTCAGGGAAACTTTTGAACTGGCTTTGTGCAGAGATGTTTTATGTTGCCCGTGGTGTTTTCTGTAGTGTATATAAAAAACCTAAGTCTGAAGCCTGCTGCTTCCTGTACCTGAGAACTTATTTAAACAATTATAATTCTTCCTGCAGCAAAAGATTCATGAATTCTTCTTGCCTCTGAAGCCAGTGGCAATCCGGATAGGAAAAAACACCCAAGGGAAAAATACAGGTAATGTCGATATGTGGAAGGGGGGTTGGATCTGTGAGTTAGAGGACCTCTCAATCACACCACTGCTCTTTTCATCTGCAATTCCAAATCACTGGCTCATGTCCCGATTGTTAGAGACCTTTCTATGACTTTGCAGCTCACCTGCCCTCGTTGCTGTCCATAGGATGCCGCGGGCAGAGTAATGTTGGCTGTGCTCCCTTAGGAGTAGCAGCAGGAGCTTTTTCTTTGATCTGCCTCCGGAACTTTCCTAATCATCCCAAACCACGCCAAGGAAAGGTCTCTTCCTCTGGGATAGCTGCAGCAGCACCCAGGGACTTTGCTGACCTCTGTATATCGGCTGCAGAGCAGTCTTTAGCCAAGGTGGGTCTCCTGACAGGCTGTGGCAACTGGAGGTACGCATCAGAAAGAGTGTGGAGCAGGTCCTCAGAGCTGGCAGGGAACTTTGCGATATGCTGTTTTCCTTTCATAGCCTAACAGCGGATGCGCCTTTTATTTGCTCTTGGAGACACCTGTGAAAGCCTACTTCAGCTGTTAAGTCGGGCTTCTTTGGTTTGCCTGTAGAGAATAAGCTTTTAAAAGGCAGCCTTCCAGTCTGACATGGCCATTTTCAGGCCAGATTGAAACTTTAATGGGAACCTAATGCTTTATCTATAGGAATCTATATTAAAGAAAGCCCAATTCACCCTTAATTAGCCAATTAGTGGTTGTGTGTTCCCCACATGATGCTCTGTTGAACCTTTCCTTCCACCAAGGTTATATCTTTGTTGACTTGAAGAGTGAAGCAGAAGTGCAAAGGGCCTTGAAGCGAAAGAAAGAATACATAGGTAAGGGCTGTTTGTTCTGTCTTGTTCTGGCTGATGTTGATGGCAGGGTGCTCAGCTGCTGAAGTGTTCACTGCAGAAGTATCTCCTGTTGTCTTAGTTTTTTCCCAGGCAGATGGTGGGGGTGGTTTCCTCAGCTAACGCGGGCTAAACCAGGTGCTGTGTTGGGAGCAGCATAGAACTGGCAAGTGACTGAGCTGCGTGTGTTGCTCTTTGGCCCTCATCTTTTGTCCTGTGCTTGAAGTGTATCTTGCTTTTGGTATAGAAATGATATTGTTTAAATCTGATTGGGATAGCGAAGGGGATTTGTACCAACGATTCTGTAAGCCTGTGTTTGGAACCTGTTCTTGGCCTAGCCCTTAGTGGAACTGCTAAAATGATAGTAGCAAAAATTCTATGTAGACTGCGAATATCTACTTGGAAGCCTGTGGACTAAGTTGGCACACGCAGAAAGGCTGGAGCTATCTGAAAGGAAGGGAGACTGTGGAGTTGTCTGGCAAATATTATCCTGGTTTTTATGAAGACTGATCTCTTGCAGCCCCCACACCCTTTATTTTTTTAAATCAGACAGAGTTCTGCTCAAAGCTTGTGGAATTGTAATTGCTTGTGTCACTGCTGTAAGCCCAGGCTCTTTGCGCATCGATATTAATTGCTCATGGCCTTGGGAAGTATCTAAGGTGCCTCTGTGTGTGTTTGTGGATTAGGTGGACGATGCATTGAGGTATTCCGATGCGGGAATACTCCAAAACAAACTGTTATGGCAAAACCTGATAACCAGCCATGGCAAAGAAGGAAGAGGGACGATGAGGAAGAAGAGGACTTGTCTGAATCAGGGAGACTCTTTGTCAGGAATCTTCCCTTTACTAGCACTGAGGAGGACTTGGAGAAGATCTTTTCCAAGTACGGTAAGTATTTGCTGTGGGGCTGGGACTTGCAGGGCTACGTCTTTCCTTTGTGCCCACAGGTTTTCTTGCTGGGTGTGAATGGACAAAGCTCTGTGTCCCACACCTCTTGATATGGACCGACTCCCATCATCTTTATTGCCTGGTGTGGTAGCGTGTGGCTGCTTGGCTTTGAAACTGATGCTGGCTCCATGCTTCTTTGCTCAAAGCACGTACCGCTGTGTGCGTCTGCCCTCACCCCTCTTGTCGCATCTCTGATGCAACAGTAAAAGCTCTTGCCAGTCAGTGCAGGCTCTGAGTCCTAGTGTGATGGGGAGGAGGAGAAGATAATCAAAAGCACCGGCTACATGAAACACTGATCATGCAGGAGATTTCTAGATACCGTAGGTAAGAGGTGAATCTCTGAGATACACCTCAAATTCATGTTCAGCATGTCAGGTGAAAGCTTGAAGCTTCCCTTTTCTAGCTCAAAGTTAAAAAAATTTAAGGTTGTCTTGGCGTTAGAGTGTCTGGGGGGTGGGGAGAGAGGGTTAGGTTGTGGAAATCGTTACTCCTGACTGAAGGTAAATGCAGCTGCTCAGAGCTTGCCTGGTCTGTGTCGCTTGTCAAAGCCCTGTGAGCTGCCACAAGGTGCACAACTGGACCTGGGGTGCTTTTGCTGGGCCTGCCTTGTCAGTCTGCTGCCAGCAGCTCCTCACCCAGGCTGGTGGCTCGCCGCATACCCTCTGCAATATCCAGAGCTGCTCTGCCCTCCCTGGCTCCCCTCCTCCCTGGCTTTGGCCAGGAGGTTCCAGTTCAGAGCGTGTGTCAGGTGTACAAGGACGTCTGTCATGGTAAAGTCTTGCCTTTTGCAGGACCCCTCTCGGAGATCCATTTCCCTATAGACAGACTGACCAAGAAATCCAAAGGATTTGCTTTCATTACCTATATGATTCCTGAGCACGCAGTGAAGGCCTACGCAGAAATGGATGGGCAAGTGTTCCAGGTACGGTGACTGATCACTTTCCTGTGCTGTTGGACTGCAGCTGGTGGGAACGTTTGTTAGTAATGTGGCCAAGTGTTTGCTTCTGTGCTTTGCTGAAAAGGTTGAGTCTCTTCTGCCTTGCTCTGTGGGAACACAGTTGCTTTTGTTAGAGTAGCCTGGTTTGAACAGCCTTGCAGGTGCCAAAATCTGAGCTAGAGATGGAGAAGGAGATCTGAGTCTCAGTCTCTCACATTGTGTGGCTACTCTGACTTGCAGTAATATCTCCTTTGGGAAGGAAGGTTCCCTCCTTCCACCTAGGCTGCTTGACTAGGAAAGTTGCCAGAAAATTTCTTCTGCTCTGCTTGGTTCATGAACTTCTGTGGGTTATTTCAGAGCTGCTGGACCTCTTCTTCCTTTCTTCTAGGGTAGAATGATGCATCTTTTACCATCCACAATCAAAAAGGAAAAAAACGAAGATGTAGATGCAGAAGATTCTTCCTCCTACAAAAAGCAGAAAGAGGCCAGGGACAAAGCCAACAGTGCCAGGTACAGGAGTGTCTTGTAGTGGGGCAAGACAACACAACCTGCCAAATTCCCAGGAGGCAGGAACGCATGTGGGGTCTTTGCAGGGGCTATCTAGATTACCAAAGTCAATAAAGTGTTTGCCTGTGCAGCTCTGTTTCCTTTATCTCTTACCTACTTGATTCCTCTGTCCAAGTACCGTTAGTAGTTCAGTGAGCAGCAGAAATTGAGAGAAACATGGTTTTGAATGGATTTGTGTATGAGTTTATTTCTCTGGTGTCTAAAAAAAGTTGGTCTGATGCTGTAATTCTTTAGGGTAGTGGTTTCAGATTAGTTGTGTCTTTCTCCTCTACTTGGCCACCTGTATTTCTAAAACTTGTAGGAACTTTATCTTTCTATATGACAAATTAGTTTGAAAGAAGTGGCTGATACTTTCTAACTTGAAGGGAAAGGAATGCAACCTTGCTTGCATGGGCTTTATGCTTCTGGGAAACCAGTTGAAAAAACATGTGTTCCTCTGAGCCAACATCTGAACTTCCAGCTGTAACTGCAGAGCTGTGACCAGTGACCTCTAGGGAAGATGAACTAAGCTGCAGCCACTGCTGCCTTTCTGTTTGCTCTCCAGTCATGTCTCCCTCATCCTGTTCCTTCTCTAAGGATGTTCCACCCTTCTTTCCCTCAGACTCTTCACCCTGGCTGCTGCTGGTGGCATTCAAAGCTTTTTTTTCCCCAGGACCATTGAATAAAGAGACACCAGTGGAAGAAGGGACTGCATGACTCTGAACCTGGCTCTTCTTTCTCTTGGCAGCTCTCACAACTGGAACACATTGTTTGTGGGGACAAACGCCGTGGCTGATGCCATTGCTCAGAAGTACAACGCTTCCAAAAGCCAAGTGCTTGATCATGTGAGTTGGCTTATTGATCAGCAGGGATGGGAGATCACTTTCCTATCTTTTTGCCTTGTGCCCAGGGCCTTCCTGGTCTTTTTGTGCACCAAAAGCCTCTGTGCACCAACGAGCACAGATCAGCGGTGCTGTAGCTTCTCTGTGGGATCTAAACCTAACAATCGTTTTGTCACTGGAAGACAAAGTGACACTCCCAGCCCTCCTTCCCACTCTGCTTTTCTGTGGCTGAATTTTGCATTTCTACATAACTAGAAGTTGATGGGATTTTACACCTGGAAGCTCAGATCCTTCCTGGAAGCTTCATTTTGTCTTGGGAAGCGTTCTGATTCCCAATAGCAAAACTCTCAGCAGCTTCAGAGGAGCTGGAGCATTTTACCTTCAAGCGCTTTGCCAAATTCCCTTTGCATCTGCTTCTGAGAGCAGCAGGAACAACAAGTGACTGGCATTCTTGTCTGCAGGAGAGTAAAGACAGTGTGGCAGTGAGGGTCGCTCTGGGAGAAACCGAGCTGGTCCAGGAAATTCGGCGGTTCCTCATTGAAAACGGAGTCAGCCTGGATTCCTTCAGTCAGGTGAGATGCCCAGCTGGAGGCAGCGATGTGGACCTCTTCTATATGATGGCCTAGTCCTAGTGTCCTCTGCTCTCTTTGAAATTAGTAACAAAATCCTTACATCTTGCAGGATTGACCCCTTACATGGGTTAGGAAATGTTCTGTCCATTTGAAAATGCAACTGCCCTTGGCATGGTTGAAATGCATAGTATGATGGCTTATAGTATGATGGTCAGTTTGCTGTAGCCAGAGAAAGAGTCCTGTGTCCATACCAGGGCGGATCTGGAGCTGAAGCCTTCATACATGAGCATTTGTGGAACTGGGAGGTTGTACTGGGGTATAGATCTTATAGAAGTGTTTGCTAAATGGCTGTTGGCCCCCTTGGATCCTGGAAGGGGGTGACGTGGATTGAGAGAGCCCGGCATGTTGGATCTGAAATCTTCAGTTGTAAGATACTGGGTTTTGCTTTTTTAAATCCCATCTCCCCTTTCTTCCCCCACTGAACCTGGCAGGCTGCTGGTGAGCGGAGTAAAACTGTGATCTTGGTGAAGAACCTTCCAGCCAACACGAGCGTAGCAGAGCTGGAGGATGTCTTCGGCAAGCACGGCAGCCTGGGCCGGGTGCTGCTGCCAGAAGGAGGCATCACTGCCATTGTGGAATTCCTGGAACCTACTGAGGCCAAGCAAGCGTTCACCAAGCTGGCCTACTCCAAGGTGAGTGCGGTGATGGGTAGGCAGCTGCCTGGGGAGTGTGGATCTTGGCTAGTTGTGAAGCTGCAAAAAGGAGTGCTTGCTACAAATGTGAGGGGCAGAGGACTTTTGAGGGAAGTGGGTTATCCCAGAGCCACTGCTGTTACCCTCTGTCCCTTGGATTTAGGGAGATGCCTGGTCCATCCTTGTGCAGCAGTGGCTGAGTAGGGCTCTCGACCTGCAGAAGATGGCTCGAGGAGGGGGCTGTGACACATCTCGAAAAGCCTGGGTGGCCTGGAGAGGGTTTCTTTTACCTTTTGCAATACAGGAGTGTGGTACGTGGTAGACTGTGGTCCCGTGTGAGGCTGGATACAGACTCTCCTTCAATGAAAGAGAATTTAGCCAGATGAAAAAGTTGCTCAGCTTTTCCACTGCTGTTTTGCACTACAGAGTGAGAGGAAAGTAAAGCTGAGAGCAGAGACTTTTCTTCAGGTGTTGCCCTCCACTCTTCACTTCTCTCCTGCGTTCCCTTTACAGTTTCATTCTGTGCCGTTATATCTGGAATGGGCTCCAATGGGTGTCTTCTTCAGCCCAGCCCCTCAGAAGAAAACCCCTGAGGTTCCAGAAGAGGAGGGCAAAGCAAGGCTGGTACCTGGTAAGAGCTTTGACTTTGGGACAGAGGTATCTCTGGTTTTTTCGCCGCTCCTTTATAAGTAAAGCAGCAATGCTGATATATTCCTGACCCTTTGGGGATGGAACCAGCCTCATGAGGTCATCTGCACGGCCCTTAGGGTCACCCTCTCTGCAGTGCGTTAGTTGATCATATCACACAAGCGCTGTGCTCGTTCTTGCCCCTGCCCTCCTCACCTCCTGGATGAGGCGTGGGCACTGAAGTGCTGCTCTCAGTGCCCAGGTCCAGTTTGGACTGGGCTAACGTGACCTCTGGGAAGAGATTTTTGGTCCAGCCTGGTCTCGGCAGCAGCCGTCAGGAGAGCAGTAGCTGTTCTCTGTAAGCCGGATCTGACCCCCTGAGAGTGTGAGCGGTTGTGCGCTGTGCAAGGACACAGTCCCTGCCCATGGGCTGCCAAGCGAGCTGCAGCAACAGGAGCACTAGGCAGCAGTGGGTGGATGGAGAGGCTGACTTACTGGTGGCAGGTTTTGGGTCCCTGTACCTACTTCTCGGCTCTTGTGTCAAGCTGCACAGTATGCTTTGTCGGGTGATTTCCCAATGCGAGGATGTGATCTTCCCTCCCTGAGTATACCTTCTTTCTCCCCATCCCAGGGGCTGTAAAAAATAAAAACTTGCATGTATGTTTAAAGCTTCTTAAGAACCTTTTAAAAAAGAAAAAGAGGAGGCTGGAGGAGCATGGCTTTATGTAGGTTTGTTTTGCTAGAAGCTATTTCAGGACTCTGAGGTTTTGGGAGGGGGGAGAAAAGCTGACGAAAAGCCTCTTCCCGGGCTGCCATTCTGTGCCCTGGTCACGGGGGAAGGCTGGAGCCAGGGGGAGGTGGGGGGCCACTTTATCTCCCTGTAACGGAGACCCTCACCTGGAGATAAAGGGCTATAAGCACAGGAGCTCCTGGAAGGCTGCTGGAGGCTGATAATGGTCTTTGCTGCCAGCCTCTGGATCTGGGAGAGGGAAGGGAGGGAATGTGGAGCAAACGCGTCGCTCACAAAAGGGCTCCGGGTGGCAGCGTGTGGCCGTGTCATGTTGTGCCAGCCACAGATGGAGGCACCTCTTCATCCCACCCCTGTCTCGCTGAATCTTTTCCTTCCTCTTCCCTCAAACAAGCCTCCTTCAAAGGCAATGGGCTGGTTTTTTCTGTGGCTTCTTGGCAAATACCCCGCCAGCTGGAGTGAGGAGGGTTGGACCACCCAACCAAAAAGGCTTGGTCTGTGTGGTGCAGGGGGCAGGGAGGGCAACCAGATGGAGCTGTATGGGGAAAGACAGCTCTTGGGATGGAGCTGGGGAGTCTCTGCACACCCCTGGCCCAATGCAGGCTCTCCTCATACGAAATGAGGGAGAAATAAACCTAGAAAAATCACTGAGGGGGATGTTAATGCTAAAGGGAGATGCGTAATTTGCCCCTTATGAGCATAGCATCAGCTGTGCTGTAGGGAATGAAGATGCTCTAAAAGACAAGTGGTCTGGCGAGGAAAGGAGTTGACAAGTCAATGGAAAAGAGAGAATGAGCACATGCTTGTGTGTATTCTCTGATGCCTAATAAGGGCCTAGTCCCACCGCAGCCTCCATTTCAGCGTGGGATCCAATGGATCGCTCCTCAAACCTCCCGTGTGTGCAAAAGCTCAGTAGCTTTGAGGCCTCTTCATCACATTAAGTACAGTAGAAATTATTAAGCCGTTTTAGAAACTGGGAAGAGAGGGAATGGATGGATGGAGAGAGCCAAAATGCAGTTGCCACGCCTCCTTCCTTGTTGAGACCAACTGCAAATACCAGCAGATTTGCACATTGATCAGCTGTACGGTATCCAGGTTTCTGTTAACTTCACAGCTCCACCGTGGGGCTTGAGTGCCCCAGAGGAAGCTGTCGCGCTGACTGCTGAATTGCAGCTTGATTATTTGGTTTTCTTTTTACAGATTTGTCTTTGCAGAATCCCAAAGCAAGATTTGTACAAAGTAGTGCTCATTGCTGTTGACCTGAGTGAGGTTTGTGGGTCACGGAGTATGAACTCTGGAAGTGTTAACACTACAGTGAAGCCCTTTAGGACCACAGCCTCTGTGCTGGGTGCAGTTCTTCATTGACCTTCAGTATGTGTTTGGGCTTAACAGACCATATTCCTTCACATGCTGATGGGAAAGTTCTCATTTCACATCCTGTGGATACATATTGGCAACAGATGAGGTTTCAGAGCAGCCCAGAAGGATGCTCAAGCAAATTTGGGGCCCTTGCCTAGTTCAGCAGGTGTCTGGCTGGGTTTGGTGTGAGGGTGTCCGAGTGCTGGGGAAGCAGGTTTGTGGAGTTTCTACACTCAAAGGATAGGCAATATTTTAGTTTTCATGGGGATGTGCTCACATACTGTATGTTGAGCTTGCATCAGTCTATGTCCACCCACAAAGAGCCAATAGAGAAGTGGCCTGTTTCTACTGGAGTAGTAACTGTTAGCTGGGATAGTGGGCAAGTTTCCCCCAAATTTGTCTTTGTTACATCTTAGTGTTGGGTTTATTCTTTTTGTTTCAGATGAAGCTATAATGGGCTCAGAGGAAAGAGCATCACAGGAGGAAGAGGAGGAAGAAGAAGAGGAGGAGGAAGAAGAAAGCATTCCTGGGTGTACCTTGTTTATCAAAAACCTGAACTTTGCCACCACGGAAGACACGCTGAAGGAGGTGAGCCGTAAGCGAGGAGAGGGGATGGGGTTTTGCTTAGCACGATCTGTTCAGATGGAGCAGGAGGCAGTTAACATGTGGTTGAGGGCCAGACTGAGATGCCTGATGGACTAAAGCCCCCACTCCCTGCACGAGTTAGAAGAAAGGGCTCTACTCTGCTGCAGAAGGCAAGCAAGCTGTTCTCCACCTGTTGTGCTAAGGATAAAGTGTTTAAAGGAGTTAAGTTGCAGCCACTATGACCTAACGGGAGACGAGGGAGCACTGGATTGTACTGGGACTAGGAACCTCTGCTTTGGGGTTTCAGGCATCAATTAAGACAAATGTATCTGAAATGTTTTGGTGGGGTTTAATTCCACCTCGGGACAGGTGGAGGCAGTACAAAATCTTCTAAGACTCATCATTCTCCGCATTTCCTGTGCTTTCTGTAATGCTTCTCCTTGGGACAAGCACTTTTGCAGCTGTGATACTGCTTTGTGTGTTAAGGCAATAAATAGATGATGGTATCGCTGAGATGTGCTTTTCATCTAAGCTTCTGCCAACATTGAGCTGTCTGTACTGCTTTACCTCAGCAAAGCACTTGGGAGAGATCGTAGCATTTCTAAAGCCACGTGGGATGTTAATAGCGAAATAAGGAAAAGCAACTGGGAATTCTCATCTCTGCCACTTTTTATAGCCTTGTGAAATGCCACATTTCATGGCCCAAGAATGCTGGCGCAATGTCAGTCGGTCCTGGGCCCGTGATCCTCTACCTTGGGACTGTCGTACTCTGTGGAGATCCTGGTCCAGTTGGGTCTGGGGACAAATGTAAATCTTCGGAGGAGGACTGGGGCTTGTCCTGTCTTCTTTTTGTGCCTTCTGGGTGCAGTTTTACGAGGGAGTCGAATAGATGGTTTGCAGCCTTCGCTGCCCTCCAGCCGCTCCTTCGTGTCTTTGGAAAGAGCTGTGATCTAGGGGCATCACAGGAGTCACCCACCCCTACGGTCCCTACCTGGCTGAGGGCATTTTGTAATCCATAGTGTTGTAATCCATAGTGTTCCTCCAGAGCCATCCCATCTCTCTGCGCTGTTTCTCAGGAGTAGTGGAAGATTCCTGGGAACGCGTGTACTGAATTCTTCAAAAGTCTCTGTGCGTGTGTGTATTTGTGCAGAAATAATTTTATAAGATACAGCTGCACTGACTGCTTGTCAGGTGTGTGTTGGGGGGAGGTGGGCCCGTGAGCGTGTGCTCCTGGCTCTGGAAGAGGGCCACGTTGTCACTCGAGTTGCAAGCCTGTGACAAAGGGAACTGAATCACGTGTCCAAATTCCTTGCAGACGTTCTCCAAAGTGGGAGCTGTGAAGAGCTGCACAATATCCAAGAAGAAAGACAAAGCAGGTACTCTAGATGTTGCTGTTCAATTCCTTCCCTCGTCTGGTTGCTGAGGGCTCAGGTGTGGCGTTGCTTTAGCATTCATCTGGCTGAGCGTTTGTGTTCTTGTTGGCGAAATCCTTAATACTTCTAGAAGTGTGCCTGTTAAAATGGCTGAAAGCAGCAACCAAAAATACCCCGGGGTTCAGTCTAGAAGGTTAAGCTCAATTGTGGTATTTGTGGAGACGTGGACTTCTCTTGAGATCTTAAGATAGAGAAGCCAACTCCTTCAGGATCACAGAAGAGAGCAGGATGCAAGTTGAAAGGAACCGGTGCCCCACGATGATTAAACCTGCACATGACATGCTTTATCTGCAATAATGGCCAGGATCTTCAAGGATGCCTGGCTGAGTACTGTGCTGAGTGGGCTTCGTTTGCCTTCTGCCTGCCAGCTTTGAACCCAGCAGGCTGTGGTGACGAGTGGTTGTGCCTGTTGCATTGACTGTGCTCGTTTTCTGGGCAGTTGGACAGGGAAGAGTTTGCTAAAGGCAAGCACTGGCTGGATGGGCTATGTCTTCTTCCCGGATTTTGGGCTAGGGAGTTGCATGGCTTTACGGGATTTTGCCTTAACAGGGCTCCTCTTGTATGGAATACTCAAAAACTTGGATCCACTGAAAGAAAAAGAAATTAAGCGAACTCTACAGTACTGCTCGCGTGTCTGGCTGTAGGCATGCTCGTGACCAGACAGCAACGTTTGAGTCTAGGCTGATCTCTTACCACCTACCAAAGCGATTTCCTTCTGTCACTCTACACTCTACTACCATTGAGGTGTTGAAGTTGGAAACTGGGCGTTATGTTTTTGCTTGTGGATTTTTCCTTTCCTCACCTAGCCTTAATTATGGCTCTTGCACTGGTCAGTGTGTTCCTCCGAAGCACGGTGTGACCGTAGGTGCCGCAAACCTTTGCTGTGCGGGGAGGTGGAATAGGTGTCTCCTCCTTTGGTGTGGAACGGGCAGCTGCCTGCCCAGGTTTATAGAAGTGCTTGCTCCTTTTGTGCCTTGCAGACCTCAAAGGCGTTTTGTCTCTTAGATGAAACACGGGGCTTGCACTTTGTGATGATGAGAAATGCAGCACGTGGCAGTCCAAACTGAAACAGATCTCAAATGCTCGGCTCCCAGCAGTGGTCAGTAACTGACTGCTTGTCAAGTGTTGGCCAAATGAATTTCTGAAGGGGTCGCGGGTTAGAAGCGTCTCCTCTGGGTACCAGACTACTACCTGGATATTGCTATC
Organism: Buteo buteo; assembly: GCF_964188355.1. NCBI lineage: Eukaryota > Metazoa > Chordata > Aves > Accipitriformes > Accipitridae > Buteo > Buteo buteo. The sequence continues at coordinate 41,123,913 of NC_134181.1, read as the reverse complement.
CTGCAACAAAAGTCACACTTTTTTCTGGGTAGTTGGCAAATTTTCCAAATGAAGGTCTCATTTCAGTCATGAGGAAAAAGTCCTGTGTATAAACAAATGTTTGCATATCCATAATGGGATCACTTAGCCTGACCATGACCGTCAGTTGTTTTGTAGGACTTAGTGGTTTTTTTTAAGGAGGTTGCACTGAAATTATGCAAAGCAAAAAGCCTGTTTTGCATGCAACGTCAGTTATCTCCTCTTTGACATCAGCACCAAAACAAGCTGTTCTAGAGCAGCATCTCGCTCAAAACAAGTCAGTAACGGGTGCTGATGAGGAGCATGAGAGTCAGGGCATGGGCAGGCTGGCCCTTTGCCTGGGATGTTAGTTTCTGTCCCCCCAGTTTTGGCAATCAGCGCTTGGTCCTGATTTGTTTTTTAGATCTCCTCCTTAGTATTGTCTCCTCGTTAGTATTGTCACTGTTTCCTGCTAGCTCAGTGAGTCCCCTTTCTCTTCCGACAGGCACTTTGCTTTCAATGGGCTTTGGATTTGTGGAGTACAAGAAGCCAGAGAGTGCCCAGAAGGCCCTGCGCCGGCTCCAGGTAAGCTTAAGCATTGTCGATCCGGTTTTCTTTCCAGAGATGGTGGGCAAAGACATCAGTGGCTCATCCCAGAGCAAATAATAAGACAGTCCTTGCCTTGAAGAGTTTGCAGTCCAGAGGTAGAGGAAGCCACAGCCCAAAGCAGTGAAGTGACTCGTTTTTGCCAGTTTAGTGGCAGAGCTGAGGTTGATGGACAGCTAGATCAGGGATGTTGGCTGCTGCTTCGGTCAGTCAAGCTGTCTCCAACCTCATACCAGAAGCCTTGCCTCGCATGAGCGGTGGTCAACAGAGAAAAACTTTGGCAGGGAGAAGGGGAGGACTGTATGGGAAAGAGCAAGATGTGAAATGCTGTGCTTGTATCCTGGAAGCTTGGAAGCTGTTGTGACTTTGATTTTTATTTATTTAATTTTTTTTTTCTGTTGTTGTTTCTTTGTTTTAACTTCTAGGGCTGCTCTGTGGATGGCCATAAGCTGGAAGTGAAAATCTCGGAGAGAGCTATCAGGTAAAGCTTCTGTCTCACCTCTGTAACATGGTTACATTTAAGCTGCAGTAATGCTCGGTAGGTTCTTCACTTCCTACCTAGCATTTCTGCGTCATGAGGGATGTGATCAGTAGTGCTCTGACTGTTGAACACATCAGCCTTTGTTGTGCTTTACTCAGAGTCACTTTAGTCAGTCTTACTTGAAAAAAAAAAAGAAATTATGAATAGCTGATGCAAAGGTGTTCACTCACTAAATGACATATTTCCACTTAAAATCCCTAAGCAGCATGCAGTAGCGGGACCCCAAAAATGAGCCCAGAGTGAGAACCGGGCACTTGTGTTTTCTTCCACACGCAAGGGAAAGGCTCCTCTAAAACCTCTGCTTTGGTGACAGTTCGGTCAGCATTGCAAAATCAACTGATAGCCCAAGTTCCAGTGGATTTAAGGAGTTCTTGAAGACCAATATTCTTTGGGTAATGAAATCTTTTACCCTAGCTCATCAGGGAGAACAGGACCTTAAGAATAATGTTCTGCTGATGATTCTGATCAAATCAAGACAAATACAGGTTTCTTTCTTGCTTGAAAAAAAATTTGGATTCAACTTCTTTTGTTTGGGCATTCACGTGCAGAGGAGACGGTTACCTGGGGTTGAATTTAGTTGGAGTTCAAGTCCTGCTTTTTAGGGTTTTCTTCCTAGTTGTTATTCAGTACAGAATCTTCTAAGTGCAAAGTTGAAAATTAATCCAGATGTTTGAAGGTGAATGTTGGCACCTGAAAACTGTCCCTTAGGCATTTTGGAAACCCTACCGGTGGAGGTATCTCTTAAGTGTCCAAATTTGTTTGAAAATCTGGTCCCTGGGGACCAGAAGCAGGCTGACAGCTTCCTGTCTACACTTTGTATTTCAATTCTTTTATAAACCATTTTCATCCATTTTGATTTTTAAAATCCCTTCAGTAGGTATCCAGCCTACAATGCAGAATGCTTTACTTTATGAAATAAGCTGCTGTGTTTTGTATTGGGTAAATTCTTATCTTGTCCAAATGCAATACAATTCTGAAGTTAAAAAAATAAAAGTAATAATCTATTAAAAAAATTTCATTTGCTATTTTCTAAGCCAGTAAGAAAAAGAATCAAAATTAGCTTATATTAAGCTTTTTTTTTTTTTTAATATCTCAAATAGTACATTCTCCTGACAATTGAACGGGCAAGATTTGATGTCAAAACAAAAGTTAGTGGCAAATGTGAGTCCAGGCCAGCTGCTTAACCTCAATTGAGGTTGCAGTCAGCAAGCTGGACAGTTTGATTTTCAGAGGTAGGATTTAAATCGCTGAAATTAATTCCTTCTCGGTGTACTCTATAACATTTCCATTGTCGCCAGTAAGACGCCAGTGAGGATGTCGATGTGAGCTAGCTGGCTAATTATTCTGCATTCTTAATTTTGAAGCAGCCAGAATGCGATTGGTGTTTTGCTGCACCTTACCTGCCCTTTCTGTTGACTTCATAGGCCTGCTGTGAAATCGTCCCGAAAAAAACAAACCGTCAAGAAGCAGACGACTTCCAAGATCTTAGTCCGAAACATCCCATTCCAGGCCACCGTCAGGGAAATCAGGGAACTCTTCAGGTAGGAAAGCGCTTTCTGTCGGGTCTGCGGAGTGCTCCGGGCTGGAGCTGGTATGATTTTCATACGGGATCTTGCTATTGGATTGTAAATATTATGAGTTTTGTTCTCTTTGTGGAAGTAAACGAGCCTTTTACCGAATGTAAATATGAACGGCTTGGCAGGTTATACCAGTATAGAAATTATTCCAGTGAGACAGAGATGACATAAGCCAGTGTTTTGGCTGGAGCCGCTGTGAGCTGTCAGACCCAGTGGCCCACCATCGTGCAGCAGACATCCGCGGAGCTTGGAGATCTCCCAGCCTGTCGAGTAAATGACATAGCATTGGATATTTTTTATTTATTTTTTTTTTTCATCTTGCCTGAAAGGCGTGCAGCAGCTTTCCTGATGCTCGGCACACCTGCAGACAGCTGGCGTGGAAGGTTTGAGCTGGGGCTGGCTCCCTCCTCCATCTGTCTTGCCCACATGATGGTGTAGCTCCTTCCTGTCGTGGAGGGAGCACTTACATCTTTGCTTTCCCTCCCACGAGTGTTTCACTGCGTGTGCCTCGCATAGTCGGTGGGGTGTTGCCCCGCGGTTGGTAGCCCTGTGTCTGTAAGGATGTGGGACTATGCTGCCTGTAATACCTTCTCCTGTAAGAAATACCTTGTCAGCTGTGAGACCTGCCTGGGATAGCACTGAGCGTTGAATAGGGATTTTAGGATCCCAGCCTGCATTCTTCTGTGTGCTGGCTGATCTCTGTTTTCTTTGTATCCTCAGCCTTTTGTGCAGTGACTCATTAAGCCTTGTAATGCATCCTGGAAAAGAGGTGAAACTTTGTAAAATACAGCATGCAGCATCTTTCTGCTTCCAGAAAGAGAGTCCTGCTCATTGATCGAGGCTGTGGTCCCTGCTCTGCTGCTGGTTTGCAGAAGGAATTTGGAGGAACCTGTCCAGCTCTGCCTGTCAGCTTTTCCTATCTGCAAAATAAGGGTGATAGCTCACATCTGCGGGGCACGGTGAAGTACTGTGTTAGGAGGTGGCTTTTCTGTGTGGGTCTGCTTAAGCAGAACATGGGTGCTTTCATCGGGTCAGGGCTGTGGCATTTCTTTCCGAAGGGACCGAGTTGAGGAATCACTTAACCCTTTGAAAGGTCCCCAGACCACGCAGTGAAAACTGCCTTGCAAGGAGCCACGGGGCAGTGATTTGTTCGTTGCAGGAGAAACTACGCGTCTCCCTATGTACAGTGAATTCTACCTACTTTATTAGGGTGTGATGTTCTCCTGGCTTGACCACAGGTAAGGACAGTGGTTCCCACATGGCTGGTAGGCTCTTTTCTTGCAAAGTGTAAGGTGGCAAGGAAAGCCGTGTGTCGCAACGCTGTTTTGCAGTGGGCTCTGGGGATTTAACTGAACGCAGACCATGGCTTGGCTCTTGGACGCACGTTGCTGGAAAGGTGGTGGTAGGCACAACGTAAAGATCCCTGTAGAAGAGCAAAAGGTTTGGTTTTTTTTGCTTGTGCTGTGCAGTTTGGATGCTTTCGCTTCAACACTGCACTGAGAGGCCCTGCTGAAACAGGGCAAAAAACCCCTGGGCTTCCAAGTCACTGTGTTGAGTTTTCTTAGCACGTGGGGCACTGCTAATTTAAAACCCGACGCTGTGTGGCTACAGACATGACCTTTGTAAAGCTGGAGCAAACAAAACCAGGGGGATCTATTTGCCTTCTAGGGCCCTGGGTTAAGTTCAAGGAGCTGGGAGGCTTATGTATATCACAAGGATAGACAAGCCCCACAGAGACTGGGGGGTTTTGGGCATGTTTTTTTCCTCCTGTCTTGTCTAGCACCTTAGTGCTGTGGAGAGGAGGGGTAGAGGAGCAATCTGATTAATATTGCAAGGAACATGCAGCTTCTAGCCGCGTGCGCTGTTGACAGCGCTCTCGGAGCGATGCGTGAACATCCGTTTCATTTACCTAGGATATTCAGAGATGTGTTTTTTATCCTCAAAACAAAAGCCAACGGCTTGGGGGGGGGACCCACAATCCTCCCTCCACCCCTGCCATCCCTCCTTCGCTTCAGATCGGCTAAAACCAGGCATGACGGAGCTCTACTAAACACTTCATCCTCCTAGATTGCCTTTTTTTTTTTTTTTTTTTCCTCTCTCCCGGTTTTAAATCAGATGCCTTCGCTCTGGAGCTTTTAGCTCTTTCTGCATTTAGGAACCTGTCTTATTTGTATTTCATTATTTATTTATTCGCAATCGTGAACAATCGCTTGGCAGCGGAGGCGGCACGGACGGCAGGGCTGCAGGGGGCACTCTTAGCCTGCCCAGGAAAGGTTGGCTGGGGACCACCGTGCTGGGGACCGCCAGCCTGGGGACAGCAAGGGACCGCCAGCCTGGGGACCACCGGGCTATGTCGCCGGGCATTGCCATGCAGGGCAGCAGCCCTGGGCCTTTGGATGGTTGGGAGGCTTTGCGGAGCGAGCGTCCCTTCTATTGTTTCACATGCTCAAAAGCCACTTTCCAGCCCTGCAGCTGATGTTGTCTCCCAACCCGCTTCCTTCTGCGCTTGCTTTTTTTTCTTTTCTCAGTTGCCTGGGCAGGAGACTAATTAATAAATAAATACACACACACACACACTCATTCTCTCCCTCTCTCTCTCTGCGTGTGTGAATGTGTCGCCCCAGATAAATACATATATATTTGGAAATCTATATGTGCATAATATATATATTTTTTTCCCCAAACAAATATTTCCACGTTTGGAGCTTTGTCAAGGAGCTGTGTCTTCCTTTTCAAATGGACCTGCAGTAGGTGTTAATGGTGGAACAGAAAAAACAAGGGAGTTGGGTGTTTTGAATAGCAAATTTTGAAAACTGCTGTACCTGTGCTGCTCAGCAGTGGTTGTTCAGGAAATCCTGCCCTGGTTGTCTTTATGCTTTTTAATATCATTCTTTATGGCTGCTTCGAGCGATCTGTGCATGGGGAAAAGGCTCTGCGCCACCCTTTGGGCTGGACCTCACCGTGGTTTGGAAGTAGCTGGTGACACGCCTGCTTCCCATTGCACCACCGCACGTGTCTTCTGCATCATGAGCAGCAGCAGATTTGGGGAACCATGTTCCCCAGGAGTTTCCTCCTGCCCGTTCCCGGCAGCAAGGTGGATCCCTGGGAGGAAGGGAGGCCAGGCAGTCCCTCGGGAAAGGTCCGTGAGTGGGTGTAAAATTCAAATCGACTTTTCCCCAAGCTCATAGTTTGCGGGAGATTCAAAGCAAATGTGTTTCTTTTAATTTTGGAGTTGGGGGATATCGAGTTCTAATTCTTGGGCTGGAGAAAGGTGGTGCTTAATTTTCTCTGTACAGGAGTCATGAATGCTCTGGTTAAGAGCTAAAGTCCTCTGCCTGTAAAATAAACGTCTTGTTGCAGGCCTCCATGAGCCTCAGGTGCTGCCCACCTTCCACACCAGACCCGATGGCTTTGCTGGGGTGTGTGGCACTGCTTCAGAGTGTGTCCTACCGTCTTCTGGAGGTGTTGGCCTCTCTTGCACCGTCAAGGGATTTTTTTTTTTTTTTTTTTTTTTTTGAGATCCAATAGGTGTTATTTTCTTCAGAGGGAGAAATGCTTTTCAATTATAGGGGCTGCTTTTGGGATAGGTGTGAAGATCTAGCTTTTGTGGGTATGTTTTTCCCCCCCCCCCATTTTTGTTCTTTATTAGATTCCACTCTTATCTTTACTACCTGGAAAAATAACAAAAGACAAATGGTCCTTAGTTCTTTCCAAAGAGCCATGGTTAGGGGAAGAGAGACAAAGGGATTGATAACCCATGAAGGCTGCTAATTTTTGCTACCAAATTGGGAGGCTTTTATGGCAAGACTTTTTTTTCAAAAGGAACTCTAGATGTGGCAAGCTGAATTGGAGATCTGTGAAAGGCCACATTTTCACAGATTGGAGCTCTGGCAATTTCTGAAAATTAGGCTCCTTTAAAATCTATCACATTAGGTCCACGCAGCCTTCATTGGAAGTTTCAATTAACTATTTGTTTCATAGCATCCTCTTCCATCCTCTTTCGCCCTATCTGCACCAACTTTCATGAATATTAAAAATAAGGCTGTTTTGCAGTTGGCATATAATGTTTCAAGGAGATGTATGTTTTATTTTCCCCAAAGGGGGAATGATTAGATTTAGAAAAAGACTTCTTAAAAGATTTCTACCCAATCAAGTGCAACCTGAGGGATAGATACTGTTGAGAGTCTGCCTAGAATTTGACATAACTGATGCTTGTACCACTGACGGATGCAGTTATTAGAGTTGCATCTTAAGTAGCAGGTATTGGGGCTGGCATTGTTTCCTATTTTCTTTGCAAAATATATCGGAGAACTTATCATTGGGTCTGTATCTATAAATTCTCCTAAAATTGCAACGACTGTCACTTCCAGCCCTCCCCTGCCAATTAGTTGCAATAGGCATTAACCCTCAAAATTCAGAGCGGGATCAGGTGCCAGCGCTATGAGTGTGGAAGGTGTTTTATTGTCCGTCTGGCCATCCCTTGCCTTTCACTTGTAGGAGCTGCAATCAAGCACATTGCGTAAAGCTGTTAAATCACAAAATTATTATCAGTTGAGAGACTGGACTTTAGTTTGACTAAAGAAGCAGCTAGCAGAAAAAGCAATTGAAAGGTATGCCAGAGCACGGAACAGGTTATCGGGTGCATTTATCTCCATATTCTGACTTTCCTATAAAGAAAGTAATGCTGCTTCTTGTGAAGACCTTTGGGGATGGGTGTCTCTTTTAATTTTAACTCCTTTGCTGACTATTTTCTTGGTCTTGACAAAGACATGGCATTTATTGCATCTGGCAAAACAAGTGCCTGGGACTGATTAGGAGGAAACAGATCTATTCCCTCTGATAGAGGGTAAAAGTGAAGACAGCCAGTGGGACAAGACTTTGGAGTCATGTCTCTTCTAGAAGAAATATCTCTGAAGAAAGATACGGTGGATAAACTGGCAGAGATTTTTTTTTTTTTAAAGGCAGTCTTTATGAAGTTAATTTTATAAGATGATGCCTTTCACTTCTTCTGACCTATTATAATAAAGTGTAGTTATCAGAATGGGCTTTTCATTTCCCATTATAAAGGACACGGTGGTATAATGAATCCGTCTGCCAGACATGCTTGCTGTTCACACCTTTCTCCCAGTAATGGAGTCTACATGACTGAAGACAATTTCTCCTTCCCAGAGTAACGTTGCGCTGTTGAAGCTGTGGAAATCTTTGCTGCTGAAAGGCAGAGGAGGAAAAAAATTAGTCCCTTCATAGACATGCGAGTTTGTTAAGCAAGTGCCGGGCAGTATTAATTAGAATATTCAGTGCAAACAGCCCTAGGAAGCACAGTGCTGTAAGCATCGCTTGCTGAACAGTCTAATGTCAGATTACTCTTGAGTGATGCTTTTGCTTTTAAAACCCTAGATGTTGTGCTAGAAATGTCTCGAAATCTGTTGCTGCTTACAACTTTTTTTTCTGTATTGTTAGATGGCCCGTGAATGCGGGGGGAGCTGCAGAAGTCGCAGTGAGCACCTCCTCGTGGTGTAAGAGTCTGCTGGGGGTAGGGCAGGGGCTGCACAACTGCAGCCGGGGGAGATGAAGCTGGTGGGTGGGATGTTGGGGAGAAGCCCCAGGAGCTGCTGAGCCCGTGCTGGAGGTCTGGTCTGGAGACGGTGGGACAGGCTCAGTGATTCTCCTGGTCTGCCTGTTCCTTCTGCCATCCTGCCACAGCAGCAGATCTGTCCTAGGTCAGATGTCTCCTTGCTGAATTGCTTGCTTAGCTCCTTGCTAGGAGTGATGTCCCCCAGTGTGTCCTGCAGCCTCCTGTGAAAAGCCAAAGAGCAGATATTTCTTCGCTGTTCAGCAGCTGGAAACTCCCCTCAGCACCCTACAGAGTCTAGGTAAGGGCATGTGCGTTGCAAACACGACTGTGATTTGTAGGACTATAAAACTTCCAATTTATTATGCTCTTAGCCCTTTGCAACCAAAACAAAATTAAATTGACATAGATAAGATACTGGGAATGTTGTTTGAGGGGCAGGAGGAGACACGGCAAAGTTGCTAGATGCGCAGGCGTTGGGCATGCTGGGCTGTAGTACTTTTTGGAAGGGTGTGGAGCAGATCATCAACCCTTCCTCGTGGTAGAAACCACTGTTGGGTTCGTGCCCTGTTCATCTGGGTTAGAGCCATGAACAGATTAAGCTGCGGTTTTGAGTCATTTTATCATGATGGCCCAAGTGTCAGACTGCAGCTAGATCCAGTCTGAAGGACTCGGAGAAGGGGGTGGCTGTTTAGGTGATGAGCAAAGCCCGCCAGCTAAATGTATCTTGTCCTACCTCTGTGTAGTTACTGGTTTAAAGCGAATAGTTTCAGCTCTGTTATCAGTGAATACAGAGATGTTCCCCAGAGCGACATATCACCCCTTCTCCCCAGGAGGCTGCTTCTGCTGAGGGAAGAGCTTCTTGGTCTTCCACAATCTGGTGCCTGTGGCCCAGCAAACTCCCTTGTTGTTCCGTGTGTGTGTGTCAGATGAACAAAATCCTGTACTGGAGCAGTCTGCAGACGAGAGGAGAAAGGCTGGTCCGGTCTGGATACCTTGCTCAATTCTTTGCTCGTGTTACTCAGGCCAGTATTGATCACTCACTTAAAGACCTTTGTGGATTGGGGCTTAGGTGCCTCGGAGAACAGACACAACTCCTGAGAAGGACTGGTAGGATAAGTATATTAAAACAAATGCTCAGATGCTTCAGTAGCGGGGCTGTGCCATGCCAGAAGGTATTTGTGCAGAACTGAGCTGCCAGCTCTTCTGGAATACTCACACCTTGCTCATCCCAGGCTACCATGCTTGCAGGCCTGTGAATGAAGAGGATGCCCAAAAATGAGCCTTGTACAAGCAGAAAGACCCCGGGGAAGCAGCTAGCATCAGTGGGCAGTCTGCACCCAGCCGTTGGTTTGGTGTTGGATCCCAGATTTCTGGCTTCCCCTGTGAACTGGGACATTGGTGCCAGGACATGGAAGGACCACGGAACATGTATCTTGCTGAGAGGCACGCGTTCAAAAACAGTTTTAGGAGCAAGAACTGGAACATATCTCATTACACATTTGAGCGCTGACAGCAGTAATGATGCCTCCAAGTTTGGTCTGGTGGTGTGTGGGATCGCTGTATTGTGTTCTCCAGGAAACAAATGCGTGGTTTAAAACAGTGACACATCCTTTGAAATCTCCAAAGCCATCCCCAGGCTCCTGCTCCAGGCCATTGAGTACCCCGAGGTTACAGGCACTCGATGATGTGGTGGTTTGCATCCGAGCGCACGTGTAGGTGCGTGTACGTGCTCTGGTGTCTTCAGCGTACGGGTGGCTTCCCGTGCCAACGGTGCTTTTGCCTTGTTTCGGTCCATCCCTAGGGATAATAACGTGTGGCTTCCCAAAACGGTGGTGCAAACCCATGCCCGGAGCACTGCAGGGCTGCATGCATTGGCAGAAGCATCAGTGACCTGGTTTAAGGCGACATCCTCAGGAGATATAAATGCAAGCAGCTTCCGAAGATGCCAGCAGATGATGTGGCACTTTGTGTTAATGCTGGATTTCAGCTTTCAATTAGAATGCAAGGTCTGTGTGTTGGGCTCCTGAGCATCCGAGGAGGAGTGTGTCTGGGGTGGGGGGGGCTGCAGGATGATGCTCTGGATTGAAGCTTTCCTCCCTGGTGCAGCTCTGCCCCTCTCACCCGCCTGCTGTGCAGGCCCTGTCTGCCCACGTTAATTTGAAGGCACTTGCAAAAAATGCATCTTTGGATGTGTTTTCTTTGGCGTGGTTAGGAAGCTGCTTGGTTGATTGCTCCCTCCTTCCTGGCCGAGGAGCTCTGCCCCACTGGTGGCTTTCAGTATTTTTTCGATTTGCAAGGGCTGCTGTGGTCTCCCCTGTGATCTTTCCGCATAACCTGGCTCTCCTCCTGCCCTTGGTCTCTGTTATCACCCCATTTTCCCCCTTTGCTGGGGGCTGTTGGAAGATTTAAGTCTTGCCCCTTAGGTTGGACCCCCCGACCACCACATACCATCTGCTCTCCTGATGTCTTTGGATCGTTTGCGACCTTGTTCTCCCGCACAGCCTACCTCAGGTGCATCCTTACAGCCCAGCTTAGCGCCGGGGATTTACTAATCCTTGTGTGGTCCCATGTCCAAATTGCAGGTGCCTGGGAGCGGAGCACAGGGAAACGCAGGGTGCAGGTGCTTTTCTGGGCAGCAGCTTGCGGGTACGTGCACCAGCCTTGTGAGCTGAGAGCTGGATGAGAATACAGGAATCTGCTGGGCTGGTTTATTTCTCTTACTATCTCAAAAAGCATAAATTAAACATCTATTGGGGTTTTTTTGGTCCTTCTTGAAGCCTTTTCCTTATGTGCTGGAAACCCAAACACAGCAATGTTGGGTTGATATTCAGAGACCAGAAATGTAACTGGCCACTGTGATTTGACTATCCAAAGTGAGCCATGGGTGGGGTGGGGGAGAGTGAAATAGGTTTTCAGCTGTTTTTTGGTTTGAATCATAAAGGTGTTTAACATAGATAAGGAAATGTTTAACTCTCTGTTATCTTGGCAGGGTTGCTTTAAAAGGTGGATCTTCCCAAGAGCAGAAGGAAGATTTTTCAGCACATCTCTTTCCCTGTCTTGAATATTCATTGCAATACTTGATTTTTATAATTTTTTCCCCTCTTCTGCACTCCACGTACTCCATACCCACAAGTCCCCTTTTCTGCTCGCCCAAAACCTCTGCTGAGGAGTTTTCGGCTGCCTGCTTTTGCGCAGTCCAGTTGTCCAATGCAAATGAAAGGAGTTTCTAGGCTGCTTCCTTCTGACTCCTGCTGAAGCATCTCTCACCAGGGCACCAAGCCGAACCTCCCGACGGAACTTAATTAGTTTTATGCACAGACTCCGTTGCTCATCAGCGCGGAGGGGCTCAGGGAGGTGGAGAGAGATGGGGAAGGGGTTGCTTTTGAAATGTCTTATTCAAACGTAACTCTGGGATTTTGCTTTGGGGTTTTTGCCATTTTTCTGTGCCGAGTGGAACTGGCACACGTGTGCGTGTACACGTGGGCTTTTTCTCCATAGGAAGCAAGAAACAAAGCCTATAGGAGCTGCTGTCTCCTGTAAATAACCCACTCAGTGCTGTTTGTGTTATAAGGTCTCCTTTTGTCTGAATTGTTAAGAGTATGTGTTCATCTATATATAAGGAAGAAAAAACGGGGGCAGGGAGGTTTGCCTTATGTTGTAGCTGGTTCTTGTTCATTTTCAAAATTGTCCCTTGGCCTCTCAGGCTAGTTAGGGGGCTGGCAGCCATGGGGTTGCAGAATCTGTGACTTTGAAATGATACTGGACTCACTTTTGAGCTTGTGTCTTAGCCTTTAAGTCAAGGAGCAATCAAGTTTTATTATTTTCTTTATCTTAAAATTCTTTTTGTTGCATTTCTTAACTAGAGCTCTTGCACCGTGACATTGACCCATCCACCTTCCTGTCTCTCGCTAGCTTGTACGTGTGGGTATTTTTCAGTCTCACTTCATGAGAAGGTCCTGAACAAGCCTCTAATGAATCACAGTTTTCTCCTCAGGATGACATCGTGTCCTTTATTTGCATCTCTGTTTGCGTTATTATTTTTTTTTAACCTCAAGCCTGCTACAGCATTTCTACCTCTTCCAATCCAGTGGATTTTAAGCCTTGGGACATGGTTACAGTTGAGGACCTTTCGTTGCACAGCCTTTTACCTCCCCTGGGGCAGACCCCCTACCAAAGGTGTTTGAACCATGTTGGCTTCTGCAGCAGTGACACCATGAGCATTTCTGTCTGCGCTCCTGCCCACACGTTGCTTTTCCTGAAGAAACCAAACTTAAAGCAGATCAGGCTGACTGTCTGTCTTCTCACCTGCTTTTCTTCCTCCCCCAGCAGTATCCTGACCACTTCCAGGCATCTGGCAGAGGAGAGGAGATCTTAAATTTGAGACCTTGGTGCAATTAAGCATAGGAGAAAGCTCTCGAGGCTTGTCTTCCCAGGAAGGTGGTGTTATAGGATTGACCCTTATTAGACATCCAGGAGTTCACATAAGCTGCCCTTGAAGATGGGACATTTTTTCTGAGCCAAGTTCTCATTTTATTAGATACCAGAGAAACTGACCTTGGGAAAGCCATCTCCTTTGTTCTGCTTCTCGCAGACCTGCTTGTTAGCAGAGGGGCTGCCCGTCGGTGGTCTGCGCACATCAGGCTTTCCCCCTCGTGGGTGGCCTTCTGGGACTTGCCCAAGGATGTTGGGAGGACAGGCTTGGTCCCCTCTTCAGCCCCCCGATTTTGGTGGTTTTTTTTATTATTTTTATTTTTTTTGACATCTCCTTGCGGAGCCTGACTTGGAAAGGCAGCAGCGATGACTTTTCCAAGCCCAGGAGCGCTGACCTCGGCAGGCTGGCCCAGATCGCAAGCAGCACCGTTGGGATTTGTGCCAAAACTCGCCCTGCAAATGCAGTTGTCAGGTGGGCTGCGTGACCCCCTCTTTGGTTCTCTTTAACCCAGGTCTTGCTCTTCCCACCCTTTGATCCTGCTAGCATGCTAGCAGCCGAAGGGTTAAAAGAGTTTGGGGCGGTGGGGGGGGGGTGGAGACGAGGTATTTCAGATGCTCATTACTCACTGCCAACTTCCCCCAAAATCATATTAATTTCACGCTGTCACGCAGGACTGCGCTGTCTCTCTCGTCAGCATCCAGGAGGGTGACGGGGATGGGGGGAGCGCAGGTCCCCCCCGCTCCGCACCACGGCTGTGATTTGGAAACCTCATTGGTAGCCTCTCTCCTTGCTGCAGTACCGACCCAGCGGGACCAGGCTGGGGCTGCTCACCTTGCAGGGGGATCTGGGGAACGTGGGGGGGGTGCTTCGCCATGCGCTGCCTCCCGACGATCATTTTCCACCCCGCTGCTTGTGCAAAAACCCCATGAAATTAGGTCTGCTGCAGCGGGGAAGTCTCGAGGAGGGAGGGAGGGGAGCTGCCAACCTGCCCTGCCCTACCTGTGGACAGCAGGGATGCTGCTTAAAAGTTGGTCTTTAACCAGTTGCCTCCCTTTTTTTCTTTCTTTTTTTTATGCAAGCGAGTGCAGCCTGGCTCTGCCTGCAAAGATTGTTTCCCCCAGCTGCCGTTGCCACCTCTCTCATTTCTCCCCCTTTTCGGCTGTTTGCTCGCTGCTGTCACCTCTGCAGGGACTTCTTGCCATCACACAAGGTAGGACTGGGACTCTGACAGCTCCCATGCAGGCTCAGTGCTCCCAAGCCCATCCCGGCTGGGAGCTTGCTCCCTCTGTAAGGCTTTCCAGCAGCAAGGATTCTGCTCTGTCCCGGGCAATTTTTGTTACTCTTATCTCTAAGTGTCTCAGCTTTTTTCCACGTGTGCTCCTGTATTTTTCTGTGAGTTGGGGCTGAAAGGATCATCTCCCTCCCTTTTCTCCCATTGTGCACCCTATAGCCACGCTTCTTGCAGCACCTGGCAAAGTGCAGCAGCAGCAGCTCGGGTCTCCCTGTGTTTGCAGAGTTGAGAAGGAAACAGCACGTTAAAAGGCTCAGCTCTCTCCCTACAGCAGAGAGCTGATGGCCCATGCTATCTGCGGCTAAAAAGCTTTGCAATAAACCTTGGGAGGGGAGTTACCTGCTTGTGTGGGAAGAGGAGTCCCATGAGCCCCAAGGCTCTCATGCCCACAGAGCACTGGACCCGTGGAAGTGGAGAACGGGAGCAGCAAATCCTGTGCCAGCAGCAGCCTCTGGTACCTCCAGCTGAGTGCTGGGCGTTATCAACGCTTTCTAATGCTTATGAAACATTAGAGAATGGATGAATCCAGGCGTTACTCCATTTCTTTAATCAGCTCTGCTCATGCTTTTCTGGCTCTAATTCCTTTCTGAGGTCCCCTCTTTCTCGAAAAGGCCATCCTCTGATGTGTGAACCGCAAGCAGGCTCATCCTACGTAGGCACATCCCTTGGGGACATGGGCATCTCCGTGGTGCGGTGTGTTCCCCCACCTTTACGTTGACCTTACAAGCAGTGAGTGCTGGCAGGAAAACTCTTTGAACTTCCTTTTACAGGGCTAAAGCACTGTTGGCATTGTACGTGACCAGCCCACAGCGATGCTTCTTAGCATCAGCTTTTACTCTTTCCTGTGCTGGGGATCTTCCACTTGAAGCAGAGATGTTGCTTCTGGGAGGTACGTGGGATGTTGTGGCCGTTCAGAGGCAGGCAGGTGATGCTGGGAGGTGGTTTCCTGAGCCCTGTTGCTTGATATCGGTGCAAGAATCAGAGGAACACTTGTAATTTGGCAAGTGCCTCTTATTCAAGCAGAGCATCTCTTTTGGGGGAGTGGTTACCTGCTCCCATCTCATTTAATTCTTCAACTCCAACGTGGGCATGGCAGCTTGTGTACCAGCTCGGAGAGCTGTACCTATCTGTTTTGCCTCTAAAAATTAGGACCTTCTGTTGAAAGCCCCTGGCCTGGAAGCCTCGCAGCATGGAGAAATGAGGTCCCTGCTCTTCCTCCAGCTCCCTGCAAGCTGGGCATCTGCCCAGGCAGCCAGCGGTCAAAAGCTGTTGGAAATTGCCCTCCTCGGAGGAGACAACTCCAGCCCTTTTGGACCTCGGTTGGCCCTGGCAGGTTATTTTCGGATGTGTCATTGCCTCTCTTTTTTCCTCCCGGCATCCATGCATGCATTACAGCTTGGTCAGGTCAGCTGGCCCAGGCTAGAAGAACGTGGTTTCTCTTCCTCCTCTGTAGCCCCACGTTTCTACCTCGCGTTCACCTTCTCAGCAAGCCTGCGGCTGCCACGCTGTGTTGACAGCATCTGTCGGCAAGGTATGAGCGCCTGTTCTTGCCCGCAATCGATTGTGAACACCCAGGGTGTTGCGATGAGCTTTCCAGAAGGTTTGGGGGGAACAGCAGAAGGAGGATAAAGGGGAGAGCTCGCATCCCACGGCGCAGATGCACCGCTCAGCGCTGCCTTTGAACTGTCCTGCCCGGCTCCGTGCCCTCTTTTGTATTTTTCTGACTCCCGCCGGAGAGCAGAGCTGTAAAACACTCAGGCTGTGTGTTTTTGTTGGGTGGTTTAATTTATTTTATTGAAGAGGCTTTAAGCTGGGAGGGGCTGGGCGGGACTGGGGCAGGGGGATGGGGAGCACTGAAGCAGACGCTTAGCCTCGTCAAAGTCCATTTATTAAATTAGCAAGGTTGCATCGGCAGGGTTCACGACTGCTGGTGTTTGCATACTGATACAGTGGGATGCTGGGCAAGGACAGTATGGGGAGGAATGTCCCCATCTCTGGGACGTCTCCCTCCATCGAGGAGGTGGTGAACGCCCGGCGGTGGCTCGCTCCGTGCCTTGCAAAGGTCCGTCCCCACGGGGAGGATCTCCCTCTGCTGCGGTGGTGGGACGCGTGTGCCTGGCCCGGGGCAGCGCCGATGAGCATGGAATTTGGCTTCCCTACGCGTGGACGCACACACGCTCCTGCTTTTCAACTCAATTGCGCTGTTGCTGCAGTGCAGCCCTGCTGCTTCTGTAATGCTCTTCCATGCTAAGATATAAATAAACAAAGAAAAAAAAAACCCAAACCCAACAAGCAGTTACTTCCACTGTGGTTTTCTTTGCCCAGAAAGTCCCACGGGTAGATCAGCTGGAGTTGTCAACTTCCATCGCGGGCTCTGCCGCTCTTTGCTGTTTGCAGCGGTACAAATCTCTCTCCTCTTCATCCAGTCATTGCAAGCGCTTTCTGAGACCAGCGGGTGGAGAGCAGCGAGCTTTCTGCAGAAATAGAGACGTGATCGTTGAATCCCATGATGGCTCAGATAATGCTTGCAACCGTCCGATCGCTCCCTGTCCTCCTGTCTTCCCAGAGTTTTCCAAGTGACCCGTAAAGACGTGTCCCACTGCGTTGGGGTGGTAGTTGTTGCAGGTTGGGAAAGGGCGACCAAAGGACAGGACATGCCAGGAGCAAGAAGAAAGCAACCATTGTAGCTTGGGTAACAGCCACACCTCCAATTTTGGCGACGGGGTGGGTGATTTGGACAGTTATCAGAGTAAATACAGTGTATGTCTAGAAATACTCCTCTGACGTGTGCCTGTTTTTAATGCTTTGTCTTGTTCTGATTCCCTGGCAGACTTCAGATGTGGTTGGGCTGGGCTCTTCGGAGACTAGCCTGCTCTCAGGAGATCTCACCATCCTTATTGTATTTGAGTCACCAGAACAGAAGCACTTCACTCGAGCTCCCGCATTCTTAATGCATTTGCATGCATTTGATCTTCCCTACGCGTTTCTCTGTTCTCCTGATGAAAATAATTAATCTGGTTATTTTTCTAAGTCATCCTGCAGCTTTACAGGGACAAGACTTAAATAAGGATTCTCTTTAAAGCAGAGCTGTGTTAAAATAGCTGTCTGCCTATAAATATCTCGTTGCTTCTATATTTATTCTCTTCCAGCTCAGTGCAGGAGGTTCTACAATTGAATCTGAGATTTTTTTTTTTTCCTTCGACTGTTGATGCAGCCAGTATCTTACAGCAAGGCTGGTTTCTCCCAAGGATGCTCTAGGTACACCTTGGGGGCCCACGAGCCATGGCTAAATCTCCCTTCTGTGTTTACTGCTTTGCTAGTTGTACAAATTTCCTCTTGTCTTTGAAACGAGCTGACTCATAAGAATCCTAGAGGAGCAGAGATTTGTACCGGGCCCTCCTGTGAGCACTATTTTTAGCATAACTTATTTTTGACCGGAGCTGCACTCTGATCAGGATTTTCAAAAGAGCCCAGGAGAGATAAATCCCCAAATCTCAGCGCTGTTGAAGCTGCGGGTTCCTTTGAAATCCTGACCCGCTGGTGATTACTGCTGTGACTTGGTGGCTCCTAAGCCCTGGTCCTGCAAGGTGCTGCGTGCGGGGAGAATTGTGGCTTAGGAGCGCGAGCTCTGCGAAAGGCTTTGCGAGCATCGGAGGCTCTCATTGAAGTCTGTGCGAGGAGCGAGATTTCATGAGGTTTGGGATATAAGGGTCGTGACTGCGGTCGCTTGTACATCTCGGTGAGAGCCACCGTGGGAGGGGGGTGTCGGAAACTGTGGTTTGGTCCTGGCATTGCCCTTGGAGGTGGATGTGATGGGAGGCTGGGCAAGGCTCAAGAGAAGTCCTCTTTCAGTTGTCCTGGTAGAGCTGGTCCCTTCTGCACTGTACTTGAATGTCTTTTGTTGCCCCCAGGAAACAAACAAACAAAAAATCACAGTAGCATCAAGAAGAAAGCTGTTGGTTAGGTGAAATCACAGAACTTGAGAGTGGGCAGAGCCCAGGCAAAGCCTCGGCAAGGCAGGCACTTGGCAGCAGAGGGGAGACGAGTCCTGCAGGGACCAGGGCAAAAAGAGGAGAGAAGCAGCAGCAAAACCTAAATAATATTGGAGTGGGATTTTCGACATCTCTACTGGTTTCAGATGACCTCTTCAGTCACACATGTCCAACAGTAGTTATCTTTAAGTCCTCAGTCACCAGCTCGTGCTCTTCGGGACCAGCAGACAACTTTGAAGCCCCAGCTCTCTTTCAGAGTTCAATGCAAGTCCACCAGCGCTGTTTAAACCCGGGGCTTCCTAATGCTTATGGTGTTCCCCATGCCAGCTCTGCACCTTCTCCTGTGCCTCGGGATCTGGCTTGGAAATTCTGAGTGTTGAGATGTAAAGTTTTGGAAGGAAATCTGTTCATGCTTTAATTAAGTAATGAATCATCTGAGTCTTTAAAGCATGAAAATAAATGTGGATAATATGCAGGTATCTTCTCTGGGGGCTGTCAGCAGGCTCAGCGAGTCCTGGGTGTTTTTCTTGGATCTCGCCAACTCTAAAATAGATATATAACAATCGGGAGATTAAAAAAACTCCCCGCCCTACGTTAGACCCGATGGCACCCACTCCTCCATCAGCAAGGACCGGGAAACAAAAGCAGGACAGACGTGACTCTGCTTGAGCGATGCCCCACGAGCAGGCGCAAGTGGGAAGGGACCTGCGGAAAAGCCAAAATCTCGCTTTGCAGTCGGGCCACGATGAAGGCAGGAACAAATCGGGATACGACCGGGTCCGTGCCTCCGTCCGAAAGGCAGACGGAGACCGCTCGGTGGTTTTCTGCACGTTAGCATCTCCCGCCGTAGACACTCGACGGCTGGTCCTCATCCCCCCCCGGCGCTCCCCACCTTTCTTTTTGCCGCGCTGCCCCGTTAAATTCAGGCGTGGGAGCCGGCACCGTAGGGCTAAATTAGTGTGACGGTCGTACCATAGCAACTGTACCTGTCTGCCTCTGCCAGCCGCCAGCTGCAAGCCGGGAAGCTGTTGAAAAATAATCATCGTTTGGGAGGAGCAGGGGGGCTGAGGAGCGGCGAAGGGAGGCCGCGAGACAATGTGTTGCCGCTTCTACCGGCACGGCAAATCTGTGCCGGCTGGGGAAGGGAAAGGCCCCTTTTTAACATTAGCCTTTAAAGCAAATCTCTTTAAGGAACTGAGTCTCTCGCACGACGTTAAAACCTCGCAAAGTAGGATTAAATGCGGCAAAATTAAGAAACCAAACCTGGTTGTGGCACCTGTTTAAAAATGACTTAAGTGGAGGGATATTAAAATTTTAAGACCTGCTGCTGTGCTGGTGATGGAGGATTTAAAAAATAATTATTACTGTTGTTTTTTTTTTCTTTTTGCTTGGTTTTCAGAATTGGTTTCTTTCTGTTTAGCATGCAGCCTAATTGCGTAATTACACGATAGACTGGAGTAGAATTTAGTGCGTGTAATACTAGTTATAAAGAAGAGGCCTAATTATGTATATCTTCTCAGGTAAATAATACATCAGGGGCATGGAGTGGCCTAATTACTGTTCTGAAAACCTGCCTAATGACTAATTTACTTGGAATTTCAGAAAGCTTTTGATAAGGTCCCTCATAAGCAACTGTTAAGGAAAATAAATCAAGGAGGGGTAAAATGTTTTGCTACATTTTTAAACAAGCCATTTCAGCGATGGGAAACAGCCACTGCCTTCTGGTCTTGCATCTTGAGGAGAGGGAAGGTCCCTCGGCTGCCTGTTGGTCTGGGACCAAGCTGTCGCGTTTCTGATCCTGCTTCACCGCAAGCTCCAAGGAAGGCTGCTGCTGACTGAGCCATCCACAAAAATGGGACTTGGTGTTAGCAGGAGTCTTGTGGGTAAATTCACGGCTCCTTGGAAGAAGCACATCTATGTCCATATAGTCTCTGGCACTGGCAGTATTTGTGATACCGAGCATCTGAATATCTTTTGGAGAGCTGGTCCAAAATTCGATAAATCCAAAAAAAGCTAAACTTTGCTTAGTTTTCTGCGTGCAGAAGAGATGGGGTGCAAGGGCAATCCAAAAGCCAGACTAGCTTCTCTAGGGCTGGTTTGTAGGTGGATCTCGTGGGCTTTCTCTACATGCTGGAGCTGGGACCAGTGCTGCCGTTATTCTGGGGAGCGTGGGGGGCATGTCAGGGACACACCACAGCGAAACTTAAATCAACAGCATGGGTAAATAAGTCAACTGGTGGTCTCCAGGCGCTGAGCCAACAAGGAGGGGTAGGAGAGGCGAAGACTTGCAGGTGGAAGAGAGGAGAGTCCCGGCACAGCCTTTAGCTGGGACAGAGGAACCCTGAACCAGCTGGATGATGGGGACGAAGGAGGAGAGATCGGTGAGGACTGCAAAGCCTGGGCAGGGGGTGCGGTGGGGGGGACTGGGGCAGATGTGCCAGGCCGGTGTGGCGGCTGGAGAGGGGAATGTGGGAGGGTGGCGTAGGGACGGGGACGCGGGAGCTTTGCAGTCTCCCTTCTGCTCCCAGACCGCATCACCCTGGCCACTGTGTCTACCAGGATGATTTTTTCGGCACATATTTGTGGCAGAGCATCACGTTATTCTGCCACAGGCACGGTGCCCGCCTCTCCCCCAGATTCACGGTTTTAAAAAAAAAAAAGAGAAAAAACACGCACTTTGTTTGCAAGACCCTCTGCCACGCTTTTCGCAACAGCCCCCTGGACCTTGGGCTCTCCTCCTTGGAGCACGGCTCTGCCCCGCTGCCTCTCAACAACTCCCGGTACAGGCAGGTTTGGCAGCTCGTGTCGGCTCGCCGCCGCTGCCCCCTCCCTTCACAACCCCCCCGCTTTGCTTTTTGGGTCTTTTCTGGGAGAAAGCATGGCTCTGTATTTCCAGAAGAGACGTGGCAGGGGCAGCGGGGGGAAATGAGCACCGAAGGGTCCTCTGCCAAGCAGCCGTGGCAGAGATAAAGCAAGAGGATCTTTGTGCCTAGCCGGCGACATGCTAATTGGCTTTCCTTCCTAGCAAACTTTGCAAATGATGCTCTTTAAGTCGTCAGCAAGATAAACAGTTGCTGCGGCAGGTGCGCCGAAAGCGCCGTCTGGATGTAATTAGACGTGTTCGCGAGAGAGCATCCCAGAGACGTCGAATGGTGCCGTTCATGCTGGGCGCATCCTGGGGGCCTTGTGCCCGGGGACTCATCCTGCTCCCCATTCCCCTGCCACGGGCAGGGCTGCTTTTGGAAAGCGTCGGTCGCTTCCAGCCAAATTCGAGGGGGACGCAAAGTGGAAATCTGACTGGTGTGGATTTCTTACGAGTCTAGTGGAAATCAAGCCTGAGAAAAAGGGAAAGGTGTTATTTGTGCTGTAGTGGCGGAAAGGTGGAAAATTCCTCTCTACTATACATCAGAGAGTCTTCACGTGGGACAGGGAGGGGACGGCCACCCAGGCTGGACACCACGTGTCCCATCACCACGGCCAACAGAGCAACGTGCTTCTCGCGTGCCTTTCTCTGGCCCCAATTCTCCCATCAAAGAGAAGTCCCTGGGTGACTTCTCTTTCTTGCAAGGCCAGGTCACCCTTTTGCAGGACTTCCAGCTTTTCTGCTGCTTTTGCCATGGGGCTTTTGCTTGCTTTCTTGTACCGAAGATGTTCGCGTTGCGCTGTCTTTTATAAAAATCACAAGGCCCTCCGCTACCTTCATGGATTGATCGAAGCCTTGTATGTCCGCATGAAGTTGGTAGAAAGCAGCCATGGCTTTGCAGGCGGTGAGCTGGAAAATGGGAGAGATGGGGCTTTGCAGAGTCACCCATATGGGGAAACTGAGGCTGAAAAGGAGCCTGGGGTCCCCGCTTTGCTCCCCAGCATCGCTGCCGGCTGCTGAGCTCCTTCGGAGTAGCTCCAAGGCCGCAGCATCTCTCGGTGCTCGCTCCTGCCTCATCAAGATCTGATGGTTGTCACTGATCCCGGAGAGCCTCCCGAGTTGAAGATGTCATTCCAGGTTTTTGTGGCTGTAGGACGTTCCCGATGGGAGGCCTTGTTTCGAGGAGACACCCTGTCTCCTGGGGAAACGTGGGGTTTCTTTGAGACCTGGGAGCCTCTCCCCTTCACTGTGTTGTTTCACTGCCCCATCGAGCAGTTCACCAAAGCTTCCAGGGAAGGGGTTTCGGGTGGTTTGCGGGGATACGAAGCTGTCTGCTGTCTGGGATGAGATCGCAGCGCCCCGGGAAGGCAGCTTTCTCTGCGGGGAACGCATGACCCTGTCCTGCCATCACCCAGCGATCCAGGAGAGGAAACGAGTGGGAACCACCTGTATCCACCTGAAAACGCAGGAGGTGTTTGAACGCTCGTGATCCCACGTGAGCTGAGGATGCCGGCTTGAACAGCTCCGAAATCTCGTCACGGTGAGGCTTGCCGCAGCTCCAGCCCCAAGCAGACAGGGCTGTGCTTCGTTCGGGTGGTCCGGAGGAGGTACCCCACCACATCCACAAGCGCAGCACCACCGGCAGCTCCTGCCTGGAAATGCTCAGTGCCCAAAAGAACGATTCGCGGGGAAATGCTGTGGCAGAGCTCGGACACGTGCGGTGTTTGGCTTCCCTCGGTACGGGGGGCCAAGAGGGGAGCCTGGCTTTAGACCTGCCGCAGGAGGCTCTCTGCAGCATGGCCAGAAAACCGGTCTCAAGAAGGGGTCCGTTCCTTGGAAGAGGGTGAGTTCGGAGAAGACGGCAGCATTTCTCCCGGCTGGCGCCGAAGAACAGGAATCGCATAAAGTGAAACCCGGTTTTGCTGCGGCAGCAGATCGAGAGGCCTCCAAACAAAGATGATGCTCCTGGGCGAAGAGGAGAGGAAGGTGGAAAAACTGATGATCCGTGTAGTAAAGAACAAGACGCGGACGTGGCTGTCCTCCTCCCGCGTACCGCTGGCTTTTCGTAGGGGTTTTGAAGGCGATTCGATTATCCAGCGGGACTGGCCGGTGCAGGTGAGAAGCCGCTGCGGGAATGAAGGATCAGCTTTGCGGTGGGCAGGCAAGGACCTGCTTTTCCGCATCGCTTCATCTGTCCGGCCGTGGGCTGGGGGTCCAGCGGGACCCCTGGTCTGCTGCAAAGTCCTTCCACCCATCGTCTCCTGCCCCCGCGGCTCCACCGGAGACGGAGGCGGCAGTGGTTTGCGCTTGGTTCAGCGCGTCAGGAGGCTTCGCTCCTGCCTTGCCCTCCTGCGCATTCATTTGCTAATTTTCAGAGGTTACCGAGGAGACGTTATTGATGATGATGATGATGATAATGGTAATAGGGGAGATAGGTGGCAGATTAATTCCTGAACTCTCTAACAGGATTTAAGCTAACAAGAGAGGAGGGCTTTTTTCCTCCCTCTCTCCTTTCCCTTCCTCCTTTCAGATATTTCCTGTGCTGGGGATAACAACACCAAGGAGTGTTAAATTGGCTCTGAATGTCCACCCCTGGCTGTCCACATTCTTGTAACGATTTCATTAGCTTGAATTATCCACGTTATTTTCTTGTAATGGGATTAGCCGTACTGGAGTCAGCTGAAGTCCTGGAGCGGGAGGCGGGAGGGACCTTCCGCTGCGTATTTCATTAACTCTCTCATGCAGGGGGTGGAACTGGCCACGGCTCAGCCCAGGGGCAAAACCATTTGCCGGGGTCCTGCGTTCCTAAAGGAGGAAGAAAGAAAAAGGACCATTATTATTTTTCTTTCCCCCCCTGTAATCAGCAAATCAGCACAGAAGCAGAGACTGGCAGGGAGGTAATTTGTTGGGGGAGGAAGGTCCTATTTGGGGGCAAGGGGGGAAAAAAAAATAATAAAATGAAGACCATTGCAAAGCAATTGAGTGAATTCTGCTGGGCTGACGTGTGGCTGCAGCCTGCTGCCGGGGAAGAGGTGGTGCAGCAAAGGAAGGGAAGGACTTCTGTCTCTTTTGGACTCGTTGTCCCTGCCTAGAGCCATTTCTGATGAGCGGTTACGCTGCCCGGCTCATTCGATTGAGCTCTGTCCTCGGGCTGCCAGCAGTCACGAGGCGGGATTTAGGCAGTGGCAGGGCTTGGGGATGAGAAGGCAGCGAGAGGAGAGGAGGGGAGAGAGGAGGAGGTGGTGGCTGTAGATGGCAACCCGCGAGAAGGTTGGCAACCTCGCTAGAGGTTTTCTTGATCAGCTTTCCAACGTGGTTATTGCTAGTTCGTTTTTCATGAAGGAATATAAACCAGAGAGAGGGGTTTAGGGCTGCCCCATGCAGTGGGACATCTGAACGTGTCTGGAGGAATCTAAGGGTGATTTTTTTTGTTTGTTTTCCAAGAAGGTCTGCTCTTCTGGCGGCGGACAGCAGTTGGTCTTTCCAATCGTCGCATGGATTTGCAGTGCCAGTTGTGCTTTCCCCTGCAGAACTTGGCAGCCCAAGAGTCCTTGATCAGCTCATAGCTGAGGGCACACCAAGATCACACATGATGAACGCAGCTTTGCGTTTGGGACTTGAAAACAGCGATCAGGGCTGGACAGGTCTTGGCCTTTCCCAGGGAGCTGGCGGTTTAAATGCTTCTATTTGAGACAGGGAATGGGATGAGATGGAGGGGATGCTTCCCAGCTGGAGTAACGTTTACCCTGATGTAGAGGTACCTGTCCCACAAACGAGCATGTGTGAACGGCCGATGTGGCTGCCTGGGGTGGTGGTGGGGCCAGACTTAGACACTGGGGGCTGAGTGAGGGTGGGGAGAGACTTGGAAGCAGAAATTCAGACAAAACCCGGTGGGAAAAGAGGAGCTGTGGAAAGAGGCGGTGGAGTCAGCTGCAGAAGATGGCGTTGGCGCTGGCGTACCTGCTGATACTAGGGTGGAAGCGCAGAGGATTTGGGGCTGTGCTCGTAGCAGGAGAGCGGTGATTGAAGGCGAGGGAGCTGCGGGGTGGGAACTTGCGTGTCGTGCTGGCAGAGGAGGGAACAGGGTTTCTGGAGACCACCTGTATTCCCATCCTCCTCTGTCCTCCGGCTGCTTGGCTGTGTTGATGAAGGATAGTAAAGCACCTTCTAGTAAACAGATAAAGCCAAGTGAGCAGTATGTTGTCTACCGAGCTAGGGTGTGCTCTGTTTAATAGCAATATAATGTCCTATAATTAGCAGGCAAAGGACTTGCCTCCCAGCTGGCCTGTGCCAGAAGGATATAATTACAATCCCAAGGAGTGATGTTCCTCTGACCTGCCGCCAGCTTGCAGCGTACGTCTTACACCATGGAGGAGAAATCTACTTCTCTCTTCCCTGTATTCAGCCAGGGAAGCAAGGGGATGGCTACAGCATCACTGGAAGAGCTGCCAAAGCATCGGGAGAGCGGCTGGTACCCGGCAGTGCCGTGTAGAAGTACTGGATCCCTTGTGAGTGGGAGGGGGGGGATGTCCCTTCTGGCATCTCTGGGAACATCGCGTGTTTCCGCTGAGCTTGGGACGGGTGACTTGTTGAGGGAAAGGTTGTGGTTGTCTTTATTCCGCAGCCATGTGGATCGTCGCTCAGCCAGGGCCAGTAGAGGCTTTTACTGGTTTCCCAGTAAATCTGGATTGGCACAAAACAAAGGTTCTCGTTTAGGAAATATCTTAGTTGCAGCATTTGTTCGGGGCTGTCATCCCTTCCAGCCAACAGCGTGAAAACGTGCCAAGCCTGGGCGAGCAAGCACAGGCGCGAGGACAGATTTTGCCAGCCTGGCTGGCAGCTGCCTGCGGCACACGGGGAGCACAGGCAGAGGGGAGAGCCACGTCCTCCAGACCCACCGCACACCTCGGCGTGAGCTCTACCCTCCCCTCCGGGCCCTGACCCCCACTCGGGATTTCAGAGGACACCTGTTTGGACGCCGTTTTTCGTAAATATGTGGGAAATCCCAGCCCGGTGCGGTGTCACCAAGGACTGTGGGGGTGCCCTGCCAGAAATCCAGCCCCAGGCTGGGCACATGGGTCTGGTGGGGACAGGACTCGCCAGAAAGGAGGTGACAGTCTTCTGCGAAGTTAAGCTGGGCTGACTGCAACCAAGTGAATGTCTTAAGGAGGAAAGGGCTTCGCTCCTGCAACCGCCAGGTCCTTCAGTGCTGTGGCTGAGCCCTGGCTCTGGTGCAGGGGCTTGGGGAACACTTGGAGAAGACATGGACGCCGGTGGGTACCAATCCAGAAACCACTCAGGTTTCACGCTCACGTTAACTCCGGGGACTTCTCTGTAAACCGTCGTGCTCGGGGCGAGGAGCCTGGCACGGTGCTGTGCTCCGCACCGGCAGCAGGGTTTGGTGCCAGCGCTTTCTGATCTCCATCCAGTTTGCCACGGAATGAGAGAGAGACGTCAGCTCCAAGAGGAACCCGCACCCCTGGGGTGCACGCTGCGTTTTCACACCGTTTGCGCCCATCGGAGCGGCGTGCTGGAAAGGGAAGGAGGTGGCAGCGACACCCGGTCTGAGCTGCTGTGAGCCCCCCCCGCCTCTGCAGCCATCCCCACCCCTGGGGAAACACGTGTTTTAAAGCAGCTCGGGGAGATCTTAGGGGCGAGCTGTGGTTTAGCAGCCTGTATAAAAGCTGCTTTTTTCCCTCCCCTGTCGTTTTGCTTGGGTTTCGTCCGGGCGATGAGCTGCATCCCTTTTCCCTCCGCCATCCCCGCTCCTGTGGCTTTGCCCCCGGCAGCCGTGGCACAATCCGTGGACGACTGTCCCGGAGCTGGAAGGCTGCGGCATCGATGCAGCCGGTGTGGGAGCAAATGTGGTGGCACCTGGCTTCCCCAGGTACTGGGAGCCTGGCACTGCGGGGGGTAATTGGGTTCCCTCTGCCTCTCTCCCCCCCCCCCCCCCCAGATCTGGAGGAAATAATTGGAAAAGAGAGGTGTGAGTCTCTGCCTGGCGCTGGAGAGGAGAACATTAAAGGCCCAAGCTCTCCACTTCATTCGCAGCTCCTGGGATGGTAATTGCTGTGTTGTGGTTTCTAATTAGCGCCGCAGTGGGGGGGAGGGTGTTTTACTCCGCAGCCCCGGTGGGGTCAGCCCTGTCCCTGTCCTGCCCCTTGGCTTTCCTCACCCCCCAGCTTTGCCTACTCCCCCGTGGGAGCTGTGCTGCAGCTTTCTCCGACAGACCCCTCTCTCTGGGACCCACTGGTGGATACCGCTGTCCTTCCCCCCAAACCTCTCCCCAGGGAGATGCCGGTGGCCAGCCCTGCTCAGCATTGGGCCCCCACCACCTCTGCCTGTCTCCCAGCATGGGTGGCTCGGGCAGCTCTCGGCTGGGGAGGAAGGAAAAGCCAGCTTCTTCTCTCTCTGCCCAGGCTGATGTGGGTCACCGTGGCTTCCCCCGGGACCCTGAGCCCCAGGGTCCGTAGCCATCCTGCTCCTGCTGGGCACCTTCTTGCCCATCCTGCGCGTTGGGTCTCGGTGTTGAAAGGAGACGCATGGTGTTTTGGCGCACAGAGCGAGTGTCGGCCGAGACCTCCTCCCTTTTAGCAACTATTCCGCTCGTATTCCTTCAGCAAATATTCTGCTCCCCCCAGGGAGTGCCCATGATGTTTTCCACAGAGATTGGAGCAAGCGCTCCCTTGCCCGTGCCACCCACCAGCTGTCTTTCCTAGCTAGATGCTCATCTCCTTGAGCCAGGAGCTCTCTCCTTTACCTCTCCCTTAACCCAACTGGGGCACTCGAGGTCCTACAGGGATGCTGCAAGCGAGAGGAGCCCCCGTCACCCCCTTTGCAGGGGGACCCTCCTGCCGCTGGAACCCCCGCGGTATTCTTGCCGCTCCCGGAGCCGAGCATCCCCGCTGGCCGAGGCTGCTCCCTCTCCTCCGCTCGGGTTTGTTTGTTTGTTTGCGTAGCGCCAGCTCGAAGGGGGCAGGAGGGAGAGAGGGAGGGAAAGCACCAAGGAGGAGACGTGCGGATTCATTTTGAGGCCTCATAATGGTACATTTACACACCACGTTGCCTAAGGAAATTGGGTAGATGAATGCCTGGTCATGCTGCCAGTGCACCAGGTTAACTCCCAGGATTTAGCTTATATCATTTCACGAGAGCGTTTATGGCCTTTACTGTGTTTATTCCCAGGTGCTCTTTGGCACTGCTGCATCCCAGGCTCCTTTTGTGTATGCACGCGTGTGTGTAGATTTTCAAATAAAATAACACATCTATTCAGACCCGGTCCACATTAAATATTTATTGCCTGCAGTTTGTGCATATGTGTTTGATAAATGGGTGTAAGGGGAGGGGAGGAGAAGGGGAAGCGGGAACTCGGATACGGAGAAAGCACCGGCTTTGTCCTGGAATTTCTCCAGGGGACGGCGCTGGAGAGGGGTATCCGGCGAGCGCTGCCTTTGGGTCTGTTTCCAGGCTTTTTGGACAAGGTTCAGGCTGGTGGGATGGCTGCATGCTTTGGTGCTTAAGCGACAAGTTCCTTCTCCAGGGACAGGCAGGCCGTGACAAGGTTTCTGCTGCCAGCCCTACCCAGCACCCTCCGGCTAAGCAGGACCCCCTTATCTCCCCATTCCTGACTTCCCATCCCGTTGGCACCCAGAAACTTGTCTGAAATGCTGCTGGATCTGGGGGTTGTTGTTCAGGACTTGGGTCTGCTGAATTCACCTGTTTCCCTTTAAACATTCAGCAAGCTTAAATAAAACCAGTTTATTCCAGCCCATCAAAGAGGCTGGGTGGCTGGCTGCAGAAGGGGAAACGCAGGTACCCAACTGAAGTGTTAGAGCGAGGAAATCCAGTCTTAAAAATTATGCCCAGCATCCATGGAGCAGAAGGATGACACCTTTGCAAAAGTGGTGCCTGCAACGGGCTCTGGGGATGGAGGAGCTATTCTGGAAAGAGAATAGGTCTCCATGGGGCCGTGCTCTGGCTCGTGCCTGTATCCTGTGCACTCTAGCCCCTCTTCAGAGGGGCAAATAAATCTGTTTCGATGGCAGTTTGGAGCAGCCCTGCCTCCTGGTAACCTGGAGATGCTCTTTGCCCGCCATGAACAGGGCATGACATGCAGGCTGCGTCTTTGATTTCTGCAGATCTCCTAAAGGGAGGAGGAGCATAGCTCTTATATTAAAGAATTTTTTTGCTTTGTTAAGGTTTGTGACCAGAAAGGATGACGCTTGAAATCTAAGCTGAGTTTTCAGCTATTACTAGATTCTTTGGACATGGGGCTTACAGGGAAGCAGAGCGGCCGTGGAACAACCGCTCACCTTAGTCCTCAGAGCTGGCAAGCCTGCAATGTGGGTCTGCAACTGGTAGTGCTGTGGTTTGTGATGAAATGATCGTTCTCCCCTTGATCTCATAGTGTCTTTGCTTTTCCTTCTCTAATTCACAGCACCTTTGGAGAGCTGAAGACTGTCCGGCTGCCCAAGAAAATGGCAGGAACGGGATCCCACCGGGGCTTTGGGTTTGTGGATTTCCTCACCAAGCAGGATGCCAAGGTGAGATGTAGTCCTCCCCCTCCGGCACCCTCCCAGCCTGCTCTCGGAGCAGAAGGTGAAGAAGGGAGCCTGGAGGCTCTGTCCCACTGAGGCTTAGCCTAGATTTGGGGCAGGCTGTTACCATTCGCCAGCGAAGCTGCGCTGAGGCTACAACCCCCATGTGGGCGACCGCTGGAGGTTACATGACAGAAACTGTAACATAAGCTGTAACGGACGTAAGTTTGGTGCAACTGATAAAATGGCTAAAAATCCACGTAATGTAGAAGGACAGGGGCTTGTTTTTCAGGTTTGTCACAAGCAAGGTGAGAAGGGATGGTTCTGACCCAACGTTAACACATCAGGAAACCCGAGTACATGTCCCATCTCCACCACTGCCTTGGTTTTAGGGGAGTTTTGGATATTGTGGCTGTTCACCGATTTGTAAACTCCACAAGGCCCATGTTCATCAGTTCCCCCATGTGTTTTGAGACCCCCCTGTGAGCAGCCTTACCCTGGTGTTTTCCAGACAGTAAGCATAACAGAAGAGCGGTAGTTGCGAATTGGTCAAAAGGATGGGCAAGCAGAAACAAAGGGCTGTGTCTGCTTTGCCTTGCTGAACACAAGACGAAAGATAAAGTTCTGTAATACAGTCATTGTCTTGGTGCAAAGAGGGGACGTAGCTGTGCTGGGTTGGCCAAGGATGCTTTCTCAGAGTGGTCTGCGCTGGCTGTTTGACAGGAATATGGAAAATGTCAGCGGCAGGCAGCGGTGCCTGGGAAATGCCTTTCTCAGCACCAAGAACTGAGCTCCTGAAGCCTACAAGTTGAAAGCACATTTTGCTTTAACCAAAAAATGCAGAACCTGTCGTTCCAATATCTTGACGTTTTTGCGATCTGTATGCACTTTATGCTGCAAAATATTCCGTAGCATTTTAAGCCAGGGTAGATTGCTGTTCAAAACGCTCTAGTCTATTTATTTTTTTAAAGCTTTCCTATACGTTTAAGTTCCATATTTGCAGAAATAACAAGGAGATCGTAGCCTGTCTGATAGTATTCTGCTCTCACCCTTTGTCGGAGGTTCGGGAGCAGGCTGGACCAGGCGTGATCTCCCATGTGTTGGGCAGAAGAGGGTCCTCGGCCCTGCTGTAAGCTGCTGTGTGGGCACTCCCAGCGCCGGAGCAGTGCGGGTTTTGTCCCCGCTGCTGGCAATTTGCACAGTGTCTGGAAGAGGAATGGTTGTGGGCGCAAGCCGAGGGATGTTATTGCTGAAGTGAAGGGATCACACGGCTCCGCTGGCTCCCCGAGACTCCAGATTTTCAAGACTGTGAGCAGAGATGAAGGAGAGAGGAGGGGGGAGCCAGCATAGCCCATGTTTATGTTTTTAGACAGGATTCATTGATCCGGGATCACAAGGGACTATTAGATCATCAGTTCCAGCCTGACCTCTCATATAACACAGTACATAGAGTTTCTTTGTTAGTCCCGTATTGATCCTAATTCAAACTTCCTTCCTCTCGGCGTTCGTCCTCCCTTTGGGAGTCAGCTCGCTGGGCAGCGTGGGGTGCAGTGAGCCCTGCGTGGTGAGCTGCGCCCGCGGCTCTGCTCAAACCCCAGCTCTGGGCAGCTTTGCTTTAACCTCTGCTTCACACCAGAGTCGTTCAGGCTTCGTTCCTGGTTTTTGAATTAATCTTTTCCTAAGGAAACTTCAAGCATTTGATGGAAAGGTGCATACAGGGACCTGGCTGGTTCTTGACTGTTGCTCAGCCACTGGTTTGGGGGTGAATGAGGCAGCACCCGCTTTTCTGCTTGGTTTCTGGAGGAAACAGGGCACAGGCTCAGGGTCTGCCTTCCACGCCTCTTCAGCCCCTCGGGGACCTGGTGGCTAATTCCAGCTGCACTGGACAAATAGAGATCTCAGCGGTAGGAAACGCGTCTATCACTGGTGGACGCTGGCAGCCAGCTGGAGGGGAGAGAGCTGGGCAGGGCATTTACTTGGGGCACTGCTGCCAAAGCTCGCAAAGGCCATGGGAGGCAAGCGTGCAGGGAGAAAGCTGCCCTGTGGAAGAGCGCTTAGGGGGTTTTCTTCTTTTCCAGCAAAGCAGCTCTTCTTCCTTCTTCTTCATATTTTTTTTTTTCCTACCCTCATCTCTTTGAGGGATTTAATTGTCTCACAAGTGGCACATCAAGTACACTCCATTGGCTGTCTAGAAGAGGATGCGCTGTGTATTGATGAATAGGATCCTGAATATTGTAAACACAGACATAATTGCTTAGAGTTTATTGCTGAGTGAAATGAGAGAGGAGGGGAGTGGGCCTGAAGACCTCTGAGCTGAATAGCTGTGACTGTCAATGACATTTTTGCTCAGAGTGGTAATCTGGAAATCGCTTATAAGCATCTTATAAAACAGGATGGTTTTGTAATAGAATAGTTAGGGTGGCTTTGTTGGGCATTTAAAGCCTGTGACCTCCTGTGTTTGTCTTTTTCTCTGAGCAGTCACGGCTGCTGTGGGAGCGCGTACGGGGATTTTCCAAAGGCAGGACAGAGTTGTGGGGCTCCCCCTCTGAACTCCCCGATGCCGTGCCTGCAGACCTGTCCCGTCGGGCTGCGTTTCGTCCCCTTGGCCTCCCCCGATGCTCTGCCACCCGCTCGAGGGGAGCCAGTCCTGCCGAAAGGTGCCGTCGCGGGAGGGGTGAGCGCCTGAGCCGCACTCGTCAGGCAGCGGGTCGCTTTGCCTATAGGGGGGGTGACGTCCAGGCAGGGCAGGGGATGCTGCTGGTGGGAGCATCTTCTCCCCATCATCTGCTCGTCCTTCAGAGCCCCAGTCTCACGCCTGGCTTTCCCACGGTGATGTCTGCAGCCGGGGCCGTCTCTTGCGTAGTTTGACGGCTCCCAGGGTGATGGATGGCCCTCGACTGGGAGTGTTACACCACCGTCAGATGAAATTAGCAGCCCTCTCTCTTCTATGTCGCGAGCATTTAGCAGATCACAGCACGCACGTGCGTGAAGCCAGGAAACTGGGAGGAACCAATGTCAAAGACAGCAACAGGAGGGACGAAGTAATATTCACAGAGAGGGTTTGTATGCCTGCTGATCAAGCCTTCAGTTTTAAATCTCCAGTGCCAGCTGACCGGTAGCTGGGAGCGCATGGAAGTTAGGGGATGAGAAGGGGAACTTTGATCCGCCGGCAATAACAAATTAACTCCGGTTAAGGAAGCATTAACCGTTTGACACGTTTCGTGATGTTCCCTGTGCAGAACCGTTGTGGAATTGTTTTTATTTTTGAACTATTAACTGGAAGCCGAGTTTCCACTTTTCTCCCCTGTTGATATAAAAATACATCTGGTCTCCAAATAGAAATTGCCCATTCGGGAAAGACAGTCAACCCTTTAAAAATGCACGCACAGGGAAGGAAAAATCCTTGTGTGCAGCTGGCATCGCAGAGAGCATCCTCAGTTGGGACCAGTTCTTGCAAGGAAGGGAAATTTATCAATCTCCTAATGTTGTTGACCCTTTGTCCCTCTAATGACTCCAGCCCGGAGGCTCTTCGGCTTGAGTATTTAATAGGGCAAGGGGGAATCTATAGGCAGAGCAGCACTGTCCTCCAAATTAATACGGTATTTAGGGATGGAGCCGTAGCACTCGGGGGTGACAGACGCGATGGTCCGGTCTCTTGATCTCTGCCTTTCCAACGCCCCGGCGCAGCAGGCTTTGCTCCAAAGCAGTGTCTGTCTTGTCCCGGCAGCCCAGGCTTCACGTGAGTTTTTTGGCCACCTCTTAATTTTGAAATTCCCTTACTGAATCCCACAAACGTTTTTAAGCTGCTGTTCCAGTCTCTTTCCCTTCCTTTCTCTGCTTTTCCCTGCCCTGTTCACCTCTTCATCCACCACCTGGGCTCTAGCCCTGCCCAAGCTGTACTCAGAGCTAGCGATGAAATCCTGCCGCACTGAGCCGTGATGTTTAACTTGAACCAAACTCTGCAAAATCGTACTCGGGAGGGTTCAGAAATGACATTTTTAAGCATGCTTGCATCCTATTTTCGAGGGCGAGAGGGCCGTAGGGTTTTCATGCAACCCCTAAAGCATTTGGAGAGCAAAAGAGACCTGTGAGGAGGTTTGCCAGGGCTCTTCAGCTTTCGGTGCTACCTGACAGTGGGTATATTACCAAATGCAGCAGCTTTAATGAAATCCTTTTTTGGCATTTAAGGATACCGAGCCTCGTGTGGTGGAGGTTCCCCTTTTCTGTAGGATGACGTAGGTGTAGGATGATGCAAAGCCGTGGTAATTAGAGGTCTTTTCTCTCGGATAGGTGGACACCACACCTGTCTTTATCCCTAGTTTGGTTACAACTAAACAAATCTCTGGCCATTTGATGCTTTGGTCTTCAGAAGAGGTGTCCTGGGAAGGCAGACACTCGGGTGGAGGAGCCGTACCCCAAGAATAGCTCCTGCCTCCAGCCCCACTTTCTTTGAAAGCCAGCCTGCTTGTCCTCATTTCATATATTTCATGTAATTAAAATATATTTTTTCCCTATCTATCTTTTCATTTGGAATAGCAGCAGTGACAAATTTCCTCCTCCTGCTGGAAGTTTTCCAGCAATGCAGATGTATGGGGATGGCATTTCTCCCCTTCATCCCTTTGTCTTTTAAATCATCGGTGGTTTCTCTTTTTTTTTTTCCCCCGAAAAAGTTCAATTCCTCTCAGAGCAATGAAGAGCTAAGGTTTCTTTTTTAATTGACATTCATGTGTTTGTCACCCAAGATGCGTGGCTTCCCTTCTGCAGCCCCAGCTCCGGGAGCCCATCTGGAAGACGGGGCTGTGGGGATTACGGGTCCCCGCAATCTCGCCCTGGCATCCCAAGTGCCTGGGACGGTGAGAGCCCACCAAGCACCGCCACACGTTGCACCACGATGGTGGGCATGTTCGGCGCGGTCTGCCCACCTCCGTGACCTGCCGTGGAGCGCAGCGAGGTTGCTGGGGCCGTATGCTGTCTCCCAACCTTCCTCTTCCTCGTGCCGCGGGAAGTGAGAAATTAAAAAGTATAAATTAACAAATGAGACCTGGCGATTAGAGCTGCGGTTGTTTGCCAGGCTTTGGAAATGGCTCTTTGTGCCAACGTAAACAGCCATCACAACTCCCTACTGCCACCTCCCCCCGAGTGTTTATTTAAGCCAACACATTGCTCTGCTAATTGGATACCATTCCAAGTGAAAATAGGCCCTTAAAACAACAGCAGCGGCAAATAAAAACAGCTGTAGCTGCAAAAACACCAGCCAGGCTTGCAGCCCTTCGGAGGGGAAGGCACCCCTCAAAAAGGAGGCATGCCGCCCTGCCGGGGTCCGTCCCCGCGGAGCTGGCGAAGGTGGGGAATCTCAGCGATGCTGCGGAGCAGGTGGAGCTGGTGCTCCTCGCTTCTCTTTTTTGTAACGTGTGAGAATTACATGAGCAAAAGGGAGTCGGAAGGAGGGGAAAACCCAGGTTACTGAGCGCTGGTCACTGGAAACGGGGAGGGTTTTTTGCATTTTGTAACCTGGCGGCTTAGTCAGGAGTGGTCGTGGGCAGCCAAAGCCTCTTGCAGGAAGAGCCCTGTGATATTTGGGGACAACCGCGGTGGTTCAAAATTGCTGTTTAGCAGACAGCTCAGAGGAGAAGCCTGGGCTTCTCCAGGACAACTTCGGTGCTGGTTTGGGGGCCTCTGGATGGGCAGACACGTCCCTGTTGGACAGTGGGATGTGTTTCTGTGGTCCTATAGCTGCTGTATTTGTTCCAAGGGTGTGAGTTAGCAGAGCTTACAACCTGACTTATTCCCAGCCTTAGCTGGGGTTTTTAAAAAAGCACCTGGGGCTCCTTTTCTCTACTTTCTCTCCTTTTCGCTGTTTTCCTGAATGCCTCTGCTGGTTGCCTACAGTCATAGAAAGCCGGCTGAGCTACTGTGGCGGCTGGCACGCACGTATTCGACATCAGCAAGAGATTATAGCTGTACGGATGTTATTAAGCAGGATCTAACAATGAGGAAACCTCTGGATTTCTATAACATAGCAAACCACGATAGGCAAAAAAGAGGAGAGGACTTCTGCATTGGCTTCTGGCTCTGCCACATTTGCCGTCACCACAGCCAACATCACCGAAGGGTTGGCGAGGGGAAGGCAGCTTTCCCCGCTGAGCTCGTGCTTCTTCAGACTCGTCGTCCCCGAGCAGAAAGCAATCTCTCTACTCGCATTTAGGCTGTGCTTTACTGCGCGCCAGCAGAGAGAGCAGGGTGGCTGGAGAGCCGCGAGGATGCTCTGCCCGTCCTAACCCGGGCGAGCCCTGGTTTAGAGTTGACCCAGCTAGTGCTGCCCCAAGTTTTGAGAGCCTTTCCCGGCTCAG
Organism: Buteo buteo; assembly: GCF_964188355.1. Classification (NCBI taxonomy): domain Eukaryota; kingdom Metazoa; phylum Chordata; class Aves; order Accipitriformes; family Accipitridae; genus Buteo; species Buteo buteo. The sequence continues at coordinate 41,088,152 of NC_134181.1, read as the reverse complement.
GTGTGTTCCCAGGGCGATGCAAGGCTGCAGCCAACCTTGAGCTGCTTGCTGTGCTGGATTTCAGCCTGCTCCCTAGCGAGCAGCAGCAGCCTCCAGGAATGGCGATGGGTATTTGCTCTGCTGCAAGTATGTAGAAGATAAATGATCAAGTCAAAGCCGCTGATGGAGATGGATCCTGCCCCATCAGAGCAAAGCGCTCAAAGTAGGGTGTTCTCTGGTGGCCTTTTAGATTCGGGGCGGGGGGAGAGACATCTTTTCCTCGTGTGAGCCGGTTTTTATTTCATCCCTTATTATTTTTTTCTCTCCCAATTCCGCAGAAAGCGTTCAACGCCCTGTGCCACAGCACGCATTTGTACGGCCGGAGGCTGGTCTTGGAGTGGGCAGACACGGAGGAGACGGTGGAGGCCCTGAGACGGAAAACGGCAGACCATTTCCACGGTAACGCAGCAGCATCCTTCTGGCCTGGCGATACAGCCCCGGCTGGCACCGTCCCATCTGGCACACGCTGCCGGTCCGTGCCAGCCCTTTCCCCGCCGCTGCCGCCGGCTTTGCCGGAGCTGGCAGGTAGATGCTGGAGCCTGACAATGCGAGCGCAGGGGGAAGCAGGAGGCATCCAGGCCACGGCTTTGTCTGACAGCTCTCTGCGTGCGTGTGAGCCAGTTAACTCTCCGTCTGCTGGCCCTGCCGAGGCACCTCGATGGCGCCTGCCAGCTGCGATGCTTTTGCTCCATCCACCTGCACCCCAGGGCGCTCCGTAGGTGGGGACAGGCTCCGTGCAGGCAGCACGCAGATTAAAAAGGACAAATAATTTGCCCGTCGGTTGAGACGTGGAGAGGGCTGTTTGGATCAGGTTCCCGAGAATGACAGCTCCGCAGATAACAGCACTGCAGGCTCCTATTGACAGCCATCGACAGGCACAAATGCATTGCTTGGCAAATATTTATGTAGGAAGGGCTCCCCTGGGCTGGTGGGCTAAGCTGGAGATCAATGCTCTTCCTCCTGCATCCCTTCCCAGCTTCCCCTCTCCATCACGCACGTGCCCATCGCCCGGGGGGTTGGCATAAGCAGTTCTGGGGCTGCACATCACAATCCCCGGCGGTGGAAGAGCAGCGAGCCTCGCTTATTTAGCGAGCCTGACTCCGGTGGGACCTGGCCTCGTGTTCATGAAATAGTGTGCGTAGCGCTGATTAATACAGGCTGGGGAAGCTGCAGTTTGGTGGTGGAAGGGCTGAGGGTGGATATGACCAGGGAGGTGTGGAGCGAAGGGGGATGTGCTGGGAGCCGTGGGCACATCTCCAGCACGGTGCCAAAAAGGAGACCAAAAGGAGCACGGCGGCATCGAGGTGCGTGGAATAGCCTGGGTGTAGAGCTGTGCTGCTGGGGGCATGTGTGAGGCAGCCGTGAAGGGCAGGCACTGCTGGGGATGGATGTGCCCACCCAGAACCCAGCACTGGAGGGGTGACACATCATGCTCGATCGCAGTAATGTGAGTCTCCACCCGGCTGGAGAAGGCAGCGGGTGAGATGTTTCATGCACCCCATTTTCTACTGAGGGTCTCCTTTCTCCATTTCTACTCTGCTCAGTCTAGGGGGAAAAAATAGTCTTGGCTTTACGGTAGCTGCAGACTTGCAGCAGATGCTGGCTGCTGCCTGCGAGCTCTGTCGCGTCCCTGTTTCCCCCAGGCTCAGCTTGCTTCCCGATTCCTGTCTGCATTTGCTCCAGCCTGCTTGTCCGGGGTCTTCCTCACCGAGGTGGGGACTCTGGGAGAGTGGCAGAAGAGCGTTTTCACATCCCAGGAGGGATGCTGCCTTGGAGCTCTGATGGCTCCAGGGGGCTTGGCTGAAAAACAGGAGCAAGGTTATCGCTCCCTATCTTTAGGGACTGAAAATGCGATTGAAGGCAGCAGTCATCACAGCTCTCCAGCCCGTCTCGAGGGGAGAGAAATAACATTTGGTGACTTCAGCCCCGGGTGGTGCACACACACGTCCTCCGCTGCAAAACTGCTGGTAGCTAATCCTGCGGCAGAGCGGGATCTGCCAGAAGCGGATCTCCGTAACAAAGCCCATCTGGGGCACGCTAGCGGGCACCTGGGGCTGCCTGGTGCCTGGGACCGGGTCTCAGCCTCTCTGCACTGCACTGCCAGGCTGGAGTTTCACGGGTGGGATTTTATTTCTTCAGGAATTGCCCTCTCCTGATTTTGAGGCGGGCGTGCTGCGTGATTTCTGGCAGGCCCTTTTGCTGTGGGTGTGCAGAAAGCGATAGCGATAAAGAGGGAGAAGCTGCAGCTACCGCTCTGCCTTCAGCTGCCGTAGGGATGCTCCTTCATTTTTCCTCCCCAGCGTAGCCGCAAGCTGATTTTCCCACGTGGAGCCAGGGCGGAGAGGATACAGAGCATGCACAGCATTGCTGCCCTGCCCCGAATCCTCCCCACGCCTTCAGCCTACCAAACAGCCAGGCTGAGACCGCGCACCTCGTTTCACTGGTGATGCAGACTGGATTCTGTCGACCAGAAACCAAGCTGGCTTTTTCCTGCCGATACGCATTTCCCCCCGCTTTCCTCCTCTCCCCACAAGGCGTAGGAGCATCTCGGACATCCGTGTGCTGTTCGTGGATGTCCCCGTGAGTTTTCCTCTCCCACCTCAGTGCGGGTGACTTGTGAGGGTCTTCCCACAGCTTTGCAGGCTGTAGCGGTCAGGCCCATGTGGTTCCTTATCTCCAAGTAGGAAGGGACCGAGCTGGGAAAGGGAGAGAAAAGATAATTTTGAGTCGTCGAGGCTCAGGAAACAGAGTCAAGACCGAGGTCCCTGGTGTCTTCAGCTGCTCTTTCCCACCAAAAGCCGCTGCTGCTGCTGTCCTCGTGTTGCTCCCCAAGCCAAGCCCAGCCAGCAGCGGACGCAGGGAAGGTAAAGAAGCAGGACGGGGAGGCAGATGCCTTCAAACGGCACAGCATGGTGGATGGAGTGGGTTTTATCCCACCATCCAATGCAGCTTATTCCTTGTTTCGTGCCCTAAATTTCTTGGCAGGGTTGATGCATTGCCATCCCACGGGAGAGTCTTTTTCTTTTTTTATTTCTCTGAACGTCTCCTGTGATCCTTTTGGACCTGGAGACCTCCAACACCACAAGCCGCTCATGCTGTTCGGAGAGGCTGGTCTTGCTGTCGCGGCGTTGTGTGTTTGTCTCAAGCCGTGTTGGCAGTGCTGTGCCATCAGTACAGGGTAACATGTGGCCTCTGCTGCTCCTGGCCCTTTTCCTGGTTATTGCACAGAAATAAAAGCAGCCAGGGAGCGTGCCAAGGACTTTGCACATACCAGAAGAGGTAAAAGTGTTAAAGCAGGACAAAGGACTGAGACTGCCCACGCCACGGGGCTTTCGCACGCATTTCTCCCAAGTTTTATACAATTGGGATTTAAGTATTTTAAAAAGCTCCTTCCCTTTCCTCTTCCATTTCTTCTTTTTTATGCAGTTTTTGGGTTGCTGTGGACACAACAGTGATGCACAAATGTTTCCACAGTTAGCACGCGGTGGATCTGTGTGTAGGAGAGGCTGCAGAGGGCTAACAGAGGGTGAGAAGATTGCCGTAAGGCCTGGGGGGTTATTATCACCCAGGTCCAGTGGGACGACACAGTGACCTGCGCTCCCCTGGGTATGTTGGCGAGTTTGACTCGAGCAATGAGCTCATCCTGCTCCATCTTGCTTCCATCACAGCAGATTTCTGCATCTCCAGCTTTGAAAGAGCCACCTTGGTCTTTCAGGCTGGTTTCTGGAGTAGCAGCAGCCAAAACTCCTCACCCAGCGGCTCCAGTGTCAGCCCCGTCATTTTTGTCTTAGCAAGGAAATACTTTGTAAAGTCTAGACCTGGGCTGCGAGAGACACATCCTACCGCTGAATTCTCTCTGCTGCAATTATGCACCTTATTTCTAGACACCATTTATAGAGATTTGGCTTCTAGTTCCCAGGTCTCACTCTGCTGTTATTTGTTAGGTTAAAGAGAGGTCTGGTCTCCTAAATCTTTTCTACGTGTAGGCGTTTGTCATGGCAATCAAGCCACTTCTGAGCCATCTTTTCAAGAGGTCTAATAGATGCAATAAAATGGAATAGGCTTCCTTCCCATTTCGTGTAGTTTTCAGGTCATTCTTTATGGCTCGTTCTGAGTCTTTGTAATGTTCCAGGGGAAAGTGAGGACCCCAGAAGTGGTCACCGGCTGCCAGAGATGGTTTCAGTAATGCTGTCAGGAGCGAAGCCACAGCCCAGCCCTGATGGCTGGGACTGCAGCACTACACCTCGCGCTTGCTCTCCTGCCTCCGAGCACGGTCTGAGAGAGGTTTAAGCCTTTTTGCTCGTTTCTTTGAGTTTTAATTGCACCCCACTACGTGTTGTTAATTCGTGGGACCTGCTGCTGCAAGGTGGCTGGAAAGCCCGAGAGCTTTCCAGCCAGGGGAGGATTTGATGCTGCTGTGGATAAAGAGACTTACCTACTGTAACGTGGCGAGGAGAAGCCACGGAGAGGTTGGCCAACGGTTGGCCTTGGGGCCTCTAATCCAGACCATAATGCGGAGCAGGGTCATGGCAAACGCTACATCAGGGCAGCGAGGGATGCGTGAACCCCGCCACCAGCAACAGCTCGGCCCTCATTTGGGGAGCGGGAACCCTCCCTTTGGAAAACAAGGATCACCGGCACCTTTGAAACCAGCAGGGAGAATATTTCGGCTCCGCCAAAACAGCGACAAAGGGCTCCCAATGCCCTGCGGCTAAATTGCCAGCCGAGGGGCAGATCCGGATCTGCGCCCTGCGTAGGAGGGAGCGCTCTGGGGTCGCATCCAGAGCCCCCGTGCAGACCCTGCATCCCCGCCATCCCGTAACCGCAGCCCACAAAAGGTCTGCCAACAGCTCCATCCCCCTTTTTCTTCCCTCGCTTGCCCGGCACGGGGCGACGGTTGCCGCTGCGACTCCATCCCGGCGAGCCTCGCCGGGGGGAAGATTTGCGAGGAAGGCGGCGATACCCTCAGCGCGCGCGCGCTCCCTCTCTCCCGGGAGCTCGCGGTCCGTGCAGGGAAGGTACTTGCTCCCAATCCAGCTAAATTACTATTGACTTGTGTTCTCTGCGCTTCACAAACATTGCGCTCAGCCGTCACCAGCGGGGCTGGCGGTATCCTGCCAGGGCTAACTTGGGAAGCCAGCTGTGCCGGGCCGTTTTTTTCCTGCTCTTTCCCATCGATCAAAGAATTAAATCGACAGATGGGGAATTTAGCGCGAGACACGGGAAGGGGAAGGAATGGCTTGGCGGGGGGGGCGGTTTATAGGAAGGATGGGGTGGAAAGAGGGGATGCGGAGGCTGTGGGGTGGGGAAATGAGAGAGATGCACGAGGAGGGGGTCTGGCTTGTATTTCAGTTGTGAGAGCGATTCCAGCGAGGCCCCTGGTCTCAGCAGAGGGCTGGGGGTGGGTGTAAAGCAGCGGAGCCCCACTGTGGCTCGCCCCTGGTTATTTACCGGTGTTTGCTGGAAGCCGAGGGTTTGCAGGAGGTTTTGCTCCACTCTGGACCCGATCCCTGCGCCCTCCCCGCAAAGGTGGGAAGAGCCTTCCCTGTGCCCGTCACCTTTCCCAGGTTTCTTCTCCTTTGGCCGCAGAACCCCAAGTTGCTCCTTTTACCTCCCGGCTGCATTACAGACCTGCCGTGCTCACCCTCACCTCCCAGCCTTTTGGGCTTCCTTTTTTCTCCTTTCTTCTTTTTTTATTTTTTTAGATTTTTTTTTTTTTTTTTTTTAGAGAGCATCTGTAACTAATGCAAACACATGCCGTAGCCGGAGAGTAAAACCCTGCAGGATTAGCGTGGCATCCGCAACCCTGCCACGTTCTAATCCCGTGGTAATCCCCCTCTCAGCCCACCCCTGCCGGCTTTGGCTATTGTTTAAAGGAAGCAAATGGGATCGTTAGCGGGCAAACCTTAACCAGCTTGGAGCAGCAGAACGGAAGTCGAACCAATTCGCTTCCCCACCCTCCTGGGTTGGTTTGGGTTTTTTTCCCCCCTTTTCCTCCTTGTTAGGCGGGTTGGGGGATGCTCCCAGCGCTCCCCAACGGTGCCGCGGCTGAGCCGGTGAATCCGGAGCACGCGGTGGGGGCCGTTTGCCCTGCCAGCCCCCTGCCCGTGCCCCGGCAGGTCCTCTGGGTGCATCACACTGCTTGGGGATGCTCCCTTAGCACCCAGCACCCCGCGTCCAGCATCCCACATCCAGCATCCCCTCCGCCGCGTAACCCCTGCCATCGCCTCTGCGTGGGGCACGTCGGAGTCTGGTGGGGAAGGGGTAGCAGTCGGGGGACAAACTCATCCCTGCTATGGATTTGGGAGCCGAGATGATGTTCGATGCCATTTTTGAGCCCTGAGCGCAAGGCTGGCCGGGCGAGCAGGAGCCAGGAGGGCAGAGTAAAGGGGAGGGAGAACCGCTGAGCTGGCACCTTCCTCCAGGGTGGGTTGTCCCTCGTGTCTTTGGATGGTTGAACCGGGAAGAGCCGCTGGAGGGTCCCGGGTTGGCACCTTGCAGCCCCCCTCAGGTCCCCTGAGCTCGGCGGGGTGGGCGCTGGGAGGAGAGCGGGGGCTGCTGGCACCCCAGTCCCCCTGCCCGTCCCTGCAGCCCCCGGTGGGGAGGGAGGCGGATTCTGGCGCACTGTCAAGGAATTAATTGAAAAATAAAATCATTAGATGGGAACTCCAGAAATGCAAAATTGTTGGGAGTTGGGGGGGAGGCGGAGGGGGGGATGTGAGCTTTTGTCAGGTTAATTTCTTCTGTATTGATGTTTTGTGACATTTACTTGTTGTTTATCTCCCGCAGCAGCTGTAATACTAAAAGAAAATGCACAGCTTGTTCCATTTATTTATTTTACACCTTTTCTTTAGTCCTATGGTATGTTTGTTTGTTTGAGAAACCCAGCGAGGCTTTTGATGTCTGAAAGCAGGATTTAAACAGCTGTTCTCCATGTGCTGCTCGCAAGCGAGAGCCGCTGGCTGGGGAGCGAGTGGGGGGAGAGGGGGCTGTGCCGCAGCTCCTGCCGAGTGGGCACTTCTTGCCCGGTGAAGAAGAAGCGATACCGACATCGGCCTCAGCACAGGGACCAAATGGCTTTGTCACCCCCGGTACCGGGCAGCGATGCAGGATTGGGATGCTCGCTCGGGTGCTGGCAGCCCCGGGGGGGGTTTCTCACCCTCCCGCAGGCTGTAGCATCTGTGGAGAGGGATGCGTGCACGGTGCTGCGCCCCACAACAGTTTCGGGAGTGTGATGATGCTGGAGGGGGGGTCACAGGACAGTGTGGGGCAGGAGAAGCGAAGAGGAACATTGTTGCCCCATGTGCTGGGGAAGAGCCAGCCTCTTGCCTTCAGCCACTGCCAGCCCAGGTGGGAGATGCAGGCTGGGCTCATGTCTCAGCAAGGATGCTGGTGGGTCTGCGTCCCGCCAAGAGCCTTCTTCAACCAAGGCTGGTGTCTAGATTGGTCGTGCGACCACTTTTGGACAGGGGATGGGTGAACTGGGGTCGGTGGGAAGGGTCATCGTCACCAGCGAGCCCTGTTTGGACGCTGGGGCCGTTTGCTTCCAGCAAAGCCTGTGAATCAAAGCAAGCAGGGGTGGTAGGTATGGAGTCACCCCTCCAGCCACGGTGCCCTGCCGGGGTCTGGCTGATGAGGAGAACTAGATGATGGTGGAGGGGCTTTACCTGGGAAGGGGATGAGTGGGGCTGGAGGTAGCAGGAGATGAGCTGGAAGCGGTTACGCGTGGACCCGGGTTGTAATCTTTGCTTTTCTTCTTCTCCCACATCCCCTTCGCTACCACCTGGGCCTGGACAGACTCCCCGAAGAAGAGAAAACGATCGGAGGTTTTGAATGAAATCCTGGAGCATCTGGAAGAGGAGGAGAGCAACAAAGACGAGGCCATCTAGCAGCCGCCTGCCGTGCGATGAGGTGGGTAGTGGGGCGGTGGGGCTGTGGCAGGGCACAGCTGGCCATAAAGGTTAAAACGCCTTGGGCTGCCACAGGGTTGGCAGTGCCAGGAGGAGAAGAAAGTGGCATTGCAAAGGCTCAGCATCCTCCGAGCCGGGATCTCACCCGCTGCCTCTCCTCCCTGTCACCCCGCAGGCTCGTAGCCGTAATCTCAGGGGGTACAGCCCGGATTTGGGCTCGGTTTAGGCTCCACATCGGAGTGAACGCGTGCACTGCTTGTGTTTCTCTGTGCTCCCCGGTGTGTGTGTTTGCTTTCCTACAAGGGAAGCCAGCAGAATTGCTGTTGCAGCAGAAATTGCTGCCGAGTTGCGAATTGGCCCTCGCTGTGGTTGGGGGAGAACAGATGGGCTGCCAAAAAAAAAAAAAAAAAAAGCGCCTGTTTGGAGACCAGCCTGCAGCTGCCACCACAAAACGGATAGTTTGGTAAAGGCCTTTTCCCTGCCGGCACCCACAGTCTCCGTGGCTTCGCTCCCTCCGAGGGCAGCAAGCACCCCAAGGTCTAGTTCGTGCCGTCTTGAGTCCTGGCTGGCATGGCTTCTTCTTGGCGTGTGTCTTCTTGGAGTCGCATCTCTAGAGCCTGGAGAGTGTGGGATGGCGGAGGTTGGCAGGAGGGAGCCAGGACTAAATAGGTCCCTGTGGTCAAACACCGTGCAGTTCAGCCAGCCCCCCACCTCCTTTTGAGACCACCTAGCAAACCCTGTGTGGGCTCAAGAGAGGCGAGACAGGCTCATGGATCTCCTTTGCCTGTGTTTTTGGCCACGGTGTAAACCCTGGATTGCTGGTAGGAAACCTGTTCACCAGCCACAGCATCCAGAGAAGTGCAATAAAAACACCAGGGAGGCTCCTGGGTCCCTTCGAACTCCACTCTGCCCCTCTTTTTCCATCCACCGAGGGACTGGCCACCCACCTCCATGCTGATGAAACCCCGTCCTGTGCCGAGAAACTCACGCAGGGCCAAGAGAAACAAGTGCGTCGCGCTGGCGTGCCCCCCACGGGGACATGGCTCGGGGCGCTGGGCTGACAAATCCTTCACGCTGGGGAGAAAGTCCCTGCGGCACTTTCTCTAGCAGTGTTGTGTTTGCTCAGCACCGCCGAGGGGATGATTTTTGTCGCGTTCCGGCTCCCATTTTTACAGCCGCAGAAGTGACCCTGGTTCCTAAATCTCATCCAAGTGGCCCAGGGGGACCCCTGGTTTTCAGGGTGCCGCTAGTCCTGGGTGCTGCACGCATCCGAAGCGGCGCTGAGCCCACCATGCCGGGGGAAAGCCGGGGCTGTCCTCTGCATATCGGCGCCGGGAAGCCGCCCCAGCGCTCGCTGGCGTGTGTTTGTGTGTGCGATGCACATTAGTGCTGGAGAGGCTGTTTTCCTCTCGGCAATATCTGCCTATTGCTGCTAGGCGGTACCCAATACACCTAGCAGTGGGATGCTCATAACCTTACTTATTACCGGACTTTTGTTCAACCCACAACACCGCTGGCCGCCTGAATAGCGAGCGCATCTGGGCCTAGAGCCGACCAATAACCCTGCTAATACATCTGCCTTCCCGGGCTGCTGCAAGCGCCGGGCACAAGCACAGCGCCGGGGCCCTCCTGATGAAAGGGAAGGTGCTTACGTGACGGCAGGAATAATCCGAGTTGGGTTAAATAACTGCCTGCTTCATGCAGTGCATCTGCAGTAAGTGCCGGGGCCTCGAGATAACATTTGTTCCCTTGGAGCAGCTCTGATTTAAGGATGCCTCCAGGTGTACGTGCTGTTAACACCTTCTCCAGCAGCTAGCCCGAGGATGGAGCTGGGGAGGGATGGAGCTGGGGAGGGATGGAGCTGGGGACGGCTGGAGCTTGGAGGGATGGAGCTGGGGAGGGATGGAGCTTGGGAGGGATGGAGCTCAGAGGGATGGAGCTGGGGAGGGATGGAGCTGGGGAGGGATGGAGCTCGGAGGGATGGCGCTGGGGAGGGATGGCGCTGGGGAGGGATGGAGCTCGGAGGCATGGAGCTGGGGAGGGATGGAGCTGGGGAGGGATGGAGCAGCACAGGAGGGGCAGGACAGACAGCATTGCTCGGAGCCCAGGCAAGCCTGGCGCTTTTGGACCCATCCTGTCCTAGCTCCTTTGCAAACCTCCTCCCCGAAACCGGTCCTCCCGTGGGGCCCTGGGCTCAGCACCGGTGGGCTCGAGGCTCGCCAGCTCCCCAGCTCTTTGTGCGGACCCCCAGGAGGAGGCTGAGCGCTGCAGCTCAGTGCCCAGAGCTGTGACGCCCCGTGCCAGTCCCCCCCAAACCGTGCCGCAGCTCGAGAGCCCTTCTGCTGCCTTTGAGCGGCTTCCCAGCCCCCAACACTGGGCTTTCCTGCTGTGGGGCTTGGGGAACAGACCCCCCAGAATTCAGGAGTGTCCCCTTGGGACCTCTGCAGGGCTGCGGCGTAAAATGCTCATCCCTTCCCGCATCTGCCCTGCCCCACAGCAGGCAGGCGCTTGCGGTCGGCGGACAGGTAGGTAAACTGAGGCACGAGTGTTGGAGCAGCGCTGTCAGGGGGCATCAGCTGAAACGGTGACGAGCTAAGGGGGTCAGCTGAAACGGTGATCGCCGCAGGGAAATGGGGTTTTAGCATCCTGGGGGTGAAGGACCAACTGGCAGCGCTCACCACAAGCTGACGGAGGATGGAGGAGCCGGGCAGGATCCCTTCCAGGCACATGTGTCACCCAGCACACGATTTAAGTGAAGCTTTGCGGCGGCGTTGCAGGTTGAGGATGGAATTTCCTGGTGGTTTTTTTTGGTTTTTTTTTTTTCCTGGGTTGGTTTTTTTTCTCCCCCCTCTCCCTTCATTGTCTTTTGTGGCGGGGCAGGTTTCTTGCTGAGCGTCTCTGAGGTCTGCAGCGGCGACGAAAAGGATTAGCGCAAGCAGAGCATGTAGGCTTTAGAGAACAGAGCAGAGTTTGGTTTCAACATCTAATTCAATTTGTTCTGCCGAGATTGAAATATGAAATGGTTGCCAGTCAAACGTTCAAAGGGGGAGGAGGGAGGAAGGAAGAGAGGGAGCCTTCTTAAATTTAAATTTTAATGAAAATTAATTTAACCCTTTGATATGTTTTAAAACATGTTATTTCCCAGTCTGGAAACAGGCTAGAAAACATTCATGAGGGTTTTTTTTTCTCCGTACCTTCAAACATAATGAAGATTTTCTTTTTCCCTTAATGATACTTATCTTGTTGAGCAGTTTGACATTGGTTAATTTTTCAGGCAATTTGGTATCAAGGAAATCTGTTTGATGTGTGCGGGGGGGGCTGTGTATGTGTATACAGATATATATGCCCGTACATTAATTATGAAAGTGCTGATCGCAGCTCTGGAGAACAGTTTGAGTTAATTCCTACTCCACAAGCAAAGACTCGACTTCTTTGTTACGTATTGAGAATCCCACACGTTGCACCCCTAAAATTACAGAGGGTTTGACGGGAATTTTCTGAAAACGAGCATATACCTGCTAATTACCCTGAATGAAAATGAATGCGCTAGTAGGTCTGCAGGAAATTCATCACTCCCCGCTGCCTTTTTTTTTTTTTTCCCCCGGTCTGAAACAATCCTAATGATAAAATAATGCAAACTCTCTTAACTGTCCATGTAGTTAAACCTGGGAAATAGCCTCCCACTGGTCCTTAACCGTGGCGGTACCTCTCCAGCTGAACACCATCGCAATATGCTTATTTTGTTCGGGAGCAATAATAGTTTCTTTCAGCGGAAACTATTATTCAGAAAGGTTGTATCTATAACAAATGATTGCACCCTAATTGTGGTAATTGGGCTATGATGAGCTGTAGCCCTGGTCCCCTCATTTTGGTGGCTCTTGACACCCCAGGGCTGGTGTCACCGTGGGTGCTGGTCACCCCTCAGCTGCCCCCTGCTCCCTGGGGAGGATCTGGGCGCTTTTAGGGCGCGACGCTCATCTGCTCTGGGTGTCCTTTTTGGGGTGGGTGCCTTCTATCCAGGCTGTGCCCATGGCAAGAGGGGAACGAGCAGCTCGCTCCAAGCCTCTGCCCCTGCCCAGGTCATCATGCAGTGCTCTGGGGGCAAGAGCTGGAGATTCAACCATCCCGGGGGCTGCTCCGGGGGTTTCTCTCCGGGCTTTTGCCAGGTTCTTTCGGGGTTTCTCTCCGGCCTTTTGCCAGGTTGCGACAGCTTTGTCCGGGGCGAGACCCCGGCTTGCTGGACGGCAGCGGGAGCCGTGACGGCTGCGGCTGTTCCCCAGGCACCCGCCGTATCCCCGCTCCCCAGGGCCGGCTCTGGAATTGGATTAGGATATTATTCAAATGCAGCCTTTTTACTGAATTAGAGGGTTAACGGCTTTTAATGTAAAACTAGCTTTACTTTATTGCTGCCTGTTGCCAGAGGCCTGTGTGGGCTGTTATCTACTTAAGGGGACAGCAAGCAAGTCAACGCAGAGAGGATGGATATCCAGCGGGCCGGGGTTTTGCTGGGCGCCGCCAGTCCCTCTGCTGCCAGGGCTGGGCGTCTCTGCCGAGCGATGCTTCCCGCTGCTCTCGGAGCCAGGCTGTGTGCCGGTGCCGTCTTCGATCGCTCAAAGCAACTCATCGCCTTTGGAAAAACTCTTGACCACCATCCCTGTTGTTTTTCTCGCCGTCCCACGGAAGGAGGCGGCGGACTCGGTGCAGGCACGGACGGGCAGGTAGCATTCCGCTCCGCGAGCTGTTGTTTTCCTGAGCTGCGAGCTTGAACCGCTGCTGCTTGCAACGTGCCCCCATCCCTCTGCCCAGCCGCGGGTGGTTTCTTTTCATCGCCGGCGCGCTGGTCCTGCCTACCAGCGTTGGATCACGAATTTCAGCTCTTCTCATCCCTTTAGTCCCGTCATGCCTTTGCGAAGTCTTCCTCCCGAGCGTGCCCCACGGAGCCGGGCTCTGGGAAGCGCTGAAGGGCCAAGCAAGACTGTGTCTTCACAGCAAGCGCCGTCGATGCCGTTCACCAGCCCTTTGCCAGGGCGGCAGAAAACGCTCGCGTCCCCCGGCGTTTTTCTTGCTGCTTTCCAGCCCAGCTGCCAGGTCCAGGCAGGAGCTCTGGGATCTCAAGGCTTTCTGTCTGGCTGTCGGCGTTGGCAGCCATCCCCTTCTCCCCGGTAACTCTACCAGCTTTGCTTGTCTGCTCACAGAGGCAGTAAGTGCGGTGTCTGTGCATGCTTGAAGTCGTCTTCCTGAGCAAGATGCGGCAGGAAACACGCAGCAGGGGTTTGGGCTTTTAAAAAAAGCCAGCGTTCGGTTGCTGCTCCCTTGAGATGGAAGCAGCAGTGCGAAGGCAGGCTGGTGGAGCGATGCTTTCCCGCGGAGACCTACCCTCGCTGCCTCGGTTTCCCCGTTTTCAAAGCATGGTGCAGATCTACAGGTGGAAGCAGCTGCACGCCGTGCCCATTCCCGCATCCCCGCCGGGAGCAGCCCGGCTCCCTGCCGGCCGTGCAGGTGTGCTGCAAACTCCTGTTTTAACTGGCAGTCGGGGTTTGCTTTTCTTCAGCTCCTAATTGTCTCCCTTCCTCCTTTCTCCAGCCCTTTGCAGTTGCAAACCTTGTTCGCTTCTCCCTTGCCGGAGGATTAGCCAAGGGATGCTGCTGCTGCTGCTGCTGCCCCATCATTTCTCCGCCTCGCACGGAAAACTCCTTTACCTTCCCTGCAGCCAGCATTAAAATATTCTGACCGTGTCTGAGGGATTGGACGAGTCGCCACTGGGTAGCTGATTGCCACGGATCAGCCGCGTTCAGCCCCAGCCAAGGTGACTCCCAGCAGCTGGACCCCATCGTGGAAGGGGACGGCAACAAACTGGCTTTGCCCCGGGGTGCAGCCACCTGCGGGGACGGTTGGCTGGGGTGCTGGCTGGAGATTTGGGGAGCATGAGCTTCTCTGTAATATTACGGCATGTCTGGACCTTACCCCGGGTGGCACCGTGACCGGCGTTCGGCGGCACCACCGCCTTCCGGCTTCCCCCACCGCCTTCCTCGCAGGGAAATAAAACAGGAGAGCGAGGAGGCAGCGTGCAGCTTTCCAACCCCGGAGCGTGGCTGCGTGTGACTGAGACACGCTGCCTCTTGTTTTCCCTAAATATATGCATTGGAGAGGGAGAGAAATTGCATGGCAGGGCTTGAGATTTCAGACTTAGCCATTCATGAATAATAATCAGGCTCAGTAATTCACAGTAAATAGGTATCCAAATTGGCTAATAAGGGAGGCTTTCACCCCAAACTGGAGCTAGGAAGAGAGGCAGAGAGAATATGAACAGACGTTGGCTGAGGCGGGTGTCTGCACGGTGTGACCTGAATTGGTGAAATACGGAAAGCGATGCCAGCGCCAGAGTGGGGAGAGCAGCGACGGGGAAGGACCCCGGAGAAGGGACGGCGTCCGACCTCCCCTGCCGTGGGGCAGCCAGGCTTGGACCTGCAGCAGCACAGATCCCTACGTTCCACACTCCATAATTAGTGCCACGTAATTAGGCTCAGCTCTTTCTCCCAGCCCCAGGACCGTGCTGGGCTGATGGGCATCGGCGTGCCTGGTCCATGCGTCCTGCCGGTGCTGCTGCCCTGCAGCCCGCGTGGACCGGAGGGTACGGGGCCGGTGTCGTCACGTCCCCACGCGTGACGTCCCCAGCTCAGGGCTTAGCAAAGCTGCTGGGACAGCGATTGCAGAACGTGCTACCTAGCAAGGGGAATAAGTGTGGGAAAGTAAGAGGGAGGTCTGTAGCGTGTGTCAGGAGAGGTGATCTTGGGGAAAAAAATGGTTTTCTTTGTGTTCATTCCACCAAAATTCAGATTTTGCTTTGTCTGCTGGTTAGTTTTCCCCTGCGAGAGCGAGCGAGGCAGTGGTAGGAGCTGCGTTCAGGCGCAGTGTGGTGGGCTGTTGGTCTTCATCTGCCGGCGGCAGGCGAGGAAGAGGAGGAGGTGCTGCCCCACGGGCACCCGCTGCTCGAGGGAGATGGCTCCCAAGTGCTCGATGCCGGACGGAGCAGCAGCGACAGACACTCGGGAGGTCACCGAGTCCTTCCCTACAGCAGATCAGCTGCTGCTTCCCAACGAATCCTCCTGTAGCAGCACCTTAAGATGATGTTAGATAAAGTTAAGAGAAAGAAAAAAACGGAAAAGCACCTCTGCAGATCTCGGTGCGTGGTTCGGGCTATTTAAATACGCAGAATAGAAGCTCAAAATGCAGCTGATGAGTAGCTGAAGGAAGGCTGCCCCTCCGAGGGCCGGCTGTTGCCAGGCGGTGTTTTGCAGCTGCTAAATGACTTTTTAAATTGAGGAGAAACCTATAGCCACTTTTACAGTCCCCTTAGCTCCCTTATATAGGGCAGCGCAATGGCTGGAGAGCACCACGCTGCCGCTTGGCTGAGTTACCAGATATTACAGCCCCGCTGTCCTACAGCAAGGAATTGCAGTGGATTCGAAATAAACCACAGCAACTCTGGCCAAAGGCGATTTTCCTCCTGCCCTTCCGCTCTCCCTCGCCACCTCTCCCCTCCCTGCGCCGCTGGATTGAGGACGCTCACAAAATTTAGCATGCTGGGTGGCATGGAGCAAACAAATCTTTTTTTTTTTTTTTTTTTTTTTTGCCCTGTGACTTGGCTTATTTAAGTGCGTTGGAGGGGAGTTTTGGGGTGTGCAGAGTGTTTTTCCTTGGGGTATGATGGATGCTTTTGATGCCCCAGCAGCTGCAGCGCTGGTGGCCGGAGCCCCCCCATGTCCCTCCATCCCTTCCCTACAGCTTAAACTGTCCCTCACAGCCCAAAACTGGAGATGGGATTTAGCAGGTGTAATGAGGACAGCTTTATAAGCCACGAGAGACAGAGAGAAAATCGTGCTCCTGCCTCTCCCGTGTTTGGTGACCTAAAATCTTTTTGGAGTTAAGGGTAGCCTGTGTTAGCAGCCGTCCCGCTGATGCCAATGGGGCTGGAAAAGTGCTTGGGTGCTGCCCTCTGATCAGTCCAAAGGTTTTCTACTTCATCAGCTTAGAAATCAGACCACAAAATGCAAAATAAAGCTTCATCCAAAGAGCCACAAGAGATCTCTGTCCTGGCCATACACTAAGTCTCTGGGCAGCCGTCCCCGTGGGGCCGTACCCTGCCTTTGTGGGGTCCAACCCTGCCTGGAGAAAACAGGCAGCAAAGCCCAGGCTTAAGCTCAGCCTTATCCCTCCTGCCAAGCCTCTGAGACCTGCCCAAGCCCCACGCGAGACTTCGTATATGGCCGGGGCAGAGATCTCTCATGACGCTTTCGGTAAACCTTTAATTTTGCATTTTGTGGTCTGATTTCTAAGCCGATGAAGTAGAAAACCTTTTAATTTCTTTTCTCCCCCAGGCTCCAGGTGGGTGTGCGGCACGAGCTGCCACCACCGGCTCGGCCCGAAGCGGGACCCCGCCGCTCCAGCCACTCTGGGAGAATCCCACCGGTGTCTAAATTAACCCAGGTTATTTCGACAGAGCTGAGGCAGGCAGAGACAACCCATGCGGTGGTGCCGGTGGCTCCAAAGGCGCCGTAACACCTGGTGGGGAGGCAGAAACAGGCAGATTGCAGGCAGGAGCTGTTTTAATTTCATTTTTCAGCCGAACCCAGCCCTGTGTGTCAGCCTGGGCTAAGCAAGCCCCGGGAAACGGGAAGACAGACCGTCCCAGGAGCAATTTGAAGCACGTGTCAGCAGAAGTGATGCCGGGCGATCGCTGCCCCGGCGAGTCGCAGCTCACCATCCTACCCTCCCCGGCACGATAAACGGGACAGGCACATCACCCCCCCGGGGCAGCTGCAAACTAGAGCAGACGCTCCTCCTACCTGAAATTGGGGCTGAAAAATGAAAACTGGGAAGTTGTTTGGGTTTTTTTTTTTTAATCTAAAAAAAAAAAAAAGGCAAAAAACCCACCCCACTCTGTGGTTTCAGCTGGTGTGGCTGGAGCCCCGTGCTCCCGGCAGCGAGTGCGGCTGCGTGAGGCGGGAGGGGGGCGATGGACGGCAGGCAGGAGCCTTGGACTTCGTTAGGATTCAGCCGTTAGATCTCTCCTTTCTCTCTGATGGCTGAGTGTGATTGACACTTACAAATTACCCAGCCAAAAGTGTCGAGTCTTTGACCCCTGAGTAACATCTTTGGCAAGCCTGAGATTTGCCAGCATTTTGTCATCTAATTACTACAAATCCCTTGAAAATTCACTGGCTGGTGAATTTTTAATGCGGGACAATTTCAATGTGATGCATCGCCCAGATGGGCACGCGCGCGTGCTCCTTCCCTCTCCCCCCACCGCCTCTTCTCCTTCTCTTTCTTCTCCTCCTTCTCTCCTTTCTTTTCTCCGGTTCCTCCCCCCATCCCGTTTCTTACCTCCCTCCTGCCTGTGTGCATCCGTATTCACGGGAAGCGCCCCGGCGTCTCGTTCCCTCTCCAGGCTCTCCATCCCGCTGGACTAGCCGGCTGTGCCCGGGATGGAGCCGGGCACTTCGTGTGCCCCCCGAGCCCGGCAGTGCCACGCTCGAGTCCCCCTCACCATCTCTCCGGTGGTGGCAGGGAGCTGCTGCGTGGCATTAATTTTATTTTTTTTTCCATTTTCTCAGGTCTCTCGCTGATGGATGGAGAGGGAGAAGCCTCCACTGGGGACTACGACAGCCAACACACTTGTTGCCAGCGGAGTCCACTTGTCCTGGGAACCCAAGGGCTGATTTATGCCGTGTGTCCAGGTCTCGGTATTCCCAGCCTTTTAAACAGACCTTGAATTCGGAGCGGGAGGAAGAGCCCTTGTCTGCTGGTGGCTCCTGCCCGAGGATCACTTCTTAAATCCGGGCAGGGATGTGATTCCACCCATCTCAAAAACCACCCAACCTGGTGGCACAGAAACCTGGGGAGATGGACACTTCCCCTGCCGACCCCAGGGACTCCGGTAGAACCTGCTCTAAATGTCCGAGTTAAACGATAATTTCTGTACATTAAAAACCACATGTATATTTTAAGAGTTTTCCAAACTGAGTCGCATCTCAGGTTTGTTTGGAATTGTTTGTTTAATACATATTTGCAACAGCTAGGTAGTTATTTTGGTGCGATAGGGAGATAAGCATATTTTAGGAGGGAGGCCTGGGGTTTGCTGCGTTCGGCTTTGTGCCTGTGTCATTTCTGTCCCCGCTCTCAGGCAATCGCCTCCCGTCTCTCCCTTCCCGGCTTTCAAAGGGAAAGAGGCTTTGCTTTTCAACCAGGGTACCGCTTTACATATGTACGCAGCTGATAAAGTATTTTCACTTCGCCCCTTTCCCCTCTGGGAATCGCTGTCTTACGGCAAAACTGTTTTGTCTGACAAGGGCTGCAACAGATTACACGTGTTGGCTGCAAACACAGGGCCTTTTTTTTCCCTTTTTTTTTTTCTTTTTGAGAACCGCATACCTTTAAAAAAAAAAAAAACCTCTATCTCTGCACTGCCACGGCGAGCTCTGCGTTTTGCCTCATGTCCCCACGAGCAGCCCTGTGTTCAGATCTGCTTGTGGCATCAGACCTCCCGGGGTGATGCATCTCTCCGGGTTGTGTGTCCGGATTGTTTTTCTCACATGAGCTTAATTTGAGCCTGAATCCACAAAAATGCTGCTGATTCTGTCGGGGCTGAGCACTTCAGTTGGTCTGGCCCGGGGTTTCGGCTGTGGTTTGGGGTGGGATTTCTTGGGACCCCTTGGCATCAGCATCCGCAGCATCCATGGAGGTCAGCAGCGCTCAGAGAAGCGATGCCCTCGTGCTGCTGAGGACCAAGCACTGAGTTTCACAGCTCAGCAGGCAGCTGCAACAGGGGACCACGTGTGATGGACTTTGTGACTTGGGGACATCCAGAACACCCCTTTCCAATCCAAACGTGGGCCATAGATTTCTCCCATCTCCTCTAACTGGGAGCCAGCTGGGAAAGATGTAAGCTCTGCTTTTCAAACAGGTTGTTCGGGTGTTAAGAGGAAAACCTTAAATTCCTCAGCTGGCTCTAGCAGCAGAGGGACAGAGCCAGGAAACCCCTGCGCAGGGAGGGGGTCTGTCCCCCAGCTCCATCTCCCGAGCTGCCCCTTCCAGTAAAGTCCCTTGTCCTCCCAGCAGGAAGGCAGCACTGGCACCCAGAGGGGAAAGGCTCGGAGAAGGTGATTTTAGGCACCGAGGATCAAGGGAACACCAGGATTCATTGATGTTTCACTGTTCAAAAGCTGCGCACCAGGGCTGAGACGTGCCCAGATTTCAGAGGGAGAAAAATTAGGACTCTGCAGTGTCTTAGAGAGGGCACCCAAAGCTGGAGGTGCCTGAGGATGCTTTGGAGGAGAGGAGCTGTTCTGCACTGCTGCCACAGGAGGGGTGCAGCGTGTGTGCTCATCACTAACTAATCTAGGCAGTGCCTTGCATGCTTTAAGGGGAAAATACAAGATGTTTAACTATGTGCATGAAGAATTAGGGTACGTCACTGTAGATGGAAGGCAGCTCAGGAGGAAGCTGTCCTCCGGGAGGGATATTGGCTGGGGAATGACATCCAAGATGGGGAACCCGGACTAGATGCCGTGGGGAAGCGTGACCTGCTAAAAGCGTGAGGTTAAGATGCAGAGTTCAATCTGTCCCCAAGCAAACTGAAACCAGAAGCCCATCCTTTTGCACTGGGTTTGTGGTGTCGCAGAGGAGCCGGACTCACACCGGGGTGCCTGGAAGGGACCCGTGGGGCGAGCAGCTCTCCCTGTGCCACCGCCGATGGATGCTCGTCCTGCCCGTTCCCAGAGATCTCTGGTGACCCCAGCATTGAGCCGGCTTTGGACCTGGGCACCATCCACGAGCTGTGTCACCACTGGGGATGCTTGAACCCGGGGAGAAGCTGTGGTTGCCTTGAGTGTTGGTGATCTCACCGACTAACCTGTGGGATTTTCACTGCTGTTTTGGGGGGAGAAGGTCCCACCGGCAGCAGAGTCTTACTCCAGACTGAGGACACCGTCCTTCCAAGCACCTTGTGGATGGGCATTTTCATGCCCGAGGACGCCCAGAAGCGATGTGAAGCCCAACCTGCTCTTCTCCAAGTTAGTGCTCTTTTTTTTTCCCCCCATCTCCACATCTTCCCTTGTAAAATCACATCAGAGCAACAGGTCCAGGCCCAGGGAATACTTTGCTTCCCCTGAGTTGTTTGTGGAGGTAATTAACTCTGTGCTCTTTTGGCTGAAACCTGCCATGGCTGAGCTGAGCAAAGGGAGCCCGAGGCCCACGGCATCGACAGGGGATGGATAGGAGAGAGTCACGGGTGGAAAATACACAGAAGGAACAAGCTGGGAGCGACCCTCGCTGCCGCATTAGCCCAGGTTGGAGCCAGCCACCAACCTGGGCTGCCTCTTCTCCCAGCGTGTAATTGTCCCTCACCCCAAGGCCATTCAGTTTTGGGGACATCCTCTTTGCTCTTGGTGCTTTTTCCAAGTTCTCTGTGCCCCGGTTGAGCCAGGGACAGACGCTGCATCCTCGCCTGCAGATGTGGGTGCAGCTCTGGTTTATACCGTGACGTAGCGATGATCCTGCTTGGTCCTTTTCCCAGTCTTCCCATCTTTTCCCAATAACTTCTGACCTTCAGCCTCCCATTACCTCACCCTACTCCTGTTTCTTACAGACCCGAGTCTGGTGGCCTGGAGACGTGACCTGGGGAGGGGGGGGACACGGTGGGTCACCGCCGGCGATTCAGCCCAGGGCAGCTGCCTGCCGTGTGGGGTGACGCTGCCGGTCCATGCCCCGACACTTCTCCAGGGTCTTCCCAGGCCTGCAAATGTCCCGGTGCCCACCGGCAGCCCGTGGCACTCCATAAACCCCCTGCTCCGGTTGCACTGCAACGCCTGGGTAAGTAAGAAGCAATTAGTGCCGCTTGCTACAGCGAGTAAAACCCAAATGTCAAAGAACAGCAAAGCTATTAACACCTGTTTTTACTGCACGTTTGCAGCCAAAGTGTGTGTGTGTGTGCGCTGAAATTTAGGGGGGTTGAATCCAGCCCCTAAATACCAGACAAAATCCCTTCCCCTGGCTGTGCGGCTGACCCAGCAGGTCATTCCCTGCTTCCTGCCTCAGTTTCCCCTCCATGGCCTCGGTAAGGGACCTGCCGTACCCTACATGGGAAAAAAACCACGTAGTTTTGTGGATGGGAGAGGCCAGATCCTGCCCTATGGGATGCAAGGCAGGGTATCACCAGCCGGGGTGGGTAAGGACAGCTCGGGGTGGGGGAAACCTTCTGCTCCAGTTTAGATCTTAAAAATCAGATGAGCTGTAATGAGCCGAAGGGCTGTCCCTGTCTGGGTGCCCACCTGGGTGCTCCCACGCTCCCAAACCTGCGTCTTGATGCCACAGCCAGGTTTTTAGGGAGCAGGCAGCATGGCTGGGTGCAGGCAGGGCAGCGGGTCCCGCAGCAGGACCGCGATGCACCGTCCCTGCACCGAGCCTGCTTCCCGTCCCTGCACCGAGCAGGAGAGGGAGAGAGCGAATGAAAGCAGGAGGGAAAGGACATGTCAAATCAATCATATTTAAACAAAAGCCTCTTCGGCCCAAGGGCCCTTTTAAAAGCTGCTTATTTAATTAAAAGTCCCATTTTCCATATTTATGGCCCTTATTCAGTTAAATATTAACCGCCTGGGCCAGGGCTGGTTTATTCTTTGGGAAGAGGCAGTGTTGGGAGGTTCATTAGGGGTTTATCAGGCAGCCGAGGTGCCGGGCAGATGGATGGAGGGAGGGATGGAGGGATGCAGGACGGAGCACATGGACTCGTGCCGGCACCCGGGGACCGCCGGGATGGCACCACCACCAGCCCAGCCCTTTGGGACTGCCCCCCGTCACCTTCTGGCAGGATGCAGGGAAATGGGGTTAAAAATAGGGAAACTGGGACTGTCAGTACAGTGTGAGAGACAGGCAGGCT
This sequence comes from Buteo buteo, assembly GCF_964188355.1. Classification (NCBI taxonomy): domain Eukaryota; kingdom Metazoa; phylum Chordata; class Aves; order Accipitriformes; family Accipitridae; genus Buteo; species Buteo buteo. Next base: position 41,066,270 of record NC_134181.1, on the reverse strand, counting down.
GTCACATCGGCCGCTGTAGGAAACAGCCTGACATCCAATTGCCAGGCACAGCTTACCTCCCAGCACCCCTAAGTTGCGGCAGGTTAATCATAAAAACACCTCAATTTTGCCCCAGGGTCATGGGACCATCGCTGGCTCCTGGCCAAACCCTTCCCAGGGCTGTGGAACCAGGACGGTTTTCCACCAGGATATTATTCCCAGCAGCTCAGCAGGCAATCCTTGCTGGTGTGTGACGACCACGGCTGTGCCGGACCCGGCTTAGCCGGGTTTTGACAGCTCGGAGCTGTGCAAGACCTCACTGAAGGTTCATCAGCCATCCGTGGTGTCAATGCAGCAGCCTGGCCTTTGGGAACTGGAGGCGAGGACTTCTGCGGGGCTGGAGGTGGACCTTACTGGTAGACGCAGCTTGGAGGAGGGCCGAAACAGCACAGCTGGCTGCAATGAGTCAGTGATGCCTTCAGAAGGTGTGGGAACGAGGGGGACCTGAAGCTTATATAGGCTCCTCTCAAGGGGAGGAGAGGAGAGGAGAGGAGATGTGGTTCCTGAGGTTGAGTTGGGTCGTTGGTGCTCCAAGGAGAAGCAGCGTGTCCCGGCCGCGATGGCAGCAACAAGAGCGAGCGGAGTGACCGCCGTGTTGAGGAGAAGGTGTTGAGTTGGGGAGAGATGGGCTGAAGGCTTTGTGTGTAGGTGGTGGCTATGATCTAGCTCATGCTGGTGAGATGATGGTGCTCCTTTTCTGGTGAGTTAAGCCTGCTGCTGGTTATTTTACCTGGCTGGGTCAGACAGAAGCTTGGCTCAACTTGGTTGTGACCTTGGTGAAAATCATCTGATGATGTCTAGCTGCTTTAACCTGCTCCCACTTGTTACTGTGCAAGGGGCTGAGGGGGCTCTCCCTTAGTTGGATAGTTTGTAGATCATTATCAAGTGGCTTTTGTATGTCATTTTACAAGGCAGTAGCAAAGCAAGAGAGTTGACCTCTGCTCCGTAGCTTTGCTGGTTGGGAGAACCTGGCCAGGCTCATCACATCGCTGTGGATCTGGAGCTGGCTCAGGAGCTCCGCTCGTGGGCCAACCTAACTGGGGGTGAAGCCAGAAGGTATCTTGGGGCCGAAGTTTCTCTGTGCAAAGGTGCTCTTCCTCCACGTGCTGCTTGTTTTCCTCCAAAAGACCCCCAGGCAGCTCTTGCGGCGCAGGCTTTGAGCTGCCACCATCAAGGTCACCCTTTCCAAAGGGAACACCGGGGAGCAGCCGCGCTCCAGAAGGTGTCCGCGGGCCGCAGTGCTCAGCCCTGCCGCGGGGCAGGCTCTGAAGCCCTGGCAGGAGAAGGTGCGGTGTCCTCCGGCGGTGCAGGATCCCGCAGGAGAACCTGCTTTAGATGTGCTGGGAGATGCCCTCGGGAGGGAAGGCTCCCCTGTGAAGGCGACAGGAGAGCGGGGCTCACCTAGGCAGGCACAAAAGCTTGCCCTGAACTCTGTCCACCCTTGTGCCTTTATTTTGGGGGAATTTTTTGCCTGTACAGCCCCGTGGCACCCTGGCTCCCACCGTGCAAAGGTAAGGGACGCGGTGTGGGTGGGACGATGGGAACATCTCCCCTTCCACCCCAGCGCGGTCAACGCGAACCAAGCCCTTTTCCTCTCCGTCAAAAATAACACGATGACACCGACCAGGCAGCGAAGCCCGAAGGGGACCCTGCGTTGGGAGGGTGATGCTGGCAGGGCGAGGAATGAAACGGAGCCGGCGATTTCCTCGGGGGAGCGGGGCGGTGAAGAAGCCGGAGGGGGGGGGTACGGCTGGTGTTGGGGGGGGGGGATGGCAGGAGAGGGAGAGACACCGGGTTATCAGAGAAGTGTGAAGACAATAATGCAATCTGACATTTCTGAAATGAGACCCCCCGGTTGCCCTGGCAACGGCTCACGTGGGACCAGCTCCCGGGAGACGGCTCCGAGATGTGCTATAAATGATGTTTGATTAGAATTTAAATCATTTAGGCGGAGAGAAGATAGGCCTTTTGTCAGCGCGGGGACCCGCGGGGGTCAGCCACCCAGCAGCTGGCTGGGCGCGCGTCAGCCCCGGGCGGCGTGGGGACCGGGGCGAGGGGTCGCCCAGGGAGGGGGGGGATTATTCCTGCCCTCCCCTCCGCCGGGGGGGTGCTGACCTTTCCAGCCAGGAGAAGAGGGAGCTTGAGGCCAAAGCAAACACCGCGGGGGAGGAAGATGCTGCATCCGAGCCCTGGGAAGGTAGCTGGCATCTCGACAGCATCGTCTGAGTTTTGGGGTTTTGGGTTTTGGTTTTTTTCCTAGCTGGTGCGAAGCCACCGAGATCCTCCCATGGCTTCCACCAGCTGAGAACCTGGCCCTTGGCTTTTTCAGTGCTCTAATTAAGATAATAACACTTCAGAATCAATTCTGCCTCACTAAAAGTTTCCTTAAGGAGCACGGAGTGAAGCATGTTATTACCTCCAAGTGGAGTGCCCTTCCCGGGAGAGATGGGCCCAGGTTGCCTTCAGGGATGGGTCCAGGTTCTCCCCACCACCTGCAGACCATGGCCCAGGTAAGGTCTCCAGCATCCAGCCCTGTTTAGAGGAACTGTTTGGGGCAGGAATCTCGCTGGACAACTGTACACTGGGCATTACTTGCTCTTTGCAGCTCCTCCATGCATGCAGTGAAGTCCTCTTTGCTGTACAAAGTCTTCCTTGTGGTGAAATACTTTTTCTGGCTCCAGGGGTTTGGAGGACTTCACGCATGGAGCAACGGAGATTGAGATGGGGTCGGCAGCCATGGGTTATGTTCCTGTCATGCCAAAACTGCAGTTACTGGGTTTATTGAATGAGGTCTCCAGGTGGTGGCAATGAAATGTAGGAAAGTCTCAACTTGGGTGCAAGGTCTTTGCTTTGCTGCAGCCCCCTGGTTCAAAGGGGTTGTGGTTCACTCTGGTTCTTGGCTGCCCAGGACACCACTCAGATTAGCCCAGTCTTGCTCAGCCAGCTCAGTTAGAAGATGACTTAAAAGCATCTGGACCTTCTTCTGAGGTCTCACGAGTGGTGCGCAGAGATGGCCCCCATCAAAGCCAGGAGGCAATCCCGTTTCAGGAAAGCTGACTCCTTGGAGAAGGCTACTGCGCTGCCTTGCTCTCGTTATCTACCCGCAGGAGAAGGCTTGGCTGTACTGGGTGGGGACTTCTCGAATGACAGTTCCCAGTTCAAATGTTGTAGAGTGACAGAGCCTGGGAAATGCTCCACCAGCTGAGCGTGGGAGCTCCATCACCCTGAGCCTGGCCGAGGTGCTTTGCCAGCTCTCCTCAGGGAGAGATCCAGTGTTGAGTCCCTCCACCGAGCATCCTGCAGTTGAGTCGGCTGGAGAAGCCATTTGTTTGCTTTAATATTAACAAGCCTGAGCCCTGGCCTGAGATTGGGTGAGGAAGAAAAGCGGCTGATTTCCCAGTCGGCGGGAGAACGGTGTTAAAAGCAAAGCAGCAACTGGGCACAGGCTTTCTTCTTGGAAAATTTTTAAATTGCTTGCTCTTTAATGGCATGGTTTAGGTTCAATGAATCTTTAGAGCTTGCTTTTCAACTTCCTGAAAATGCCATCTGATCATGAAATTAGAGCTAAACTAATAAGTCTCAACAAATATTAATCTAATGAATTTAGCTTCTTTCTGTTTGTGGACCAGCAAAGAGGGAATTGCAATGTTCTCATATGTATTAATTATTTGAATGTATTCAACAAACCTTTCCTGACCACTTTAAGCGTGCGGCTTGGTCATGAATATTCTAACTCCAAGTTTTGTTTCTTGGTTGTGATCGCCCTGTAAATTGAACTACAGCTGCCCATTGGCTTGGGCGAAGAATTCAACCCAGGGGAGCGTGGGTCTTGCCTGCAAGCTCTAAGCCTTAGTGTAGGCTTTCCTTTTCTGATGGTCTTTCATCTCAGACGGGCGCTCTGAATATCTGCAGGATGAACCGGGTAGGAAGAGAAATGGTGCAGAGTGAATCATGTTTCGGAACTGCAGGTTTCTTGGTGGTGGTAGCCAGGGTGAGGGATGAGCAGGGCTCGGCTTGGTGGTTGGAAGATGCTTCTTGATGCCTCTGGGTGGTTTTGGTGGGCTTCACCGTCATTATAAAATCACTGATTAACATCTGTGGTGCCTCCAGCGAAGTCTGTGGTGTTGCACCGAGTTGTTGGGTTCGCTGGCTTATTTGGCAAATACTACAGCCAGAGTGGTGTTGAGATATTCCTTAAATGAGCAGCACAGCTCTCGTCTGGGTGGTGTTTGGGCTGTTCCCCAAACTACACGAGCAAGCTGGGAGCTTTGCCAGCAGCAAAATCGCTGGTCCCGTGCTCGCCTACGGCTCCAGAGCTGGGTGGGTTCAGGTGGGTTGAACCAGGACCACAAGAAACCAGGTCCTTCCCCTTTCATAGCTCTGCCTCCGCAAATCAAATGGGGTTTGGAAGCTAGAGACACAAACTGGGCAAGATCCCTGCTTGCTTCCCTGAGTACCCAAGGGCCAGAGCGGTGCTGTTCCTCACTGGGTTGGAGCATTATTTTAATTAAGAGGTGCTTTGCTCAGCTTCGGAGCGTATCTTCTGGGAGGAAGCCTGGGGGGTCGTAGCAGAGCCGCCCGGATGCCTGCCAAGGCTCTGGTCCGGAGAGCTGGCGGCGAGGGGCTGTTAGGGCTGGATTTTTTTCCTCCGACCCATCGCCTGGGATTTATGCACCCCCTGCTTGGGAAGAGGGGCTGGTTTGGCTTTGCAAGCGGGCGACGCATGGTGCCGGGAGGCATGTGGGCAGGAGATGCCGCATGGGGCCAGCTCTGGGCCCCAGCTGCGGTGCTGGCAGTGAGACCCCTTTAATTGGCACGCGTTGAAAGCGCAAACCCGTTACAGGAACGGGCTTGTCTGCGCCTGCCGTGCTGCGCGAGCAGGCGTCCTGCAGCTCTGCATGCCTGCGTCGCCCTGCGCGCGCCGGGTTAGAGTCGTTGCGGGTCTCCAAACCCAACGGTGGAGGCGGTCAGCAAAAAAAAGTCGACGTTGTGGTGCGCAGGAGCCCAGCGCCTTCGCTTGCTGGGGTTTGGCTGGCTGATCGGAGCGTGCTGAGGATGGAGGTTGGATAAACGTGTCGCTTTTTAAATTAGCTTCGGATTGGTTGGGTTTGCAGTAGGGTCGGTCTGAGTGGCAGTGGGTCCCCGGCAGGCTGCTGTCCTCTTGCATCGCCCAGGTGGAGATGTGCAGGGCTCTGGAAGCGGCTCTGCTGATGTCCAGCCCTGGGAGGCTTGTGGGGCCTGGGGATGTGTGTGTGTGGGAGGTGTTTTAATAAGGACTGGCTGCAAAATGGGGATCCCGAGGCTTGCTTTGCAGTCCCTCTATCCAGAGCAGGAGCGTCGGGACAGGCAGGGTAACCTGCCTCTGGTCCAAGTGCTCAGTCCGAGGGTTTGGGTCCATGATGGCAAGGTGGGGAAAGGATGCTCAGGTCCTTCCTCTCCTGTTGGGGACTATCCTGGTGCTCTTGTAGGCTCCGAAATGCCTCGTGCATCCCTGTTTCCCTGCCATGGTCAGCTGTGTGCTGCCCAGTGCTGGTTAGGCAACCTGCGTGCTCCCTCATCAGGAGGGGAACCAGGAACGAGGGACCCAGGAGCAGAGATGACCCTTCTCAGCACTTGCAGCTCAGTGAAGGGTACAGAGACAACTCAACTGCGGGTTCCCATTGCGAGACCCATCTCGATGCTCTCCTATGGCTGCAGTCCTTGGAAGAAGTCACTTTTGTCACTGCTCCTGCTTACCCTGCTGCCTCTCACCTGTGTCCCGAGCTGTTAGTGCTCAGGTGGCATGGCAGTCCTAAATGCACTGTACCCTGAAGTCCTCTGCCACCATGTCCCAGGCAGGTCTGCCCCGCTCGTGCCGAGCTGCCAATGTGCTTGCCCCCTCCTCTGTGCTGGGGCAAGAGAACACCCATCAATCCTTCCCTGGGGAAACAGCCTGATGCTTAAATCTTGAGATTCCCCCCAACAGTGTTTGGAAACAAGCCCCCTCTCTCCCCTCCCTCCAAATCAAACCACTTGGCTGGGCAGTGAGTAAGGGTTAATCGCAGGCAGCTTGCCCTGCAGCTGAATGGGACTCAGTTAAGGGTGGTTCGTTATGGTAATTTCTCCTGCCCCTTATGTGGTAGCCAGCATGGGTCAGGGATGCTCTTCTGCACCCTCCAGCTCCTGAAAGCCCTCCTGCCTTGTGTGACCAAACCCTGGGGTGGTTTGCTGGAGCAAGGCTGTGCTGCCAGCCTAGGGAGACACAAGCCGTGGTGTCTCCCTGTTTTCATGCACATCTCCCGCTCTCCATCCTATGCAGAGGGCTGTGAAACCTGCTGGGTGGGAGTGTGGGAAGAGACGGGAGTCACCGCCACGCACGTGTTATGCTCTGCCCTGGTAGAGCATCTCCAGGCTGCTGCTCCTGCAGCATTCAGTCTCCTTCATGAAAATATTTGAAATGCAAGGTTTCTAGCCGAGCTCCTGCCCCATTTCCCTCAAAGACCTCATCTCAGGCTGTGGTGGCACATCACAACCAGCATGCCCGGGGTCCCCCCCCCCCGTCCCTCAGCCTGCCTGATGGTGAGGATGTGATGGCCGGGAGCTCGTGCAGGTCTGTGGGCCTGGGGCTCCCTGGAGAGACCCTTCTCATTCTCCCCACAGGACCCGAGACCCCTCGGTGGGTCTCTTTTCACCATCTCTTCCATATAATCTCTGCAAAGTTTGCAGCCCCCCTCCCTGCTGTAGGGCAGCCTGGCGTGGAGCAGGTCCATGTGCTGACGGAGAGGACTTCAACCTGTGTCCCTGAGGGATGGCATGGCAAATGGGTCCAAAGTGGCTTTGGTAGCTAAATAAAGCTCTCAGTTGTGTTTTCCCCAAGTGAGCTATTGCCCAAAATGCAGCAATCTACCTATGAGAAGTCACGAAGAAATCCTCCAGGGAAGGAGTGCTCTCTGGTCCCTTGTAAGCCACCAGCTCTCCCTGGGAACTCCCCTTGCAGAAATGGTTACTTTTAGATGGGGCCGGGAGGAAAAAGTAACTGGGTTCGGTTCAGACCAGAAGGGAATTAAACATCTCCTCCAAGGGATCCACCACCAAGCTTTGAGTCGCTTGATAAAATGCAAAAGTTCTTTTTGTTGTTGTTTTCTTGCAGCACCTTGCTTTCAGGGCTCTGGCCCCTGCATCCTCCTGGGGTGCTGGTCCCTGGCAGAGCATCGAGGAGCATATTCCCGAGGGAAGTGGCCCAAGGTAATAAAGATAGCTACAGAACAGACATAAAACTAAATATATTGTTCTGTCCGACTAAAGACAAATGATTTTTGGCAAATGCTACTTTTCTAGCAGGAATGTCACAGGAGCCGCTTCAGCACTCCTGGGAATATTTTTTTAATTTCCTTTTAGGGCTTCAGTTTGATATTTAAAACACCCAGCCAGGTCTGGTGCATCACTCTACGGGCCTGGGGACAAGGATGGGGAGAGGCAGCCCTTGTCACCTCCCTCTGCCCTGCGGCACCAGCCGCTCCCCTCTTTCCTTGCCCGTAACATGGGCACGGTGGGGGAAAAGCTGTGTTTGCAGCTCCGCTAATGTTTGAAGCGTCTGCTGAGGGCTGGGCTGGCTGCGGAGTGGGCTTTCCCCAGGGGAAAATAGCCATGCGGGGAACCGGAGAGATGAGTGACTTGGTTTTAATATAAACCTCTTGACTTTGGGAAGGGGAGCTGCTGGGTGTGATGGTCTGGCCTTGGGAAAACCTGATCCTTGGAAACCGTCACAGACGGGTGAGAGATGATGCTGTTACACCGGTGTAACCGTGTCACACCACGGCTTTCTCGGCACCACGGCTTTTTTTGAAGTTTGGATCTCGGGGAACCGGCAGGGCCGAATCCAGCACGAGCGCCAGGGAGAGGACCTGGAGGATCGGCGAAGGGGCAGCCCCCGGCTTGGCTTGCGCTCCCCAAATCTGCAAACCACCCTTGCAGAGCTGAGAGGTCCCAGCTCCGCTTCCAGGAAGGCTTTGATCAAAGCACGGAGAGCCGGGAGCCGACGCTGCCGCCGGAGCCGGTGCCCGGCGGCATCTGCATCTCCCCGGCTCATCTCCGCTTGGGCTCGCAAAGCGCCAAAGCCTGCGACCTCCCACCAAGGGTTTGCTCCTTCTTGCCCGTGACGGCTCCAGGAGGAACAGCCATCTTCCCCCTTTGTTTTCCTTCCTCGCAGCTGTGGCTCCGGCGAGCGGCGGCACAGAAATGACTGATGGCGGGGAGGGAAGCGATGCCGGACGCTGGGATGGCCGGGACGGTCGGGGACCGTGCGGAGGGACTTTGCAGCATCGCTCCTCTCACCGGCTGCTGGACTGAAGCTCTTCTGCTCCCGGTGTCTATGCCCATTTCCCAAAGCAAACCTGTGGTTAACCCTTTCTGCACCCCCAGCAGCAAAGTGACAGCAGCTGTCGAATCAATCCCCTGAACGCTTCTGATTTTTTTTATTTTATTTTTTTTTTTTAATCTCCAGACATTTCCTGCTTTCCCTTGTATTAATGGAGGCATCTTCCATCACCAAAAAGCCTCCAGGGCAGTGGCAAATGGCATCAATAGCTCTGCAGCCTGTCAGGAGCACATGCCTGCCAGAGAGCACCCGGAGGAGGGACGGTGTGACACGGGGAGCAGATGGGGCCGGTCCTCTTCCATCACCCCATGCCTGCAGCAGCCTCGGCCGGTTGGTGCCTCTCAATTCAGACGGGGCTTTCCCCACCCTCGCCTTGTGCTGCTTGCTCTGACCCTCCAGCACTGCGTCCTCCCTGCAATTCTCCGTTTTCACTCTGTTTTTCCCCTTTTCTCCTGTAACATCTCCTCTTTTTGCACAGCTGCAGCCCTGGCTGGGCTGTTTGCTGGCCCAGCCCTGTCCTTTTGCTCTGTTTCCCCCTTGCTCATGAAAATTTAATGTGGGAGCCCAGGTTTGGGCTAGTTGGTGCTGGAAGAGCATCACACAATATCAGAGCGTAATGGTGATTGACCTAGGGATGCGGTGGGCTGGGGCGGAAGGCGATACAGGGCAGAGAGGAGGAAGAAAGTGGGTGTCTGGCAAAGAAAACCCATTTACGCCGTTGTCTTGCAGCTCGAGAGAAGAAATACCTTCATTTCTCCATGGGAAACCAGGAGATGGCTCCGTGTTGCTGCTGCTTCTGCAGCAGAGCTCTTGGGTCTTGCTGGGAGCTGGATGCACAAGGAGGTTTCAGATTGGGGTGCTTTGCTGGGGACTTGGGGGGTATGAGGCCCCGTGCCTGGTAGTGGCTTAAGGAGGTGAGACCAAACAATGATTTCTTAAGCAGGGTCTGCGGGAAGATAACTTGGAGCCCAGCTATCTGCCGGGCACTGATCCTGCTGCCCCTCTGTCACAGGTGATGGGGACCTGGCAGGGAGGCGCAGGAGGGTTCTGGCTGCTCAGCTGCACCAGGGGAACAGGAAACCTCCAAAAAAAAACCCCAGCTGTGGTAAGGTGTGTTTGGATAGCCACGCTTTGCTACTGCTTTCTGCTTCCCAGCTCTCCTCCAGGTAGGGAAGACCCCTTAGCATCTCCCACCCAGCTTTCCCCAATGCAGAGGGGGCTTGTGCCCGGCGCAGGGCTGCAGCTGCCGGTGTGATTGCGGAGGCTCCGGGAAGGTATAATAAAGAACCAAAGGTTAGTGAAGCTGTTTTGCCAAATTTACACCCCTTCCCAGTGAAGGGAGGGGGTGGCGGGAGCCTTGCTGGAGCCGTGGCCGCTTCCCCTCGATAGCCGCATCCATCACGGTGTATAAATGGCCGCGTTCTAGGAGGTATCGAGCGGCGTTTGCAGAGACGGTGCCGGCTGGGTCGGCTTCCCTTCGTCCATCACGCAGCCCGGGGAGGGCACTGGCAGCAGGTTGGGAAGAGCTGGGGGCTGGTTTGGCAGCAGCAGGATCCGGCCGCGAGCTCTAGCAGCCCGAAGGTGACACGGGTGGCACGTCCACGGGGGACGGAGGTCGGGCAGAGGCGGCGTAGCGAGGGGCTTCACCACACGCAGCCTTTTCAAGGGAGTTTTACGGCGGCTGCGGCCAACTTTGCAGAGCCCCGCGGGAGCCGGGGGGCTCGGGGCTGGCGGGCAGCCGAGGCGGCAGCGGCATCGCTCCAGCTCTTCGCTTTTCTTCAAAGCCGTAGTGCCTCCTTCTGTCTTCCAGCACTTGTTTTGTCTCTGTTCCCGTCTCCTCTCTGCACATACCATTCGAGTGGCTCTTGTCTATTTATTTTCTTTAATGGCATCAGGCTACAAGTGGTTGAACAGTTAAAATGAACACCATCAGGCTTTTTTTTCTTTTTTTATCCCTTGCATTCACTCTGGAAATGGGGATCTTTGCTCTTCTCTAGCTGGGTTCCTAAGGGACAGGGTATGTCCCCTTCCCTCTGTCCCCTTCGAAGCCTGTTCACTGAACTTCAACCAAATTCGGTGAATGTGGAGAGGCCTTAAAAGGTGGTGCTCCCATACCTTTGCGGGTGGCAAGGAGGTGCCTGGAGGGAGAAGATCCTTTGATATCTTCACCAAATGAAACCGTAGGGTAAGCTAAGCCATCCCTTCTGCCGGGCGAGCAGTGCTGGGGACGGGTGGCCACCACTGCCGCGGATGGAGCTCATGCAGAAGGGGGAATCAAACAGAATTTTGAGCCACTAGGTTGTGTGGATCCCACCTATTGCGTTGTGTTCCTAGTGCTTTCCTCGCTTCGGCTCTAAATCCCCTGCATCCCCGTCCTGCTGGGATGGAGGTGCCTGGGTGGTGCTCCTGCCTTCTGCAGGAGGCTGCGGTCTCCTGGTCCTGTGTGGGATGGGAACTGGGATAAGATCTTTACTGGTCCTGGGAGGCCAGAGTGACCCTGAAACGCAGCCCCCGGCTGGGCTGTAGGGGTGATCGTGTGTGCTTCAGGGGAGATGGGAGGGGGTTTGCAGCTTGAAATCATCCCTGGGCTGTGGTGGGTGCTGACACGCACCCTGCTGTGGCCCTGAGCTCTCCCTGCGCCCTATAAATCCATACCCCCGCATTACAGCTGGCTTAGAAACAGCAATTAACGCAGGCTCCTCCAAGTTTATTCCTCAGAACCTAAATTGACCAACTTCAGGCAAAAAAAAAAAAAGGTTATTTCCCCCTCTCTGAACTATTTTTCTGTGGTGCTGGCAGCCTGAGCATCCCGATAGCTGAGCACCGTGGGGCCAACGCGCCCCGAACCACGTGGGGAGGGTGACAGATCTTCCTCCTCTGGCCAGGCTGAATGCAGAGCAAACGAGGGAAAAACAAATGAGATTGCAATCAATCCTCTTGTAATTTGTGGGGTTAATAGAAACATCACAGCTGGATTTTAAAGAAATATATAGCGTTGTCATGCCAAAGCTTTATGAATTAAGTCCCCTGTCTGCCGTTTCTCTCCTCTCCCCCTTGCCCCAAAATGAAAATCATGATCGACTTCACAGCCATGAGACTTTAATACACTCAAAATTAACTGATTCCTGAATATGGAGCGTGTTTAGGTCGTGTTTCACAAAGGAGAGAGCGGCAGACAGGCGCCAGGTATTGAAGTAAACTCCAGCCCATCAATTGAGCGCTGCCTCGCCGCAGCTCGGGCCGCGGGGCAGAAGCTGTGCCCGTCCCCGGTGGGCGAGGGGACCGTGCCCGGGGTGGCAACTGCAGGGGCTTTTGCGTGATGGACCCCATCGCGGGCGTGAGCCCCTCACCGTGGCCTCAGGGTTGGTTTGGGAATGGCCGTAAGGGTGATGCTCCAGCCCTGTTGCAGAGAAGGCACAAACGCGAGTTGCGCTCCGTTGCTGGGGTAAATGGGCTTTGGGGGGCTGATGGGGGGGGCTCTGGTCCCACCTGGTTGCTGCCAAGGGGGTGTCCCCAAAAGCGCCCCGGAGCCACGCAACCACAGCGCGCCCTCCTCGCTACGCTCTCAGCTCGCGGTCCCCATCCCGCTTCCCTCCCGGTCCAGACCCAGCACCCCAATTCCTGCAGCCACCCCCAAATCCTGGGGCACCCCTGCTGCAGGGGGGGGCTTCCAGACGGGTAGATGTGCCGAGGCGAAGGATGCTCCGAGCTTCTCCCCGCCTCGTGCCACCTCTCCCGCTCCGTGCCGGCGGTGGCTGAGCGTGCTCCATCCCCGTCCTCCCCCACGGTTTCCTTTCCTCCTTCCCTCGCAGCTGCTTTCTCCTTCTGCTCCTGCTCCCCTCTCGCTCCCTCCACTCTGCCTCAGAGACATACATAACTCTCCCGTGAAATATATACAGTGTAAATATATAAAAAGCCGGCGTTTGCCTGCTGCTTATGTATTCATGAAATAGTAAATAAATTTTATGGGATAATGTGAAGGCTGCCAGGGAGCAGGAGGATGAAAACTAACCCCTAATGAGCCTCCGTGTCAGTTTGGCACACTCGGGATCGATCTGCCGCTTCCATTTAGCGCCCGAGCGCGGGGGTGGAGGAGGCGCTTCCTCGGCGCAGCCCCGAGCATCGCTGGCGCGACGCCTCGGTGACGGTCGCAGGGTCACGGGCTCAGCCGAGCGGGACGGCGATGGTGGGGTGGGATGGCGGGGAGAGGGTGTCGGGCTGGACCAGGCTGCAATTTAGGAGGATGCAAAACGGTGGGGAGGGTGTGGGTGCCTGGGGAGGGGATGCTCGGGCTTGCGCGGGGAGGGAGGCGGGGTGGGATGCAGGCTCGCGTGGGGAGGGATGGGGGAAGATTGCAGGGAGAGATGCAGGTTTGCAAGGGGAAGGATGCAGGGAGGGATGCGGGGAGGGATGCAGGGAGGGATGCAGGCTTGCAAGGGGAGGGATGCAGGCTTGCACGGGCTGCCAGGTTGCAGGAGGGTTTGGGAGGACCTGCAAAAGCCAGCGAGACCCCGGGCATCCCACAGCCTTCCCGCTGGGTCTGCCCTGTGGTGCAAAGTGGGGGATGAATTTTTTTGGGGGGGGCTGCAGGTGGAGGACAGCGGGGTTTGCTCCAGTGCCACGTCCCCCGCTCCCATCTGCAGTGGCAGGTGAGGTTTGGGGGTTATTTGGGTCTGAAAAGGCCTTTCCTTTAATTCATTATATGGGGAGCAGGGTCGTATGTAATGGGGAAAAGCAAGAAAAATAAATAAAAAAATAAACTCACTGGAGATGTGATGATTCCTGGACACCCCTGCACACCTGCCAAGCTTAGAAATAGTAATATGGGCAATCCTTCCCTACCCAGGGAGGAATTTTAGGGGGTTTTGTAGCTAAAAACCAGCCTGGGTTAGAAAGAAACCAGAAATGTTGGTTTGGTTAAGGCACTCAGCCAGTTGCAGGTCAGCAAATGTGGCAGCAGCATCTTGGGCGCTGCGCTATGGCCTCGTCTTTCCAGGTATTGCAGCAAAATTTAAGGCTTTGATTGGAAAACACCCAAACTGGCTGCTTGGTTGTTTTGGGAATACTGGGGGGGGGAGCGCTAAGGAATATTTATACATGTAAATATGTTGAGGCTTTATCCCCTTTAGTGGTGCATCCACTTTTGGGGCCACCTTTGGGTGCAGCATGTGAGAGTTCGGCAAGTGCCACGCCATGCAGGATGCTGAAGCTGGTGGAAATATGGTGCCGAATGGGTTTTCCATCCAGAATCATTGACTTGAGGGAAAAGAAACATTTCCCAGCAGAGGTTTCACCGGCTCGTTATAGCGCTGCGCCGGGCGATGCTGCGGCGTTTCCCTTCTGTCCTCACCCACTGTCTGCCGTCATCTTCGCCAGGCTGAACTAACCCACGTGGGCGCAGCGCCTTTGCTAAAGTCACAATATTTGGAGTATTTAATGGGATGTTTCATCCCCGATGGTCACCCTCACCCGGAGGAGAGCTGGAGCCTGGATCGCCGATGCTTTTTTTGCACCTTCTCGTGAGATGCCTCCTGCAAACCACTCGCTCAGCACCGGCGCTCAGGCTCACACCGCATCAGCTCCTTTCCCCCCCCCACCCAGCCCCTCTGGCTCCCACCCATGGGTGCTGCCACGGGTGGGACCGGCTCCGGGCACCACCAGCTCCCCTCGCCGGCGCGGCTCCCGAGACCCAGCCCTTCCCTCCCGCGCCGCCTCTTCCCTCCCTCCCCCCTCGTATTTTTTTTTATGGAGGGAATGAGATGGAGAAGTAAAAATTATTAACCCCGAGGTCAGCACTGGCTGCCTCATTCCTCTCTAGCTTCAAGCACTTTCTCCCTCATCTGTTTCACAGACAGCGATGTTCGGCTCAACACATTTGCATATACTTATTGCATTTTTTTAGTCTTTATCTATTTATTTATTTTTAAAGAGACAGAGCTGCTCTTGCCTCTTTTTTTTTTTTTTCCCCCCTCCTGCGAGCTTTCGCCAGCCGCTATTTGGGATTCGATTCCCCTGTCGGCACGGCTCGCTGATGGAGGCAGAGGAGTGCAGGACCTGCGTGGTGTTGGGAGGGACGCTGGGCTTCGCTCTCTTCCTCCCACCTCGATTTCACCGCTGCTTTCTCCGCGTTTTTCCCTATAAAATGGCCGAGTTGTCCCCTTTGGCTGCTTGAGGGGAACAAGAGCGTGGTGGAGGATGGCCATCAGGGATGCATCCATCTCACACTTCGTGGTGATGGTTCCCCCTGAAGCACTGGTGGGGAAGGGCAGCGGGAAGCTCCCGGTGATCCCACGCTCCTCCAAAGCAGGCTGGAGATGGAAAACCCTCACCATTCCCAAGGCCTTTCCCGGGTTTTCCACAGCCGCTGTGGCGGAGCACAGCTGGGTGCAAAGGGAGGGACCGGCCGGCTCCTCCGAAGCCATCAGCACGTGGCAAAACCTGCACCCTCATTTAGGCACTGAGCAGCACCCCCAGGCTCAGCATCCACCTCCTCTTCAGCGCGCCAAAGCCTTTCTCCTCCCATCCACCCCGAGAAATACTAGGGGAGGGGGGGGGTTGACACAAAAAAAAAAAAATTAAGCATGTTATATCTTAAGCTCAGCATCTCCAAAAAATCACTTGCAGATATTCATAATGGTCCGGCAGCTATTAGAGGCGCAAGAAGGAGGGAAGGGAAGGAAATGAACGCCGGGTGAGAAGAGAAAATTCATAGCCCCGCTGATACGCCATGATAAATAATTATGAGTTATTAATTTTAAATTACATCTTTAATGCGTTGCATGATTTTAATTCCCACCACAGTATTAATATAGGGACTCTGGGTTTGATTAATTTAAAGCGGAACAGAAAGGTGTCGATTCCCGGGGCTGCCGGGGACCTCACGGGGCTGCAGGGAGGGGGTTCGCCCCGGGATGGGCAGCGGGACGGCTGCTCCCGCGTGGCGGTACGGAGGAGAGCAGCCGAGGATGGGGTGCAATCAGCGGGGTGGGCGACAGCAGGGTGTTTCGGAGCCCGCAGCCGCGTTATTTTGGGGATGGGGTTGGGGGGAAGCTCCGAGGTGCTGCGTTTTTGGGGGGGAGAGCATCACAGGCGGGTTCAGAGAGCCGGGAGCATCCATCCTGCATCCCACCCAGCATCGCCCCCAACGGCTCCCCGCCAAGGCGGACGAAGGCCACCAGATAGCATCCCTCAAGTGCTTCATCCCGAGGCCTTATTAACAAAACTGAAACAGGCACCGTCATCACCAAAAGCCGCTCGGCGCATCCACCCGTGCCCTCCCACCGCAAGGACCCCCCCCCCCGCCGCCACCGCTCCGCCGGGGCTGGGAAGCTGCTCTAAGTTTGCTTTCCGAGTAAACTTCCCCTAAGTGTGACAATCGCTTTAGCTTCCCAGCGAGGATTTACCGGGCTTCTGTTATCTCTTTGAAAGTCGGAGTTCTCCAAATGGGCATGAGAGAGCAGCCGGAGAGGTCAGAGCCAGTTAGGCTGCACAGCCGTTCAAAGCCCCCTTCCAAGCGGCATTAAAGACGGGATTAAGTCTAAGAGGGTTATGGAGGGAGGAGTAAAACAGCCTTGTCCTGCACACAGCGCCGAGATAAGGCTCTGTTCTCTAGGTGTGAACTCCCGCGTGTGCAAGCCCAGGCACTCCGGGGTTTGCGGCAGAAATTGGAAGGATAATACCAGAGGCGGGGGGATCAAGCTGGAGCCGAAACGGCCCCCTCGCAGGCGGTGGGGTGGGGTGGTGCCGCTCGCAGCCGCCCCGCTATTTATAGGATTTTTTAATCCAGGGAGCGATGGCACAGCCAGCCTGATTTTTCCACTTGTTCGGCCCCCAGCGCGGGCCGTGGGAAGGCACGGGGTCCGGGGTCCCTGGGTGCTGGGGTGGGGGGTACCCAGAGCCCCCCTGCTCCCATCCTGCCTCCTGGGCAAGCCGAAAGGAAAGGCTGGGGATGGGTCCTGAGGCAAAAGCACGTCGGATGTTGTCCTGAAGCATCACATTGCCCTGCTGCATCCCGGTGGCCAAGATATCAGTGGGGTGGTAGCGTAATGCGAGGTGCTCCCCCTACCCCAGAGCCCCAGTATGAGAGTTTTTTCACCCTTTCCCCTCTCCCAGGGCTGGGACCGGGTTTTGAAAGGCTTCCCGCATCCACCTGCATCTTTCCAGACGTTGGAGCCCGATGCTGCTCTTTGCGCCCCGCGTCGCCTGCTGCCGACGAGGAGACGAGATCCCCAAATCCTCATGCAAGGGGGGGATGGTTGCTCGGTTGAAGGGCTGCTGTGCTCCCCTGCCCAGCCCTTCACGTTCATCCTCCTCTGCTTGTTTTAATTCATTCTCCTACCTAAAGGTGCAGCAGCTTCTGGGCGGTGCTGAGACCCACCCAACTCGTGACAGGTCTGCAGTCCCTAGCCCCAAAAGCCGGCGAGCGGAGGGGGGGGCACAGGGAGAGCGGCATCCCTCTGCTTGGCCACCCCCAGCAATGCCCCCTCCAGCCAAAAAATCAGACGTGGAGCATCCTCTAAAGTCGCTGCCATATGTCCTTGGGGACAGCCCCACGTCTCCCTGGGGACAGCCCCGGCGTGGCTGTGCCGGTTCTGGAGGGTGCATTTCGGTGCTTATGCTAAAACCAGGTATTTTTCACAGCGGCCAAACACCTGCTCTTTTTTTTTTTTTTTAAATCAATGGGAAATGTTGGTAAGAATTTTCTAGACTTTGGGGATTTTTCTGGGAAATAACCATTTTGAAAACGGTCCCTTTTTCCCCAAGTGGTGTTACGGGGGGAGGTGTTAGATGCCGATGGTTTTGTTTTGTTATCTTGACACGGCGAGCCAAGAGGCAGTTACCAACGTTTTTTTCAGGGTGGTAATTTTTCATACTAACCCCCAAAGTGACAGTGATGGGCAGAGAGGTCCCTGTAACCTCCAGCCTGGCCCATCCCAGTACGGAATGGAAACCAGGAGGGGCTGGATGAAGGGACATGACCAAGGCTGGGGAGGCAGTGGCAGAGCAAAAAATAAGGCTCCTCTTTCTGGGCTCTTCAGCTCCCTTTCCTCAGCACATCGCGGCTTCTGCCTCAGTGCATTTGCTTCCCTCCACTGATGCTGCAGAGACCCCAGAGTCTCCAATTAGCCGTTGTTAATTACCACTGTGCCCACTCCTTGGGCGGTCCCTTGGCAGCAACGCTGCCCCTATAGAAAAGGCAACCCGTATCCTTGGGGGGAGACTGCAGTGCCGGGCTTTTCCTTGGTGTTCATCCCCGCAGCACCTGAATATTAACAGTTTTATCCATCTCACAGGGTGGCTGAGAAGCAATGCTATTGCACCATGCCAATGGGGAAACTGAGGCAGGGAGACACCCGTGCAAAGCCGCCGATGGTGATGCTCAGAACAAACCCTCCACTGGCATTCTGTGATCTTTACGGATCCCTTCCAGCTTGAGACGTTCTATGACTCCATGATTTCAGTAGGGATGCAGGCATGAGATAGGGATGGGGATGGAGCGTGATGCACTGGCTGCCTTTACCCTCCCAGCCCCTGAAAATAGCCGGCAAGAGGCCCGGTTGAGTGGGATGCTCCTCACCAAGCACCCACCAAGGGTGACGGGCTCGCTCCAGCTCGCTCCTGGCCCGCTTCGTCTTGCTTCGCCGCCCCCGGCGGGGTTTTGCAGCCCCAGGAGCCGCTGTCGGCAGAGGGGAGCGGGAATGGAGCAGGATTTGAGCCTCTCCCAAGTACAGTATTTGCGCTTTTCCTTTATTGGCTGGGTCCCGAGGCCGCTCTCCAAAGAGCCAAGTGACGGTGTTATGTCTGCACGCTCAGAGGCTGTTAAATTAAACAGTTCAGGGAATTAACTGCATGCCGCGAGCTGCAGCAAACCCGCTCGCAGCCAGAGACGGCTGGATTTGCTCCTCGCCAAAAAAAACTAGGAAAACAACGCTAATAAAGAAGGATAACAGAGTCCCTGCGCGCTGCATCGGGCTTTTATTTCTTCTTTTGCCTTTCTTCCTTATTTTTTTCAGGTTTGAGGGTTCTGTGGTCAGGATGCCGCTCCCTTGGCGGGGTTCGGTGCCTGGGATGGGGATGCCCAGAGCCGCGGCTTGGCCGGACCGTGGGCTTGTGCCTCCCTGCTCCTCAGAGCCCAGGAGGGGATTTGTCAGCCGGCTGGCAAGCGGGAGCGCTCTGGGCTCAGCCATCAGCTCAGCCCAAGGTCAAAGCCCGCCTGGGTCTGCCCAAAGGCAGGCAAGAGCTCAGCTCACCGTGGCTGAGCGCTCGGGGCAGTAGTCCTTCCCAAACGTGCCCCGTTGACTTGGGAGCATCTCCCGGATGACTTCACGCAACGTCTGGCAGGAGAAGCCAGCAGAGCCGCCGGCATTAACAACCTCTGCTTCCCACCGTGGTTTAGCTGGCTTTTGGGGCTTTGCTGTTTGTGGGGTGCTCTCCCCAAGACACAAGCCACCCTGCTGCTCCCCGGGGATCGGGCTTGCCCAGCGCCAGCCTGCCTCTCACTTTATAAAACCCAGGAGCTGCTCTGAGGTCTTTTTTTTTTTTCATTTTCTCGAGCAGCTGCTCAGCCAATCTCTGGCGTGGCTTTGCAACAGGAGTGATGTGCAGAGGACTGAGCCGTGGCGTGGGGGGGGGGGGTCCCCGTTTCTCCTATTCACCCCCTGCCCCAAAGCTTTTGGGTGCACAGAGCATCCCCGTCCTGCCTACCCACAGGGCAGGGAAGAGAACTAGCCGATTTTTTGGGCGAGGGAGCTCAGAAGCACTTTTCTACTTATATTTTTTTGCCCTTTTTGCAAAGACAAAAAATAAGTGAGTGAAGAGGAGGAGCGTTTTCACACCCACAACGCTCACCGAGGGGGTTTTCCAGGGCAGGACCCAGGTTTGCTTGGGCGCTGGTGCTGCCATGGGATGGAGGGACCGAGCCTCGGTGGCTTCGCCAACACACCCATGTCTTGACGCCCTTTTTGTGCATCCAGGGGCTTTTTATGATCCCTCTGCCATGCACGGCTAAGGATCTCCAAGTATTTTGGGTAAAACAGGACCCATTGGGCCCCCAGCTTCCTTGCTGGGCACCGACCCCGGAGCTTGGGATCTCTCCCAGCCCGGCCGGCGCGGGGGTCCCTCCCTGCGCCACTGTCAGGAGGAAGATGTAGAGCAATCACAGCTCTGTGCTGCAAATATTAATTATCCACTAACTGCTCTCCAGGCAGCCATTAGATCTCAGCTCTCCGACAGCTGTTCCCAGCCGCCCGCCCGAGGGATGCTCCGGAGGGGGAGCAGTCGGGGGGTGGCGGGGGGCCTGGAGGGAAGGGGTCCCCACGCCGCCGCCCTCCCGAAGGGTGGATGAGCCAGCGAGGGGAGGGAGGATTTTGGCACCGGCACTTTTTTTCCTTGCAAAATATTCCCATTCCAGGGGTTTGGGGGGGTCCATCCTTCCCGCTAGCCCTCCATCCCTGCCACAAGAGGATGAGGAGGGTTTGCTGTCCCAAGGATTTTCGCCTTTTCTCATTACTTTACCTCCTGGCTCACTGAACAGGGTCACAACACCTTACTGCAATCACTTGCAAACCCCTCATCCTTTGGCTTATTTTCCAGAGAAGCAAAATCATCCCAGTTTAGTCCCATCTCCCTCCTTCCAGCAAGCAGTCCCACTCCCACCCTTACCCCAGTGCGTTGCAAACCTTTCCCATTTTTCTACCTCTTGGACAAATCCAGCTTTTTTTTTTTTTATTATTTTTTTTATTTCCCCTCCTGAGGTGGGAAGATATTGGCTGCAGACAAAGGCAGGGCAGCCCATCTCACCGGCGAGGCCATATCTAAGGGCAGCTGCCCACAGACCCTCTTTGTGCCGGGACCCTCCCAGACCCAAACCACTCCATCACCGCTCGAATATTTCGGATTCCAGTTGCATGAGTGAGCTGCCGATCCGTCCAGGGGCAACTGGCTCAGCATCCCCCTTCCTCAGTTTCCCCAGATGGGACGTGGATGGAAAGCATTGCCCAGCCCTTAGTGGGGTGCACCGAGTTTTCAGGGCTCAGCAGGATGCACCCGCTGGGGTAGGTCCCACCGAAAAAGAAGCCTCCAGCCCACCACGCACTCCGCACGAGCATCCCTCCTTACGCCCGTCTTCCCACAGGCAGAGCGGGCAGATATACCAATAAGGAGCTAGTTAATGAAATAAATGAGTGAGGTAGGCCTGCGCACATATAAATCTCTCTGAGAGAACATTTAGACGTTCCATATTTGA
This sequence comes from Buteo buteo, assembly GCF_964188355.1. NCBI lineage: Eukaryota > Metazoa > Chordata > Aves > Accipitriformes > Accipitridae > Buteo > Buteo buteo. The sequence continues at coordinate 41,045,631 of NC_134181.1, read as the reverse complement.
GCTGGCTATCATTTAAATTACCGCTCTGCCTCCCCTCAACGTAGCCCCTTATTACCGTGTTTTTAATGCTCAGGGCTTAATTGCAATCGCTTGCAGGCTCCCCCTCCAAGCTCTCGGTGGAAATTAGCTGCCTCTCCTGCCCACTCATTATCCACCCAACCCGGGAGGTTCCAACGTGGTCCGGGGAGAAGGTCTGGGTGGCTCCTGGGGGTTTTCCTGGGCTCCAGGAAAAAGCCCCTTATGATGGGAGCTGCCTGGAGCATTAAAAATGATGATTTTTTTTTTCTTTTTTTTATATTTTCCTCCAGCTGCTGGGGAGCAGCCAGGTGTCAAGGGGTGGAGAACATCTGGAGAAGCTGTTGCAAGGAGGAGAAGTCTTCTTCAAGAAGTCGAGCTATGGTGATGGCTTCCACCCTCCTTTCCCCACCATTTATCTTCCTATCCAACCCCCCCACTCTCTGCCCTGGGGGGATTCACTGCCATGTCCCTCCGGTATCTACAGGAGAGAGAAATAGTCACCCAGGCATCCCCATCTTTTTCTCTTAAAAAGAGGTAGGAAAATGGGGAAAGATTTGTGAAGCACCAGGGTCAGAGCGGGAGTGGAACTGCTTGCTGGAAGGAGGGAGATGGGACCAAAATGGAACAATTTTGCCTCTCCAGAAAATGAGCCCGAGGATGAGGGGTTTGCAAGTGATTACAGCAAGGTGTTGAGACCCTGGGAAGGTGTAACCTTCAGTGAGCCAGGAGGTAAAGTAAAGAGAAAAGGCAAAAAAATATTCAGGGAATGATACGTATGATAAAATATACTATGTATGCTCATCTCTTGAGGGGGAGGATCCAGAAAGAGCTCAAAATTCAGGTCAGCTTTGTGAAAGGGCCCAGTGCAGAAGGAAAAAAAAATATTTCTCCCCAGAAAAGTGAAAATGTTTGGGTTTGGCCATTTTCCAAGGGAAATATTTGCCCGTTTCATTGCAAAACAAAAGGTTTCCTTTACAGACCTGGCTCCTTACCCCCCCCCAAACCCAAAGCCAAGCCAAACCCAGCACTTTTCATGCAGGGCTACCCCGCTCCTCGTGTGGCCCCGAACCGCATCGGAGATGCCGGCGGGTCCTGCAGAAGCCCCAGGAGAGCTGTGTTAGGTGACAAGACCAAGGCCAGGCAGCAGGCAGGTGGCAGAGAGGGATGCTGGAGGAGGGAGACGGTCCACGGGGGTCCCAGGGATGCTGAGCCCAGCACGCCGGTGCCTGGCATGGGGGAAAGGCATCGGTAATTGGCAACCTGGGCTCGGCTGCCCTTTCTGCGGCGTCTTGTTTAATTGCACTGGCTAACGGTTCAGGGGAAGAGCTGCTCGGGGGCCTTATCTCTGCTTTCACCATTTTTCTTTCTGGGAAATGAAGTTAAAAATCCCTTCACAGCAGCTCCAGCGGAAAAAAAAATTAGTCCCATATCACTATTTAACATGCACTGCTAAAAACTAGATAAACACAGGCCGTCACTTGGAGATTAGCTCCTCACATGACTAAATGATTTATTTAGAAGATTCCTTCTTTTCTCTCCCGCTCTCTTTCTCTCTCTCGCTCTCTCTTTTCCTTGGCTAAGAACATATTAATCAGAAATTAGAGGCAGACTGAGGGATGGAGAACAGACTGACAAAGAGCAAACGGAGAGGGAAAAGGGGGAAAGCGGAGCGAGGGCTGGAGGGAGGAGGGATGCGAACAGGGTAGGGGAGAGGATGGGACGGGGAAAGGGTGGAGGGGGACAAAAAAATGGATAAAAAGATGGAAATCTGAGAAGGGGGGGAAAGGGGGCTTGGAAAGAAATGGGGATGGGGATGGGGGGGGTGCGCTGGGGGCCAAGCAGGGGAGAGGGGGCTGATGCAAAGGTGAAAGGGTGGAGGGCAGGAATGAAAGCGAGGGAAAAATGTAAAGAGGGAGGGAGAAAGAGCCCTAATTGTGTGCGGCAGGAATGCGCAGGGCTTAGCCTGCACCCCGGGGGACTCCTGGCCCTGAATGATTAAGGTACTTATCAGGCGGGGAGCTCCGGAGGGGCACGGGAGCAGCCCCCCAGCCCCTCTAAGCCTCCCTCCCGGCCGGGGCCGGGGGGGATTTGTGCCCCCCAGCCCCGCTTTCCCACTCCAGGTGTTGGTGATAAGAGCATCCCGGCGTCGCTCAGCCCTCTCGCATCCTTTCTGCCTCCCTGCTCAGGCGTGAAGGGAGGGGAGCGGGGCGTAAGGGGGGGGGGTTCTCGCTGGGGATTTGCAATAGGGGGATAAAGGGAGAAACAACCCTGGCAGGATTAAAGGGGAGGGGTCTCTGCTGGGATAGGTGCTGTGCAGTGTCCCTTTTCTTTTATCCATATAGATAACCAGGCCCCGAGGCTGAGGCCTACAACGATAAGGAGATTAGGCGGATTGGCTCATTTGTAGTGAGATCCTCCAGCAGGGATATTCGGCTCTCTATAGACCCACCAGAAGGTTATCTAAATAGGCTAGACTTGAACTAACCCGGAGCTGGGCCCTGGGGGAGGCTCCCGGGACAAAGCGGGGACGAGGCGGGCGGGAGGGAGATGGGCGAGAGCGACGGATGCCGCCGTTAGCCGGGGA